>NC_136072.1:707650377-708850377 GCF_964261635.1 Lissotriton helveticus
CACCTGCACTGCACTGCACTGCACTCACCTGCACTGCACTGCACTCACCTGCACTGCACTCACCTGAACTGCACTGCACTCACCTGCACTGCACTCACCTGCACTCCATTGCACTACACTCACCTGCACTCCACTGCACTGCACTCACCTGAACTGCACTGCACTCACCTGCACTGCACTCACCTGCACTGCACTCACCTGCACTGCACTGCACTCACCTGCACTGCACTCACCTGCACTGCACTCACCTGCACTGCACTCACCTGCACTGCCCTGCACTCCACTGCACTGCACTCACCTGCACTGCACTCACCTGCACTCCACTGCACTGCACTCACCTGCACTGCACTCACCTGCACTGCACTGCACTCACCTGCACTGCACTCACCTGCACTGCACTCACCTGCACTGCACTCACCTGCACTGCACTCACCTGCACTGCACTGCACTCACCTGCACTGCACTGCACTCACCTGCACTGCACTCACCTGCACTGCACTGCACTCACCTGCACTGCACTGCACTCACCTGCACTGCACTCACCTGCACTGCACTGCACTCACCTGCACTGCACTGCACTCACCTGCACTGCACTCACCTGCACTGCACTGCACTCACCTGCACTGCACTCACCTGCACTCCACTGCACTCACCTGCACTCCACTGCACTCACCTGCACTGCACTCACCTGCACTGAACTCACCTGCACTGCACTGCACTCACCTGCACTCCACTGCACTGCACTCACCTGCACTCCACTGCACTGCACTCACCTGCACTGCACTCACCTGCACTGCCCTGCACTGCACTGCACTGCACTCACCTGCACTCACCTGCACTGCACTCACCTGCACTGCACTGCACTCACCTGCACTGCACTCACCTGCACTCACCTGCATTGCACTCACCTGCACTGCACTCACCTGCACTGCACTCACCTGCACTCACCTGCACTGCACTCACCTGCACTGCACTGCACTCACCTGCACTGCACTCACCTGCACTGCACTCACCTGCACTGCACTCGCCTGCACTGCACTCACCTGCACCGCACTGCACTCACCTGCACTGCACTGCACTCACCTGCACTGCACTGCACTGCACTCACCTGCACTGCACTCACCTGCACTGCACTCACCTGCACTGCACTGCACTCACCTGCACTGCACTGCACTCACCTGAACTGCACTGCACTCACCTGCACTGCACTCACCTGCACTCCACTGCATTGCACTCACCTGCACTCCACTGCACTGCACTCACCTGCACTGCACTGCACTCACCTGCACTGCACTCACCTGCACTGCACTCACCTGCACTGCACTGCACTGCACTCACCTGCACTGCACTCACCTGCACTGCACTGCACTCACCTGCACTGCACTGCACTCACTTGAACTGCACTGCACTCACCTGCACTGCACTCACCTGCACTCCACTGCACTGCACTCACCTGCACTCCACTGCACTGCACTCACCTGCACTGCACTGCACTCACCTGCACTGCACTCACCTGCACTGCACTGCACTCACCTGCACTGCACTCACCTGCACTGCACTCACCTTCACTGCACTCACCTTCACTGCACTCACCTGCACTGCACTCACCTGCACTGCACTCACCTGCACTGCACTCACCTGCACTGCCCTGCACTCCACTGCACTGCACTCACCTTCACTGCACTCACCTGCACTCACCTGCACCCCACTGCACTGCACTAACCTGCACTGCACTCACCTGCACTGCACTGCACTCACCTGCACTGCACTCACCTGCACTGCACTCACCTGCACTGCACTCACCTGCACTGCACTACACTCACCTGCACTGCACTCACCTGCACTGCACTCACCTGCACTGCACTGCACTCACCTGCACTGCACTCACCTGCACTGCACTGCACTCACCTGCACTGCACTGCACTCACCTGCACTGCACTCACCTGCACTGCACTCATCTGCACTCCACTGCACTGCACTCACCTGCACTGCACTCACCTGCACTGCACTGCACTCACCTGCACTGCACTCACCTGCACTCAACTGCACTGCACTCACCTGCACTGCACTGCACTCACCTGCACTGCACTGCACTCACCTGCACTGCACTCACCTGCACTGCACTCACCTGCACTGCACTCACCTGCACTGCACTGCACTCACCTGCACTCACCTGCACTGCACGCACCTGCACTGCACTCACCTGCACTGCACTCACCTGCACTCCACTGCACTCCACTGCACTGCACTCACCTGCACTGCACTCACCTGCACTGCACTCACCTGCACTGCACGCACTGCACTGCACTCACCTGCACTGCACTGCACTCACCTGCACTGCACTCTGCACTCACTACTCTGCACTCACTACTCTGCACTCACTACTCTGCACTCACTACTCACTACTCTGCACTCACTACTCACTACTCTGCACTCACTACTCACTACTCACTACTCTGCACTCACTACTCACTACTCACTACTCACTACTCACTACTCTGCACTCACTACTCTGCACTCACTACTCACTACTCTGTACTCACTACTCTGCACTCTGCACTCACTACTCTGCACTGACTACTCTCTACTCTGCACTCACTACTCTGCACTCACTACTCACTACTCACTACTCTGCACTCACTACTCACTACTCTGCACTCACTACTCTGCACTCACTACTCACTACTCTGCACTCACTACTCTGCACTCACTACTCTGCACTCACTACTCACTACTCACTACTCACTACTCTGCACTCACTACTCTGCACTCACTACTTACTACTCTGCACTCACTACTCTGCACTCACTACTCTATACTCACTACTCTACACTCACTACTCTGCACTCACTACTCAGTACTCTGCACTCACTACTCACTACTCTGCACACACTACTCACTACTCTGCACTCGCTACTCTGCACTCGCTACTCTGCACTCGCTACTCTGCACTCACTACTCAGTACTCTGCACTCACTACTCACTACTCTGCACTCATTACTCACTACTCACTACTCTGCACTCACTACTCTGCACTCACTTCTCTGCACTCACTACTCTGCACTCACTACTCTGCACTCACTACTCTGCACTCACTACTCACTACTCTGCACTCACTACTCTGCACTCACTAATCACTACTCTGCACTCACTACTCTGCACTCACCACTCTGCACTCACCACTCTGCACTCACCACTCTGCACTCACCACTCTGCACTCACCACTCTGCACTCACTACTCACTACTCACTACTCTGCACTCACTACTCTGCACTCACTACTCTGCACTCACTACTCACTTCTCTGCACTCACTACTCTGCACTCACTACTCTGCACTCACTACTCACTTCTCTGCACTCACTACTCTGCACTCACTACTCTGCACTCACTACTCTGCACTCACTACTCACTACTCTGCACTCACTACTCTGCACTCACTACTCACTACTCTGCACTCACTACTCACTACTCTGCACTCACTACTCTGCACTCACTACTCTGCACTCACTACTCACTACTCTGCACTCACTACTCACTACTCTGCACTCACTACTCACTACTCTGCACTCACCACTCTGCACTCACCACTCTGCACTCACTACTCTGCACTCACTACTCACTACTCTGCACTCACTACTCACTACTCTGCACTCACTACTCACTACTCTGCACTCACTACTCTGCACTCACTACTCACTACTCTGCACTCACTACTCACTACTCACTACTCTGCACTCACTACTCACTACTCTGCACTCACTACTCTGCACTCACTACTCACTACTCTGCACTCACTACTCTGCACTCACTACTCACTACTCTGCACTCACTACTCTCCACTCACTACTCTGCACTCACTACTCTGCACTCACTACTCACTACTCTGCACTCACTACTCACTACTCTGCACTCACCACTCACTACTCTGCACTCACTACTCACTACTCTGCACTCACTACTCACTACTCTGCACTCACTACTCACTACTCTGCACTCACTACTCTGCACTCACTACTCTGCACTCACTACTCACTACTCTGCACTCACTACTCACTACTCTGCACTCACTACTCACTACTCTGCACTCACTACTCTGCACTCACTACTCTGCACTCACTACTCACTACTCTGCACTCACTACTCTGCACTCACTACTCTGCACTCACTACTCTGCACTCACTACTCTGCACTCACTACTCTGCACTCGCTACTCTGCACTCGCTACTCTGCACTCGCTACTCTGCACTCACTACTCTGCACTCACTACTCTGCCCTCACTACTCACTACTCTGCACTCACTAATCTGCACTCACTACTCACTACTCTGCACTCACCACTCACTACTCTGCACTCACCACTCACTACTCTGCACTCACTACTCTGCACTCACTACTCTGCACTCACTACTCTGCACTCACTACTCACTACTCACTACTCTGCACTCACTACTCTGCACTCACTACTCTGCACTCACTACTCACCACTCTGCACTCACTACTCTGCACTCACTACTCTGCACTCACTACTCTGCACTCACTACTCACTACTCTGCACTCACTACTCACTACTCTGCACTCACTACTCTGCACTCACTACTCTGCACTCACTACTCACTACTCTGCACTCACCACTCACTACTCTGCACTCACTACTCACCACTCTGCACTCACTACTATGCACTCACTACTCTGCACTCACTACTCTGCACTCACTACTCTGCACTCACTACTCACTACTCTGCACTCACTACTCTGCACTCACTACTCACTACTCTGCACTCACTACTCTGCACTCACTACTCACTACTCTGCACTCACTACTCTGCACTCACCACTCACTACTCTGCACTCACTACTCACCACTCTGCACTCACTACTCACTACTCACTACTCTGCACTCACTACTCACTACTCTGCACTCACTACTCTGCACTCACTACTCTGCACTCACTACTCACTACTCTGCACTCACTACTCACCACTCACTACTCACCACTCACTACTCACTACTCTGAAAGCAGGCAAGGCTACCGACTAATTTTACACTGGTTTGGGTTAACACTCTTATCTAGAAGAGAATAGACACGTTTATCTCGGTGGGTTGAATTAAAAAAAACACATGGCGCACCCTGGTGTCCAATAAAGTATAGGCGATCAGTAACGTGCACGCTCAGAGAGCAGACTGTACTGAATGTTCTGTGTACATTCGCAGAATCCTTCAAAGCACATCTGACATCATTCTTTGCTCCCGCCATTCCGGTACTTTACACTGTAAACACTCCCGCAAGTCCATGCAATTAGAGGACATAACATTCTAAACAAGCACCTACCTCTCAGTGCCCTCACTGCGTGAAACTTCTCGATGCCGGCCAGGAAGAGAGCAGTGATCGGCGCGCGGCGGGGACGCTGGCGCCGTGAGCGTGCGCGCGACTGAATCCGCGCGTGGCCAGCTCTTGTCGCACCTCTCCCATTGAGAATGCTGGGCGCGTGCCCAGCTCTTGTCTCCTTTTGTCGGCTTTGGAGACTGAAACGATTGCAATAATTCTCTGCCGAGAACGCGCTTTCAGCGCGTCTCTAGGCCGAGACCTAAAAAGGGTTACAGTCACTGCACTCCACTGCACTCCACTGCACTGCACTCACCTGCACTGCACTCACCTGCACTGCACTGACCTGCACTGCACTCACCTGCACTGCACTCACCTGCACTGCACTGCACTCACCTGCACTGCACTGCACTCACCTGCACTGCACTGCACTCACCTGCACTGCACTCTGCACTCACTACTCTGCACTCACTACTCTGCACTCACTACTCTGCACTCACTACTCACTACTCTGCACTCACTACTCACTACTCTGCACTCACTACTCACTACTCACTACTCTGCACTCACTACTCACTACTCACTACTCACTACTCTGCACTCACTACTCTGCACTCACTACTCACTACTCTGCACTCACTACTCTGCACTCTGCACTCACTACTCTGCACTGACTACTCTCTACTCTGCACTCACTACTCTGCACTCACTACTCACTACTCTGCACTCACTACTCACTACTCTGCACTCACTACTCTGCACTCACTACTCTGCACTCACTACTCACTACTCTGCACTCACTACTCTATACTCACTACTCTACACTCACTACTCTGCACTCACTACTCAGTAATCTGCACTCACTACTCACTACTCTGCACTCATTACTCACTACTCACTACTCTGCACTCACTACTCTGCACTCACTACTCTGCACTCACTACTCTGCACTCACTACTCACTACTCTGCACTCACTACTCTGCACTCACTACTCTGCACTCACTACTCTGCACTCACTACTCACTACTCTGCACTCACTACTCACTACTCTGCACTCACTACTCTGCACTCACTACTCACTACTCTGCACTCACTACTCACTACTCTGCACTCGCTACTCTGCACTCGCTACTCTGCACTCGCTACTCTGCACTCGCTACTCTGCACTCACTACTCAGTACTCTGCACTCACTACTCACTACTCTGCACTCATTACTCACTACTCACTACTCTGCACTCACTACTCTGCACTCGCTACTCTGCACTCACTACTCTGCACTCACTACTCACTACTCTGCACTCACTACTCTGCACTCGCTACTCTGCACTCACTACTCTGCACTCACTACTCACTACTCTGCACTCACTACTCTGCACTCACTAATCACTACTCTGCACTCACCACTCTGCACTCACTACTCTGCACTCACCACTCTGCACTCACCACTCTGCACTCACCACTCTGCACTCACCACTCTGCACTCACCACTCTGCACTCACCACTCTGCACTCACTACTCTGCACTCACTACTCACTACTCACTACTCTGCACTCACTACTCTGCACTCACTACTCTGCACTCACTACTCACTTCTCTGCACTCACTACTCTGCACTCACTACTCTGCACTCACTACTCACTTCTCTGCACTCACTACTCTGCACTCACTACTCTGCACTCACTACTCTGCACTCACTACTCTGCACTCACTACTCTGCACTCACTACTCACTACTCTGCACTCACTACTCTGCACTCACTACTCACTACTCTGCACTCACTACTCACTACTCTGCACTCAGTACTCTGCACTCACTACTCTGCACTCACTACTCACTACTCTGCACTCACTACTCACTACTCTGCACTCACTACTCACTACTCTGCACTCACCACTCTGCACTCACCACTCTGCACTCACTACTCTGCACTCACTACTCACTACTCTGCACTCACTACTCACTACTCTGCACTCACTACTCACTACTCTGCACTCACTACTCTGCACTCACTACTCACTACTCTGCACTCACTACTCACTACTCACTACTCTGCACTCACTACTCACTACTCTGCACTCACTACTCTGCACTCACTACTCTGCACTCACTACTCTGCACTCACTACTCTGCACTCACTACTCTGCACTCACTACTCTGCACTCACTACTCTGCACTCACTACTCACTTCTCTGCACTCACTACTCTGCACTCACTACTCTGCACTCACTACTCTGCACTCACTACTCTGCACTCACTACTCACTACTCTGCACTCACTACTCTGCACTCACTACTCACTACTCTGCACTCACTACTCACTACTCTGCACTCAGTACTCTGCACTCACTACTCTGCACTCACTACTCACTACTCTGCACTCACTACTCACTACTCTGCACTCACTACTCACTACTCTGCACTCACCACTCTGCACTCACCACTCTGCACTCACTACTCTGCACTCACTACTCACTACTCTGCACTCACTACTCACTACTCTGCACTCACTACTCACTACTCTGCACTCACTACTCTGCACTCACTACTCACTTCTCTGCACTCACTACTCACTACTCTGCACTCACTACTCACTACTCTGCACTCACTACTCTGCACTCACTACTCTGCACTCACTACTCTGCACTCACTACTCACTACTCTGCACTCACTACTCTGCACTCACTACTCACTACTCTGCACTCACTACTCTGCACTCACTACTCTGCACTCACTACTCACTACTCTGCACTCACTACTCACTACTCTGCACTCACCACTCACTACTCTGCACTCACTACTCACTACTCTGCACTCACTACTCACTACTCTGCACTCACTACTCTGCACTCACTACTCACTACTCTGCACTCACTACTCACTACTCTGCACTCACTACTCTGCACTCACTACTCACTACTCTGCACTCACTACTCTGCACTCACTACTCTGCACTCACTACTCACTACTCTGCACTCACTACTCACTACTCTGCACTCACTACTCACTACTCTGCACTCACTACTCTGCACTCACTACTCACTACTCTGCACTCACTACTCTGCACTCACTACTCACTACTCTGCACTCACTACTCTGCACTCGCTACTCTGCACTCGCTACTCTGCACTCACTACTTTGCACTCACTACTCTGCACTCACTACTCTGCACTCACTACTCACTACTCTGCACTCACTACTCTGCACTCACTACTCTGCACTCACTACTCACTACTCTGCACTCACCACTCACCACTCACTACTCTGCACTCACTACTCTGCACTCACTACTCTGCACTCACTACTCTGCACTCACTACTCACTACTCACTACTCTGCACTCACTACTCTGCACTCACTACTCACCACTCTGCACTCACTACTCTGCACTCACTACTCTGCACTCACTACTCTGCACTCACTACTCACTACTCTGCACTCACTACTCACTACTCTGCACTCACTACTCTGCACTCACTACTCTGCACTCACTACTCTGCACTCACTACTCACTACTCTGCACTCACTACTCACTACTCTGCACTCACTACTCTGTACTCACTACTCACTACTCTGCACTCACTACTCTGCACTCACCACTCACTACTCTGCACTCACTACTCACCACTCTGCATTCACTACTATGCACTCACTACTCTGCACTCACTACTCTGCACTCACTACTCTGCACTCACTACTCACTACTCTGCACTCACTACTCTGCACTCACTACTCACTACTCTGCACTCACTACTCTGCACTCACTACTCACTACTCTGCACTCACTACTCTGCACTCACTACTCACTACTCTGCACTCACTACTCTGCACTCACCACTCACTACTCTGCACTCACTACTCAGCACTCTGCACTCACTACTCACTACTCTGCACTCACTACTCACTACTCTGCACTCACTACTCTGCACTCACTACTCTGCACTCACTACTCACTACTCTGCACTCACTACTCACCACTCACTACTCACCACTCACTACTCACTACTCTGAAAGCAGGCAAGGCTACCGACTAATTTTACACTGGTTAGGGTTAACACTCTTATCTAGAAGAGAATAGACACGTTTATCTCGGTGGGTTGAATTAAAAAAAACACATGGCTCACCCTGGTGTCCAATAAAGTATAGGCGATCAGTAACGTGCACGCTCAGAGAGCAGACTGTACTGAATGTTCTGTGTACATTCGCAGAATCCTTCAAAGCACATCTGACATCATTCTTTGCTCCCGCCATTCCGGTACTTTACACTGTAAACACTCCCGCAAGTCCATGCAATTAGAGGACATAACATTCTAAACAAGCACCTACCTCTCAGTGCCCTCACTGCGTGAAACTTCTCGATGCCGGCCAGGAAGAGAGCAGTGATCGGCGCGCGGCGGGGACGCTGGCGCCGTGAGCGTGCGCGCGACTGAATCCGCGCGTGGCCAGCTCTTGTCGCACCTCTCCCATTGAGAATGCTGGGCGCGTGCCCAGCTCTTGTCTCCTTTTGTCGGCTTTGGAGACTGAAACGATTGCAATAATTCTCTGCCGAGAACGCGCTTTCAGCGCGTCTCTAGGCCGAGACCTAAAAAGGGTTACAGGCTTCTCGCTGTGCTTGATCTCCTGCCCCCTGGCTGTCCTTGCTCTCCTGCCCCCTGGCTGTGCTTGCTCTCCTGCCCCCTCGCTATGCTTGCTTTCCAGCCCCCTGTTCCCTCGTTGTGAGCGTTTTTTCTGGCCGTAGTTCCCTCGTTGTGAGCGTTTTTTCTGGCCTCTGTTCCCTGTGTGTGTGTATGTGTGGCTCTGTGTGTGTGTGTGTGTGTGGCTCTGTGTGTATGTGTGGTTCTGTGTGTGTGGATCTGTGTGTGTGTGGGGGGGGCTCTGTGTGTGTGTGTGTGTGTGTGTGTGTGTGTGGCTCTGTGTGTGTGTCTGACTGGGTGAGTGTGTGTGTGTGTGTGTGTGTGTGTGTGTGTGTGTGTGTGTGTGTGTGGCTCTGTGTGTGTGTGGCTCTGTGTGTGTGTGTGAGGGGCTCTGTGTGTGTGTGTGGGTGGCTCTGTGTGTGTGTGTGGGTGGCTTTGTGTGTGTGTGTGGGTGGCTCTGTGTGTGTGTGGGTGGCTCTGTGTGTGTGTGGGTGGCTCTGTGTGGGTGCAAATGCAATAGGTCTCGCATTTGCGAGCGATTAAGCTATTGGCATTGTAAATAACAATGCCATTTATTTATGTTTTAAAAACAAAAACATAAATAAAAATAATGTCATGAGCAATGCCAATAGCTCCAACTTTAACAATGCCGAGACCATTGCATTGTAAATGCTTGTTAAGGCTACCTGTGTGGGTGGCACAAATAGTGCTGCAGGCCCACTGGTAGCATTTGCATTACCAGCCCTGGCAAACATAGTGCACTTTACTAGGGACGTTATTAGCAAGGCAAACATACCAATCATGGACAACCAATTACCATTACACTTTATCCAAGGAGCACTTGCATCTTGACACTGTTTACCAGTGGCAAAGTGTCCAAAGCATCTAAGTTGGCAACACCATTTCAGAAAAAAGGTCTGGGGGGAAAGCAAAAACTTTAGGGACTTTAGCCAAAAAGTGGCAAGTCCTAAACACATGTTTTGCCATTGCGGTCTATGCCAGGGGTTGCAAGCGGGCTGTAATGACCTCCTACTTGATGATTTTCAAGTTGCGTCTGCGTGGACTCTTCCCCGATATGCGGTGTTCTCTGCTGAAAGCCTCAGGAAGGAAGCAGGACTTCTACGACCTGCACAAGTCTTCCCTTTGCCATCTTGTGTGGCCGCAGTCACCTGTATGCAGTTTCTAGACACAAATTTTCACAGGAACTCTCGCCTCCCCCTTCTCACTGATTGCTTCTTGAATCTCCCTGTCAATCAGACTATGCTTCTTTGTTCTCTTTCCCTTTCTAATATTACCTTTCCTTTTGTTTTTTTAATTTTTCCCTTTTCTCTTTTATTTTTTATAATGTGGAGATTTCTTCCTTTCTTTCTTCCTTTCCTGATGAGACTCTAATGGCACGAATAATATTATGCCCCGGGCAACTGTGGATGCAGTCATGAGTGCAATCCACGGCATTCAGCTAGGGAGAAGGAAAAGGGGGGTAAAATCCCCAGGAGAGCCCGGGGCGAGTGGGGCCCTCAAGGGTCCAAGCTCTGCAGGGGGAGTGGGAATGGGGGATGGACAGAGAGGGGTTTGGGTTTCAGGGGAGTCACAAAAAGATGTATCAGACGTTTTTTAAATATAAAGCTTGGTTGTTAAAGTCGCTTTGCTAAAAGTGATCTCATGCAGCCAAATGGCATGAATAATAGAGTTAAGTTTCAGGCGATGTTATCCTAGCTTAGAATATTACATGCAAGACTTATCTTTTTTCAAGAGACTCACCTTAAAACCACTCATCCTCCACCAGGCTATATTCGACGCTCCTTTTTGCATCTTTGGATGCGGCAATTACAGGGGTAGTAATTTTAATCACTAAAGAGTTATGCGGTGAAATATTAGAGGTAATCGGCGACCCAGGGGCAAGATGGATTTGGGTGAAAGTTATTGCACAAAACCACATAACAAACTTTGTAAGTTACAATGGTCCCATAGAGGGTTCGCATCTAGCCCTAGAGGTTAGATATAACATTGCAAAAGGAGCATCAGGATCACTGGCAATAGGAGTCGATTTTAATCTTCCCAATACCACTATCGATTCCCCTCATTTCAATAAATATCAGAATAAGCCTATGACCATTAAGGTGTTGAGATTATTAAAACAAGATCTGGACTAAATATAGCCTTTGCTCCTCAACCATTCACAAGGCAGACAATACACTTTTTTCCAAAAACATTCAATCCAGCTTCACAAATAGATTTTTTTTTTAGTTTCACACACCTTCTATTGAGATCAATCAGATATCTTACTTTTTTTATTTTTTATTTCTTCATTGCGGTTTTAAGGTACACTTCAAATGTTTAAACAGTTATATCTCACAGACAACTCTGAACCACAAGCATTACAGTCCCAGTTCAGCAGCAATGTATCCAATTTGGGTTGCTTCTTAAGTGTTTGCCGAACCGACAATTAGTATGATCATTGTCATTAGTAATCGTATAAACTTGTAACTGAACACCCCCCCTACCCTCCCAACCCCACCCTCCCCCCTCCAGGCCCACCCACCTAGAGGTCTGTCTAACATCAGCTCAATCAGTGGTATCCTCTCGTCTCTCCCCGTGCCCGGGGGATTCATTTCCGACGTGACTTTAACCAGTCGACATTGTCTGTGTAGAATTGGGGGAGCTTCTCCCTATCTCCTGGACCATTAGCCTCCATGCCTGCAATACTTCCGGGAGTTTGGCATCCCTCTTAGTACTGCGTATGTGCCCCTACTTCGCAAATGCCCATTCCTTCAGGTCCGCTTTCCAGTTCACTATCAGCGGTCCATGTTGTGTCAGCCAGTGGATCGCTATTCGCCACCCAGCTGTCACAAGCCCCAATACCAGGAACTTCCTGCTGGTTTTGCGTTTAGGGTCTCTGGGAATCAGTCCAAGGAGACAAGTACGCACCTCTAAGGCAACCCTCCATCCCGTTATTCTGTGCAGGTCCTCTAGGATAGCCGTCCAGTATACCTGAATCGTCAGACACTACCAAACCATGTGTGGGAAATCTGCCTGTGCATAGTGGCATCTGGGGCACCTTGGATCTTTCGAACTATCAATAGTGTGTAGGCACTTGGTTGAGAGGTATGTAATTTGGACCATGTTGTATTGTATCTGCTTAAACCTATTGGAAACCGCCACCTTGCGTACGCCCCCATGATTGTTTTCCCACTCCAGTGGTGTAATCTCCTGTGGGCTCACCTCCTGCCATCTACCTTCTATTTTGAGAGGTGCGCCCTTTCTGTCTTCCCTTAACGCCCTGTACAGGTGGGTGACAAGTTTCCGCCCTCCCGCCATGGCAATCATCGTGACCGGGGTATGCATGTGTTCCAGGGCTTCCGGGAATGTAGGCCATAGATATCGTGCCATTGCCGCTATTTTGGCGTATTGCAATATTTGCCCCGATCTCAACTCAAAAGAGTCTATTGATTCTTGATATGTTATGAACCGTTGTTCTGGATAGAGGTCCAAGAGCATAAGACGGCCTCCCGCCTACCATTTGTCGGTAGACATGACCCACTCAATGAGCGCGAAAGGCGGCATCAGCCAAAAGTATGCCCCAGGGGCAAACGGTCGCACCTGAACAAGTCTTCTAACCACCCTGGCACAGATGGCAGCCAACAGTCCGCCCAGTGGAGGAAATTGTTCCTGTTGCCCTTTCGTTTGCCATAGGAGCGCGCCCAACTGTCGATCCCCATATGTGTCCGCCAGGAGCGATCGTTCCCATGAAGGGTCTGTATCGAGCCAGGCCACTGCGTGCTGTAATTGGGACACAAAATAATAAAGTTCAAGGTCAAGAATTTCCAAACCGCCACTACCCCAAGTGCCTTTCATGACTTCTAGGCCCACCCGACAGTGTTTTCCATTCCACAGAAACTGTATAAGCATTGCATCGAGGTCCTTGAATACCTGGTGTGGGAGTTCAAAGAAGGAGCCCTGCATTGTGTAGAGACATCGAGGCAGCACCACCATTTTAATCAAGGCGATCAACGAGAACCTGAGCATGTTCCAGAAGTCAATACTGCTTCGGAGTCCTCTAAGTTTCCTCCCCATATTATGGTGATAAAAAACTTCTCTGTCCCTACTTATCCAGATCCCGAGATAGCTCAACGTATCTGACACCCATGGAAGTCACATCTCTGGAAGTTGGACCTTGCCCCTTTCAGCCTCCGACCCCACAAGGTATAGTTGTGATTTAGTATTATTGACATAAAGTCCAGAGGCCCCGGCAAACTGACCCAGAGCTGCCAGCAATATCGGAAGCGAGTGGGTTGGCTCCCGCAGGTACACCAGTACATCATCCGCATACAGTGATACAACATGTTCCAAGGCCCTGATTTGAATGCCCTGCCCCTGGAGGACCCTATGGAGATGTCACGATAATAGCTCCATCGCCAGGGTGAACAGAAAGAGGGAAAGTGGACACCCCTGTCGCGTCCCCCTGGCTATTGACATCGCATCTGAGACATAGCATCCCGTGTGGACCCTTGCCACTGGCTGAGTATAGAGGAGTGTCACCCAGCTCATAAACCCCTCACCGATCCCCATTTTTAGTAGCACCTGCCATAGATATTCCCATCTGAGCGAGTCGAACGCCTGTTCGATTTTTAAGAATACCAAGGTATTCTGCTTGGCCCTGCCCTCTAGTGATTGCATGACATGGGCCAGATGGCGGATATTCCGCAGCGTGTTTCTTCTTGGAATAAAACCAGACTGGTCGCCATGCACCAATCGCCTGAGAGACGGAAGTAATCTGTTTGCCAATACCTGACTAATGATCTTAAGGTTGACATTGAGCATGGAGATTGGCCTGTAGGAGGCGGGGAGTAAGGGGTCCTTCCCCGGCTTGGGGATCATCACTTCACTCATGGAGGCAGGTAGTATGCCCATCTCACCGGCCTCCATAACAATGTCCAGGAGCTAGGAACCAGGACTCCCCCAAATTCTTTATATAGCTCCGCTGCCAGGCCATCCATCCCAGGGGATTTAGCGGTTTTCAAATGAGCAATCGCCGCTCTCACCTCCTCCCCTCTAAAGGGCGTCCCCAGGGATTCCTGACTTTCCGGGTCAAGGCACGGTATATCCATCTCAGCAAGGTAGGCTTCCAAAGCCTGTGGGGCTTGGGCTCAGAATATTTTGTTTGGAGGTGTGTGGCGAATACTACGTTAATCTCATGCTGGGTATAAACCAATCGACCCTGATCGGATTTAATTGCCAATATCGGGGTAGGCTGAGTCTCCTCCCTAATCAAGTGCGCCAGTAGGCGTCCGGCTTTATCACCCATGTACCAATGATGTCTACTTGTGGACCTATTGTATTTGCCCAGTGACTCCCATAGATCCTCTATCTTTAGTCGCTGCTCCGTCCATTTGACTGGTTCCCCCGGGTCTGTGGGAAGTTCTGCCTCTTGGGTCTTTAAGCTTTCCTCCTGGTTTTTTAGGTCCCGCTCTGTCACTCTCCTCACCCCCACCTCAGTGGACATACATATTCCCCTCAACACCACTTTCATCGCGTCCCATTCGAACGCCCTTGAGCTGGCCATGTTCCAGTTCACCTCAAAATATCCTTCCAACCCTGCCGCAATCGTCTCCTTATAAATCAAAGCCTCGGTGTTAAGTCTCCACAACGGTATTTTGGAGTGCGGGTGGCCCAAGGTGTAGGCCACCAGCAGGGGGGAGTGATCGGACAGATATCGGGCCAGGTACCGTGTCTCTAGAATCCGACTGGCTGCCGTTTCCTGTATAAAACAATAGTCCAACCTGCTATATGTATTAGCTGCCAGAGTATAACAGGAGTATACCCGACTAGCAGGGTTGAGGTGCCGCCATATATCCAGCAAGTGATAGCTGCTAATCATCTGTCGCAGGGCTTCCTGTGTCTTGGGTTTAGAATCCACTTTTGGGGGGTGCCTGTCCCGTTCCCCATCAAAGGCACAATTAAAGTCTCCTTCTATAACCAATTCCACGTCCGGTGCCAAGTCAAATTTCCCCAGGACCGTACCCAAAAATTCTCCATCGTCGGTGTTTGGGGCATAAACATTCACTAAACACGTGTCTCCCATCCAATGTCCCCTCTACCACCACGTAGCACCCATCTGAGTCAGGACTACATTTTAAAACTTTAAAGGGGACTCCAGGCGCCACCCATATAAGTGCCCCCCGGCAAACCCCGAGTAGGAGGTCGCGGAAAACTATTTCAGTCAATCTCCCCTGGGATGTGTCTCTTGTAAAAAGGCCACACTTATCTTACACCGCCTAAGATATGTTGCTACCTGAGTCCGTTTGACCCTGTTATTGAGCCCCCTAACATTCCATGTTCTACGTTTATTGGTCTGTTGATTGCCTACCATAAGTAGAGAATTCTGGGTGACCACGATCCCTGATGTAGAAGTGGGATGAACTGCAAAGTGTAGTGTGGGGAACCCCCCATTTCCCTCCGAAAGCTCTCATGGCCTCTGGTTACCCGGCATAAAACATTCCCATCATAGAACAGTGAAAGGAAGCGATGTGAACATCCCCCCACCCATAGGCAGTAGAACCTCATCCTCATAGCCCAACCTTGGTCTGAGGACGCAGGACTCCGCCCCATAGCCGCAACCCTCCCCTTAAAAACTCCCCGCAACATTGTAAGCAACAATGACAGTCAGTAAAAAGTAAATCCCAGTCCTTGTTATATAACCAAACTGCCTGGCACTGTGCAGCCCCACCCAACCAACGGCCTAGCCAGGCCGACACAGCGCACTACAGTTCGAGTGTCTAGACTGCAGTGTGGCGGAACAGCGCCCCGCCCGATCAGCTATGCTCCCACTCCCCCTATGGTCCCTGAAATTGAGTAGCCCCCTCAGGCGCTCCGCAGTAGAGTCAGGTTGCAGTACTGTTGAGATCCGTACTTACAGCGTCTTGTGCAGCCCTGCCGACCAACAACCTCCCAAATGGCAGTCCCCTTACTTGTATATAGATGGCTCACAAGCCGCCAGCTATTGGGCCGGCAGTGCCTTCTGGTTCAGATTGAGTTTCTGGGACTAGGCACAATGGGGAAAAGTGGTTTTGTGTCGGTATGCCTCAACTCTTCTCTCAGGGTACCATCCGACCCCACCATGATGTGACCTCCGTCTGGTTACCCCTGTGGCCCGGATCGTTGTCCTCCAGTGCGGCGATGCTGGTTCCGTGCTGTTGATCTTACCCCTCCAGGCCCATCAAATCCATCCATTCTGTTGCCTCTTGCGTGAGATTGAAGAAGTGGACCCTGTCTGCATATTGTACTCTGAGCAGGGAGGGAAACATTAGGCTGTATTTTATATTGAGATCTCTCAGCCACCGCTTGACCCTCAGGAAGTCGTTTCGCAGGTCTTGTACCTTTTTCGTGTAGTCTGGGTAGATATGGATCTCTTAGTTTTCGAACCTGGGGGGACAGTTCTTGCGGATGAACTGCAGTATCATGTCCCGGTCCCTAAAATTAAACAAGCGAGCGATCAGAGTTCTAGGCGGCGACCCTGGTTTCGGGGAGGGACCAAGGGAGCGGTGGGCCCATTCCATCGCAAACATCTTGGATAGTCGAAGACCCGGGAGGGCAGAGCCGATCCATTCCTCCAGAAATAGGTCCGCCGACGGTCCCTCCGCCTTCTCCAGAAAGCTAAAAAAAATTGAGGTTGTTCCTCCTCGAGCGCCCCTCAGAGTCAGCGTCTTACGCCCTGTCTTCGAGATGAGAGGCGTGTTCCTTGAGTGCAGACACCGTCGCTTGCAAGTGTTAGACCTCTGTCCGCAAGGAGGCAAGGTCCCCCTCCGTGGTAGTGACTCGATCCACCACCTTCCGTAGGTCCAGGCGCAGATGATTTATGTCCATGGCTATACCATCCATTTTTTATTCCAATGCCGCTTGTGAGTCTCTAATGGCCTCTAGGACGTCAGCCTTATCTTGGGCCGCTGATCCCTGCGGCGGTCCCTGCTCAGGGTCCAGTCTGATGTGCACCGCCGACGTTGCGCCTGGTACTCTACACTGCATAATCTTGTTTGCTTGTGCTCCTCTAAGGGGCCTATCTTTCCCCATTTTCAGTGCGGGCCTGCCAAGGGTGTCCCCAGCCCACCACTCCACTACCCCAGGCTAAAAAAACAGTTGCGGGTCAAACCAGGCCCAGGAGGTGTGTATGTGGGTCCCTTACTGCACCCTAGTTTACTGGTCAGCTTTGTGTTGTCTGGAGAGGTGTCCCACAGAGCTCTTCACGCCAGGCTCTAAGGCAACCGAGGGCCGTCTCAGGAGTCGCAGTCCAGCAGGGGTCCTCCTGTGGCCCCCCCGAGTCTTCCCACCGTGAATAGAGGGTGATCTCTTCACCAATCTCCAGGGCGCCTCCCACCACCAACGGCTGTCTTAGGAGTGTATGGATCAGCCACCTTTGGGAGTGCGCCCCTTTGCCTAGCAGCCTGCCCACGCGGACCGTACAGTGCCATCGACGGTCCTCTCAGGTGGGAACACAGCCTGAGTAGGCCAGGACCGGCCCTTCCGATGCCCTGTGCTCGCATGGAGCGTGCTCCCGGGTGTCAGCCGCAACGGGCCAGCAAGTTATCACGGCGTACCCTTCCGGATTTAAACCCCTCCGGACCCCCCACTCCACATTGCAGGTATCCGGGCCTCCATCGGCTTCTCAGCGTAGGTGTCTCCAGCAGGACCTTGCAAGGGGCAAGGGGCAAGGCTCAGGCGTCTCTGTAAGTGGGCCCCCTGTAGGTATTCAGGCTTTACTTCACCAGAGTCCACACTCGCGGACCGTGTCACGTTGTACCTAAACCTCGCAGGGAGGAGCTCAGCCAAACGGGCCTACTTCGGCCTCCCGAAGCCCCGAGGTCGCGTGGTACTTGCCCCCGGGCACTCCTTCAGGAAGCAGCAGGCAGGTGTTTGCGGGACCTCACCTCCGGGTCTGAGTCCTCCCAGGGCCCGTTTTCGGTGTGGCTGGAGTTCCGGACCACAATCGGCCCCTCAACACGGGTCCCCGCAGCAAGGCCGACCCAGAACAGGTGTCAGGAGGCTGTCAATCAGGCAGTCGCGGTCTGCGCTGCCATTTTACGTGAAGGGAAGCTGCCGCCGCTCCAGAGGAGAAAAGTCGGTTTTCCGGTCTGCTGGCAAGCAGAACAGCACTCGGCCTGGATTCTCAGGACCAGGGTGGGTCCCGACCCCCGTTTGTAGTAGAATGGGCACGTTTCCGCCAGGATACAGGTAGGATTATGCCTTACGGGGCAGGAGTTAATAGGAGGGCACTTAGCTGTTGCTACATTTGTTCTTTGAGGGTGAAAAACTATTTAGTTTTTTGTTTTGCGTCCCATTTATTTTTGTCAAAATTGTTTGTGTTGCTTTTTGTTGTACATAGGTGTGTATATAGACATGTATATAGTGTTGTATGATGTATTAAGCCTTGACTAAACATTTTTTGTTTTGTAAGAGAAAAAAAGAGAATAAGAAATAAGAGAAAAATAATTTATGCTGATTACAAAAAATAAAAATGTGTAATCATGTCCCCGTGTATGAGTGATGAAGTACAGAATATTTGATTAATTTCATAATGCATATTTGGCATAAAATGGGTGAATTAGTAGTCTCCTATTTTTAAAGAGCCTAGTATTTGTTCCTCCTTTCTCCATTGTTCTTGTTTTTTACGGAACAGGAGCTGCTCTGATCAGCGACCAGCCAGCCACGCGTCCAAGCCACACCTCCAATCAGATAAATTACTTAATGCGTTTTCAGACCATTTGATAATTTCATTAGAACTTCTAGTTCCATTCAAACTAGATTTATACAGCTACTTGAAAATCTACACAAAAAAGCGACAGCACATATAGTCAATAATTCTAAACCATCGGACAAATTGTCATTGCAAGTGAAATTGTCGTGGACGACCCATGTCACCCGTTCTATTCTCTTTACTCATAGAACCACTAACCTGTGCCATATGTAAATATCCTAATATTCGTATACGAGTTATCGGAGCCGCTAAAATGAAATTGTTCGCTGATGATATGGTGCTTTACTTAACAGCTGAGGAGGCTAACATATCGCACCCCTTTCTTAAAATCAATGAGTTTACACATATCGGTGGTTATGAGAGTAATCATTCAGAGGTCTTACTTTTTAAGTGCACTGTAGAAATTTTGCCAGCAGCGATGCAGGCTCATCATTCCTCCACCACCCCAATTAGATATTTAGGATTTTAAGTTTCCCCCAAATTTGATGATCGTTTTTCTATTGTCATGTAGTTTCTACTAATCCATAGGATCTGCACATTGTTTGGAAAACATAAACTAGGGGCTTGGTGTCAAGACTGATTCCGGACACCCCCACAGGATATGTTGGCCTATAAACCAGCTAGACCCCTAACCTACCAGGGAGCGAATGTTTCTTGCAACCACTGAACATGACAACGCTGCCCCCTCAGGGATCGTGGAAACAGTACAGAACCTTTCGCTAAGTCACTTTTGCTCACTTATTATAGAGAACTATACAGAGAATACACAGTGGGACATTTTCAATAATATTTATTGAACCAATGTTATGTGCTGCAATGATTAGTAGACAGAAGTAGATAAACATTATTACATGCACCAAAAGCGTAATTTGCAGTTCTAGTTCTACCATGGTGCTAGAAAATATATATAGTGGTACAAAAGGGGGTGGTGATGGCTGGAGCATCTGAACCACTCAAACACTCACACCCAGTCAACAAAACTGCCAAGCCATGCCTTTTGTACCGCTTTGTTCACCATAAGTTGGCAGGGTATGCTCAGACGTGAGTCCCTTGCTCACTTTGCCACTGGATTCAAGCAAGCCGGGCTGAAGATGGCTGAAATGCCAGAAACCGGTACTCGGAAGCTTGTTTCCTGTCCAGGGAAGACATGGCTTGGCAGTTCGGGCTGGACTGTTCCCATGAGGCACAGGGTCAGACTGATTTGCATATGGCCATGTCTGAACTGGGGTGGCAGAGTGGGCAAAAGAACGGTGATGGATTAAACCCAGATCTGTTGACTGGGTGTGAGTGTTTGATTGGTTCAGATGCTCTGTTCATCACCACCCCTTTTGTACCGCAGAAAATATATATAAGCAGGCATATAAACAAGGCAGTAATATAGCGTACTCCTACCATGCGGACGCTACTCTAAGTGTACCTAGAGTGTGTGTAGGTGTAGAACTCAGAACTCCCTCTAGGGACAATCCAACCCCGTTACCTGATGGGATAGAGTGCAGGACCCCATCTTGGTCACAAACTAGACACCCCTCACGAGATGTCAGACTGCTGCATGGTGATTTCTCCAAATGCATGGACCCTCAGTGTCAGTGGAAGTACTTCCACTTCTAATCTATCAGGATGCTCATCTTTTCTACTACATCTTTTCTACTAGAAAGCAGCCTTGCGATGCATGCATAAATTAGTGATGCTATGAATAGTTAGATAGCCCTGACGCCCTCTGGGTGAAGATAGTGATGACATTTGTATGTGGTACGAGACAAGACCTTGTACATGATGTTCAGTGCATTGTGGTGATGTTGTGCAAAGCTAAATGTAAAAACAAGTTTAGTTTAAGGGAAACTAATCCAACATTGTCGTGTGTGCAATTGTGTGCCAAAGGTCACAACTGGAAATGTTATTTGTGAACACAATGTAAGAAATAAGCTGCTTTGCTACTAGGGCCTAACTCAGGAATGTAACACCCACACCTCATACTAAGGGTCGGTATCTAAAAGCTATCTAAAAAGCTAACAGACACCTTTAAAAAGCGTTAAAAAAATACCCTTAAAAGCATCTAAAAGCGGGCTTCAAAATATTTAAAAGTCATTATATTATTTGAGATTCCAATCACTAGAAGAAGAAAAAGCTGTTTTGGTACTTTTTGGGGCCCATTAGGATCATGGGCAGATCGCCACCAACCCGCATGGCAGTGATGATCCGCCCGTGATCCAACACCGCCCGCCACCCATTTCCCCCCGCCATATTACTATGGCGGGGGGACCGCGGCGGACGGAAAGACTGTCTGCCGCTTTTCCGCCCGATCAACGAGTTGACCGGGCAGAAAAGAGTTTATTATGATGGCTGTGCCTGTTAGACACCGCCAGCCATATTACCATGGGTGCGGAAAGGCATGCAGGAATTAACTGCGGGGGCCCATTGCGGGTCCCCGGGTATTCTGAGGTTGGGGGGTGCACATGAGCAGTTCCATGCACAACATGCCTTCCTGGCATAGTGGCAGGCGGTGCTGAGTGCACCACCTGCCACAATGCCAGGAATGCAGGCAGCGCCCACCACTGTGGTGGGCTCATCTTAATTGCCTCCACGGGAGCCCCCACCCTTATGGCGGGCATTCCCTTTTACTGCGAGGATGGCGAGCGGACATCCTAATGATGCCTCTTGTTTTTAAAAAGAGGCCAAATTGTTTCCAAATGGAAAAGGCCAACAGTTTATGTGCTCCAAGTGGTAGACGCAAAATTGTTGTAGCGCACATCCAGAGACGTTCCCAGAGGCGCACCTCGTAGTATGTTTATGAAGCAAAGGTAAATCCATCCAGTTCCCACAGCAGCCGCTGAGGGAGGCGTTGTGTCCCACAAGTTGTCCGCAGAGCCATTGTTCACATCACCAGGAGCTAAAACATCCTGGGGCGGCTCTAAGAATGCATTCATCATCAATTGAATAATGTGGGGACCGCAATGCGCATGGTCCGTTAAGGGGTCCACCAGTATTTCAATGTCCCAACGCGCAACCTATTCTAATCAGAGAGATATATCAAGGACGCATTTCTGACTGCAAAGCAGGAAGCGGAAGACAAGATGTATGCAGTCAAGCCAGACCGGCCTGAACAACAAGAACCATTGCTCATTCAATTTTGAGGTCGAGGTGTGCCGAAGCAGTGTATCATGCGCTCACGGCAAAGGAGCACTAACAGTGCTGTCTCCATTCTGAGTTGAACTGGGACATCCGTTGCGGAGCAGATAGAATAAAATCAGTTTTCATGCCACACGCAGCAAGACAAGTGGGAGCCCTCCATAAACACTTTCCATAACACCGAATATCGTCTGAGAGGTGCTAACCAAACCAGAGACAATACATTTTATAAAGTGCATTATTCCTTTTGTATCAGATATGCTAAAGATATGATGAACCAGCTTCGCAAAATGCTGCAGGAAGTTAGTATGGAGTAGTGTTTATATCTCAGATGAGGACCTTGCATTCTGGGGATCAAGTGTCTCTTTGGCTGAAGTTAAGGCCACATCATTCTGTAAAAGCATGGCTTTCAATTTGCTTGGGGAATCAGATTTTGTGTTTGAAACATTTATCAAAGCCATAGTGCTCCCTCCCTAAATGTGCGGACAGGTGGAAACAGTCCTTGTGTACAACATGTGACTATGGAATTAACCCTCACTAGATAAGCGATGCCCGGTTCCATTCCGCTGCCAACTTGATTACTCAGCATCAAATAGCTCCCATTCGATAGTAGCCGGAATACAGGATGAATCACAGCAGTTGGGGAACCCTTCAGATAACAAGACAAGTTTGCTTTTGAAGCATTACATTCCCTGGGAAGAGCAATGTCCTTGCAAATCAGGGAGCCGCCAAAAGCATCCTCACAGTCTGAGCCATAAAGAAAAACTTCTGTGTCCACATTTCTGCATCGAAATCTAACCAAAAAGTTCAAATACCAGTGCACATATCCTTCCCCTAGCACTTCATATCTGCCTACCTGTTGGTATTGGAGACAATATTGGAATTGAAAGGTCACGACCGGTAGGGCGATGTAACCATGGATTATCCAGTCAGTGAATGGTGCTTCAGCCATGGTGAAAGATAATTGGTCTAATTTTTCAATGTACAGCATGGTATATTTTGCATCTCTCAACAACAAATGGAGGAGTTACTCCGTGAGACTTTGTAAAAAATCTCTGAATACAGATTACTATGGTGCACGTAGTGCCCAACCAACCTGGGACATAGGTAGTCCTCTAAGAAGACCCCTCACTCACCAACCTGGTTGGTGAGATGCTTCATCATCGGGGTCCCACCCCAAAGGCTGAATGCCAACAGGGTGTGCTACGACACCTGATTACAGTGGAGCGGGTATTTTTCTTTTATATGCACAGTGGAAAATAAACGTAAGTGGTTTAAAAAGTGTCCAAAGCTACTCGTAGGCTTTATTCTGGAGTGATTGGACACCAGATAAAAGTAAAGTGAGACACCTTTGTCTAGTTAGGTAGGCTTTGGTGTTACATAGACGTGTAATGTATTAAAAATGAGCGTCGTGTGTTATGTGAAAAATTAGGTCTACACGTTTCAACCATGGTAGTATTATAGGTTTTCGTCAGGACCAATGTGGGTGAACTGGGTGGTACACACACGCTAAGGCGTGTCTAGCCCTCGATCACTGTGTTAAATGGAACCACAAAATCGTGGTTCCCGAAAAGTATGTTGTAAAAGTCTTCCTCCGGATTTTGGAAAAAAACTAGAAGCGTTCAGAGTGTTAGCCTCATGGGCGTCCCGGTTCCAATGGTGGATCGCTCACGTGATTTGTGGCTGGATCCTGAAGGTCAATTCACCTACTTGGTAACCTGAAACTAGGTTAATACCCCAAAAAGAGGACACTGAGGTGGGCAATTTATTATTTTTTTAACTTAAATTTGTATCTCAAGTGGGCAAACCCAAGAATTATGTGGTTCCCCCTGGACAACTGTTCCATCAATTTATCGTCTGTCAGATAGATGTTACCTACATAGGACAATGCATCCTCATCAAAAGTTTGAAGTAACTCTGATACCCTGGCTGAAAACAGTCCTGGGCTATTCTTATACCCCTGGGCTAATCAACAAAGTTGGCGTTGGAAGCTTAACACAGAGAATGCTGTCAAATATCTGCTCCCAGGTGCTATATTTTGGCAGAAAAATCCATTTGATATGTCTAGATTTGTTTTGTATTTTTTCCGCACAATGTCATTCATTAGTGCAGTACTGTGTGCATTTTGTACAGCAAATGTGCATGTGGATATGTTTACATGTTTGTAATCTAAGACCAGACAATATGAATTATTGGGTTTATTACGGGAAACAAGGGATTATTCATAGGGGAGTGTCACTTGCTCCCTGCGTTCTCGTGTCCACCACCAGGGGGCTGAACTGTGCGACTCTCCAGTGTTCTCTTAACCTTTTAGACCCGCCCCTTCATGTATATACTGACTTCCAGACATTTGGACACTATTTGGGAATTGACATTCATTCCTAATTCATGCCTGGTTTTGTGGAAGCCATCCTGCTCATGCCTGAAATTCCATTACCTATAATTCCCTGCTCACTGCTTCGTCTCCACCCCTGCAGGATAAAGATGGGTGGAGGAATTCAGCTCACCTGTGGCTGGCTGCTGCTAGCTGCTCACACCTGATGCATGTGATTACTGTGAGTTCTTGTAAGTCCCAGCTCCTCTCAGCCCAGTGTTGGTCATTGTAACTGCTTTCTGGTTAGACCAACACTTGTTTTCTGAGCTTTTGAAATACCTTGATTCCTGAGCTATAGTTAATCCTTGTTCCTTGATTCCTGAGCTATCGCTGTTCATTGTGCCTGAATTAACACTACCTGCAGTGCTACCTTGTTTCCTGAGTTCCTGAGCTATAGCTATTCCTTGTACCTGAATTAGCACTGCCTGCAGTGCTACCTTGTTTCCTGTGGTCCTGAGCTATATTTATTCTTTGTTCCTGTTTCTGGGCTTCAGCTATTTCTTGTTCCTGATTTGCACTGCTTGCAGTGCTCTCTTGACTACTTGTTCTCTGAGCTGTAGCTATTTCCTGTTTCCTTGAACAAGTACTGCCTGCTGTGCTACCCTGACTCCTGAAGCTTTAGTAATTCCCTGTTCCTGAACAAGTACTGCCTGCAGTGCTACCTTGACTCCTGAAGCTTTAGTAATTCCCTGTTCCTGAACTAACACTGCCTGCATTTCTACCTTGACTCCTGAAGCTTTAGTAATTCCCTGTTCCTGAACCAGCACTGCCTGCAGTGCTACTTTGACTCCTGAGCCTTAGCTCGATTCTTGTTCCTGACCCAGCACTGCCTTCTATGCTACTTTGTTTTTTTTTAAAATTCCTGAACCTGCACTATATTAGTATACCCTTGTAGCCTCCCTTTCTGTCTATCCCTTTCCAGTCCCTGCCTTTCTTCCCATTTCTTTGGTTCCAGTTTACTGTCTTTCTATTCTGCTGTCTTGCTTCTGTTACCTTGCATGTTTGTTACCTGCTTTCTGCCAAGTGTACCGTGTGACTTCCTTTCTTTCCTGTTAAGCACTCCTCCTTGCTAGCTCCTTGTCTATTGTGTTTGTGTTTAGTTCTACCCTTTGCTGTTACTGCCTTGCGTGTTCCTGTTTGATCGCCAAGATCCATGGGCACAGCTGACTTCGTAGGTGGTGTTTCTTGTTCACTGTGATTATTGTCTTTGAGTTACAGTCATAACATCACCATAAGTATAAGCTCCACAGACCCTGCCTTTGCATACATATCCTATATGTGGGTATTTTCAGTCAGTATCTGTAACAGCAATTGTGGGTGAGGAACTTATTGAGCTTCAGTCTTACCGTGTGGCGCTCCTGAGTGCTTTACCCCATATTCCCTTTATTGTTAATGTTGTATTATATATATGTCTTGCACATCCGTCCTGGGTGTAGTTAGTCTGAATGCTAAATTGCCTTGTGAGCGCCCTTCCTCTCTCAGTCTTAGCCATCTTGTTCCTTCGTGCAGGCTTGCCCTTTGAATCCCTTTTTTCCTGAGCTCTTGTATGATCCTGTGCAGCGCTGTACTCCTCTTTCTGTATAATTTTTCTACCCAGTTCCCAGTCCTTGCCCAAGTCCCTGACTCTGTTCCCCACATAGTCCCGGACAGTCCCTGACAGAGAGGTGCAACTCTCTATCAAACCTTGGTATTCAAGTTGATCCATGATCTTCCTGACTTGTTTCTTTACCTCATGTTTAGTTGAGTATTGTCTCAGGGGTTGAGGAATTGATTTTAATGGGATTTCGTGATGAGGTACTCATCATCCCACCCAACATGATTTCAGTAGAGTACGGAAGCTAGCGCAAACGCCCCCACCTGTGTGTATGAATTGTTAACTGATTCTGGTAAGATGTCAAAGAAACCAGGTAAGATTACTTCTTCCCCCATTTGCCAATCCATTACAAACTAAGGTGGCCAATCCTTTTCTGCCAAAAGAATGTTATAACCATATGTTAGGTTCTCCCAAAAGAGACCCTTCAACTTCCTGGGTATGCCCCCTCCATCTGGTGCGTTATTTCATATAAACGATGTGGGACACTTACCCGTGTATCAGGTGTTTCCACCATGATATGTTCACTCAGCGCTACTACCCCCAGTTGATCCGTCAGGTTCTGGTGAACTATTGTGACTTCTGCTGCGCTGTCGAACATCATCACTGCCCGTTCCCTATTCAGAAGCAGTGTCCTTAGTAGTCTGGGTATTTCTAATTTTGATCCCCGCTACTTTCTGCTTTTTAATTTGAGGTTTTGAAGTCTTTTGTTTGTCTTCCTGTTTGATGATATAGCCTGCATTGTGATGTGTCTCCCTTTTTGACTCGACTAGACTGGTTGCTCAGTATGTCAAGTCAAAATGCTCCAGCATTAGCTGGTATGAAGATACCCTTGCTCATGTTCGCTGATGACGCCTTGATAATATCAAAGACTCAACAGGGTTTGCAGGCCACTTTGTCCCACTTCGAGGTGTTTTGCCACGACCATGAGCTAGTGGTGAATGTGGAAAGAACAAAGTTTATGGTGCTCCACAAACATAAAGTCATAAAAGGAAGAGTGTATATGAATAATGTCCCCTTGGAACAGACTGATATGTTTACCTATCTAGGGATAACGTTAGGTAGGAAACTAAACTGGAAGCCCCAGATCGGTATGCTGGCCCTAAAACACGCAGTTAGCTGGTGTATTGATAAAAGAGCAGAGGCATTCCCAGATTAAGCCCATTTTCCCCATCCTAAAGATTTATAACTCTAAAATCAATACCTTAATACTATATGGCGCTGAACTTTGGGGCTATGAGGACCTAAAATCCCTGGTACTAGCCCGAAACAAATTTGTTAGAGCTCTAATAGGCCTCCCACAGTCCACCCCACTTATGCCCCTTTACCTAGATTTGGGTTGCTATAGCATAGAGGACTCAGCACACTTTAGTCCTATAGCATTCTGGAGAAGGTTTTGGACTACTCCTGAGCTTTCTCTGTATGCTAAAGCTCTCTCTGAAGTACGGGGGTTGGGCCGCTTACATAAGATCTCCTGGCTAAACAACATAAAAACCACCTTGATTAACATGGGGATGAGCATCTTGTGGGAGGACCAAGTTGTCAACCCATTTCCATCTAAAAAGGAACTCAAGGCTGTATACTGGATTATGGTTAAAACCAAGCATTTCTCTATTATTACGAAGCCCACCTTGGCAAGGGAATTTTTGAAGTTCAAACATGAGACTAAGGTGGTCATTAGGATGTCGGTTGGATCGCCACCGCCTGCATGGTGGTGACAATCCACCCGACATCTGTACCCTCCCGCTACCCACTTCCCCCGCCATATTACTAGGGGGGGGGACCACGGCGGACGGAAAGACCATCTGCCACTAAGAGCTTAATATGGTGGTGGTGTCTGCTAGACACCGCCATCCATATTATGATGGGGGGCGGACACATGCCTTTCTGTGGTGGCGACGTGCTTTGAATCACTTGCGGGGGCCCGTTGCGGGCCCCCAGGGATTCTGGGGGGTGGGGGCGCACATTGCATTTCAATGTACAACGTGGCAGGCACCGCGCGGTGCCTGTGACGTTGTGCATTGAAATGCATGACATGCATTTTTAGCATGCACTTTTAGCATTGCGGCCGGCGGTGCTTTCAGCACCGCCCGCCGCAATGTTAAAGATGCGTGATGCGCCTGCCAGTGTGGCGGGCGCATCCTAATGGCCGCCACGGGACCCCCGCCCTTATGGTGGGTGGTCCCTTTTTACGTCGGGATGGCTGGTGGACAAAGCTATTGGGCCCTCATTACCAGGCCAAAAGATAGGAAACTGTATCACCAGTTTAGGGTGGGTTCACGTCCGATAAAAGAACTAACTAGCAGATGGCACCCCCAACAGATGACAAATGTATTTCATGTCCTGCTCAAACTGAGACATTATCTCACATTTTGTTTGTATACCCAGCCTATAATTCACCTAGGATAAAAAAGCTCACACCTATTTGTATGAATCTAGGCACAAGATTAGCTATGGAGTCTTTCAGGATTTTAAGGACAAATACCCAAGATTCCATTGTGGTTGCTGTAACAAGATTCCTGAGCTGGATGTGGGTCATCTGAGCAAACAAGATGAGATTACATAGATTCCGCCATTCTTCTTTATGAGAGCTTAGTCCTTATGGTCTGGTGTTGTTGACTCAATATTTGGGGACGAGATGAACGAGGGGAGAGAAGTTGGCCTAACGGCTAGGGTGGTCAACCTCGAATCTGGAGAACTGGGTTTGAGTCTCAGCAATGATGTTGAACATCCTGTGATTCTGGGCAAATCACTTAATCTCCCTAAGCCTAACATAAATGAATCTGTCTGCATGTAATGCAACTGGTGCTATGTAAAGCACTCTTAAACCCGATACGGGTCAAGTTTGCGCTATACAAAAAAAACGTGTACCAGTTTCCTGATACCTGTCAGGTTTTCTAATGTTGTCATGGTTTTTCAGATAGTATTTTTGTTCAGTGTGTTCCTGTTGAGGAGACCTCCCAGTGACTGTGTTTGTTTTGTTCATTTTTTGTTTATTTTCCCATTTCTTCTTTGAAAAATCGGGTGCTTGCTTAGTTATCTTTTTCAGAACTGCTCTTCACATGGGTTTCTGAGGTTTGGCTCCCAGATTATCTCTGCCTAGAGAGGCATATGCATCTTCGATAATCTTAGGCAGTTCCCGCTCCTGCTAAACAGAAAGGAATTCCCTCAGGCGTTGGCATATAGCCATTGCTGCTGCCTCCCCTTCAATGTTACTCAACATAATGGCTGATACCTGGGCAAAATTGCCCATCAGTTTCATCCCTAGATCTAAGGCGGGCTCTGCTCTGTACTCGTTCTGTATCTGTTTCAATACATCTGGTATGACTACTATTGAAGGGGTACCATGCCTTCTGGAATATAAGGCAGCAAATATTGTAACCCAATGACACAATCTTCTAATGGGGGAGCTATCCCCATCGGAAAGCAAATTGTCAGTATTCTGTGTTTTGGTGGCTGGCCTGTATGGGGAAAAACTGCTTCAAGATGTGCTACTTTTTGTGCTATCCAGAATGGGATTTGCTCCTGGCTGGTGGGAACCTTTCCCATAACGTTATTTAGTGTTTGTGGGCTAATATCTGTAGTAGCCATGTGTGGTTGCATCGCCTGAGAAGACCCTATAGCTTGGACTGTCAATGTTCTCATTACACACTGTGTAAGATTTCTGTAAATTTTTACTAGATCTCTGTAAAGTTTGAGCATTCCTGCTGATGTTAAGGCAGCAACGTCTGGTGTTAAGGCAGCAACGTCTGGATGGGGTGTGTATGATGCTAGGACCGGCCAAGCGACTCCTTCTCTGGTGCGCAGACCAAGTCTCAGACTTTCTGTGGTATGGGGTAGGGCCCCTTTAAACCAATTACTGTGCTCTTGGTAAGTTAACAGGACTTCTAAGTCCAAGTATGGGAAATACTCATCAGGTGGTTCATCTTCAATGTTTTAGTGAAATAACTGTATGTGCATCTGCAGGTGGAAATTCAACTAAAGAATACTATACCTGTGTTCTGAATGCTTTGTGTGCCTCAACCACAAAGGTATACAAAAGGGGTTGGTGATGGACTGAAGAAGGCTGTAATGCCAGAAACCGGTCCTCGGAAGCTTGTTTCCGGTCCAGGGAAGGCATGGCTTGGCAGTTCGGGCTGGACTGTTCCCATGAGGCACAGTGTCAGACTGATTTGCATATAGCCATGTCTGAACTGGGGTGGCAGAGTGGGCTAAAGAACGGTGATGGATTAAACCCAGATCTTTTGACTGGGTGTGAATGTTTGATTGGTTCAGATACTCCGTCCATCACCACCCCCTTTTGTACCGCTTCAACCATAAAGGTGACATCTCCACCCTGCTGCTGGGAGGCCATTTTGTAACAATTTTATGGTAACTGCCGGTCTGTAATTATTTTAAACATTTAGTCCAACTATCTGTTCTTCAATGTCATCACCTGGTTGTTCGGTCATAGTTAAAGAAGTAGTATTTAGCTAAATCTTATAGAGACATGGCATGCAGAATGTGGGAACCTATAATCCTCCAAGCTTGATTTAACCTAAGGCCAATATATAGGGTATACCTACTCAGCTGAGGAAGATTTGTTTTTCTTCCCACTATGGGTTCATGAGTAGGGGTCTCTGAGAAAGCAAGACTGAACTACTCAGTTTTGACCGTTAAATAATAGCCTAACCAACATTGAGTGCCTTTTCATGTAGCTCCTACTAATCCATAGGATCTGTGCACTGTTCAGACAACATAAACTAGGGGCTTGGTGTCCAGACTGATTCCGGACACCCCACAGGATTTTTTGGCCTATAGACCAGCTAGCTCACAGTGTCACTGTAATCCCCCTAAACTACCAGGGAGCGAATGGTTTCTGGCAAACACTGAATATGACAGTCATGTCCCCTCAGGGATCGTGGAAACAGTACAGAACCTTTCGCTCAGTCAATCATGTTCACTTATTCTCAGAGAAATATATAGCGAATACACAGTGGGACGTTTTCAATAATATTTATTGAACCAATGTTATTCTTGCATAAAATAAGTGTGCTGCAATGATTAGTAGACAGAAGCAGATAAACATGATTAGTGCATATAGGTCTATCATGTATATATGCAGGCCTGTCGCCCTCTGGATGAAGATAGTGATGACATTTGTACGTGGTGTGAGATGAGACCTTGTACATGATGTTCAGGGCGTTGTAATAATGTTGTGCGAAGCTATATGTAAAAAAAAAAAAAAAAAGTTTTGTTTCGGAGAAAATAATCCAGCATTGTTGTGCATGCAAATGTGTGCCAACGGTCACAGCTGGAATTGTTATTCGTGAGGACCATGTAAGAAATAAGCTGCTTCGCTGCATGGGCCTTACTCAGGAATATAAGACTATACCTCTACACTAACAAGAATTTGCAAACTACTTGCCCAATGGCAGAGTCTCTCAATGACAATGGGCTGACTTGATTATAATGAATATCATTCCATCAGTATTTTTTTAAAATTTATGATTGAAGTTCCACACTCATTCTTTGATGCTATTGACTCCGATCTTTGACACTTTATTTAGCGAGGGAAGAAGCCCCAGCTTAAACTTCAGGCTATTCTGTTAAATCAGGAACAGCAAGGGTTGCCACTGGGCGACATCCTTTGCAACGCAGCCATTACAATGCAATGCCTTTACAACGCAACCATTACAATGTAGGTACACTTACATCGCATGAATTTACAACGCGTGCCATTACAATGCATATACAAGTACAACGCATGCTTTTACAACGCATTGGGAAGTAATGTATGTCAAGTGTTTGTTTTACTTTTTTATAATGTATGTTTATAATATAAGTAATATTAATTAATAAAAATAATTGTATTATAGTTTTTAATATTTATGTATTAATATGGTTATACCATATTTAATATTTATTCTAAAAATAATAAAAATTATTTTATGGAATAGGTATATTTTGGGGAAATTAATACTCAGGTATGAATATTAATACAACTTCTTAATTAATTATGTAACATTTATAGAATATATTTCGATTTTAAGAGAAAATTAATACGTAGGTAATACTTATGTTATTGAATAGTTAATATTGATGATAATAATTATATTAATTGTTTTATGGATTAGGTATACAAATTAATACTCAGGCATTAATACTATTTTTAAGCAGGTATTTGTTATGTAAAATTATTAGAAAATATGATGATCAAGTTATAACAAATATTTTAATATTCTAACATTAAAAAGTTAGTAATGAAAATATAGGTATTGTGATGTTTATATATTATGATTGTTAAGATTCTAATGGGGTAAATACATTTAATGTAAAGTACATGTAAATTAATAATATTAATGTTTAAAAAATATAAAATTTATATAGATTTAAATGTGTAAATAAAAAAAAGTATTTAGTATTTTTATATTTTTTGGGACATAAATAAACCTGTATAAACAAATACAAGACATGTAATGTATTTATAACACATTTTTATTAATAAATGTACATATTTATAATAATTGAAATAAATTAAGAAAAAAATAAAAATAGAGATGACATATACATATTTTTAAAAAATATTTTTGTATTTTATGATATACAGTAACATTTTATAATATATTTTTTATAATTTTCTCACGCTTTTCAATGAGAGAAAATGTCCTTTTTAATCTTTACAAAAAGAAATTATGTTGACGCGTCAACGTAAGTTTCATCATTACAGACATCGTCACTGGAGAGAACAGAAGCAAGGGAGAGCTGCATTAAGGTAAGACACATTTACTTATTTAAAACACATAGTGTAGTGGTAATGTTTATTGTAAGGAGAGATGAGGGAGGCACATGAATGTAGCAAATGTGTTTTACGTATTTGTGATGTGTGTTTACCAACTAATTTCCGCCATTACATGTTGCAGTAGTAGTCCCACTTCAAGTCTCTTTTTTTTCAATAACTATTTCTTTGTTTCATAAAGTTGTTAATGGTATATATAGTAAACACTTCATGAAACAAAAGTGTTTGGAAAGGTGTGCTTTTTTAGTTTAATGATAGGCTATTTATTAAATAAATCATTGTTATCATCGGCGCGGTTTGATGTATTTACAATGTGATTGCAAGTAAGACATTTTGGATGTGTTCATTATTATTTTCAAACAGTATTTTTGGGCCAGATGTTTTGAATCTCCGGAATTTATTGCGTTTTTTCGAGATAAAAAAAAAATCAGGATTTTTTTCTTGGGTTTCTTTATTTTGGATTTCTACAGGTATTGTAATGCCGTTGTGTTTCAATCAGTATTGGATTGCAACTTTAGAATTTGTTGAGATTTTTGATAAATATCTTTATTTTTCGGGATTTTTTTTATTGGGTGTGTTGTTTGATATATGCATTGTGTTTAGTGTTCATATTAATATCTTTTTCATTGGTATATGGATTTTTTTAAATGGATTCTCTGTTAATTACTATGGATTTTACAACAAAAAATGGACTCTTGGTGAAATAATGAATGGAATGTAAGTCCAAGAGTTGAAGAAAACATCTGAAGGTAAGGAGACCCGACTTTTAGTATTAATTTTAAAATGTTTGGATAAAAATCTATTGAATAAGTATGACAGACAAGTAAAAATATTGTGTGTGTTAGAAATTCAGGATGTGTGCAAGATTATCAAGGTAGTCTGAAGCCACTGTCAACGTAAACTGTTGAATTACACCCAATAGTCTTTCAGACATTTCCTTAGTTCTGGTAGAAATACGTGGGTTCAGACTACCTGTTAATGATTGTGACATTCTCATTTCTTGGAAACTTTGCTCTTTCTTCAAACTTTCCAAGAAATAATAGAAATTAGGAGGAGGTTTGCCAATTGAGTTGTCGAAGGTGTTGTGCCATCCCTCTATGGCATTGTTTGTTGTTGCTCCTCCCTCTAAGCAGGTCGAGTAACAGTTCCACCATTCCACATGGAAACGTGGTCTCCTCCTGTGAGTCGACCTGCTCAAATGGCCAATTCATGTGTCTTCAAAATAATTTAGTATAGGTGACAATTTTTCTTCATTTGTTGTAAAATATTCCGATTCAGTAATTGAAGTGTAGTACTCGTCTACACTGTCAGGAGGAACAAAGCAAAGGGCAGTTCGTTTTTTTAGTTCAAATTGTAGTTTGCTCTCTGATATATAATCCTCAATAAAGGATGTTTTTTGAAGTTTTTGCCAATCTCCCTGATTAAAGTGAAAGAAACATCCGTGAATTTGGGTATCTGGGTATGTTTTGGTTATTAGATTAATCATAGTTAATTCAAAGTCAATTATTACTTTTCACAGACTTTTGTTGGATGTTTTAGATTTTATCACTGAAAAAAATTCAGTGTATGTTGAGGATTGTTTATCAGGGAGTAAACTGTATACTAAAGGAACTACTGTATTGTTAATGTATGCGTGAATAGTGTATATTTGGGTGAATGGATGGGGCGTGCTTTTAAACAATCCATCCATCATTCAAATATCACTGTTTTCTAACCTTACTAGATTATGGAGTGTGCTAAAGATTAGGATTCTCTTTTGAGGGTTTTCGTTGTCATGCAATAGGAAATGTTCATTAGAAACAGTTAAATAGTTCAGGTGGAATTATTATGTCAGAGTATGTTTCGGGTGTTACTCTTTGTGGGTTACTTGTCTGTTTTTGACGTTGAATAATTCTTCTCAAATTAGGTATTGTGGGCATCTAATTGCAACACGTGGGGGAATGTGTTGGGATACCTCCCTTAAAACTGCACCACAGGGTTCATTGAAGGTGGATGCAATATCTTTGATCTCATTAATCCTTTCTCTAACTTCAATCTCCATTGCAGAGGCAGAGTGGTTATAGTCTGTGGTTCTTAAAACAGTGTCACCAAGAGTAACCGCTCTGCCTGTGCAATGGGTTGAGTAATATTGCACACACCTCCAATGACACCTGGGTCCAAATAGTCTCTCCTTACAATAAACATACCCACTATGATTCAGCAGTCTGTTCCCTCTTTTTTATGTTAGGTATTTTGCTTCTGTTGATGGGGTAGTAATTGTTAGTTCTGAAAAGAGAACAAAGAAAAAAAAATGTTATTTAATATTTTGTGCTGCATACCTGTTTAGAGGAAAAATGATAGTATGTTTTATATCATAATTTTCATACTTTATAATGTATGTATTTTCAAGTTCTGTTTAATGCTTTAACCCTCTTGTATTTATATCTTTGTTTTTTTTTACCTAAACAATGATGCTTTGAGAGAAAAAATGTTTTATTTGTTGCATTAAAAATAACTCAGTTTTTCCTACCTTTGAATCAGATGTTGCTAGAATCTTTTGCCTTGGAAAATGTATTGATTTTTTGTGTGTTTCTGAAAAGAAAAATATTTTTTGAGTTTTATTACATATATATAGTTTATAGTGAAATTTCCTAGGGAGAGAAAAATAGTTAATTTTTTCGATTTACTTTTCTTTCAGAAATCTTACCTTTATAATATTTTTTAGGTTGTTTCTTGCTTTGCTTTATGAGTTTGAGTTGTATTGTGGTCAGAAAAAATTGAAAGAAAATTATTGCTAGTATATTAAAAATATTTTACATTATTTTACTGAAATATAATAGTATATTTTTGTTTAAGGAACAACATGTTATTGTTTTATAATTGTACAACACTTTTTTATCGTAATTTGAAGAGATACATTTGTGTTTATTTGCCTACAAGTCTTTAGTCAAGTTTAAACAATCTATTTAACTGTTATATGTCTTTTTCTGAGGGAGAAGACATTTTAATTTCTTTATCATGATAGAAGTAGAATTTTTTATGAAATAATTTATTGATGTGAAAATTACCTTGTTATGTTTTTCTTTTTTCTTATTGTTGAAATGTTTGAAAGCTGAAAGAATTTTTTTTTGAACGTTTATAATTTGTAATGATGTTTTTAAATTTGTTTCTTTTGTGTTTGTATGCTTGGTCATTTATTTACTTGTTTTTGGTTGTTTATATTGAAGGAAATTACCTTGTAAAATGCTTTTCACGATGTTCAAGTTCAAGTTCAGGAATTTGTATAGCGCACTACTCACCCAGAGGGTCTCAAGGCGCTTGGGGGAGGGTGTGCATTATTTATCGAATAGCCAGGTTTTAAGTTCCTTTCTGAAGGAAATGTGGTTCTGTGTAAGGCGGAGGTGAGTGGGTAGAGAATTCCAGGTCTTGGCCGCCAAGTAGGAGAAGGATCTTCCTCCCATGGTGGATCTGTGGATGCGCGGAACTGCGGCGAGGGCTTGATTGGAGGATCTTAGTTGGCGGGTGGGTGTGTAAAAGGACAGTCGTGTGTTGAGGCATTCGGGTCCTAGTTTGTAGAGGGCTTTGTGTGCGTGAGTGAGGAGACGGAACGTTATTCTCTTGTTGACGGGAAGCCAGTGGAGGTCTTTCAGGTGACCGGTAATGTGAGCTTGGCGAGGGATGTCCAATATGAGTCTGGCTGAAGCGTTTTGGATGCGTTGGAGTTTTTTCTGTAATTTGGCTGTGATTCCGGCGTAGAGGGTGTTTCCATAGTCCAATCGGCTAGTGACCAGTGCGTGGGTGACAGTCTTTCTTGTTTCGGTGGGGATCCAACTGAAGATTTTTTTGAGCATACGAAGTACGTTGAAGCAAGAAGATGAGACGGCGTTGACTTGTCTGGTCATCGAGAGGGAGGAGTCTAGGATGAAGCCTAGGTTGCGTGCGTGGTCTGTGGGTATGGGCGCTGAGCCCAGGGCCGATGGCCACCATGAGTCGTCCCAGGCAGAGGGGGATGATCCTAGGATGAGGACTTCCGTTTTGTCTGAGTTAAGTTTTAGGCGGCTGTTTTTCATCCATTCGGCTACTTTTTTCATGCCTTCGTGAAGATTGGTTTTGGCGGTGTAAGGGTCTTTGGTGAGGGAGAGGATCAGCTGGGTGTCGTCAGCGTAAGAGATGATGTTAAGGTTGTGTTGTCGCGCGATGGATGCGAGGGGACTCATGTAAACGTTGAAGAGGGTGGGGCTGAGTGATGATCCTTGTGGTACTCCGCAGATGACTTCGGAGGCCTCTGATTTGAATGGGGGAAGTTGGACTCTTTGGGTTCTTCCGGCAAGGAACGAGATGATCCAGTCTAAGGCTTTTCCTTGTATGCCGATGTTATTGAGGCGTTGTATGAGGGTGCTATGACAGACTGTGTCGAAGGCGGCGGAAAGGTCGAGTAGGATGAGGGCAACAGTTTCTCCGTTGTCCAGTAGTGTTCAGATGTCGTCTGTCGCTGCAATGAGGGCAGTTTCGGTGCTGTGTTTGGCTCGAAAGCCGGACTGTGAGGTGTCGAGGGAGTTGTTGGATTCAAGGAAGGCGGCGAGCTGGCTATTGACGGCTTTCTCGATGACTTTGGCAGGGAATGGGAGGAGGGAGATGGGGCGGTAGTTTTTATGTTCTGAGGGGTCTGCTGTGGGTTTCTTCAGGAGGGCGCTGAGTTCGGCGTGTTTCCATCTATCTGGGAAGGTAGCGGAGTTGAAGGAGCAGTTGATGACATCACGGAGATGGGGTGCGATGATGGAGTCTGCTTTGTTGAAGATGTGGTGGGGACAGGGGTCGGTTGGCGAACCTGAATGGATGGAGTTCATTAGGCGGATGGTGTCTTCAGTGGTGATTGGGTTCCAGGCGCTAAGGTAGTTAGAGGGCGGTTTAGGTTCGGAGGTGGGTGGAGTGGACTGTTCTTTGGAAATGTTCTCAAAGCTGTTATGTATGTCGGCAATTTTGTTGTAGAAGAAAGAAGATAACGAATCGCAGAGGTCTTGGGAGGGAGTAATGTCGTTTGAGGCTGCGGTGGGGTTGGTGAATTCTTTGACGATGTTGAATAGTTCCTTGCTGTTATGGGCGTTGTTGTCGAGTCGGTCCTTGAATGCTGATTTCTTGGTGGCTCGGATCAATTGGTGGTGTTTGCGGGTGGCTGTCTTGAAGGTGGTCAGGTTGTCCGTGGTTGGGTTTTTTCTCCATGTTTTCTCTAGGGTACGGCATAGTTTCTTAGATTTTTTAAGGTCATCGTTGAACCAGGTGGCCTTTTTGCTGCCCTGTTTGGTTAGGTGGTTTTTCAAGGGTGCTAATTCGTTAACGCTGTGAGTGATCCATTGTTTGAGTTTGGTGGCGGCTTGGTTTGGGTCTGATGAGAGGGTGGGAGGGTTTTGGTGGAGCGATGTGAGGAGTTGGTCGGTGGTGATTTTGTTCCAGTTTCTTCGCGGAATAGGTTGTGGGTCGAAGTAGTTCTGTAGCTGAAGTGAACACAGCTGTGGTCCGTCCAATGGAGAGCTGTGGTGTGATCGAAGGAGATGTGCTTGCTGGAGGTGAAGATTGGATCTAGCGTATGTCTGGCTACATGGGTGGGGGTGTCAACAAGTTGTTTGAGTCCGAGATTGTCTAGGTTGTCCAGAAGGGTGGTGGTGTTGCTGTCGTTTTAAGTGGATAGACACATATATATATATATATATATATATATATATATATATATATATATATATATATATTACCTACTGGCGGTCGCCAGTAGGTATATATAGTTAGGATTTTTTCCCTATGGGATTTTTGAAAATTCTATGTCTAATAACTTTGGCGTTTGTGGACGGAATTGGCTGAAATTTTCTGGAAAATGGAACATTTTGTTTCTGAGCAGCCCCTGGAAATTTGGGGGGGGTTCGTCAAGGGGGGGGCCGAGAAAAAAGGGGGGTCCCAAAACGTGTTTTTAACATTGAGTTTTCCATAGGGCGGTTGGCCTCACTTTTAGCCCGAACGGCTGAATGGATTTCCACGAAACTTGGCAAAATTGTAGGGACTGTTAGCCCGATGTGCCTTTGCTAGGTCTCAATATATGTGCTTCAGTGGATTTTGAGAAATTAACGTTCAAAAAAAGATATATATCTGTAACAGCGGACCGGGCAGCGCCCCGGTTCGCGGACCTTACGCGTAACGGAACTTCGCGTAGCGAAGCTGATTGGCTCTCCGGTGTCTGTCAACATTCTAAACAGTCCGGAGCGGCCGCCATCTTGTCTCTCGGTAGGATCGAGAGACAAGAGGAGGCCAAAACAAAGGGGGAAATGACCATAAGGGGGTATAGTAGATCCTCCCAGACCCCCTAGGTTTAATGTGGAGGCTTTAAAAGGGCCCCGCGTGGGTAGCGCCCGGTTCGCGAACCGGGAAGCGTTCTGGGCAGCGTACTATAATGAAAAATGAATGATAGACTTTTCAAATACTGTATGTTAATTGATTGTTGGTTTTGTTGATTATTTTTTAATTTTTTTAGCAATTATTTATTATTGTGATTGTGTTTCAAAATTTAATAACATTTCTAACATTTAACTAGTTTATGAATTACATATAAAAATGATTAAAGACTCAAACAATTTTTTTATTTTACATACAATTTTATTTTTCAGATTGTTTTTCAAAATTTAATAGAACGTCTAGCATTTGACTGTCCGATATGTCCTCTTGTTGAGTGAACATAAGTTCCCACATTTGACCGTCATCATAATGGAGTAAATGATCGACAGATTCTACACATTGTAGTAATTCATAGTCCCGTGACTCATCCATGAATTCTAAGTCATCAATGGGTTCCATAACTTGTTCATTGTTGCTGTCCAGAACAATTTCGAAGGAAACATTCTGCTCACCTTCCATTTTATTGCTGTAATTTGCATAAAAAATAAATATATCAGTAGTGATAGGGCACTGTTGGGTTTAAGTTCAGACAGGTACTTGTGAGTTTATAACAGAGAAGTAATCTATGGGCACTGTATGGTTTCAGGCGTGAAGTAGTACTATTAAAAAGTGCCTGTGAAGAAGCCTAAGTAAATTCATAATTATACCACAGAAACCTAAATCAATCCATAATTATAATAAAGAAGCCTTTCTCAATGTCTAACTCTTACAGAGGGATAGTATATAACTATCTGAAAATGTTTTCAAATTTATAAAATAATATCTCACCTTCTAAAAACAAGTTTAAGTTGTGAGTGAAAATGATCTTGCAATGTAATTCAGGAAGTAGTAGTCAAAATGGCTGTGTTTCTCTCTCTTTCTTTATATATATTCAGGTACATAACCAATCAAATGTCAGGTAAAAAAAGTAGAAAATGAAAGTAACATTTTAATTGGTTGTCAATTCCAACACTTCAGATGTGTTTTGAGAAGTAATTTACCTCAGGGTATTTAGAGAGGTCTACAGGCTAAATGGCTAAATGGAATTCCAATCAAATTTGTGAAAATGGTAGGGATTGGTATGTAGTATGAGCTAATCTATATTTGGTGAAATTGTCTCCAGTCGCTTTTCTGTAAACTACTTTCCCACCTTTTTTGATGGTGCGCTTCCCAGGGAGCGACCCGGTACGCGAACTGTTGAGCGCCCCGGTTCGCGAACCTTAAGCGTTACGGGAGTCCACCATTTTGTGTTTCGGTCGAATTAAGATACAAGATGGAGGGCAAATAATGTTCAGAATGGGTAGAAGGGGGCACGGTAGACTTATTTTGACCCCCTAGGTTTTCTGAGGGTGGCTGAGGAGGCTTATATGTGCGAAAAAAAAACATTTTTTAAAAAAAATTCGCGAGGTTAGCTCCCGGTTCGCGTACCGGGTAGCGCCCCAGGGAGCGTACTTTGTTGAAAATTAGTGAAAAATGTTAGAGTAAAATAATAATTGTGAGTGATCAGATGTAGGGTAGCTCTGAGAAGAGCTTTTGGGTTTATGGTACATTTAGGTACTTATAAGTAGGTACCAATGCACAGTCTTAAATTCAGAATGAAAATTCTGTTGCCCTCATCTGAGAAGTGAACTCCATCTCCTCTGTAGATATCTTGCATGTAGTAACGCAAGTTATTGTTGTACATGGAGCCCATTCCATGGTCTCTCATGTAAGCTGAAACAGATTTGTTTACATGCTTCCTCGACTTCTCAATTTGTGGACAAAATTGGTTTGACCACCTCCATTTCTGTCTTTGGCATATATTTGAATATACCAAGGCAGTTTGAGGAAAAAGTGCCATCAATTGCTCAAAGGTGTCCTTTAAAAGCATTTCCAGACCTACCCCAGTCAAAGTGCCCAAATCATTACCTCCACAGTGCACAATTAACAGGTCAGGTTTTGGCAAATGCATAAAGGTTTTCACCAATGGTATCAATTGGTGACATTTTAATCCTCTGTGGCCAAACCACTTAATTTCCACATCTTGTAAATTGAGGTTAGGTAAATTTCTGTTCTTAGCATACCTGTGAGCCCAGTGGATATAACTATGTCCAACAATCCAGACAGAAAACATGGTGAGAGAAGGTTCTGCTGCAGTCAGATGAAGTGTGGCAATGAAATGGCAGTTGAAAAAATGAGAGTTTAAAATGAAAAAAACTGTGGAGTTTCTGTGTTAATGAAGCAGTAACAGTGATTGGTGGATTTTGATTGCTGAAAACAGAAAGTTAGGGTGCATGGATGAGTTCTTTGAAAGATGTATTTTGAATGGTCAATAAAAAATCATTAAATGAAAGATTGCAGTGGATATGCAGGTGCACTGAGAGTTCAGAGTTCAATTGCAACATTGTTGTGTGAACTTGCAAACACCAGAGGTCTTCCAAGAGGTGGTTGCCATGCAGAAAAGGCATGAAATGGCAGAGGGGGGAAGGGTTTTCATTTGAAAAAAAGTGAGAGAAGAGTTTTGATTGGGTGACATGAGAGATATGTGTGAAGAATTACAGCATTTCTGTGCTTTTGATAGCTGCAGACACTGGAGTGCATACCTTTTGCTCTGCTGAAGACAAATTGGTGTGTTTCTGAGACTGTTTTCAAACTCAAAGTATTTGCTAAGGTGAGAAAATATTTCTTTAATTTAGATAGAGAATAGTGTGCTTTAAGGAGAAAATTATGAAGAAAGTTGTGTTTTTCAAATGTTGCTTTGTCTCAAGTGTTTTACAAATAGATTTTGTTTCTTTGAGAAAATGTAATTGGAGTAAATGTGAAGTATTAGTACTGACAGGGTGTTTTTCTGCATAGGAGCTGTGGAGTCTTTTCAAATTATGACTTGAAAATCGTTTTTGAGGAAAATGAATGGTTATAATATTTCTGACAAGGACATAATGGTGTATGCTTCTTTATAATGCAATTGACTGTCTCTGATGTTATTTTTCCCATTTTAATGTAAGACCTTTCTCTGTGGCGCAAATTGCTTGTAAATATGCTCCCACCTGTGCATGGCAAATTTAGATTTTGAATGTTTGTGTTACATAGCCATGTTAAAAGTGATACAAACATGCTGCAAAGGCAATCAAAAAACGCTTTTATGTGTCTTAAGGACATTTGATGTCATTTTTCCCATATTACATTAAAAGACCTTTCTCCGTGGGGCACATTCCTTGTAAATATGGTTACACTTGTGCATGGTAAATTTAGATTTTGACTGTTTGAGTTACATAACCATGTTAAAAGTGACCCAAAAAAATTGCAAAGGCTTTCAAAAAACACTTTCATGTGTCTTAAGGACATTTTAAGTCATTTCCCCATGGGCAGTGTTTTGTAAGTGGCGCAAAAGAGGCATACACCTATCATAAATCTGTCCCTAGCATTTTAAATGATTAATTCATGATGACGATAAGGTGTGGCCTATCCAGAGGTTTGTTTAAGGTGAGGCCTAATTTGCGATGAGCTAATTGCTAATCGCAAATTGCACCTTCATTCCTATGAGCCTCCTAGCCCATGGAAATGAATGGGTAATTTGCAATTAGCAATTTGCTCATTGCAAATTGGAATGGTAAAGAATTGCTATTTATTCCTTAAAATTCGCTATTTAGGAAATGCAAAATAGTTTGATGATACATATGGCGGTTCATCTGTAACAAGATAAGAAGCTTAGGGATACATTTATGATGACTGGCTCAATAAAGTGCACATTACTTACTTCATTGGTAGGCATTTACATGTATTATCTCCTCTGTATTCTTCATCAAGTGTAACTTTAATCTGCAATCCTGAGTAGGCCTCACCTTAAACAAACCTCTGGATAGGCCACACCTTATCGTCATCCTGGATTAATCATTTAAAATGCTAGGGACAGATTTATGATAGGTGTATGCCTCTTTTGCGCCACTGTGCGTCACTTTTATGATGCAGCGGCGGTGCAAAAGATTTGCTATGAGGCGACAAAATTACAAATTGATGCATTTAGGCAGATGTGTCATGGTGTAAAAAAAACGTGCCACATGAAACCGATGCAGCAGTGATGCAAAAGATGCACCATGTTGCAAGACAGGCCTCACTTGGGGCCATATGTATCAAGCTAATTAGCATTCGCAAAGATCAAAATTCTGCGAATTTCGGCCTTTGCGAATGCTAATTAGACAAATGGTATGTATCAAACAAGTTTGATGCAAAATAAGGAATAGCAATATTTGCTATTCCTTATTTTGCGATTGCACTGAAGGATTTGCAAATTTTGCAATTCCTTAAATGTAATGTATCAAACAAAAAATATGTAAAAAATGACATTAAGGATTTGGAAACTACCACCAACTTCTAGTTGGTGGTAATTTGCGAATTCTTTTCAAAAAGCTTTTTTTCCAAAAAACAAAAGGTGCCATATGACGCCCATACATGCCCTTAGGGCCTGTATGTGCGCCATATGCCCCCAAATTTCTTTTTCAGGGGTGCAGCAGGGTGTTCTTGAGACACCCCTGCACCCTTGGAAAAATTCCTAATTTGCGATGAGCTAATTGCTAATCGCAAATTGCACCTTCATTCCTATGAGCCTCCTAGCCCATGGAAATGAATGGGTAATTTGCAATTAGCAATTTGCTCATTGCAAATTAGGAATGGTAAAGAATTGCTATTTATTCCTTAAAATTCGCTATTTAGGAAATGCAAAATAGTTTGATGATACATATGGCGGTTCATCTGTAACAAGATAAGAAGCTTAGGGATAGATTTATGATGACTGGCGCATCACCAGGGATGTGCCAGTCATCCTGCGCCGCTGTTCCGCCACCCATGGTGTGCTGCATTTACAATGCGGCGCAGCATGGGGCAAAAATGGCACAGATGCGTGACGTATCTGTGCTGTAAAGGTGGCGCATTGCTGGAGTTGTATCGCAAGTGCGATGCAGCTCCAGCAAGGCTCAGGGGTGCCCCATCTCCACAATGTTGCGTCAAGACCTATGCCTGCTTAAAGCAGGCGCAGGGTTTTGACGCAGCTTTCTCCTATCTGATTGTAAATGCGGCACACCATGGGTGGCAGAGCAGCGGTGCACGTTAACTGGTGCATGCCTGGGGATGTGCCATTTAACATAAATCTGCCCCTTTACATTTAAGTATGTGCAGGGGACACAGAGTCGGTGAGGCTTATCCAAGGTTAAGAAGAGATGAGTCCTGTTCACTGAAAAATTAGACATAGGCTTCACCTGCTCAGCATCGCTGGACATGGCTAAATAATAGCTGCAAAATGTTACTCTTGTTAAACAATTTTACTATTATAATCTCTGAGATTTGTCTCTTACTCTGCAACATCTCATTGTTGTTATCTTTCTTTAAAGATAAAGACAACATCAACATGAGCGATAATCTGCAATCAGTTGATTTTGACCTCATCATTGAACTTGTAATTGAAACATCAGTGGATGTTGATCCCTTGGATGATTTAAATCCTGAGGATGAAGAAGAACGTGATGAGGATGCAGATTTGTCCGAATTATTATATGACATAGGGTGGGAAGCTGACCTGCTTGATGCTATGGAACTATAAACATTTATTTTTAAAATTTATAATAAATTAAAAGTAAAAATGTAAACCGTTTAATTTAAAAATAAAGACACCTTCAAAAACAGGTTATGTGTAGTGTCTTCAATAAAATATTAAAATATGCTCATAAAATTAGATCAGATTCACATATAAGATAGCACAGGTAACATGAATATAAATTCCATTTCTTTTCTGCTATTTCTGTATTCTAAAATTGCCATGCACTAAAAAATCTTATATGTAAAAATGTAAAGTAGTGTTTTAACTTTTTGATTACTGTTATTGATGTACTGTTGGGTAATAGTGGTTAATAACATTTTTTAATATATTTTACCACAGATTCAACTGCAGATCATTTCAACATTTCACCATGCCAACGAAAGAAAGACTGAGAAAGGCTGCAAAACGTCAAAGACAGCAGGTGATTGAAAAAAAGCAGCAGTCCTCTAACAAAAAGATTTGTCAAGTCAACAAGAAAGCACCGGGTAAGAGTACAAAAACATTCATAAGAAATATTTGCAGTAAAAAAAATATTACTACAGAAAATGTTTCAGTCCAGAAAAAGAGAAGCAATTCAAATGGAAAGGAAAGGCCAATCAAAAATGTTACTGCTAGAGCAAGAGATAACTCTGTGCATGATAGTAGAAGGAAACAACAGTTTAGGGACATTCGTAAACGAATGTTCCGCAACAGGATAATTGGCAATTTGTTAAAAAATATTAAGAAAGGTCAACAGAAAGTGGTTTTTTATAAGAGAAAAAAAAAAGTTGAGAAAGTTATTGATCAGGCATTTGAAATTAAACGTAAGTTATTTATTTTGATAATCAATAGAATTAGGAAGCTAAACAAGGCAATTTATGATTTCAAAAGAAATAGTAGATGGAAGAGAATAGTTAATCGTAGTAATTTTTGTGAAGTTTTTTTCTGGAGAATGGATGCATAGTTCAAGCTGTGAGGCATTTTTTAATGAGGAGAGTTATTTCCAGGATAATGATTTGGTGCATGCAGTTGACACCAGTGGTCGTGCTTATGAAGTGAAAGATGGTTGTCCAGTTGAAAAAGAAAAACTTGTGACAACAGAGGCAGAAGAGGTGTTAGGTAATGAGGTTTTAGGAAGACGTGCTAAGGGTCCTGTGTACACCTGGAAGTGTAGTAGTATTTGCAGTGTGCGACAGGATTCCATCAATTTGCTTTGTGATTTTGTACGGTCATTTAATAAGAAAAGTTTGAAGCAGAAAATAAGGTTGTTGCAAGAATTAGATCCTTGCAGAGTGAGAGAAGTGACAGGTTTGCATGGTCATTCACTGGCTTGTCTTTCCAGGAGAGTATGCCAGAGTGTTTTTCATCATTTCAGGATGCTAGCAGTGCATCATAATAAAGTGAGGAAATTAGTTAGAATGTTGTATTATGCTAAGAGTCCAGCAATTATGCTTAAAAAATTATGTGCTGCTCTTTTGCATGGTTCTGAAATAGATGTGAAGAATATATGTGAAGAAATTGAGTTTTGTTACTTTGGAAATAAAGAGGAGAATGTTGAAATTGACCAAGAAGAAGAGGGTAATGTGGAAGATAGTGTACAGGTTTCCAGTACAGATAAGTTTCAGAGGGAAATTGCGATGTTTCAGGTGAAATCAAGTGAGAGGCCAAATTTCACTTGTGTATGTTGTCGACGCACTTATTATAAGAATCAGACTAAGATAGTGGATTTATATGTAAAAAGTGAAAGGGAAAATAATAGTGAATGGAAGGATTTCACAACATACTTGATGGTAGAAAATTGTTTTTATTTGGGATTGGATCAACGTGTGTGTACTTATTGTTGTAACAAATTAAATCAAAACCAGATGCCTGCTAGAGCAGTTCATAATAATCTGGAATTGGTTGAGATTCCTTCTGAATTGAAGGATTTAAATACTTATGAATCTATTTTGATTCAAAGTATCCATCCCTTTCAGGCTATTGTAAGAATGGAGCCAAAGACAGGGAAATTGCCTCCATCAGATTTACAGAGAGGATTAAAGGGAAGAGTTGTTTATTTGCCTCTAGATTTGAAGAAAAACATTAACACAATTGGAGTAGAAAAAGTGGACGAGGAACCTCTGGTTATCTTAGTTAATGGGGTTCCGACAAAGAATAAGAAAATATGGCAAGATTTAGTAGATGTTAGGAAAGTCAAAAAGGCAACATTGTATTTGAAAAAAAATAATAAATACTATAAGAATGTATATGTTGCAGAAGAGGAAGTAAGTGAGGAAGAGGATAGCGATTTGTGTGCTGGTCAAATTGAGAAAGTAGAACCCTCTACTAGTGAAGAAATATATGAACATTATAGTGTTCATCCTTTGCATTCCAAGGAAGTCATGGGGAATGCTATTGAGTTGTTTCAAATGAAACAAGCCAAAGGGAGTCCCATTAGTGTTTGGGAGGAAAGTTTGGAAGCTCGGTGTTTCCCACAGCTTTTTCCAACAGGTCAGGGAGGAAGATATGATGAGCGACCTCATCAAATTCCTGCTTCTGAATACCGGACTTTGCGATTGTATGCAGGAGATGCTAGGTTTCGACAATGTATTCCCTATTTGTTTCATCTCCTGTTTGAAAGCGATCTGTCTGGACTGTCATATGCAGTGAACCACATCTTGAAAAGTGGTATACACATGCAAAACATCTCGGCAAGTGACTTTATGGATAAAGTCAATGTCCAAGACAGTATTTTAGATTGTCACCTGATTAATCTCATGGCGTGTCAGCGTGGTACTAATGAGTACTGGTACCGTCGTCATGGTGATTTAAAATGTATGCTGAGGAACTTAGGAACTCCCACATGGTTCCTCACTCTGAGCTGTGCCGAGTATGGCTGGGAAGACTTACTTGAATTTCTACGAGAGGCAAATGGAAACATTGAAAACATCGAATTCAAGACACCCGGAGAACTGTGCTCTTTGGATCCAGTCAATGTATGCAGGTACTTCAATCATAGATTTGAAGCTATGATGTCTTTCATCATGAATAAGAAGAATCCACCTCTTGGAGAGGTGTTGGATTTCTTCTGGAGAAAGGAGTACCAAGCAAGAGGTGCTCCTCATATACATATGCTGCTGTGGATCAAGGATGCACCTAAATTTGGAACGGATCCAGAAGACTCAGTGATGAGTTTCATACAACAGTATTCTACGTGTGCTGTTCCAAACGCAAAGGAGAAGAAAAGCCTAAGAGAAAAAGTTCTATGTTTCCAAAGCCATCGATGTGGAAAGTACTGTCGTCGTAAATTCCGAAACAAGGACAAGTTCTACACCAAATGTCGTTTCGGCTTTCCACGACCAGTGATTTCTAAAGGAAGAGTAAACAGTTTGATGTCTTCGCTGCGACATAATGTGATGAAGAAATCACCTAAAAACACATACAATTTGAAGAGGAACGAAGAGTCCAAGTACATCAACGACTACAACCAGGTGATTTTGTCCATGTGGAATGCTAACATGGATATACAGTTTGTGGCTGATAACTGTATGGCTGTGGCTCGGTATGTGACATCTTACATCACCAAAAAAGAGAAGACAGAATTGAAGGATATGTGGGAGGACATTTCCCATGAAAAGAGCCTCAGTAAGAAGTTGTACAGTTTCAGTCTGAAGATGTTGTCGCATCGAGAAATCGGAGCTTACGAATGTTCTGACCGGTTGTCTTCAGCAAGTCTCTATGCCAAATCTAGGAGTATCGTTTGGGCGAGTCTTGGTCTTGCTGCAACGCGTAATCGAGTTCTGAAACCTGTGCGGGAAATTGAGTATTTGGCGGAAAAGGAGCCAAACAGTACCGACATTTTGAAGACCAACATGTTGGATACATATTATCCAAATCGAAGCAGTCACCTCGAGAATGTTTGTCTGTATGAGGTTCTTCAAAATTACATATTCAAGAGGAACATCAAAGAAGATACTGAGAAAGGAGTGTATGCTGTAATTGGAAGTGAGGGATGTCTGGTCAAGCAAAGAAAATGCCACTTGGTAAACCATCGAAAATTGAGTGGCGAATCTCCTGAAAAAAAGGAGTTTTTCTATTTAGCACTTTTGCAACTTTTCAAGCCTTGGCGTGCAGAAGAGGAACTGCTTGGAGATTTCCTCTGTTACGAAGACTCTTTCACTGCCGCCAAGGAGACCATAGAATGTCCTGCTTTTCCCAAATATGTAGAAATGTTGAATGCGGAAATCGAGCAGGAAGCAACAATTGCAGCCGAGATTGCCAGAGACAGTTCTCAGGACAGTCAGAGTTCTGCTTCATTGAGTCAGGATCCACTAGGAGGACCGGTTATCGAAAATGAAGCTGCCACTGCTATGAATGAAGTGGAAAGAGCCATGGCACATGCTCAGGAGGATACGGTTAACTTAGAAGAGTTGGAAAGACAACTCAAGGTTGAGCAGAGGAAAATATATGACGAAGTTACCATGCAAATTGATCATGGATTAAGTCATGAGAAGAAAGAGTGCTCATGTACGTCGTTGAAGCCTGTCCGACTGTACGTGAGTGGAGAAGCGGGAACTGGAAAAAGTTTCCTTATTAAAGCAATTTCATGTTATTTGCAGGAAAGGACTGAGTCATCGCTGTCTTGTGTTGTCACCGCTCCAACTGGACTGGCAGCACATAACATTAAAGGGATTACTTTACATCGTTTACTGATGAGCATGACAACAAATTACAATATCACAAGCTATCTGGAGATGCTTGTTGTGAAGTTTCAAGAATCTTGAGGAAAATGAAACTTCTTATCATTGACGAAGTAAGCATGGTTTCCAATGTCATGCTTGCCTTTGTGCATTTGAGAATGCAAGAAGTTCTCAAAACACAGTATGATGTGTTATTTGGTGGCAAACACATCATTGTTTTCGGAGATCTTCTGCAGCTGACACCAGTGAAAGGGCAACCTGTGTTCAAAATGCTCACGCATGAAGATACCAGGAAGTGCCTAGGGAGCATTGGCAACGTCAATATATGGTTAAACTTCAATTATGCTGAACTGCATGAAAATATGCGTCAGGCGAAGGATGAAGTTTACAAGAATATTCTACAAGATGTTAGAATTGGAAAAGTGACCGAGCATGGGAAAGAAGCTTTACATGCACGATTACTGTCAAATTTATATCCAGAACAAGACGTTGTGCCTGAGAATATTTTTCAGAAAATTACTGAGGAAAAATCTGGAATATGTTTGATGCCAACTCTTGCAGAATGTGCCAAATTCAACAACAAAATGTTGCATTTAGAAAAGCAAGAGATTGTGAAACTGGAAGCTATTGACAGAGTAGAGCATATGGGATCAACAATTATTTTGTCTGCGAATTTGAAAACAAAATTGGATTCATTAGAGAAGACTATATCTAAAACTGCAGGTTTTGAAAAGACTCTGAATGTGTGCTTGAACTGCCGTATAATTTTAAGAAGGAATTTACATGTTGAAAGAGGTCTGGTAAATGGATCAATGGGTAATGTTGTTGATTTTGTGAAATACAGAAATAGAGATGGAATTGAATTTTTTAAAATTAAATTTGATGGCATTGAGGAAGTACAGCTAATTGGTCGTTGCTCTGCTAGATTTTTGCTTGTAAAAGACTTATATGTTCGCCGTAAGCAGTTTCCTGTTTGCTTGGCATATGCGGTGACAATCCATAAATCGCAAGGTTTAAGTGTAGACAGTGCATTGGTGAATATTGGCAGTTCTGTGTTCAAGGAGGGTATGGCATATGTGGCATTGTCACGAGTCAGAACTTTATCGGGATTGTACTTGATTGAGTGTGATGTCACAAACATTTGTGCGGATCTAGATTGTGTTAAGGAATACAATAGGTTGAGAAGAGAGTATGCGCCACATTTGCCTCAATATCCTTTGTTTGAGAAACGTGTGGTAGGCCGGAAACGAAGAAATGTGACCAATACTAGGGAGGTTGCATCAAAAAGACGAAAAGTCGATGAACCTGAAATTATAAGCAGAAACAAAAAGGATTCTGTTGAAGATGTTGTTGGTTTTCAATTTGAAAACAGTTCTGGTGTCAACTGCTATGCTAATGTAGTGGTTAATGTTTTGTTTTCTCTAGAAAATGTAAAAGAAGAGATTGTGGTCAATTCTGATCAAAGATTTTGCAGTTTGTTAAATTCTGTGTTAGAGAAATGTAGCACAGATAGAACAAAAATAGAAAGTGTGTCTGAAATTCGAAATCTGTTAGACAGATGTTCAGGCCAAACACAATTCTCTCAAAATATTCAGCAAGATTGTCAGGAGTTTTTAATGTATATACTTGATGTATTGCATGCTGAAGGTGTAGATGTAGATCACCTGTTTGGGCTTTCTTACCAATGGCAGCATGACTGCGAGAACTGTAGGGTATCAAGTACTACTAGTGTAGACTCAGAAAGATTTATATATTTAACTTTGCCAGACAGTAAATCAGTCTCTTTTAATAAGCTAGTAAAAGCAGCTGATCACAACATGGAGTGTAGCCAATGTAAATCTGAAATGATGTCAACATTATTTATACGAACATATGGTCAGTATGTCATTTTAATGTTCCAACGATGTAGGCCTGATGGAACAAAATTGACAACTTTAATTAAAATTTTTGTAGCTTCACAGTTGTCAATATCAGGAAGGACTTTTGTAACTGCAGCAATTATATATCATGATGGTCCTTCAATAACATCAGGACATTACACAGCTTATTTAAAGTTTAGAAATGGCTGGTCATTCTGCAACGGTTCTGTTTTAATTTTCAAAAAAAAATTGCCGTATGACCTTAAAAATTCTTACCTGGTGTTTTTAAAACCAAAATTTTAGGGAAAGAATCTCGGGATGTGCTCCGAGGAATTTCAAGAAGTTCTAATGGCTCCTACACGATTTGGCCTTGAGGATAAGTGTAGTACAGAGACATAACTTCTTACCATAACACTGGACGTCATGGAAAAATAACTGCAGTTTGAATGAGTTCAGAAAAACTGTTTCTTTTTATAAGCTAATTGAAGCAGCCAATCAAAACATGGAGTAGAGGGAATGTAAGTCTGCAATGCTGTCTACTGTTTTATATTGCTTTGTGATTAAAAGTGATGTAGAGAATTAAATAATTGTAGTAGTCATAGAGGTAGTGTAAGTCTGCTTCATAGTAAGCAGTATCAGTGACATAGGAAATGTAGAACATGAGTGAGGAAGAAGGGGAAGATATTACTAGTCCAGGATTGTGAAAATGATCTTCAACATTTTAATTCTGAAAGTTGCGAAAATGCAAAATGACGGGATTGGCTTACAAGAAATCCAAGAGTTATAAATGGCTCTGACATGATTTGGCCTTGTGGAAACGTGTGGTAGAGAGCGAGAAGTCATTTATTGTATGTAACATATTTTCCAAAACGATGGAGGTTTTCTTTCAGAAAGTGGCGGGCTGAAAGTAATAACAGCACAACAGAGTGTAAGCTGTTCATAGGACATCCTTCGACGTCATGGAAAGTAAGTTAACTTTAAGGAGTTCTGAATTCTGATTTGTTATGTTGTATGGGTTTTTTAAACACAATCATTTTGATTGTGTTTTTTTTCCCCGCTGTTATATGATGAATACCTTCAAGTCACTGTTTTTAGTGAAATTTGATACATTCTGAGAACAGCAAAAATAAACCATTTAACATGTATAATTAATTCTGTACTGTTTGCATTTATGATGTACATTTAGAACTGTGTAGGAGGCATGGAGAAGGAGAGGCTTCTGTAAGTGTCAAAGTTGTTGCATACAGTGCTCACATTCTACGTAGTCTTTCATATGATAGACTACATTCCCACAATGAGATACTTAAGCAAAGGAAACACAGGTAATATGATTGTGGAATGAGCAAAAAAAATTGCACGTTTTTCAATTATATTACCTGTGTTTCCAAACATTACACATCACATTGTGTAGATGAGGTTTAGGCCTGTTCCAGGAGACAGAGGAGGTCTGACATTTGTTCAAGAGTGCAGTGGACATGACTCACTTCATTGGTAGGCCTGCACATGTATTATCTCCTCTGTATTCTTCAACAAACCTAAATTTCATCTGCAACCCTGAGTAGGACGTACCTGAAACAAATCTGTGGATAGGTTACACCTTATCGGCATCTTGAAACAATCATTTAAAATGTTAGGGTCAGATTTATGATGGCCGTGCGCCTCTTTTGCCCCGCTGTGGGTCACTTTTGTGTAAAATATGCACCATGTTGCAAGATAGGTTTCAGTTCATCTCCAGCAAGATACCATGAGTTTGAAATGTATATAATTAGCACTGTGTAGGGGGCATGCAGAAGCTGAAGCGTTTGTAAGTGTCAAAGTTGTTGCATGCAGTGTGCATTTCTGGGTACTGTTTCATATGCTGGACTACATCTGCACTATGAGATACCTAAGCAAAGGCAACACAGGTAATGTGATTGTGAAATGAGGAAAAGAAACTCCACATTTTTCAATTACATCACCTGTGTTTCCTAAGTTTACGAATGACATTGTGCAGATGAAGTTTAGGTCTGTCCACGGACACAGAAAAGGTCTGGCCTTTGTTCAAGAGTGAAGTGAACATGACTTACTTCATTGGTAGGCCTTCACATGTATTATCTCATCTGTATTCTTCAACAAGCGTAAATTTGATATGCAACCCTGAGTAGGCCTCACCTTAAACAAACCTCTGGATAGGCCACACCTTATCGTCATCCTGAATCAATCATTTCAAATGCTAGGGACAGATTTATGATAGGTGTATGCCTCTTTTGCGCCACTGTGCGTCACTTTTGTGACGCAGCGGCGGTGCAAAAGATTTGCTATGTGGCAAAATATTTAAAAATTGATTCATCTAGGCAGATGTGTCATGCTGTAAAAAACCCGTGCCACATGAAACCGATGCAGCAGTGATGCAAAAGATGCACCATGTTGCAAGACAGGCCTGACTTCATCTCCAACAAGATAAGAAGCTAAGTCTTCTGTAAATGTCAAAATTGTTGTATATACTGCTCAACTTCTGTGTACTCTTTGATATGCTAGACTCCATCTGCACTATGAGATACCTAACCAAAGGCAACACAGGTGATGTGATTGTGAAATGAGGAAAAGAAACTCCACATTTTTCAATTACATCACCTGTGTTTCCTAAGTTTACGAATGACATTGTGCAGATGAAGTTTAGGTCTGTCCACAGACACAGAAGAGGTCTGGCCTTTGTTCAAGAGTGAAGTGGACATGACTTAGTTCATTGGTAGGCCTTCACATGTATTATGTCCTCTGTTCTTTTCAACAACTCGAAATTTCATTTGGAACCCTGAGTAGGACTCAACTCAAACAAACCTCTGGATAGGACACATCTTATTGGCATCCTGAAACAATCATTTAAAATGTTAGTGTCTTGCGACACTTTTGTGAGACAACAGCAGTGCAAAAGATGCACCATGTTTTAAGATAGGCCTCACTTCATCTGCATCAAGATACTGTTAGTTTAAAATGTATATCTTTAGGACTGTGTAGGGGGCCTGGAGAAGCAGAAGCCTCTGTAAGTGTCAAAGTTGTTGAAAAACTGTTTGTCCTTCCATCTTTTCCCTTGTCTTTTCTAATTTTTAAATACATGTTTTAATATTTTTCAAATGTTTGTTCTCTCTTTCACAGATTGAAAGTATGAAAATAAAAAGTGAGTAAGTTACCGACAATTATAAGGTAAATGTTTTGTATTCTTTTCGTTACATTTCTATCACATTCACCTACTATTAGTTCCACAGCTTCATTTCTTTAACCCTCAGTTTCCTGCCTTTGCTACTTTCCTCATTCCTTTCTCTATTACGTACTTACTCAACTCCTTCCACTCTTTTTCTCAGTCCCTCTCTTCTCATAGTTCCTCACTCTTGTTCACTCACTCCGTCTCTATTACTCTTAGTGTCTTTGACTGATCACTCTTTCACTACTTGTTCATAATGCTTTCTCTGTGTAGTTGAAGCACACTAAGGGGCATATTATGAGCACAGCCAATAAAATTATTGCTGTTTTTATTGGCAGAAAACTGCTGCAAAAATGGTTTTAGCGGCAGTTTTCTGCCGCAAAAGCGGCTTTAGCGACACATTTCTGCCGATAAAAGCTGCAAAACTTTTATTGGCTATGTTGATGATATGGCTCTATGTTATTTACATTTCTTTGCTGTTTCAATTAATCTTTTTCTGTTATTTTTTCTTTTCTGTTTTCTGTTTTTTCTCTCTGTTATTCCACATGTTTTAATCTTATTTTGAACATTCACTCACATTCTCCAAGAAACTCTTCTTTGTTATTGTTCTACTCTCTTTTTTTTCTTTCACTTCCTTATCTATTTTGTTTTTCACAATTATACCCTCTTCCATCTTTTCTTCGGTAAATAGATCTATTAAACAGTATCTCTGGTGTACTCCCTATAGCTGTCTTTCTTTTAACATTACTCTGTTTACTTCCCTTATACTTACTCTTCTTTTTTTTTTTTTAATCTTTTTTGGTTCGCTCCCGGTTCGCGAACCGGGAAGCGAACGGGGAAGCGAACCAAAAGAAATAGAGCTTGCCAGAGTGCTAAACATTCTAGGAATTTTTTTTGAAAGGGGAGGTAGTTCTGAAAAGAACTTTTTTGTAATGTTTTTGTTGTTTTATATATATTTTTTTTTTTCTGAACATTTTTTGTTTTTTTTGTATTTTTTGAACAGTTTTATGTTTTTTTTTGTTTTTGATGGAGGGGAAACAACAAAAAACAGGCATTGGAAAGGGCTCAACAGGAGCAAAAAAAAAAATTACTGTCTGGGGCGTTTAGGGCAATTGTGATTTTCATAAGCTTGGTTGATTAAGGTAATGCTCATGTTGCCACATGACAGCAATGCACCGCAATACAAACAGGTAAACTTCATATGAACAAAGTTCTCCTGAATGTTTGGCACGGTTTCCCGTGCCTCTGCTCCTGTCAAAGATATCCGTGATGTTGACCTGGCCACAGGAGTTGTTGGGTTGTCCTGCAGGCCACGCATCTCTGCCCGGCTGTAGTTTAATGGATGCCACCTGCTCATGTGACGATGCATGGTGTAGTTACCGAAGCTATACTTTTTTAAAGTGCCTCTAGATAACTGGTCTTTACATATGAGGCAGGTGACATATCTTGCATTAACTTTCTTTTGCCCTTCAGGGACTGAAAAAAACTGCCAAATAAAACTGGTTTTCCGATGAGAAACCCGGGGCACCTCTTCTAAAAACTGTGGTCCTTCTGTCTCCTCTTCCTCTTGTTCATCCTCTTCCTCCTCTGTGTTGCTGATGAACTGGGGAGGTGGTCCTCTCTTCCCATGAGGAGGAGGTGGTGGTGGTGGGGGTCCACCAGCTGAAGCTACCATTGAAGCCATTGCTCAAATTTCAAAAAAGGTCTTCCTCTCACAAAGATGAAAGTCAGAGTGAGGAAAGAAGGAGGGGTTTTCATCATTTGGGAAAAACAATAGTTCTAAACCAATGAAAAGTGGTATTTTTAGGTCACCTGACCTAGCCTTACATCATTATGAAACCAAAAGTGAAATGAACCAATGAAAAGTTTTATTAACAAGTCACATGACCTGTTACGCTTACGTTACGCGCTGCGGAACGCGCCCCGGATCGCTTCCGGGGAGCTGCGCTTCGCGTCTCAGTTCACGTACCGGAGCACTTCCGGGTGCGCTAATGCGGCGCGTCATAAGACGCATTACGCGACAACGTGATACGTCGCGCTTCCGCGACGCGTCACGATGTTGATTTCTAACGCGGCAGTTGCGCAAACGGAACGTTTACCGGTTCGCGGACCGGGTCGCGGCATCAAATTGAGCTAACGGGAAGCTTCCCGGTTCGCGAACCGGGAGCGAAGAAAAAAAAATATTAAAAAAAAAAATTATTAATAAACATATAAAATATATTTTTGGATTTAAAGAAGAATACATTTTACAGCTACAGATATTAGCTTTTAAAAAACCAATGAAATTCACTGAAAAAACCATAGGTTATAGACCATATATAGTTAGGAATTAGCATTTACAAAACCTTGAAAATTCACTGAAAAAACCATAGGTTATAGACCATATATAGTTAGGAATTAGCATTTAAAAAACCTTATTTTACTCACACAAAACCATTGAAATTCCATATATAGTTAGTTGTACTAACTATATATCGCGCACCCGCAATCCACTGCTGATCATGTCACATATTACATCATTCATGACATGGTCAGTGACATCACTGATGACATCACTGATGACATCTCAAATGACATCACTGATGACATCACTGATGACATCTCAAATGACATCACTGATGACATCACTGATGACAACATCCAGTGACTGTATGTTTCTGTAAAGTTAAAATATGTCTTACATATTCGAAGAATGAGTGGATGTATAAGTGTCTGGATGAAGGATTTAGTAGGTGCATGATTGACTGTATGAGTGAGTGAATAAATGTGTCTCACTGAGTGCATGAGTTAGTGACTAAACTGTCTTAATTTGTGCATCATTATGTCTGTTGTTCTGTAAACTGCTGCATGTGTTGATCAGTAGCTATATGAGTAAGTATATGGGTTATTGATTGGTTGCCCAGGTATTTGTATGGGAGACTGAGTGTGTGTGTGTGGGTGGCTGGGAGGTGTATGACTCTGTGCATAGATGTGTGAGCAGTTGATTCACTAGATGTATGGGTTCAAAAGTGCATGTGGAAACACCTCTATGGGCGGTTGACTGAGTGCATTGGTGAGTGAATGGATATCTCAGTGCTACATATCAAAGTAAGTACAACTGTAAAACACAGTACATGTGACATATATAAATAACTGTGCATAAGAGCCAGTGAATGTGTGAGTGGCTGTATGGATCATTGTGTACTTGTATCAGGCATTGTAAAAGAGAGTAAATATGTGTTAGTATATGTTTGAATAAGTAAGGTGTGTATAACTGTATAGTTGAGGAAATGGAGGTGTGATTGATTCTTTGCATGACTGACTAAGTGTGTGAGTAACTCCATGGATGAGTGACAGTCTGTGAGTGTCTGTTCACACTGAGTGTATCTAAGGTTATATTAGAGTCTGAAGAGGTTCATCGTATTATCACATGAATGATGTAATCAGTGATGTGATCAGTAATGTCAAATGAGTTGTCATCAGTGATGTCATCAGTGATGTCATTTGAGATGTCATCAGTGATGTCATCAGTGATGTCATTTGAGATGTCATCAGTGATGTCATCAGTGATGTCATTTGAGATGTCATCAGTGATGTCATCAGTGATGTCACTGACCATGTCATGAATGATGTAATATGTGACATGATCAGCAGTGGATTGCGGGTGCGCGATATATAGTTAGTACAACTAACTATATATGGAATTTCAATGGTTTTGTGTGAGTAAAATAAGGTTTTTTAAATGCTAATTCCTAACTATATATGGTCTATAACCTATGGTTTTTTCAGTGAATTTTCAAGGTTTTGAAAATGCTAATTCCTAACTATATATGGTCTATAACCTATGGTTTTTTCAGTGAATATATATATATATATATATATATATATATATATATATATATATATTTCAGTCCAAATGTTGTTCGTCTTTGGCTGTTGGATGTAGTATTAATCTGTTGATGTATATAAAAACGTAAAATACATATTTTTAGTATTTGATAATATTTATCAGGTAGTTACAAATAAAACAGCATGTTTGACTGAGATAAGTTTATGTTTTAGTAAGAATAGGAATTAGGGGGCCATTAGGATGGCGGTCGGAAAACCGCCCGACCACCATGGTAGCGGAAAACAACCACCCGCCGGTACCGCCGCAAAAACGGTGGATGATTAGGATCAACCGCCCAAAAAAATCTGACCGTGTAGGAAAGAGGCAATGAAGAAATGCCCGTACTGGGCAGAGAAGGCGAAAACCCGTCCGCTGCGTTAGGATTCGCGATAGAAACACACCAAACCTCTGCCAGGACAGCGGAGACACCACCCGGAGAATTAGGATATCACCGATGTGACTGCGGTACATTACACTGTTTCTTACCGCCGCGGTCGCAAACAGTGATGAATGGGAGATACGGCGGAAGGGCTGTAGCATAGCCACCACAGTGGACACTCCGTGAAAAAAATGGCAATCGAAATAAAAATACAAAGCAAGGACACCAAGCGCACACAGCAAACTAGTCCTGCACCCCAAAACACCTAACACATCCCAAAGACACAGTCCCATGGCAAGTTCAAAAAGTACAAATCCCAGCACAACCTACACAATACACCCGACAGCAAGACCCCAGCTTGACACACCCACATAGCTGAGCATAAAACCAGCCCCTTCCCTGACCACAACCCTTTGCAATACTCCATAACTGAAGGGCCCAACACCACAGCACAGAGGAAAGGCAAACCTGCACACATCATACCAGCACAACACACACACACACACCGCCTACACCACCCCCACCACCCTCACAACTACACCCCAAAACATTAGCACATCACACACCATGGCACCACAGAAAATGCCCACATTCACAGAGAGTTAGTTGTCAGTCATGGTAGATGAGATAATCAGGGTAGAACCACAACTGTTTGGTTCCCAGGTTCAACAGACACCATTAGCCACAAGAGCACAAATGTGGGCAAGGATAGTTGACAAGGTCAATGCAGTAGGGACCACCCCACACTCAAAAAATGAAATCATGAAGGGTGGCATGACCTGAAGAGGGTTGTGAAAGAAAAGAGGAACATGAACTATCAGCAGGCTTAGAGGACTGACCGTGGCCCTCCCATTGCACCCAAAACATTCACTGCATGGGAGGAGAAGGTGCTCCCCATATGGCATCCAGAGAGTCTCACAGGAATAGCTGGGGAAGTGCAGGCTGGTAAGTCCCAACAAATGTATACTATTGCACTGTTATGTACTGTCTAGCACGACTATAAAGCCACATCTCCCAGGCCCAAGTACATTCATCTGCACCACAATACCCAACACAGGTCTCACAGATACAACATCCACTCCATCAGAATCACCCCAAAGGTTGCCATCATTTACAGGGTTGTATGAGTCTAGGCAACCAGCACTACAACTCCCACCAGGCCCCCCTGTCCCACCCCTGAGCAGGATGTAGCACTCCACCCCACCCAGAAGCATGTGGCAGCCATTGTATGGTTCCCCATCACCTAACAGGTAGGTAGCCATCGTCCCAGGGAGGGCTTTTTGTCGGTGGGAGGCCTGCAATACAATTCCTACCATGCACCCCTGTCCCACCCCTGAGCAGGATGTAGCACTCGCACCCACCCAGAAGCATGTGGCAGCCATTAGATCATTACAAACAAACTAACAGGTAGGAAGCCATTTACCAAGGTTGTTCTGTCTGTGGGTGGGAGGCCTGTACTACTACTCCTACCATGCCTCATTGTTCCCAAGCACAGCAAGAGGGAGCACTCCCTCCCACCCAGATGCATGTGGCAGCCATTGAATTGCACACTTCAAACTAACAGGTAGGCAGCCATTTACCAAGGTTGTTTTGTCTGTGGGTGGGGGGCCTGCACTACTACTCCCATCAGGCCCCTCGTCCCACCCCTAAGCAGGATCTAGCACTCACCCCCACCGAGAAGCATATGGTAGCCATTGTATGGTTCCTTCTCACCTAACAGGTAGGTAGCCATCTTCCCAGGGAGAGATGTTTGGGGGTGGGAGGCCTGCACAACAACTCCCACCAGGCCACCCGTCCCACCCCTGAGCAGGATGTAGCCCTCCCCCCCACCCAGAAGCATGTGGTAGCCATTAGATAATTACAAACAAACTAACAGGTTGGCAGCCATTTACCAAGGTTGTTCTTTCTGTGGGTGGGAGGCCTGCAATACTACTCCCACCATGTACCCCTGTCCCACCCTTGAGCAGGATGTAGCACTCACCCCCACCCAGAACCATGTGGCAGCCATTAGATCACTATAAACTAACAGGTAGGCAGCAATTTACCAAGGTTGTTCTGTCTGCTGGTGGGAGGCCTGCACTACTACTCCCACCAGGCCCCTCGTCCCACCCCTGAGCAGGATCTAGTACTCACCCCCACCCAGAAGCATGTGGCAGCCATTGTATGGTTCCTCCTCACCTAACAGGTAGGCAGCCATTTACCAAGGTTTTTATGTCTGTGGGTGGGAGGCCTGTACTACTACTACCACCACACCTCCTTGTCCCCAGGCTTAGCAAGATGGAGCACTCCCTCCCACCCAGATGGATGCGGCAGCCATTGCATTGTACACTTCAATCTAACAGGTAGGGAGACATTTTCCAAGGTTGTTCTGTTTTCCGGGTGGGAGGCCTACAGTACTACTCCCACCATGCCACCTTGTGCCCAAGCACAGCAAGCAGGAGCACTCCCTCCCAACCAGATGCATGTGGCAGCCATTGCATTGTACACTTTAAACTAACAGGTAGGCAGCCATTTACCAAGATTGCTCTGTTTGGGAATGAAGGCCTGCACTACTACACCCACCATGTCTCCTTGTTCCCAAGCTCAGCAAGATGGAGCACTCCCTCCCACCCAGAAGCATGTGGCAGCCAATAGACCACTACAAACAAACTAACAGGTAGGCAGCCATTTACCAAGGTTGTATTGTTTGGGGGTGGGAGGCCTGTACTGCAACCCCCACCAGGCCCCCATCCCACCCCTGAGCAGGATGTAGCACTCACCCCCACCCAGAAGCATGTGGCTACCATTGTATGGTTCCCTCTCACCTAATAGGTAGGTAGCCATCTTCTCAGGGAGGACTTTTTGGGGGTGGGAGGCCTGCGCAACAACTCCCACCAGGCCACCCGTCCCACCCCTGAGCAGGATGTAGCACTCACTCTCACCCAGAAGCATGTGGCAGCCATTAGATCACTACAAACAAACTAACAGGTAGGCAGCCATTTACCAAGGTTGTTCTGTCTGTGGGTGGGAGGTCTGCACTACAACTCCTACCAGGCCACCCGTCCCACCCCTGAGCAGGATGTAGCACTGCACCCCACCCAGAAGCATGTGCCAGTAAGTCCATCACAATGTGACAACAGGACAGGTAAGCAGACAATGCATTCACCCCAGCATACCTCAAGAAAAGCATGGAGACATATGACAACACAAGGTCTCACATCACACAGGAATTGACACAGATACAATTTCAATTTACAGTGTGCAGACAGGTAAGGGTATGTACCTGTCACAGAAACAGAAATGTGACTCACGAAAACCAAGTTTGAAGCAAATCAGGGCACAAACATGCACAGCAACGAATGACCTCCGTAACTTCCATGGGGGCTGATCATGAAGGACCATAGGAAAAGGAAACAAGCATGGTCTGTTGAGCAAAGAAATCAAAGCACAGGACAGGACAAAGGTATACATGAGATGACAAAGGCTAGTTCATGTGCAGATGTAACAGCTGCCAGGCAGAGTAATCAGCAAAGATGTTTCACATCAAGTTGTATAGACGCCAGTTGTCAGATGACAACCTTTCATCGTAATACTAACATCTTCATGTGAGGCCTGGTATCCATTGACATGTCACACCTTGGAAAAATATTGTATGTACCCCCACTTCATGTCATGATGTACATCACTGTGCAGACATACAATGTGTGAAATAGTTAAAAATGTGTTACATAACCTGTAAATAAGAGACATTAAACATCAAGGTTGAAGTGTGCACGTCAATGACCAAGAAGTGACTGCAGAGGACGACAACATCAACCTGCAGAGCCAGTCTCCTCCCCTGGAACATGGATGCTCTGATGCCGAATCCCTGGATTCAGAGGATTTGGACCTCGAAGCCGGCCTGTCTGCTATGCCAAGGAGCAATAGGTCCCAGGACACCACTGCCTCCCTGCCCCCTCAGCAACAACAACAATGCTGACCCCTGCTGGAACAACTTGTTCGGCACCACCACCACCAGTGCTTGCTGCAATACTCACCCTGCCCCAGAGGATGACCACCCCACCCCAACAACTGCGGAGGTCAGGGAGAGTGGGTGTGTGCATGCAGTGGTGAGGCAACAGACCTGTGACAGCAGGGCAGGTAGGAGGGCAAGTGTGATTCGAAGACAACAGGACCATGGGACCGAAGCCCTGGCAAACATCACCAGAGTCCTTGAGGCCTATGAATGGGTCCAGGGACAAACGGGCCAGGCTCAGCAAGATGCCCGTGAGCTCCAACAGCTGCTGAGGTCCATAGATAACCACATGGGCCAATTCATGGACCTCTTGGGTCAGCTCGTGGCGGTACTGAGGATCAGGCCACCGGAACAAACAACATCTCCACCTCCCTCCGGTGCCCCACAGGATGTCAGTTCCCCTTCCTCCCCTTCAGACACGGAGAGGGGTGAATCCTCAGACCGCATTGGCCCTGCAGCTGTGGCACCCCTGCCAAAAACCCAAGGGGCCATCTGAAGAAATCCTTAGGAGCAACCGGTGGCAAGGCACCTGCCAAACGCCACCCAAGGAGCCAGCCATGGCACACAGTTCGTGGTAGCTACTGCCTGGCGCGAGCGGTGTGTCACCACCATTGCCAAAGCCACACATGCGGTTCGGATAGGCATATGAGTATTGCCAAATGGTGGTTGGCATGCTCCGCCACCCAAATCACGGCCACTCATATCAATGTATGGTACCCAAGTTGCAGTGGCTACAGCCTGGCCCCTGCGGTGTGTCACCGCCATGGACCATGCAGTTATAGCCAATGGGAACCACAATCACAGTAGCCTAATGCAATTTTGAAAATCACGGTAGGTGTGCTCTGCCGCTGAGGGCCTGGTCATTGGATACAATTGAAAGATGCACCACTGCGGTAGTGCCCGCCTGGCCCCTGCGGTGTGTCACCGCCATGGACCATGCCCTCACTGCCAATAGGAACTGCAATCGCGGTAGACTATTGCAATTTTGAAATTCGTGGTAGGCGTGCTCTGACACCGCGGGACCGGTCATTGGATGCAATTGAAAGATGCACCACTGCGGTAGTGCCCGCCTGGCCCCTGTGGTGTGTCACTGCCATGGACCATGCCCTCACTGCCAATGGGAACTGCAATCGTGGTAGACTAATGCAATTTTGAAATTCGTGGTAGGCATGCTCTGCCACCGCGGGAATGGTCATTGGATGCAATTGAAAGATGCACCACCTCGGTAGTGCCCCGCCTGGCCCCTGCGGTGTGTCACCGCCATGGACCATGCCCTCACAGCCAATGGGAACCGTAATCGCGGTAGACGAATGCAATTTTGAAAATCGCACTAGGCGTGCTCCGCCACCGAGGAGCCGGTGATTGGATGCATTTGAAAAAGGCTGACCTGGAACACCAATTGCAGCAGCTTAGACCACTGAAACAACCCTAGGGGGCTATATATGTGTGGGAGTGAGCCTCACATTTCCACAGCTCACTGAGCCTGCTGCCTGCCACCCCTCACCAACAACAACTGCTGCTGCCGTCTCCAGGTACTGCTGCCTGCCACCCCTCACCACCAACTGGCGCTGTCTCCATGGACTGCTGCCTGCCACCCCTCACCACCAACTGCTGCTGCTGCTGCTGCTGTCTCCAAGGACTGCTGCCTGCCACCCCTCACCACCAGCTGCTGCTGCTGCTGTCTCCTGGCCACAGTGATGGCGAGGACTGAGAAGATCCAGGCAAGTCCCTTCACCACCGAGGAGCTGGAAGTCCTGGTGGACGAGGTGCTCACAGTATCCGAGGCTATATGGTGCTCCAAATGTCATGGTAAGTCTTCCAGATTGGGAGAGGGAGTGCAGGGTGTGCACACATGCTGTAGATCGGCTGCAGTATGTGCCTGAGAGTGTGGGGTTGTGTCATGCACTGCCTAGCATGCTGTCTCCAGGTGAAAGGGGTGTGTATACTATTTCACATCCAGATTGGAGGGACATGTATTGTCTTGTTAGCCATACCGTGACGCAGCAAGTTGGTAATGTCAGGACAGTAATTGCTTTTGTGGATGTCTGTGTGGGTCCCTGATGTCCTTCACACGCCCATCTGTGGCCTTAGCAAGGGTTTCCGTCCAGGGGGTAGTGATAGAATTGTGTCTTACTCAAAATGTACATCATCTCCAGTTTGGCACTATGCGCAGGACTTCAATACCCGAGGGTGACGCTCTAGCTGGTCATTCACCGATGACACAGCAGATTGCCGTACTATTGTGTGCAGCCCCTTCCATTTCCAACAGCATGTGTACAGACTTGCATGTGTAGGCCACATTGGACATCAGTGTGAACCCCACCCGGCCTGCATAGTCACTGCCAAATCTGACAAGGACACATCACTGAATGTACAGTTATATGTGTGTTTTTTTGATGACTCTCCATCAATATGCCATCTCAGTCCTGTACATTGCACACAACAGGCCTTGTGAGAAGGGTGAGGGTTTGTAAGATCATGTCCCTCCAAGTGACCCCCATGACACAGTGAGCCATTCACAGGGCAAGGACATTGATGGCTGCGCAGTGTTGTACACAGCGAGTCTTCCTCCGAACATATATTGAAATGTTATCCATGTCTTGCTCACCCTCAAAATGTACAGTGGATGTGGGCAGCCTACACATAGCTTTCAGTGCTAGCATCCTGCATGTGAATGAGATGGGCAGGTACTGTGTCCACCCTCATACCTGCATGCATTTTCGTATGATTCTCCCATGCTGATGTACCATGTGAGTTGCATTATTGTCTCTGCTAGACATATTGTTGAAGTTGGGATGAGTTTGTATCATGCTCCTGTACTGAGAGTTAGTGGTACATAACACTGTGTCACTGATTTTTTTCACCCTCTTGTCTCCCATGCCTGTAGCTTAAAGTCCGCCAGCGTAAGGCCGTGTGGCGGGCCATTGCATGCAATGTGCTGGCTCTGGGTGTCTCCAACCGACGGCGCACACACTGTCACAAGAGGTCGGATGACATCTGCCAGATGAGCAAGAACGTGGCAGAGCTGATGCTGGGGCTGCTCCGTCGGACTGGCAGGTTGGCATGCAGGAGCATGACACCACTAATGGCACTCAACTTAGCTGTGACCTAGCCTGAGCAGGATGCATGTTTGATGGAGCATCAGCAGCAAGCTAGGGGTGAGTATTCTGAGAAGGGTGACTTTGGTTGTGAGTGGCTGCATGTGTTCACAGCCTGGAACTGCATTGGCCTCCATGATGTTAGTAGTGTGATGCAGTGACATGTAAGTGGCCTCTGTGTTGGGTGCAGCTGTCATGCATTTGCCCTATCTGTACTTTCTCATGTCTTTGGAGTAATGTGCCTTGACATTGCATTCTGAGTCGTATGATTCTGGCATTGGGGTAGTCAGGGAAATCCCAACGAAGGGAATGCCAGTGTGCAACATCTGAGTGTGCTTTCATCAATGTATGTATTGCCTGACCTGGGAAATGTGAGGACTAGGCATCTGACACCAATGTGCAACAGTATTTGTGACCAAAAGTATTATATGGTGGATGTAGTAAGCTCATGGCCATTGTGGACTGTCATGTTCTAGTCTGTATATTTGTTTCCCCTTCTGCTCCCCCCTAAACTGGGGTGGCATGGTGAGCAAAAGAATGATGGATTTACCCAAGCTCTCTTGACTGGGGGTGAATGTTTTGATTTGTTCTGCATTCCGTCCAACAATTGTGTGTCTTTTGCTTTCTTACCCTAAGTGCGCCAGGTATGCCCAGTTGTGGGTCCTGGGCTCACTGTGCCACTGAAATCAAGCTATCCTGGCTGAAGAGGGGTGAAACCCCGAAACCAGTCCTAGGATGCTTGTTTCCAGTCCAGGGAGGACCTGGCTTAGCAGTTCGGGCTGGACCGTTCCCATGAGGGACAGGGTGAAGCCTAATTTGCATATGGCCAAGTCTAAACTGGGGTGGCATGGTGAGCAAAAGAATGATAGATTTAACACCGATCTCTTGACTGGGGGTGAATGTTTTGATTTGTTCTGCATTCCGTCCATCAATTGTGTGGCTTTCGGTTTCCCTCCAGATGTGACAGTAGCAACATGTTGTGAGGTTCATCTTTTCCCCATCAGGGCCCTAGGTGTGCTCAGAGGTATTTGTGTGTCTTGTTAAACTGAGCCACCGGCAGGCAATTTGGCTGTGTGTTCATCACTTGGCTCACTTATGCCATGTTTGCTTAATTGCACCCAAAATTCGTATTCAGAATTGTGATTGCACAATGTTACTGCACAGGGTGGTGTGCAACATGGAGATCTCATCATCTTGTTTAATGCTTTACTTGCATATAATGGTTGTGTTGATGCAATAAACTGACCCTCTCTCTCCTGCAGCAACTCCCGTGGGCACGGAAGGACAGGGGACAGACATCAGTGGTGAGGCATCAAGCCCGCAGCTACACACGAGCACAGTGACACTGATGTGACCAGTGCATCAAGTGGGACAGCAGTCTGCTTGAGGAATCACAGCCAGAGACACAAACCTCTATGTCATCTGACGCCAATGCTGACACATCTATGTTGGCGGACACTGGGGGTGAGAACTCTGCCTCCTCTTCCACTACACTGTGTCCAGCACCCACCCTCCCACCTACTTCCACTTGTGGTGGCCGTGTTCGCACCAGTAAGAAGGGAAGATTGTCCTTCACCCCAGGCACCGCTGCCCCTGTCCCTGTCTCCCCTGCTGCCCGCAGTGTTGAGTCTGTGGACCTTTTGCGCCAGCTAGCTGTGTGTGGGCCAGACAACTCTCATCAACGCCTTCCGAGACCATGACAAAAAATTGTCACAGGTGGTTCTCCGTAGTGAGAGCAGCCATTCAGCTGGCACAGTCACAGAGTCTGGCTCCAGTCCCTTTGGCCACCCCCCTGCCAGTGGCTACATCTGATGACAGTGACAACACCCCACATACCTCGAAGACAAGAGACAGCACAACCAGCTCACAGCGGCAGCAGCCCAAGCGGTCCAGGGAACAGACACCATCCCCACAGAAAACTGAAGCCACCCCAGACCGCAAAGGCAAAACCCCGACAGGCGACACCAAGGGCCATAAAGCCAAGAAGCAGGCCGCAGGCTCACATGCCTCAGAGGCATCCCCAGCCAAGGACTCTCCTGTACCAAAAGCATCTTGCAAAGACACACAGACAGGTTCCATGCCCGCTGAGAAGCTGGTGCCTGCTAAGAGTCCACATAAAAAGAGCTCCAAGGCAGATTCACCCACAACCTCAACTCCCATCTATAGCCCTATAAAGCAGGGAAAGGAGAGAACTGTAGGGGGTACACCTTGTAGACAGGGGATGGAGGGGCAAAGGCAAGGCCAAGCATACTGCTGGATCCAGCATATCCCCAGAGGGAGGGCCACCATCTGCACCTGATGCAGCTGTGGTGGTGAGTGTGCCTGTTGTGTCTGCACCACTTGGCATTAATCCCAAAACAGGGAAGCCATTTTGAGTCCCCAAGAAGTAGAAAGACACCGCCCCACAATCTCCCACACACACTGTGTCTCACAGCAGCATGAGTCCACCTCCACGTGCCACCACCCCACCTGGTCCAATCAGTCCTCTGGCTTCCCAAGCCACTGATGGCTCTAGCTCAGCTGGGCCTCTCTCTCCCTGGTCCAGTCCTCCAACTGTCTCCGACACTCAGGCAGCTCCCAATCCAACTGGAAGCCAAGTCTGAGTCCAAATCACCCTCACACACCTGTCTCTCCCACAGCGGTGCCTGGACTGGCCATCGTTATCCCCCTAACTGTTTTGCTGACCATGGCAGTGTACAGTCTCACACATTCCCTGTGCAGCTTTTCATGGACATACTCTGCACTTTGTACTGGCCACAGGCCTTGTTGCTCCTTGTTGTGTTAAACTATTCCCTGTGCAGCTTCTCATGGACATACTCTGCACCTTGGACTGGCCACCGGCCTTGCTGGTTGCCCCTTTCCTGTGCAGGATCTCATGTACCTCATCTGCACTTTGGATTGGCCAATGGCCTTGCTGTGCACTGCTGTTTGCCCCTTCCCTGTGCAGGATCTCATGTACCTCCTCAGCACTTTGTACTGGCCACTGGCCTTGCTGGTCACTGCTGTTTGCCCCTTCCCTGTGCAGGATCTCATGTACCTCATCTGCACTTTGTACTGGCCACTGGCCTTGCTGTTCACTGTTGTTTGCCCCTTCCCTGCGCAGGATCTCATGTACCTCATCTGCACTTTGGACCTACTCCTGGTCTGTCTGGGCTCCCATTGCCTTTCCACAGTTTGGTTGCATAGGTCTGGTCTTGTTGTAACTCTGTGTATGTTATTGAGTTTTGTGTATGGCTGTTATTTTTGTGCCAGCATTGGTTCAGGCATCCCTGTGCGTGTGTGTGATGGTTGTGGATACCCCCCGGTAGTGTGATTGTTTGTCAGTGTATTGACTGGACATTATTGGCACCTTTCTGTGTGTTTCACACTGGTGTGGTGTGCTGCAGCTGTGAGTGGGGTATGTGTGAAGGATACTACTTGTGTTTAACAGTCATGGAGTGTAACAATGGGCCTGTGGGTTGTGCTGCTGACATACACCGGTCAGGCAGTTGGATACAGATGTGGCTGTTCACTGTTTCACTTCTGGACTTCCTTTCAACCCTGTGCCTATTCATGAGTTGACTTGCTGTCTCCCTGAGTTGTTGCACAGAGGTGACTGTGGTTTAATTTCACTCACTGTGCCAGCCATGTGTGATTTTATGGGCTTAGGGTCTTATTATATGTTGCTTCTCTTGCATGTGATGTACACATGCTTAATGGTTAACTCCTGGCCTTCCATTTGTGTGCACCTCACTTTAGCTTTCCTCTTTGTTGTCCTCCATTGCTGCTGAAATCTGGTTTGAGTATGTGGCAGTGTGTCAGTGTGGGGTATGTCTCTGTCACTTGAAAGGCTGTGTGTCCAGCTGTGTGTTCCTATTCTGTATGAATGTTCATTTTGTGCTTGGACTCAGTTTTGTTGCCATGAGTGTAGTGTAGGTGTGGTGTGAGGGTTGCACTGGCCCTGTGCTTCTGGGTTGTGTGTTCCTCTGCAGCCCCACCTGTTGAGGCTGTCTCCCTAGTTGTTTAGTGTGTGGTGCAGGGTGTGGGTTCACCTAGCTGGTTATTGTACATGGGGTGACAGGAGAGGCACATGGCATGTCCCTTCATGTTGGAGGGGCGAGTGTGTAGAGGATGGAGGTGTGGCCCTATGATCTCTGTGCACTGCCCATGCCTGGCCCTGGTTCTGCCTTCTGCATGGTGCGCATGTTTTCCCGCGTCTTCACTGCTGCGGTGAAATGACCGGGACATTACCTCAATATCAAGGTTGGTGGGTGACATGGATGTTGAGGGCTGATTTAGTGACAGGTAGAACATGTGTGGGTACACTTGTGGATGTGGACAGGAACCCTATATCGGCCCTGGAGTTGTGTGTTGTGTTTGTGTGCAGAGTTGTGTGTTTGCGTACCTACGGCGGCGGCCGCGACGGTCCATAACTTCCTGGTAGTGTATCAGGTACAGCACCGGGAAGAAGTGTAGAGCTGGATCCCTTGCGGTCGGGGCCGGGTGGAAGGGACCGGGAATCGGGTTACATGCGCTCCGCTGTGGTGCTTCCGCCATCTCTGGTTGGGCGGTTTCTCTGCTGCAGTGCGACTGGCTGTTTGGGGCATCCTGATTTGTATGGCAGACGGAACGTCATTCCGCACGGTGGTGAGTCTCCATTGACTCACACCGCCGTTGTGGCGGGTGCTTTTTGATGGCGATTCGTGTCGCACCGTGGCGGACGGGTAATGGGCTATATTTGACCATACTAATATGGCGGGCTAATATGGCGGGTGTGAGGACCGCTGCTGGCGTGCGGAAAAGGGCAATTTCAGCCAGCACCACGGTGGTGCCTCTGCCTGCCATCCTAATAGACCCCCATTTTTTATCAATATACATTATTGTATAGTGTTAGACATCATTTCTATTAGGAATAGTAGTTTTATCTTATCTCTATTTAGAACTATTTTTGAGTTGTGCATCCTTTGGGGTAGGAATACTAATTTGAATAATTACACTATCCAGCATTTATTTTTGAGGTATGCACCAGTTGGTGGAGGAATAGTAATTTCACTATCCTGCACCTTTCTTCAAGCAAGCACCTTTTGAAGTTGGGATAGTAATTTAAATCACATCACTATCCAGCATTTTCTCTGAGGAAAGAACCCTTAGGAGTAGGGATAGTAATTTTAACATACCACTATCCTGCACATTTCATGAAGCAATAATTGCAAACACAACAATGATGGACAGAATGTGGATCAATGTCACACATTCACCCCAGTCCAAAGATCTGGGCCCAAATCCATCGTTTTTCCACTCCACACCACCCTGGGTTAGACAATGGCGATATGCAAATCAGCGCTGACCCTGTGCCCCATGGGAACAGTCCAGTCCGAACTACAAACAACATTTCATGAAGCAAGCCCTTTTTGGAGTTGGAATAGTAATTTAAACACCAACACTATCCAGAATTTTCTCGGAGGCAAGCACCCTTTGGAGTAGGAATAGTAATTTTAACATACCACTATCCTGCACCTTTCCTGAGGCAAGCACCTTTTGGGGTTGGAATAGTAATTTAAACCCTATTACTATCCAGCATTTTCTATGAGGCAAACACTTTTTGGAGTAGGATTAGTAATTTTAACATACCACTATACTGCACCTTTCTTGAAGCAAGCACATTTTGGAGTTGGAATACTAATTTAAACCCCATCACTATTCAGCATTTTTTTTTAGGCAAGCACACTTTGGAGTAGGAATAGTAATTTTAATATTCTACAATCCTGCACCTTTCCTGAAGCAAGCATCTTTTGGAGTTGGAACAGTAATTTAAATATAAACACTATCCAGCATTTTCTCGGAGTCAAGCACTCTTTGGAGTAGGAATAGTAATTTTAACATACCACTATCATACACATTTTCAGTAGCAAGCATCTTTGGGAGTTGGAATAGTAATTTAAACTTCACAACTATCCAGCATTTTCTTTGATGTAAGCACCTTTTCAATTAGGAATAGTATTTTGAACATACCATTATCCTGCACCTTTCCTGAAGCAAGCACCCTTTGGAGTTGAAATAGTAATTTAAACACAACCACTATCCAGCATTTTACAGAAAGCAAACACCCCTTGTTGTAGGAATAGTAGTTTTAACATATCACTATCCTGCACTTTAATTGTGGCAAGCATGTTTTTGAGTTGGAGTAGTAATTTTAACGCTATCACTATCCAACATTTTACGTGCAGAAAGTACATTTTGGACTATGAATAGTAATTTTAATATAACAGTATCCTGCACTTTCTCTGAGGAAAGTACCTTTTGGATTTGGAATAGTAATTTAAACTCTACCACTATCTAGCATTTTCTCTGAGGCAAGCTCCCTTTGGAGTAGTAATAGTAATTGTATATACTACTATATTGCACCTTTCCTGAAAAAAGCACCTTTTGGAATTGGAATAGTAATCTAAAAACCACCCCTATCCACTATTTTACAGGAGGAAAACAGTCTTAGGTGTAAGAATAGTAATTTTAATATACCACTATCCTGCACCTTACTTGTGGCTAGCATGTTTTTGAGTTTGAATAGTAATTTAAAGTTGTGCTTTATAACATTTTTTGTAAGGAAGCACTATTTCTATTTTGAATATAATTTGTAAACTTGATATGATTTATTATTTTCCTTGATGAAGTATCCTTTAATATTTGAATATTTTGTATAAACCCACTATTATACATTTAGAAACTGTAAAAAAATATGTGTATAGTTTTAGTCACTTACTTTATATATATTGTCCAAAATAGAAACGAAAATATGTTTGGTGCATGTTTTTTCATTGTGTTTTTAATGGTGTGTGAGAATGTAAATAATTATGTTGGTATGTTAGTGTTCGTAACTTTTTATTTTGGTATGTTATAACATCCGTTTTGGCTCAAAGTAATTTCAAGAGTTGTAGGACTTTTGTTTTCCTGCATTTAAAAATGGTGATTTATTTGTTTGTGTTTATATTAGTTGTTTGTTGTTGTGTTTTTCTTATGTGAAAATTTACGAATTATTAATGGTAGCTTATTTTGTGAAATAAAGTGTATTAATGTTTTTGTATTTGTTTTGTGTTTATATAGGAACATTTTGAAATTGTTCGTTAAATGATGTTAAAATATATTTTTATACAATATTTGTTATTTACCTTCAGTTTTATATTTATTTTATATGCATTTGGGTAATGTTTAGTAAAATTATATTTAAAAAAAATATTCCATTGGTTAAAAAAAGTATGTGAGTATCAATTTTAATACTTGAGTATTAATTCTACTTTTGGGTAATTTACTTAAATTTAGTGCAATAAAATAGCATATCTTGAAGTATTATTGTTGATAAATGTATTTAATTGTCATTTTTCAATGGATGAGTATTATACGTGAGTATTATTTTTAGTATTCGAGTATTAATTTTAATACTTATTTATTAATTTAAAAATACTCACGTTTTAATACACTTCCCCACTCAAAACCCCTATTTTCCCTGCATCCCACTCCTGGGGTTTATTTTACAAATAAAATAAAAAAAAATGTGGTGTAAAAGTGTGCGTTGTGGTAGTATGCATTGTAATGGATCATTCAATGTATTATACTACATTTGCTTTGTAATGGGATACGTTGTAAAAATTTGCAATGTAATGTCAGTTGCTTGGAAAAGTTGCGTTGTAAAAGCGTGTGTTGTATTTGTTTGCGTTGGATCGTCATATATTCATTGGCACTCCCTAGAATTGAATTGTACTATCAAGTTGACTTTATACTAGAAGGATGGTCCTTCAACCTAGAAAAAGAACTACAAATCAGTTGTGATGCGGAAACTTAAACACAAGTCTTCCCCACAACGAGACTTTGAGTATCATAGAAGACGTTCGCTTTGACATAGAATGGAAATACCAGACAATAAGAAACGTGATCATAGAGTGCCGCAATTTGGGATACAATTTTTTTTTTTAAAACAGAAATACCCCATACCTACAAAAACACGGGACCAGCACTTTTGCTCCCAGCATAGCTGGTCCGTATGAACACCAGTTGGAGACACAGAAAATGCTACATGTCAGCAATCCCTTTTGAAACCATATATATATATGAAAACGATATATTGACGACATACTGATCATCTGGGATTGCGATGCAATAACAGAAAAACAGTTCATAACATGGCTCAGTTGCCAAGATGAGTTTCTGAAATTCACAAGCACTATATCAAACAAAGAACTAGTTTTTCTGGATTTGAACATATATGCCAAAGAAGGAAAACTGGTACCTACAACCCATTTCAAGGAGACCTAAAAAACTGCCTGTTAGAGTTTCCACCCACGACATCTCCGCAACAACCTTCCATATGGACAATTCCTTCGCTTAAGAAGGAATTGCACAGAGTTTGAAGACTTCAAACAACAATCGGAAAATTTTAAAAAGAAACTTGAGAAACGCCAATACCCGAAGAAGGTGATTGACAAAGCATACAAATGAGCTTGAAACTACTGCAGAGGTAGCCTTCTGGAATCACAACCACACAAGGAGGAAGAAAACCGTCCAATCTGTATCACGACCTTTAATACGAATTCCAATCAAATCACGAAGATTGTGAACAAACATTGGCAAATTCTAAACTGTGGAGGCCTGGATTTACCAAAAACAATCTTTTCACATAAAAGAGGTAGAAGTATCAGAGATGTGGTGGTACATACAAGACCAAAAGAGAAAGAGAAAGAACCCACCATACAAACAACGTTGTTACCACCTATCTCAGGCCATCATCCTTGTGGAATGTGCAATGTGTGTAGATTGACCAAAAAAAGCAAAGAAATACTTTTCCATGATGGAACTAAGTGGGATCAAAGAAGTTTTACTACTTGCAACCAGAAATGTAGTTTATTTGATCACTTGCCCATGTCTCATGGAGTACGTGGGCATGACCACCAACACAAGAGCAATACCAAATGCAAAAAGAATACTACGAAGATGGCGGCTCACTTCCTAGAAAAAGGACACAAGTGGGAAGGTATTACCTGGACAGTCATTGAACAAATCCGGAATTAAAGGTACCTTTTCGAAAAGGAGCAAAGTTGGGTGTTCCGTTTGAGGACTCATGAGATACGTTGAATGATGATATTCCCTGGAACCAACTCTAACATATCCTTAGGAACACTTAAGGCACATAGGGATATGGACCACATGAGGACATGATGCTTATAAGACTTTGGTAGACAGCTAAACAATAAGCACCTTTCCCCCGTTCTTTTTCAGATGTCAGCAAAATTTTTTCACGAATTCAGGTTGTTAACAAAGACCTGATTAAAAACAATTATTTTTGCTATTTTTCGTTTTATAATCACAATTTCATATTTTTTAAGATTCCTTATTTTAGGCAGCTTTTTCAAACCACCGGATTGCAATGTTTCTAAAAACAACCTGTATGTCTAAGGCAAGCACACCAAACATTGCCTATGGGTTCACATTTTCACTTTTGTCAGTGTTTCATGTAATATGATATGAATCGCTGTACAGCGATCAACCAGGAAGTGCTTTTTTAAAAGCGCTCGTACAGACCCATTTACGGTGGCCATTTTGAAGAGGTCCTTGGTCTAGTGTTTGGTATTTTCCACAGCTGAGCGCGCTTTTCCAAACCGGCAAACTAGTAAAAGGAAGGGCTCCGAACGTTCAGGCGAGCCACAAGAAGGTAATACCCGGGTGAAAGTGCAGCCTCCAGCATGTAAGTAAGACAACGGCAAGTCTTAAAAACAGCCACCCGCCAATAACAAAAGTTTTAATTGCACTACAACCCAATTGGAAGGCTGTAAGACCCGTGTTTTTTACCCTACAGTGTCTTATTACAGGCGCCTTTCTCCTTTCGTGCCAGCTCAAGGGGCGATATCGTCATTAAGCGGATGTATGTATACCGGATTATTACAATAACACTAGCGAGACGTATGAGAGTAGTAGTATGCTTGAGTGAAGGTCATATATATATATATATATATATAATATATATATATATATATATATATATATATATATATATATATATATATATATATATATACACAATATATACAACAATTATGTATGAATGGGACGTAAGCAGGTGTATAACGTGAGTAATACCAAAAGAACCTACTGTGAGAACCTTTTTTAATCTTGTGAGCGAGTGAATTTCACTATTGGGTAGCACAGCACCCACTTGAAGCATGAAGTGTCTAGAGAAAAAGAGAAATATATGATGTGAATACATTGCGTGATAAATAATGAAACATGTTGTTTATCCCATGTTCTTTTCATTTGCAGAGAATTGACAGGAATGCCAATAGGTGTTAGCTTGAATGCCAGATTGAGCCACATCATATAAGTACTAAGGACCATCAGGCATATGTACTACTAATATTTTTCACTGATAACAGTGATGTAGGGATCGTTCTTGGTCCTTAGGAAGTAAGCCAGGGAGATGGCTTCTGAAACATGTTGACCCTGTAGAAAGTGATTAATTACAGTACGCCATCTACACTTCCCCATTTTTTTTACTGTTTCCAGCAAGGGAAGTCAATAAAGTTATTTTTTTCCACTAGCCAGGGAACTTTTAAAAATCCTTTTTGCACAATTTTTTCACAACCCCATGCACTACACATAACTTCCATCACAAACACTAGTGCCCCCACGTCTACGTAGGTCGTAGCACGCCCTGCCCCGTAGGGGGACCGGAAGACCCCAATGGTGAAGCATGACACTGAATCAGGTTTCAGTGTGTGAGGAGTATTTTACAATTTCAGTAGGATTGCCCTTCTAACTACAACGAGAAGGAGCTTTGGATTTAACATCCTTTTCCACACCGTCGTTATGATTAGAACCTTTAAGGTTCTATACGCATCAAGCAATATAATCTTAGAATCTTTGTGTTGAGTATCAGTATTGAGAGAAGGAAGATTCTACCATTTTCCTCTTCACTCCCGATTTTGATTTCTTGAGAAGTTGACTTTATAGACTGGCTTTTCAGAGTATTTCGATTGATAGTACTTTTTATTTAAACAACATGCTAAACACAGAAGAAATCGAGCTTTTTGCCTTTTAAAAAAACACCAGGGTACCAAAGAGATATAGCTATAAGATGACTTGTCATTATGAATAGATTCAACCGCATATGGCTAGAATATGGAGTGCAATCCACAATTAAAACTAGTCGACTGTATTCCATGAGGGCTTTCTTTAGGCACTAAAATTCTCAGTCGCAGGCTATTCTGGGGCTTCGGAGGAGAATTGATTTTTGTGAAAATAATGAATGTATCCAATGTCATCAGTTACTCAGTATTTATCCCAACATTTGTTCCATCCTACTATTTAGTTTTGTTCAAATTAAACAATTTAATTAAAAAGTTAGCGGGGTGAAAACAGATTTTCTGAATACAATTATGGTCTTAACTGTCTACAAAATCGATAGCTCACATTGGAGGGTCCAGAACCAGCTGAGCTCTAAAGAAATATATGCCACAAACTGCAGAAGAATGGCTTTCTTCAGGAGATTGATGCTCTATAGCACCCTGTTGTGAATTCATCATCTGCCTGCTTCAGGTGTAAATACGAGAATGGGGAATGGCTGCATACGAGGCTCACTTACCCAGGTCTGGCTACATTTTAGGAGGAGGTCTTTTGAGTGGGAAATTACAGGTAAAAGTACCCCAGATGGCCATTGAGTCCTTTATGCGATTATGTTCCCGCAGACCCATTTTTCTAAAATTTCCACTCTCGTTGCAAGATCGCTGATATTAGCGAATTGGAAATCTGGAATAATCCCAACATTGGAACCATGGATTGAAAAAATGCAGAGGGTTAAATCACGTGCAAATCTCTAGGTTCAGAGTGTTAAATTAATATAGAAATTTTCAAGAATATGGAAAGGTTGGGATCATTGAAAAATACCTTTTTCTTTCTGTTAGACGGCCTTTTGAATGTATTAGGGATGGGGTTTTCATTTTTTCCTTTCTTTCGATACATTGATTTCACAGTATATAAAAGGTTTATATAATAAGTGCTTAGCATTTGATTTTTCTATTCTATGTTTGAAGTTCTGACATGTACGGTTTAATCAAAAAAAAATGTAAGAAAAAGAAATCCATGGGGGATGATCTAGAGATTGTTTAGCTCTCATCAAGTGCATCATTTTGTTACCCACGACAGCAAAATATTTACATCAATAGAAACCAACGTAGGGGTCAATTAGGATGGCGGATGGATTGCCACCGCCATGCAGGCGGTGGTGATCCATCCGCCATCCTTGCCCGTCCGCCACATATTTCCCCCCGCCATATTACAATGGCGGGGGGAACCGTGGCGGATGGGAAGACCGTCCGCCGCTTTTGGTAGACTATCAGACACCGCCAGCCATATTAGGATGTGCTGGGGGCTATGCATTTCCGTGGCGGCATTGCCGCCACGAAAAGGCATACGGTCCTTGCTTTGGGGGCCCGTTGCGGGCCCCCAGGGTGAAGGGGGGGTGGTGGGTTCACATGGGGGTACCTATGTTACCTCCTGTGTTTCAAAATACAACATGGCAGGCACCGCGCGGTGCCTGTCATGTTGTGCTTTGAAACGCACAACATGCATTTTTAACACTGCGGCGGGCGGTGCTTTCAGCACCGCCTCCCGCTATGTTAAACATGCGGGATGCACCCACCACTGTGGCAGGTGCATCCTAATTCCACGGACGGGACCTCCGCCCCTGTGGCGGACGGTCCGGTCCTCAGACAGGATGGCGGACGGACTTTGTCCGTCCTCAGACAGGATGGCGGACGGACTTTGTCCGTCCGCCATCCTAATGTACCTCCTATTGTTTGTGAAGAACGCCAGTCGCCTCAAGGGAAGGCTTTCATTGATAAATCACAGTTACAAACAATGACCACCCATGTGCCTGTTTGGGAAGAAGAACTTCAGAGGTTCCGGTATGATCCATGAAGCATTTTAACATAGTTGCACATACCTTTGAGCAGTTGCAGGGCGTTCTCCAGGTAGTCATCAGCTGTGATTGGCTTTCCTTTTAGTTCCAGTTCCAGGCTGAAGTCTCGCACTGTCCAGATGAAAGTGGGAAAGAAACTCATGAAGTCTGCAGTGTCCGACACTTTTGCGTTATGGTCTTTGTGCACAGGGGACTTCACGTTGATATGGTTTGACAGCTCTGTCACGTAACTGGTTTCAAATTAAGGTAAAACAGGACTTCAACAGAAAGATTATCTGTGTATCTCAGAAAATACTACAGACAAGTGTAAATTAAAAAATAAAATTTGTATAATGAATATTCCTTCTTGTGTCTGATTCTTTTATTAAGAAATATAAGACTGCAGGTTAATGATCTACGGACTTTCGAGGAGAACAACACTTGGGAAGACACACATGGATGTCGGGCAGGGAGGATTGCGTCTAATGTTCAGCCAAAAATAAAGTTCAGGCATGGCTTGAGTTTCTCTCAAGTACATTTGTTTATGTACTTTTGAAATTGTCCTTTGAAAAGGCACAAATGAAAATTCTTGAAATGTAAATGGTTTCTTATAAGAAAGTGAGCATTAATAGATAAAGGTATTGAGAACAAATTTTCAATAGCCCCTTGGAATTGTTTAATGTACTCCATTTTTTTTAAAGTTCATACATTTTTGTGACAAAACAATAAACAAGACCAAATATCAGTGTATGTCAACAATTCTTGAAATATATTCACGTAAATTCCTTTATAAATGATATACTTGCACATAATGGTTAGCATGAGAAAAATAAAACAGTGCATGTCTTTGTTTAAATTTCCATGCAGGAGATCAAGGATGAAAGTGTTGCGTGTTCGCTATATTGAAATATTCAAGATCCTTGTATTTACGCTGATTGGCAGCAGTAGATTGTGTGTAATTTCTCCATGGACAGCTATGTACATCTGTAGGACATTCCAATGTTAGACAAAGTTCCCTGACATTGTGCTATAGCCTTGTTCTGGCGTCCAGCCTCGTGGATAATATTCAGAGTGTACCTTTGATTTTGAATCCATCATGGACTTTGTGACAGGCATAATGGTTTATCTCCCAAATTGTAAATTTTCCAGAAGCCCTGACCTTGTGGCATATCCCTACTACTGATGTGCAGCTTATTACAAAAAAATCAACATTTTTCTTGCATTACAGATCGTGCTAGTGTGACTGCCCATTTGCTTTTCCCTGACAAACACTGCAGTTCCTAGAATTCCACAGTCACTGCTTTGTTTCCCACCTTGCAGCTCAACAATGCATGAAGGAATCACAACACTTGTGGCTGGCCGGTGCTAGCCATATCACACCAGAGGCATGTAATCATTGATGAGCTATTTACAAGCATTTCTGTTCTTCAGCCTACTGTCTTTCATTGATCCATAGTTCGTTTGGCTGACCTTCTATTTCTACTGATTCTCGATTCGAGTGCTATAGCAATGCCTTGCTTCCTGAATGTGCGCTATTTAACAGTGTATCCTTGTTTCTTTGCTAGCACTGTTTTGCAGTGCCTTGCGTCGAGGGCTTGCACTGTTGTACAGTGTTTCAGTTTCCTAAGCTACCTCTAGCGCATTCTTAATTCTTGAGCTTTCACTGCTTTTAGACATTACCTTTTGGTAGTCCTTGACTTCTTTTTCCTGCCCCGTTAGTTCCTAGTACGAAGGCTTCCTATCACAGCTATTTTTGTTCAGCTTTCCCTAGTCTGATGTATTTACTTGCTTTCCACCTGGTGTTAATTGTGCTTTCCCTTCTTTCCTGTTAAATAGGCATATCACCGCCTGTTGGAAAGTGGATTATTAGTAGTGGCAGATATACATTTACCACTGGCAATAGTATCACTGACCTGATATAGGGCTCAGAATAGGTCTTAGAAAATTATTCTCATGCTCAACCTTTGGTAGCACGGCTGCAAGCAGGCAGGCTTAACTTCAAAGACGGGTATGTAAAGCATTTAAAAACACCAATTCAGTAAATAATTAAGACATAACGCACAATAAAATCCAACACCAATTTATAAAAATAGGAAATATTTTTATCTTTTAAATGACTCCAAAACGAAAACAATCCACTGTAGGGAAGAAAAGTCGAGTTTGGACGCTTTTTGCATTTTTAAAGCAGTCCTGCAACACAGGGCTGATTTTAACCTCTTCGATGCTCATGATGGTTCCCGGCCGTCATGAATCACAATGGGTGTGTGCTGATGACGTCCGGGAGCCGTCATGACCACGCCCGCGATAGGAATGTTCAGCACTGCGGCGGAATTCGCGCCACAGGGATGAGGTTAAACTGACCTAGGGCTCCAGCAGTGCACACATGCAAGTGCAGAAAAGGCTGCTGGCCTCTAAACTACCCTGCCCCATTCTATACTAGGGACTTAAAGGTAGCTTCAATTCCCCTTCCCTATATGTACTAGGGCCTTCTATGGGAGGTCATACCAATCACAGGGGTACCCTAACCCATAGTGTACCCTAGTGTATGTAGCTGGTTTCACTGTATACTACGTGTGTCTTCAGCATAGCATAGCACTGGCTCTGGGCCTGGTTAGGTAGAGCCCAGGGTCAGTCAGAGTCAGTTACCACCAGTACCGGAGAGCATAATGTTGGGTGGTGCCCAGGGCACAGGATGACTTTGCAACATCGCCTCATCTGTTATGGCTTTGTATTAAGTTCTCTACTTCCCTGCTTCTGGCTTTTGCCACCTTGCATGTTTGTGTGGGATCACCAATATGTGTGGCAACAGCTGAGAATCTGCGTGCTGTTTCTCATCTACTAAGAGAATTTTCTTTGTTACTTTTTATAACGTCAACAAAGTTAGCAGCTTCACTGACCCTGCATGGATAACCTATAGATGGATATTTTGCAGTTTGTAATTGCGAGAACAATTTTAGTTGAGCAACTCACAGAACTGTAGTCTAACATTGTGGAGTTTATGAATTCTATCCCCGATATCCACTTACCTGAATGACTTGCACCTGTGGATGTTAGGTGTCCTCATTGTGGGATTGCATCTAGATTTCCTGTTCTCTGTGAGCAACTGACTTATTTGCTATCGTGTATGAAGCTTCCTCATTAGGACCCTCCTCTCCTCTAACTCCCTATGTGATCTTGGGCAGCTCTTTTACAAATATTCTTTTTCATTTGTCTCCTCTGTCAAAGGTCCTTGACCGAACCTTTACATTGCAGCATCTTTAATTTCTCTCCATGATTACAAGGAGAAACTATGATATTGATATCCAAACGAGATGAGTTTTGGAAAATGCGCAGGAAATTTACCAGTGTGCAGTACAACAGCACATAAATAGCTATCCGTTAACACAGACACTTAGCTGCTGTAAAAATTGAAGAAATTAGCAGAGCACGTCAATTCAATGAAAATAATTAAATAATTCAAATGAGCCTCTAAATAACCAAACTAGGAAAACCATTTACAAATAAAGAATAGCAGCTTGGATATCATGTCAAAAATATTGTTTACTATAATATAATGCTTCTATACTTCTATACTTATAATAGTAACTACCAAAATATCCTATAAAAGAATATAGTTGACACTTATATTGTCAGAAATATGCAAAAATATTGATTCATTTTTTTTATATATAGAGTTTAAATTAGTATATATGTTATTATATAAATGTAATCAAATGTAAAGCAAATAAATGCCACTAATATTTTATGCTATATATATATATATATATATATATATGTATATACTTATATAATAACACATATATGTATGTGTGTGTATATATATATATATATATATATATATATATATATATATATATACTTTGTTCCACCAATGACGCGGCACTCTTAAAGGGATGTTTTCAAAAAGTGTTTATTTTCACAAAGCTCAACCAATGCGTTTCAACCTCCACGGTCGTGGAGGCTGAAACGTGTTAACTTTCAGGGCCTGGATCTAGCCCCTACGCAGAGCACCCGCTGGCAGCAGTGCATCGGAATTCAGGATCACTTTGTGTAGATATATATATATATATATATATATATATATATTTAGTCACCAAACTGCTCCGTTACCGGGGCACACTCTTAGTCAGCCGGTGCAAGTTCCAGGGACGGGCTTTCCCTGTAAATTCAATTTACCACCAAACGAAATACTCGCACTCCACCAGAAGTATTGTTATGCAGGTTTAATTATTCAGCTTTAGGTTAAAGCTGAATAATTAAACCTGCATAACAATACTTCTGGTGGAGTGCGAGTATTTCTTTTGGTGGTAAAATATATATATATATATACATATTACCTACTGGCACAGGATCTTCTTAGAATCCTTGAACCTTACTTCGGTAACCCTCGCCTGGCCATTCTTGGGGACTTTAATTTCCATTTGGATAATCTGGGGGACCATGACTCCACCAGGTTGGTGGATGCGCTTGCAGCCTGTGACTGTATCCAACTTGTAAAAACTCCTACACATCGGGCGGGCCACATTTTGGACGGAGTCTTTACCAATGATGATAGACTATCTGTAGACACTCCGGTGTCCCTAGTGTGGTCTGATCATCTTGCCATCCCTCTTCGGTTGGCCTACTCTCTGGAAGGAAAGTCTGATCCTTGCACCTTCACTAGAGGCCCAAAGAGGAGCTTTAAAAACATCACGAATTATGCTTTTGCACCATTTATAAACAATGACAGCTATTCTGCCTCAGGGGATGTGGATGGAGGAGCCGAACTATTCTTTGATTCGATCGCCAGGGCGGTGGACGAACTAGCTCCTTTATCCTATGGATACTCTGCGCGCCGTAAACCCACTGCTCCTTGGTATACGGAATCTCTCAGACTTCTGCGACAGGGATGCAGAAGACAAGAGAGGAAATGGAGGAAAAACTGGGATCCACAGGATAGGGAACTCCATAAGAAATTGCTAGTTGACTATAAATCCTCTGTCATCAGAGAAAAACAGCAATACTTTACCAATCTCACTACTTCCCTTACCTCCTCTAGTGAGATATTTAAGATCGTGGACTCACTTTGCACCCTTCAGGTGCCGGATCCAGTGGTAGGCTCACAGGAGCTCTGCGACGACATATCAGAGTTCTTCTATAAGAAGATTGATGATATCTATCTGGCTCTGGAAACGCAAAGAAATAATATGGATGATTCCTCTTTCCAAATCTTGAAGAGTTTGGAAGCCTGGTCTAGTGACCATGCTAACACCCTAACGGACTTTCCGCCCCTTACTTTGGATGAACTTGACACTCTTCTCGATAGGATTAAATCTTCATCCCCTCTGGATCCGTGCCCTCTGAAAATCCTGAAGGATTGCAGAGCCACTTTGTTGCCACCTTTGCTAGAGGTGATGAATGGATCTATCACCCAAGGCACCTTCCCTTTATTGTGGAAGAGGGCGATAGTGAAGCCATTACTCAAGAAGCCCACGCTGGACCCGGAACAGTTGAAAAATTTCAGACCTATTTCACTGTTACCCGCTCCCGCAAAAATACTTGAGTCCCACCTTAATCGTCATCTTTCTACTTTTCTTGACTCATCTGGGTATCTTGATGGATCCCAACATGGCTTTCGCAAAGTCCATAGTACGGAGTCTGCATTGACCATGGTGGTAAATAACATCCGTATGAAGGTAGATGCCGGACACACTACGGTGTTGGTCCTTCTGGACCTTACCGCAGCATTTGATACCCTGTCTCCTTCCATCTTAACATCTCGGTTGAGGGAGGCAGGGATCTCTGGTGCGGCTCTTAACCTTCTGCACTCTTTTTTACAACATAGAGAGCAGAGAGTCAAGCTCGGCGAATTTCTATCCCCTGTTAAATCCCTGCAATGTGGGGTGCCCCAAGGGTCGGCCCTCAGTCCGACCCTATTTAACATTTATGTTGCACCCCTTGCGAGGTTAGTAAAATCTCAGGGGATGGAAGTGGTGTCATACGCCGATGACACTCAAATCATGGTGTCACTAGCCCACTCAGTCTCTACATCCGCCGCCAACTTCAGAATCTGTATGCAGACAGTATCTGACTGGATGCTTCAGAACTCTTTGAAGTTGAACGGCGACAAAACTGAGATCCTGGTCTTTGGCAAGGACCAGGATATCTGGTCTACTGAGTGGTGGCCGTCTGCGCTGGGAACCTGTCCTTCTCCTTCCCAGTCAGCCAGAAATCTCGGCGTAATTTTCGACACCTCGCTGTCTATGACCCTACAGGTTAATCGCACGGTCGCTACCTGCTGGGGAGTTATAAAAATACTCAGGAGAATTCTTCACTATCTTTCTCTCCCAGCTCGGAAGCAGATAGTAGTGGCATTGGTGGGCTCCAGGTTGGACTACTGCAATGCACTCTATGCAGATGCCAACAAGGGGCTCACCCAGCGGCTACAAATTGTACAAAATGCTGCGGCCCGTTTTGTTCTAGCACTTCCCAATACTTCCTCTGCCACTATGGCCAGAAAGACTCTTCATTGGCTCCCTATTCAACTGAGGATCTCTTTTAAAATTCTTTGCCTAGTTTATAGAGCTCTGTCAGAAAGATCTACGCATCCTTTAAGCGCCTTGCTTACTCCCTACCAGCCAGGGAGAGCGCTTAGATCTGCTGAGCTGAACCTGTTGGTCGTCCCTCGAGCCAAAAGAGCACGATGGGGAGATAGGGCATTCTCAATTGTTGCACCAAAGCTGTGGAACTCTCTCCCCCAAGACATTAAGACACAGTCCTCTCTCTCCTCTTTTAAAAAGGCGCTCAAAACCTGGTGTTTCGTCAAAGCTTACCCGCAATAGTTGTATAGTTGTATAGTGGTATTTTGAACAGCTGGTACCGTTTGGTTATGCGCCTTGACGCCCATTGGGCTTAGTTGCGCCATAGAAATTGGTTTTAATAATAATAATAATAATAATTACAAGAAATTTGGCAAAATGGTAGAGTCTGATTCGCAGATCGCTCTTTTGTTTAAATTGTGTAAATGCCTCCAGTAGTTGTTGAGAAAATCGAATTTTAAAAAATGTATATATCTATAAGCGCCCACGGTGCGCGAACCGGGTGTGCGCGAGTGGAATTCTGATTTGCTGTTAGACATCTGTGAACATTCGATTCGGTTGTAACCAGGAAGTGTTGTCCGCCATTTTGTCAGTGTGAGGCTGAAAAGAGGGCAAAATAAAAGTGAAGAACATAAAAAGGGGGCAGGGTAGAGAGTCCTCAGGGGGTCCCTGGTTTTTAAAACCGCGGGGTGCGTGCACGGTGCACGCACCCTTGAGGCACAAGAGACTGAAAAAGAAAAGTGGAGAACGTGAAAAGGGGGCAGGGTAGAGTCTCCCTGATCCCCTAGGGCTTCTCAGAGGGTCCCTGAAGGACCCCGAAGCGCCAACATTTTTTGGGGGGGACAAAAAACGTAAGGTGCGAGCACAGTGCGCGCACCCTTCGGCCCCCATTTTGTGTAGTTTCAGAAGAGAGTGAAAACAAAAGTGGAGAACGTGAAAAGGGGGCAGGCTAGAGTCTCCCTGACCCCCTAGGCCTTCTCAGGGGGTCCCTGAAGGACTCCGAAGGGCAAAAAAAATAAAAAAATATTTTTTTTAAATTGGGAGGTGCGCACACGTTGCGCGCAAGTTGAAAAAAAAACAAATAAATAAATAACATATTTTACTGATTATATGTTGATTCAAGATGTCGACTATACTGTTCAACTTTATCCAAAACCCAAAAAAATAGCTGAGCCATTGCATATTACAGGATACAGTCAATGTATTACTATATATATAGGTAGTTTGTTGAAAAATAAATTTATAAAAAATATAATAATTGATACAGAAATTAGCATTTTAAAAACCTTTAAAATTCACTTAAAAAACCATAGGTTTCACACATGTCATAGTTAGGAATTAGCATTTAAAAAACCTTGCAAATCCAGTGAATTTGCAAGGTTTTTTAAATGCTAATTCCTAACTATAACGTGTGTGAAACCTATGGTTTTTTCAGTGAATTTGCAAGGTTTTTTAAATGCTAATTCCTAACTATAACGTGTGTGAAACCTATGTTTTTTTAGTGAATTTCAAAGGTTTTTTAAATGCTAATTGCCCTTCTTTTAGTTTTTCAGTCCCCTTAACTCACTCCCCTACCCTTAGTCCCCTTCTTTCAGTTACTCTTCAACTCCTCTTTTGTCACTCACCATACTCCCCTTTTCTCACTCTTTCCCTCATTTATTTCAATCACTCATTTATGCACTATGCTTTCATTCAAAAAATGAACGACACACTGTTTAAGAATATAACTCTTTTTAGAGAATTGAATGAGTTCTGAAAAGAACTGTTTTTTTTTTCTTTTCTTGTTTTATATTTTGTTTTCCTTTTTTTTAAATGTTGAGATTTTTTTTTTTTTTTTTTTAAGAAAATTCAGGAACTGCAACAAGGAAACTGTTCAACCGGAACAAAATAAATGAAAAATAGAAAAAAAATTATCTCCTTTCAGAGCATTTATGATTCTGAATCATGCGTTCAATTATATTCAGGCTCTGTTCTCCATGAACAATAATATCAAAACATTTGATGCACCGCATTTGCACATGTCCCAAATATGGCCTAACGTCCATTTCTGCTGTTTCTGGCGATGGAGGTGGAGCTGTAGATGTGCTGGCCACAGCTGGTGGAATCTGCTGGGCCACAGCTCTTGTGGCTGCTTGGGCATATTGCACAGGGTGCACATTTTTTACATGTCTTAACATGGTATGGATAGAAAAAGAGTATTTTTTAAGAGGGTTTCCCCTTGAAAGAACAGTAGCACAAAGGGTACACGTTACTTTAGGGGCATTTACCTTTTTTTGATGCTCAGGAAAAGTAAAAAACTTCCAAATAAAAGAAGATTTCCCTTTCTTAGCTGGCTGGCGATATTCCATGTGGGAGTCAGATGAAGAAGATGATGTTTCTTGTCTTTCTGCCATCCTGTTCTTTTTTCTGCTTCAAGCTCCAAAAAGGGTCCTTCTTCCAGGAGAATAAAGCAAATGGTGAGGGAAATGGGTGGGGTTTTGAAGATTCTAGATCTGAAACTACTATGAACCAATGAAAAATGTTGTTTTTGAGTCACATGACTTAACTTTTTTTTTTTTTATTCAATTGTGAGGTGCGCGACCGGGTGCGCGCACCCCGCAATAAAAAAATAAAAAAAAGTTTTTTTGCCCGTCGGAGTTGTTTAGGGACCCCCTGAGAAACTCTAGGGGGTCAGGGACTGTCTATCTTTCCTCCTTTTCACGTTTTGAAACTTTTATGTAAATCGGGTAAAACGCCATTTTATTCCGACATGCGTGACCAGGTGCGCGCACCCCACAACTATTTAGTAAAAAAATTAAGGATTTTTTGGGCCTTGGGGGTCCTTAATGGACCACCTGAGAATACCTAGGGGGTCAGGGAGTGTTTACCAAGCCTCCTTCTCACGTTTTGAAACTTTTATGTAAATCGAGTTAAACGCCATTTTGAGACGGGGTGCGCGACCGGGTGCGCGCACCCCGCTATTTTTCAACCAAAAAAACACGTTTTTTTGGACCGTCGAGATTCTTCTGGGACCCCTTGAGAAGGTCTAGGAGGTCAGGGTGTCTCTACCTTGCCTCCTTTTTACGTTTTGAAACTTTTATGAAAATCGGGCAGCCCGCCATTTTAAACTGACGTGCGCGACCGGGTGCGCGCACCCGAGCGCGCACGTCAAGTCATGTGACTCAAAAACAACACTTTTCATTGGTTTATAGTAGTTTCAGTTCTAGAATCTTCTACAACCCCACCCATTTCCCTCTTTATCTGTTTCAATCTTGTGGAAGAAAGACCCTCTCCAGCTTCTCTGAGAAATAAGTGAAATAGCAGCCAGACAGGAATCATCATCTGATTCTGATGAACAGTATCGACTTCCTCAACGGCGAGTGCAGGAATCTTTTATTTGGCAATTTTTTCGATATCCTGAAGGACTAAAGAAGGTGAATGCACCTAAAGTCACGTGCACCATTTGTGACACTGTCCTTTCTAGGGGAAACCCTTCAAAAAAATATTCATTTTCAATTCACACGATGATGAGACATGTGAGGCAAGTGCACCCTGCGCAGTTTGCGAAGGCATCCACTAGAGCCCTGGCCACACAAATGCCACCAGCTGTGGCCAGCACTTCATCGGCAACACCTCCATCTCCTTCAACTGCCGAACTGGACCTGAGGCCATATTTAAAGAAGGTGCACATGAGGTGCAACAAGTGCAATGAAATTCTTGTATACTCTGAACAAAGCCTTGTGCTTGTTGAAAAGCGCATCATGGAGCATGTGTGCACAAGAAGGCGATAATTTTTTTAAATTTCAGTTTTTTGTTGTTCCTGTTGAACACTTTTGAAGTTAAGGATTTCAGTTTGCGTTTCAAAAAACCCCAAAAAAGTATAAAACTTTGTTAAAAAAAAATACAAAAAATACAAAATAACAAAACCAAAAAAAAAAGTTATTTTCAGAACTAACTCATTTTTCAAAAAAGAGCTCTATTTCTTATGCACTGTGTCATCTTTCTTTTGAATGAATGTGTAGTGTATAAATGGCTAGCTGAAATGAATGACAAAAATGGAGTAAGGGACTGAGCAAATGAGTGAGGTAAAGGAAGTATAGTGACTGAAGAAAGTGAAGTAAAAGAGTGACTGAAACAATGAGGCAGATGTACGTTACATGGTGCATCTCTGCAAATCAGCAGCGATGCGCCAAATAACCTACGACAAGCAAAACCACCCGAGCGCCACCACTGATGTTCCACATTTATAATGTGGCACACCATGGGACAAAAACGGCACAGATGCGTGACGCATCTGTGCCGTAAAGATGTTGCATTGCTAGAGTTGCGTCGCATGCGCGATGCAGCTCCAGCAATGCTGCTGGGGGGCCCATTCAACTAATGCTGCGTCAAGCCTTACGCCTGCTTCAATCAGGCGCAGGGTTTTGACATAGCATTGGTCTAAAAGTGATTAAGTCAAATCTTGTAGATTTCACTTAGCCACTTTTAGCAGGCGTTCCTGCGCAGGAACGCCCCCCTTGCACCATAACGCTTCCTTAACGCACAGGGCTTTACAATGTGACGCATCTCCCAGATGCTTCACATTGTAAATAACACACACCATGGTGCATCTTTTGCACCGCCGCTGTGTCACAAAAGTGAAGCAACAGCGGCGCAAAAGATGCGTAAAGGGCTTGTAAATTTGCAGCAAGATGTTTAAACGTAGCGTAGTGAGTTAAAGGAAATAAAAAATTATGGGAAGAACAGTATGGAAAAGAAAGTAAAGGTGCAGGACCCAAAGAAGGAGAGTAAGGATGAATATATGTGTGGACAGAAAGGGACAAAGAGAGATACATAGGGGGGTCGATTCCGATCCGGTAAAATCCCCGTCCGTACGAATCGTATCCGGAGCCGTTTCCGTACGACTCGTACGGACGCCGTACGACCGGACGATTCCGATCCCGATCGGCCGACCCAGACGCAATTCGTACGGTACACGTCGATTCGTACGGAAAAGCGCACGATCACCTACACACCGTACGGCGCGTACCCCCCATGATCGCAGGGATACGCGCCGTACCCCTGTGATCATGCGGGGTATGTGCCGTACACCCAGCGTACATGGGGTACGTGCCGTACACCCACCGTACATGGGGTACGGTGCGTACCCCATGTACGCTGGGTGTATGGCACGTACCCCGCATGATCACATGGGTACATGCCGTACCCGGGGGGGGGCGTTCCGTACCTGTTTTGGCGCGAACTCTGCGTTTACGACTGTTTTCGGCTCCTGTAGGAAAAGGGTCGTACGGCGCGTACCCGACACGAATCGTACTTGCTGGGTCGTAAAAACCAGCCACGAACCGTAGTGATGTCGCGTACAGCCGGGTCCGAGTGAAACTCGTACGGAGATTTGAGTCGTACGGAGTCCTGTACGACTCGTACGGAGTTTGGCACCTGGTACGGATCGTACTTCGTCGTACGTACGGGACGTCTACGCGTACGATTCGTATGGGGAAAAAACTCTCCGTACGACGATTCGGAGCGCATTTTACCGGATCGGAATCGACCCCAGAGTAGGGTTAGGGGAGTGAAGGTAAAGGAAATGGAAAGATGATGAAGGAAGGGGATTTAAGGATGATAAAAGGGAGGTGAGGTAAAGTGAGAATTGGTCAATTAGTGATGAAAAAATTGAATAAGAGAATGAAGAGACTTAGGAAAGCATAGAAAGGGAATGGAACAGAGGGACAGATTTATGTTACCCAATACATCTCTGCAAAATAGTAAAGATGCACCAGGAAAGATGCGATACACAAATTAATTCTTGCACCATTCATGATGTACATCACATCTAGGGCTGAAAGTTTGCACAGTATTGAAATTCTGTTGCATGCAGGCGCAACTCCAGTACTTTTCCAACTTCTTGTATCTGTAACGTGCTATGTCAACCTTTACACCTGCTTCAACAGATGCAATGTTTTGACACATTAGTGTTGTTGAAGTGACTCAGTGAAATCTTGTAGATTTCACTGAATCACTTTACAAAGGAGTTCTTTTACCCCTGCATGGAAATGCCCACATGAAACCTGAGACTGGTTTCATGTGGTGCAGGGTTTTATAACATGATGCATCTCTTTGCACTATGGCACTTCTTTTGCATTGCCACTGCGTAAGAAAACTGATGCACAGGCGGTATAAAAGAGGCGCAATGGGTTTTTTAAATTTGTCCCTGAGCAATTAAATGAGTAAAATAGTGTGAGGGAGAGTAATAGAAAGAGAGAGGAAAAGAAAAAAGGGGTGAGATACAGAGAGGAAGAGAAGTTAGACTGAGTTACACACAATAAAAGAAGGAGAAAAAATATTCAAAATAAGAGATAGATTTAACAATGACCAAGACACAAAGAGAATTAAGAGAGTGGTTAAAAAGTATTTCTGTTTTTCATACTTACCTTAGAAATAGTAACAAACTAATAGTAAATTTCTTTTAAAAATATACTATCTGTGGAAGAAAAGAAACAATTGAGTTATAATATACATTTCATAAAACAAAAAAAAGTAGGACTGCAGGAAACAGAAAGTGAAACAAAGGAAGAGAAAGGGAGAGAGGGACAGAATGTGTAGTGTATAAATCAATGACTAAGATGACTGAGTGAAAGAGAGGAAGGGACTGAGGGAATGACTGTGGAAAGGAAAGTATGGTGAGGGAGGAAAGGAGAGTGTGATGAGAAAATGGAAGATGAGAGAAACAATGTGTAAAACAAAAGGACTAAGTGTAGATTAGTGAGATAAGAAGAGTGTTAAGGCACTAGGAGAAATAGAGTTAAGAAGAGTGAGTAAGAGAAGGTGAATGGGGTAGAGACGGGGAAGGAGTATAAGGGATGGACAAACGGAAATAGAGTAGGCTAAGGGAACTGAAGTATGGATTGAAGTATAGAGAATGAGGAGAAGTGAAGGAAGCAGAGTAAGGGAACAGGGGTGAGGTTGGGTAAGAGAAGGGCATTGAGATTGAGGAAACAGGGGTGATAGGGGGTGGATAAAGGTGAGTGAGCATGAGACAAGGGGAGTGAGAAAGGAAAGAGACAGAGGGAGTGAATGAAACAGTGATAGAAGGGGACTCAGGGATGGAGCAAAGAAAGGTAAATGACAAAATGTAGATGAGTTAAAGGGAGTGACCGTGAGAGAAGGGGACTCACAAAGTGAGGAGATGAAGGGAGTTAGGGTAACAGAGAGAGAGTGAGGGAAGTATAGGGAGAAACAGAAATAAAAACTAATAAAAAAGTATTTTTTATTAGTCGTACTTACCTTATAAATGTAATATCTGTGGAAGAGAGTAAACAAAACAGTTATAATAAATATTTGGGAATACAAAATACAATATAACTTGTACAATATGTTATATGATTTATTTTTGCTGTTCTCAGAATATATTGATTTTCACTGTAAATGGTGAGCTCAATACTACTCGTCATATAACAGCGGGGAAAAAAAAACAATCAAAATGATTGTGTTTAAAAAACCCAGACAACATTTGATTACATAGTGTAAATATGAGAAAAAAACATGTCTTAAATGTTTTTCTCTAAATCGCAATTTCTTGTGGAAGTTTGCTACATCTTCAACAATCACAAAGTAATAAAATAATATGACTTATTTTTAAATACCTCTCAATAAACTTCCGTACAAGCATGTTTTACCAACATTTATCTGAAGTAGTCATTTTGTTCTCAGATACTATTCTTCACAGCCAAATAGTATGAGTAAAGTCCTTATTTTGCAAATTACTTAATTGTACTCTTAACCACTCTTTTCCCAACCTTTAGAATAAAAGGTTCCAATGTGTTCTGTTCCATGAAACATTACTTAAACCTGTACCTGATATTCTCACTATGCCAAATACAAGTTTCAGTTTTTAAATTCCATCACTTTCACTCGCATGATATTTCTGACCAACAGAGTATCTTTTCTTAACAGTAGTAATCTTCCTACGCCGAGTAATTTTACTGAAATTTGGGTTGCAAAAACACCAGATAAGAATTTGGTAAGTCAAAAGGCAAACGTTTTTTAAAAGTCAATTGACTATCATTACAGTGAGTCCAGCCTGTTGGAGATTTCAAATAAGCTGCGTAATGTCCTGATGTTGTTGAAGGACCATCATGGAAGATAATTGCTACAGTTACAAAAGTTCTTCCAGAAATTGATAGTTGAGAAGCCACAACATTTTTAATTGAAGTTGTCAATTTTGTTCCATCAGGTCTGCACCGTTGGAACATTAAAATTACATACTGTCCATATCTTCTGATAAATAATGTTGATAACATTTCTGAGTTACATTGAGAACAGACCATGTTTTGATGCGCATCTCTAACTAGATTATTGAAAGACACTGCTTTACAGTCTGGTCATGTTAAATATATAAATCTTTTAGTGTGTATATCAGTAAAACTTGAAAATGAACAATTGTCACAGTTATGTTGCCATTTATAAGAAAGGCCAAAAAGACTATCAATATCTACACCTTCATCTTGTAAAACTGTAAGCATATACATAATAAATTCTTGACAATCTTGCTGAATATTCTGAGAAAATTGATTTAGTCCAGTACATATGTCTAAAACATTTCGAAGTTCAGAAACATTCCCTATTTGACTATTATCACTGTTACATTTCTGAAACACAGAATTTAGTGAACAACAAAATGTTTGGTCCCGATTTTCAACAATCTGTTGCTGTAAACTTTTAAGAAAAAAACCAATATTAACCACTACATTTGCATAGCAGTTGACACCAGAACTGTTGTCAAATGTAAATCCAACAATCTCTTCAGTAGTAACTTTTTGCTTTTTGCTACCAATCACAGGTTCATTTATTTTTTTTCGTTTCTCAACTACTTCAGTACATTTTTCCTCATATCTCCTTTTTCGACCTACCACACACTTTTCAATTAAAGGATATTGAGGTAAACTAGGAGCATATTCTCTTCTTAACCTGTTATACTCCTTCACACAATTTAGATCTGCACTAATCTTTGTCTCATCAAAATCAATCAGATACAATCCAGATAAAGTTCTAACACGAGATAAAGCAACATAGGCCATACCCTCTTTGAACACAGTACTTCCAATATTTATCAAAGCACTATCTACACTTAAACCTTGAGATTTATGAATAGTCACAGCATATGCCAAACAAACAGGAAACTGTTTTCGTCGGACATACAAATCTTTTACAAGCAAAAATCGATTTGAACAACGACTGACTTGTTGTACCTCTTCAATTCCATCAAATTTGATTTTTAAAAATTCAATCTCATCTCTATTTGGGTAATTCATAAAACCAACAACATTACCCATTGCTCCATTCACCAAACCTCTTTCCACATGTAAATTTCTTCGTAAAATAATACGACATTTTAAACATACATACAGATTCTTTTCTAAACCAGCAGTTTTAGATATTGATTTCTCTAAAGAATCCAATTTTAACTTCAACCTTTCTGACAAAATAATAGTACTTCCTTCATGCTCTATTCTATCTTTAGCTTCCACTTTCTTAATTTCTTGATTTTCTAACTTCAACATTTTTTCATTGAACATAGAACATTCGTGTAGAGTTGGCATCAGGCATATAACTGATGTATCTTCTGCCTCTTTACTATATATTTTCTCTGCCACATTATTTTCATTTGGAAACAAATTGGAAAGTAATCGTGTTTGTAAAGTTTCTTTGGCATGTTCACTTAGTTTTCCAATTCTTATATCTTGGAGAATATTTCCATATTTAGTATCCTTTGCCTGTCGCATATTTTGAATAAGTTCAGTATATTTGAAATGTGACCATATATTAACATTTCCAATACTTCCCAGGCACTTTCTGGTGTCTTCATGTGTCACAGTTTTAAATACAGGTTGTCCTTTTACAGGAGTTAGCTGCAGTAGATCTCCAAAAACTATGACGTGTTTGCCTCCAAATAACACATCATACTCTGTTTTAAGAATCTGTTGCATTCTTAAATGCACAAAGGCAAGTATTAGATTTGATACCATGCTTACCTCATCAATAATGAGAAGTTTCATTTTTTTAAGGACTCTAGAAACTTCACAACAAGCTTCTCCAGATAGCTTGTGGTATTGTAATTTATTTTCATTTTCAACTGGCAGCATCAATAAACGGTGAGAAGTAATCCCTTTAATATTGTGTGCTGCCAACCCAGTTGGAGCAGTAACAACACAAGAGAGTGATGAGTCCGTTTTTGCTGTAGATATGTAGCAATTCCTTTAATTAGAAAACTTTTTCCAGTTCCAGCTTCTCCACTCACATATAGTCGGACAGGTTGAAATGACGTACATGAGCATTCTTTTTTCTCATGACGAAAACCATGCTCAATCTGCTCTGTCACTTCATCATATATCTGTTTTTGCTCAAGATTAGGTTGCTTTTCCAATTCTTCTAAGTTTATTACATCCTCTGGAACTTGTTCCATTGCTCTTTCCACCTCATCCATGGCAGTGGCTGCTTCATTTTGGATAATTGGATGTCCAAGTGGATCTTGACTCAACGATGCAGAACTTTGACTATCTTGAGAACTGTCTCTAGCAATCTCTGCTGCTATTGTTGCTTCTTGCTCTATTTCGTCCTTCAACATTTGCAGATTATTACTAAAAACAGGACATTCTATATTATTTTGAGATGCGTTGAATGAATCTTCATAACTGTCAAAGTCACCAAGTAGTTCCTCTTCTTTACGCCATGGTTTAAAGAGTTGCAAAAGAGCTAAATAGTAAAATTCTCTTTTGTCAGGAGTTTCACCACTCAGCTTTCGGTGATTAATCAAATATCCTTTTCTTTGTTTCACCAGACATCCTTCACATCCAATCACAGCATATACACCTTTATCAATATCCTCTGTAACATTCCTTTTAAAAGTGTAGTTTTGTAGTATTTCATACAGACACATGTTTTCAAGCAGATTACTTCTATTTGGATAGTATGTATCCAACATGTTTGTCTTCAGGATGTCTGTACTGTTTGGTTCTTTCTCTGCTAAATATTCAATTTCTTTAACAGTTTTCAAAACTCGATTTCGTGATCTTGCCAGTCCTAAACTCACCCAAATGATTGTTCGAGATTTTGCGTAAAGACTTGCTGATGATAATCGATCACAACATTCATATGCTCCAATTTCTCGATGAGATAACATCTTCAAACTGTAGGTATATAATTTCTTACTTAGGCTCTTTTCTTGAGAAATGTCTTCCCACATATCCTTTAGTTCCGTCTTTTCAGATTTGGTGATGTAAGACGTTACATATCGAGCCACAGCAATAGAGTTGTCTGAAACATATTGAATATCCATGTTAGCATTCCACATGGACAAAATGACTGGGTTATAGTCATTTATGTATTTTGACTCTTCGTTTCTTCTTAAATTGTACGTATTTTTGGGTGATTTTCTTGTAACAGTATGTCGCAAAGACGACATAAAATTGTTCACTCTTCCTTTTGGAATTACTGCTCGTGGAAATCCAAAACGACATTTGGTATAGAATTTATCTTTTGATTTGAATTTTCGTCGACAATATTTGCCACAACGATGGCTTTGAAATCGTAACACTTTCCCTCTTAAGTCCTTATCACTTGTACTTAGGGTATATCACATGTTGCATATTCTTCAATGAAAGACAGCACAGTGTCATCTGAGTCTTTTCCAAATTTGGGAGCATCTTTGATCCACAATAGTATATGAATATGAGGAGCACCTCTCGCTTGATACTCTTTTCTCCAAAAGAAATCCAGAACTTCGCCAAGAGGAGGATTTTTTTTGTTTGTAATAAAAGACATTATAGCTTCAAATCTATGATTAAAATATCTGCAAACATTAACTGGATCCAAAGAGCACAGTTCTCCAGGTGTCTTGTACTCTATATTTTCGATGTCTTCATTTGCCTCTCGAAGAAATTCAAGTAAATCTTCCCAAGCATACTCAGCACAGCTTAGAGTTAGAAACCATGTAGGTGCTCCTAAGTTTCTTAGCATACATTTCAAATCTCCATGACGACAGTACCAATACTCATTAGTACCACGTTGACATGCCATTAGATTAATTAGGTGAGAATCCAAAACAGTGTCTTTCTGTTGGACTTTATCCATAAACTCCCTTGCTGAAACATTTTGCAGATGTACTCCACTTTTTAGTATATGGTTTACTGCATAAGAAAGTCCAGATAAGTCACTTTCAAACAGAAGATGAAACAAATATGGAATACATTGACGAAATCTCGCATCTTCTGCATATAATCTTGTTGTCCGGTATTCAGATGCAGGAATTTGCATAGGTCGGTCATCGTATCGTGCACCTTGACCTGTTGGGAATAACTGAGGAAAACAACGAGCTTCCAAGCTCTCTTCCCATACACTAATGGGAGTTCCTTCTGCTTTTTTCATCTGAAATAATTCAATAGCATTCCCCATTGCTTCTTTGGAATGCAGTGGATGAACTCTGTAATGTTCATACATTTCTTCACTTCTGGGCACATCTACTTTTTCAATTTGTCCAGCAGGCAAATCATTTTCCTCTTCTTCATTTATTTCTTCTTCTCCTACGTATACATTTTTATAGTATTTATTGTTTTTGACCAAATACAACGTTGCCTTTTTGACTTTTCTAACATCCACTAAATCTTGCCAGATTTTCTTACTGTTTGTAGGCACACCATTAACTAGAATAAATAAAGGTTCCTCTTGTACATTTTCAACACCAATTGTCTGAATGGTTTTTTTTAAATCAAGAGGCAAATATACAACTCTTCCCTTTAATCCTCTTTGTAAATCTGAAGGATTTAATTTCCCTGTCTTAGGCTCCATACGAACAATAGCCTGAAATGGATGCACACACTGAATCAGAATAGTCTCATAGGTATTTAAATCCTTCAGTTCAGATGGAATACTCACCAACTCAAGATTATTATATACAGCTCTAGCAGGCATTCTATTATCACTTAATTTATTATAACAATATTTACAAATACGCTGATCAGAACCCAAATCAAAACAATTTTCTACCAACAAATAGGTTGCAACATTTTTCCACTCACTATTATTTTCCTCTTCACTTTTTAAATATAAATCAAGTAACCTGGTTTGAATTTTGGTAATGAGTGCGTCGACAACACACACAAGGGAAAATTTGGTTTTTCACCTGCAATAACCTTAAATTTTGTTACTTCCGGATCAAAATTTTCAATATTAAAATTCCGGACATTTTCTACCACATTTATATCTATTACTGTATCAGTTTCTGCACTGTCTTCTTCTGGACCAAAGTAACTAACCTCAATTTCTTCACATATCTTCTTTACATCTAATTGAGATCCATGCAAAAGAGCACTATTTAACTGTTTGAGCTTAAGTGCTGGACTTTTTGCATAATACAACCTTCTCACTAATTTCTTTACTTCGGTATGATGCACTGCTAACATTCTGAAATGGTGAAAAACACTCTGGCATACTTTTTTAGAAAGACAAGCCAGAGAATGCCCTTGCAGACCTGTTTTTTCTCTCACTCTGCAAGGGTCTAATTCTTGCAACATTTTAACTTTTTGTTTAAGACTTTTCTTAGCATACTTACATAAAAAATTGCGAAAGAAATCAATTGAATCCTGTCGTACACTGCAAATACTACTACAATTCCAACTGTACACAGGAGCCTTAGGACGTCTCCCTAAAACTTCATCAGCTATCACCTCTTCTGTATTTCTAGGCACAATTTTCTCTTTTTTAATAGGACAACCGTCCTTCACCTCATATGCTCGACCACTGGTGTCAACTGCATGCAACAAATCATTAGTTTGAAAGTAACTCTCTTCATTAACAAATGGCTCACAACTTGAACTATGCATCCATTTTCCAGAAAAAACATCACAGAAATGAGTCTGATTAATTACTCTTTTCCATTTACACTTATCTTTTAAAACTTTGATTCCCTTATTCAGTGTATTTATTCTATTAATTACTAAAACAAATAACTTTTTTTGTCTGAAATGCGCATTCAACAACATTCTCAATATACTTTTTTTTCTTATAAAAAGCAGATTTCCTTTTAGGAATTTTTTAATTTTTTAACAAATTCAAAACTACTCTTATTATAAAACATACGTTTCCTGATTTCCGCAAACTGATTAGTACGTCTATTAATTTGTTCACCGCAGAGTTGGGAAACATTTTTCTTTTTTCTCTGATTTGTCCTTGTAGATACTGCCAAATGTTTGTATGTATGTATATGTATGTATACACACATTCACTGGATGGTCTCATCAGTGATGTCATGAGTGATGTCACTGACCATGTCATGATTGATGTAATATGTGACGTCATCAGCAGTGCATTGCACGCGCAAGTTATAGTGAGTCCAACTAACTATAACGTGGGAATTTCAATGGTTTTATGCGAGTAAAACTTTCAGCTAACTATAACTGGTGTGAAACCTATGTTTTTTTCAGTGAATTTAATAGGTGTTTTTAATGCTAATTCCTAACTATAACTGGTGTGAAACCTATGGTTTTTTCAGTGAATTTCAATGGTTTTTCAATAGCAAATCTTTATAGGTATAGAAAGTGAAAAAATGTAAAACGAATTTTATATTGTATAAATATGTTAATTTTTATTTTTTTTTCACCCCTGGGCGCTCTCGGGGCGCGTACCGGTGAACGCACGGGTAAGCGCAATGTTACGGCACGCCCCGGGGCGCGTACCGGTGAGCGTCCGGACAGCGCTATTGCCGCGAACGAAAACAACATCGTGACGTATCGCGTAGCCGCCACGCCTTGCGTCATAAGACACGTATCGCATAGCCGCGAGATGTGTCTTATGACGCACCGCGTAAGCGCACCCGGAAGCGCAAACGATCGCGCAACGTAAGCGCCCCGATGCGCTTACGCTACGCACCCCGGGACGCGCCCTAGGGCGCGTAGCGTAAGCGCGTCAAGCCATGTGACTTTAAAATAACACTTTTCATTGGTTCAGAACTTTTTTTTTTTCAAATTTTGAGAAACCCACCCATTTCTCTCACTATTGCTTTGTACTTGGAGAGAGCAAGAGCTGTTCTGTGTATTGTCTTCTTTTCCTAATTTTCCTGATCTACAGCAATGGCTGCAAGGGAGTCATCCAGCAATGATTCAGAAGGTTTTTTGCATGAGGACCCTCCTCACCAAAAAAAAAGAACCACTTCATCTGGAAATTTTATAACATCCCTGAAGGACAAAAAAAAGTTAATGCTGCAAAAGTAACCTGCAAAATATGTGGCAGTATTTTATCGAGAGGCAATCCTCTAAAAAAAATATAGCTTTGGAAATGCAAATTTAATTAGGCATGTCAAGAGAAGACACCCAAACAACTTTGCCAGGGAGAGTGTCAGGGAGCTGGCACGGAATTTACCAACAGATGGCGGCAGCACCTCCACTGGTGGAGCAACACCTTCGGGACCACCACGTGGAAGAATGGTCCCTAACATACAGCCGGTGTTTGCAGGCATTAAATTTCTGTGTGTGGAGTGTGAGGAACTGCTCTGTTACGGGGAGCAGAGCGTTGAACTCATTGCTATAAAGAGACAGGAACACCGCTGCCCTCCCCGTCCCTAAATTTTCAATTTTTTTTGCTCCTGTTGAGCAGTTTTGGAATCCTTGTTTTTGTTTTTCCCCTGAAAAAAATCCAAAAAATATATAAAATAGTTTTAAAAAGTATCAAACCTAGGGAGTCAGGGGGGGTGTACCCTGCCCCCTTTTGCTCATTTCCCCCTTTGATTTTTGCCACCTCTTGTGTCTCAATCCTACCGAGACACAAGATGGCGGCCGCTGCGGACTGTTTTGAATGTTTACAGACACCCGAGAACCAATCAGCTTGCCGTGCGCAAGTCGCGTAGCGTGCCCGGAGTGCTCCCTGGTACGCGTACCGGGGCGCGGCTCTAGATATATAAATTTTTTTTAACCTAAATTACTCAAAATCCTCTGGAGCACATATCTTGAGACATAGCAAAGGCACATCGGGCTACCAGTCCCTACAATCTTGCCAAGTTTGGTGAAAATCCATTCAGCCGTTCGAGCTAAAAGTGCGACAGACCGCCCTATGGAAATTAAAATGAGGAAAACATGTTTTGGGACCCCCCTTTTATCTCGGCCCCCGCTTGACGAATCCCCCCCAAACTTACAGGGAAGGAGCGGAGCGCCGCGAGGCGACCGCCAGTAGGTAATATATATATATATATATATATATATATATATATATATATATATATATATATATATATATATATATATAGGCGTTATATCGACGACCTCTTTTTGGTCTGGAAAGGAGACAGGAAGTCGATTGAGGCATACATCAGACATCTCAACAATAATGATCTTAACCTTAGGTTCTCTGGGGAAATTAGCGCAACTGAAGTAACCTATCTTGATGTGAGAATCTTTGTGTGCAATGATAAATTACAGACATCACTCTTCAGAAAGCCCACTGCGGGAAACTCAGTGCTTCATGCACACAGTAGCCATCCCACAAATCTTAAAAACAGCATCCCCTATGGGGAACTTTTGCGTATTAAACGCAACAGCTCTAGACCCAGTGACTTCCAACAAGCAGGGGAAGAAAGCATCCAAAGGTTTAGACAGCGTGGCTATAAGGAGAGAGTCTTAAGTGAGGCATGGAGAAAGGCACAGAGTAGAGACAGAACCGACCTGATTAAAGACACGTTCAAAAACAAAGCCGTCTCTAACAGTAACCTAAGACTCATTACCAATGTTTCCAATGCTGCAAAGAATCTAAAGAAAATAATTTTTGCTAATTGGAATATTCTGAAATCCGACCCTATCATCGGCCATGATATACCTGCCCAACCCTCCGTAACCTTCCGCAAGACAAGATCACTTAAAGATCTATTGGTACAGAGCCACTTGGAGCCTATCAGCCGTGGTATTCAGGGCCTAAAGGGATTTTATCCCTGCAATAAATGCAAGGCATGCACTGATAGCAAAAAAGTCATCAGTTACAAAGTACCGGGCAAAAATGACCCAGTAGTGATCAAAAAATTCATGAACTGTCTGACACCCTATGTTGTGTATTGTCTGAGCTGCCCTTGTGGCCTCAGATACATAGGGAGTACAAAACATCAAGCAAAGATTCGTATCCTGGAACATCAAAGAGCGATACAGAACAACGATAGCAATTACCCAGTAGCGCGACATTTTGCTGTACATCACAACAGCAATCGCAAACTTCTGAGTTATTTCTGTCTTGACCATGTGGCCATAGACTCCAGGGGAGGGGATCGAGACAAATGCCTCAGGAGATTGGAGTCCCGTTACATTATTGATTTGGCCACAAAAACCCCTTTGGGTCTCAATATGGGGGAGGAATTGAAGGTGCACCTGTAAATACTGTATGGACTGTATATATTAATTGATATTTTCTGCTTGTCTATTTTCTCACCTTGGGAATTTCAATATCGAATCGTGCACTAGTGAACCCATGTATATTTGTATATTAATTTTGTTTGAGCTAGGTTGCTCTCATTAGTTGGAAGTGAGTAATGAATGCACATGATAAGTTTTACATTGGAGGTAGTGCTTTGATTGCCCATTCGAGGGCTTCAACAGTTTTCCATTCATTGCAACGGGATGTTTTCAGTATAAGCATTTGATCTATTAACCTATGTATCTTACAATTAATTAATTTCTATGCACTGATTGGTTAACCCAGATTCTGGATTAGGCTGCATCTCTCAATGCCACATATTTATTACTCATTTAAATTCTGATTTATATTAATTTTGTTAATAAGGTTCACGATATCTATGTATAGATTAAGTGCGAGTGTAAATATAGGTCAATTTGTCTCGAGCTAAGGATATTGCCTGACGTTAAAATGGCGACCTGGCGAGACTATTCCCGTGAGATTTGGTGAGAAATAATGTTTATAAGTTGTAGCGTTGTGGCGGCCGCCTGTAACTGATGAAGGCGAACCGCCGAAACGCGTCTTTTTTGTGTGCAATAAATCCTTTGGATTTGACCCCCGTGAGTGCAGTCTTCTGTTCGTGTGAATTTCATATATATATATATAAATATATATATATAAATATATATATATATATATATATATATATATATATATATATATATTACCTACTGGCGGTCGCCAGTAGGTATATATAGTTAGGATTTTTTCTCTATGGGTTTTTTGAAAATTCTATGTCTAATAACTTTGGCGTTTGTGGACGGAATCGGCTGAAATTTTCAGGAAAATGGCACATTTTGTTTCTGAGCAGCCCTTGAAAATTTGGGGGGGGTTCGTCCAGTGGGGGCCGAGAAAAAAGGGGGGTCCCAAAACGTGTTTTTAACATTGAGTTTTCCATAGGGCGGTTGGCCTCACTTTTAGCCCGAACGGCTGAATGGATTTGCACGAAACTTGGCAAAATTGTAGGGACTGGTAGCCCGATGTGCCTTTTGTAGGTCTCAATATATGTGCTCCAGTGGATTTTGAGAAATTAACGTTTAAAAAAAGATATATATCTGTAACAGCGGACCGGTTAGCGCTCTGGTTCGCGGACTTTTCGCGCAACGGAGCTTTGTGAAGCGAAGCTGATTGGTTCTCCGGCGTCTGTCAACATTCCAAACAGTCCGTAGCGGCCGCCATCTTGTCTCTCGGTAGGATCGAGAGACAAGAGGAGGTCAAAACAAAGGGGGAAATAACTATAAGGGGGCATAGTAGATCCTCGCTGACCCCCTAGGTTTGATGTGGAGGTTTTAAAAGGGCCCCGCGGGGCAAAAAAAAATAATAAAAATAATAATTGAACGGCTGAATGGATTTGCACGAAACTTGGCAAAATATTAGGGACTGGTAGCCCGATGTGCCTTTGCTAGGTCTCAATATATGTGCTCCAGTGGATTTTGAGAAATTAACGTTCAAAAAAAGATATATATCTGTAACAGCGCTCCGCTTCGCGTAACGGAGGTTTGCGAAGCTGATTGGTCATTCTGTCACTGGGCTATAGTTGGGCTACATCTGGCTGATATTTGGGCTACATTTGTTTTTTTGTGTGTCTGGCGGCCATCTTTGGGCTACATTGGGCTACATTGGGCTTCATTGGGCTACATTCGGCTAATTAGCAAATAGCTCATCGCAAACTAGGAATGGTAAAGAATCGCTATTTATTCCTTAAAGTTCGCTATTTAGGAAATGCAAATAACTTTTATGATACATATGGCGGTTCATCTCTAACAAGATAAGAAGCATAGGGATAGATTTATGATGACTGGCGCATCACCAGGGATGTGTTAGTCATTCTGTGCCGCTGTTCCGTCACCTATGGTGTGCTGCATTTACAATGCGGCGCATCATGGGGCAAAAACAGCACAGATGCGTGATGTATCTGTGCCGTAAAGGTGGCGCATTGCTGGAGTTGTATCGCAAGTGTGATGAAGCTCCAGCAAGGGTCGGGGGTGCCCCTGTCGCAGGGTTTCTGTTCTCACACAGAACTGTGGACAGAGGATTGGAACCTCGGCGAATTAGGGTGTCCCAAAACTCACGTTAGTAATCAAAAACTATTTAGCAAGCTAGGTACAGTGTCACATTGGATATAACAAACTCTCAATGTTTAGACAATCCAGAATATGAACTTATAGTACCTCAGGATACGTGGAACTCATGAACAGTCGGTCGTTATATATTTCTTAGAAACCAGAACATGGAGTTAAGAAGAACACATGTGTATTTGAAATGTTTATTTACTAATGCCGTCTTCTCAGGCGTAGTACCTTAGATAATAAAAGTACACATATTATCAGTAGCAAAATTACCAGCATAGTTACTAGTACATAAAAAGTGAATGGTGATAGTATGTTAACATGCTGTAAATGAATAAGAGTTAGCAACACTTATAAGCAGCCGCGGGCCGTGGAGGGAGTTACGGTGAGGCAGGGAGGCGGGGAGGGGGAGAAGCAGGGTGGAGAATACAAGTACACATATTATCAGTAGCAAAATTACCAGCATAGTTACTAGTACATAAAAAGCGAATGGTGACAGTATGTTAACATGCTGTAAATGAATAAGAGTTAGCAACACTTATAAGCAGCCGCGGGCCGTGGAGGGAGTTACGGTGGGGCAGGGAGGCGGGGAGGGGGAGGGGCAAGGTAGAGAGGGCTCCACCCTGCTTCTCCCCCTCCCCGCCTCCCTGCCCCATCGTAACTCCCTCCACGGCCCGCGGCTGCTTATATCTCACCCTCCCTAATACACATATTATATTATTTGCTAAGAAGGTCTCTTTGTGTTGGTTTAGGGCGTGTCCATACTTTAGTGTCTTAGATTTGAAGGAATCACATCAGCATACACCAGCTCTCTCTTCATGTGAACCGCATCAACTGTTGTGTATGTGTGTTCGGCAAAGCAATATAAAACCCGCCTCATGCCCAGAATTGGCAGAAGTTGCACTTATGTTATGAGTATGAAGTCGTGGAGATCAGACCTCATAACAATTCTGTATCGTGTTGTTCTTGAAACTTTAGCACTCGCTGTACAGATATAGTTTAACAAGTAAAGCAGATAGTAGACCAATAACATATTATTCTCATGTAAACCACGATGAACTACTAGGTGGAAAGCTAAAGCAACAACTAAGTGTCGTGTGCAGAAGTTGCAAAAAAGGAAAAATGGCGTTTAAACCGGTAATGAGCCCATGCTAACTTAACACGGTGTAAAGATATCCAGGACCTAGATGACACCTCCTCATGATCCGGAAACGAACTGAATAAGATAATAGAAGTGCCATCTCATGAGAGCAGATTGCAAGTTTATATGTGGACGGTCCGCAAGGTAAAGCATTAAAAACTAGGAAAATTCAATGCTAAAGAAAAATAAAACAGCCAAGTACTTTATCGAGTCTTAAGCCAATAGGCAAGGTAAATAATAAAAACTTGACAAATAAGTCAATGAATTGTCAATGAAATGCTAGTACTCAGCATATCAAACATGAAAAAGGTCTATGACATAACTGTGTATGCAAAATAAGCTGCAACAGCCTCCAATAGGAAGTCACCGTCTTCATCCGAAAACAGTTCAGCCATCCAATTTAAAAGCGGAAAAGAACATACGTGCTCTCCCAGCACCGGATCCTCTATCACCATCAGAGGACAGCTCGGTGGGTTTTCAAGAAAGCTGTGTTCCAAGAAAGACTGTGCTGCCGCCAGTAAATTCCAGGGACCAAGTAGTCCATGCATCAATGCCACAGCCATAATCCTTTCGCCAGGACAAATCAACTCGTGAGTAATGATAGGAGTCATCAGCTGATTAAAGTCGACGTCAGGAGAAACCGGTCCGCAGAGACACAAATCAATGGCCCAATCGAAATCACAGGTCAGGCAGTGAAATACAGGCTGGACACAGGTGAAGTAGGAGAACCGAAAAGATAATCCATATGCCGTGCTTAATATCGCCAACGGCATTGTGCCATAATATTCTAGCATGCGATTGCGGAACAGTGTCAGCAGCTGCAGGGTCGGAGGTTGCATAGGAGGGACATCCATATTTAAAAATGTAAAAAAGCACAAGAGCGTCCGCTGGTAATGCAAGTAAAAATGCAATCCACGAACCAGAGTGGAGAAAATGGAATGAAAGGGAGCAGGGATGACTCCAAAGATTTTCTCAAATGAAGTCACGAGACCACTGGTAACAACTTTAAAAAAGTGTGCCAGGGATTTTGTGGAGGATGCGTTAAAGATAGTCGGAAACATGTTGCTGAAATTGAAAGGCAAACCTGTGTACGGGTGTTCGCTATGTGAAGTACGAAAGTTTCACGGGCCGAACTCAAGGCCACCTCTCTCTGAGACAAAAGAGCTCTTATTCTTGTCATGCCGTTGAAACGTGTCCCAAGGTTGGTATTTGTGGCCAGATTGAAAACTCCCTATGTTCATGTGTGGGAGGAAATAGAACATTTCTGCAGCAAATAACCCGTTCACTTACTGTTACGATAAAAGGAATACTTTTTAATTAACTCAGAACAATCTTCATTATTGAGCATCAAATAACTACCATTTTCCAACAACTTGAACGTGGGGATGATAGCAGGAACTGGCGTGCCTTGCAACACGCAAGCCATATTTGGTCGGTGTTTGTTGCATGAATCGTGTAACTGTATGTGCCTACACATTAGTGAATGATCTGGCGTCTCAGTGCATTCCTCTCCATTCAGATAAACTTCTTGATCATCTTTGAAACATCTGTATGTGTATGGAAGCGACCAGACCTCATGAACAAAAGCACTACCTAAAGGTTCATAAAGACCTATTGGTATATATTTCATACAATTTGAAAACTTATATAAAGCAAAAGGCAGCGTTATTAAACCGTGGATAAGGCATGTTGCCAAAAAACCCGCAATCCTCTGCTGATGATGTCACTGAGCATGTCATGAATGATGTAATATGTGACATCATCAGTAGTGGATTATGGGTAATAGTATCTCTAGTTTACTCCCCTATAGCTGTCTTTCTTTTAACATAAGTGTGTGTTTCCTTCCCTTATACTTACTGTTTTTGGTTCGCTTCCAGTTCGCGTACCAGCGAGCGAACTAGGAAGCGAACTAAGAGAAATAGAGGTTGGCACAGTTCCAAATATTGTACCAATTTTTTAATAACGGGGAGGTAGTTCTGAAAAGAACTTTTTTTTTTATTTTTCTGAACATTTTTTTACTGTTTTTGAGTTTTTTGGAACAGTTTTATATTTTTTTGGGTTTTTCTTGGAGGGGGCAATGAAAACGATTCATTGTAAAGGGCTCAACAGGAGCAACAAAACAAAAAAAAGAAGTATTTATTATTTTGGGCGTTTCGGACAAACTTGCATATGATAGTCAATAGCTCTGTTGATCAGAGTGATGCTTCTTTCTCCGTAGGAAATGAATCCATCGCAAAATACGCAGGTGTGTTTTACTTCACCAAATCTCATTTGTATATTTGGCACCATCTCCCTGCCCTCTGGTCCCGTTACTTCCGGTACAACAGATCTTCTGGCCATAATAGGGAGATTATCTAGGTCGTTCCGAAACTGTGCAGCACTGTAGTTGTTAGGATGCCACCTAGTCATATGGCGATGCATTGTGTAGTTTCCGAAACTGTATTTTTTGTCGGTCCCTCTGGACAGTCTATCTTGACATATAAGGCAAGTTACGTATCTTGCATTTACTTTTTTCTGACCTTTGGGAATTTAAAAAAATTGCCAAATGAAGTTTTCTTTCCGGTGAGACGTCTTGGGCTGCTCAGGCAAAAACTGCCTCTCTTCGTGCTCGTCCTCCTGTTCCTCTTCTTCTTCTTCTTGTTGAATTACAACTTGAGCAGGTGGTCCACTCTTCCTTGGATGTGGTGGAGGTGGTGGGGAAGCACCAGCTGAAGCTACTAAAGAAGCCATTGCTCAGTGATCACAAAGGGTCTTTCTCTCACAATGATGAAAGTCAGAGTGAGGAAAGAAGGAGGGATTTTCATCATTTGGGAAAAACAAGAGTTCTCAACCAATCAAAAGTGTTCATTTTAGATTATATGACCTAGTCTTACATCATTAGGAAACCAAAAGTGAAATGAACCAATGAAAAGTGTTATTACCAAGTCACATGACTTGCTGTGTTTACGTTAAGCGCTTTGCAGGGCCTCCCGGTTTGCTTCCAGAAACCTGCGCTTTGGCACTCGCTTCGCGTACCAGTTCGCTAACGTAGCACGTCATATGACGTATCACGCGACAACGTGGAACGTCATGCGGACGGGAGGCGTCACGATGTTGTTTTCTAACGCGGCACTTGCGGTAAAGAAACGTTTACCGGCTCGCGGTCTATTTCGCGGCATCAAGGTCAGCTAACGGGAAGCTTCCCGATTCGCGAAGCGGGAACGAAGAAAAAAAAATATTTTTAAAAAAAATTATTCATAAACATATAAAATATATTTTGGGATTTAAAGAAGAATACATTTTACAGCTACAGATATTAGCTGTTAAAAAACCAATGAAATTCACAGAAAAAACCATAGGTTATAGACCATATATAGTTAGGAATTAGCATTTACAAAACCTTGAAAATTCACTGAAAAAACCATAGGTTATAGACCATATATAGTTAGGAAATAGCATTTAGAAAACCTTATTTTACTCACACAAAACCATTGAAATTCCATATATAGTTAGTTGCACTAACTATATATCGCGCACCTGCAATCCACTGCTGATGATGTCACATATTACATCATTCATGACATGGTCAGTGACATCACTGATGACATCACTGATGACATCTCAAATGACATCACTGATGACATCACTGATGACAACATCCAGTGACTGTATGCTTCTGTAAAGTTAAAATATGTCTTACATATTGAAGAATGAGTGGATGTATAAGTGTCTGGATGAAGGATTTAGTAGGTGCATGACTGACTGTATAAGTGAGTGATTAAATGTGTCTCACTGAGTGCATGGGTTAGTGACTAAACTGTTTTAAATTGTGCATCATTGTGTCTGTTGTTTTGTAATCTGATGCATGTGTTGATCATTAGCTATATGACTAACTATATGGGTTATTGATTAGTTGCCTAAGTATTTGTATGGGAGACTGAGTGTGTGTGTGGGTGTCTGGGAGGTGTATGACTCTGTGCATAGATGTGTGAGCAGTTGATTCACTAGATGTATGGGTTCAAAAGTGCATGTGGAAACATCTGTATGGGCGGTTGACTGTGTGCATGAGTGTATTGGTGAGTGAATGGATATCTCAGTGCTACATGTCAAAGTAAGTACATATGTAAAACACAGTACATGTGATAGTTGACATATATAAATAACTGTGCATAAGAGCCAGTGAATGTGTGAGTGGCTGTATGGATTATTGTGAACTTGTATCAGGGATTGTATAACAGAGTAAATATGTGTTATTATATGTTCCAATAAGTAAGGTGTGTATAACTATATAGTTGAGGAAATCGAGGTGTGATTGATTCTTTGCAAGACTGACTAGGTGTGTGAGTAACTCCATGGATGAGTGACAGTCTGTGAGTGTCTGTTTACACTGAGTGTATCTAAGGTTATATTAGAGTCTGAAGAGGTTCATTGTATCATCACATGAATGATGTCATCAGTGATGTGATCAGTAATGTCAAATGAGATGTCATCAGTGATGTCATCAGTGATGTCATTTGAGATGTCATCAGTGATGTCATCAGTGATGTCACTGACCATGTCATGAATGATGTAATATGTGACATCATCAGCAGTGGATTGCAGGTGCGCGATATATAGTTAGTGCAACTAACTATATATGGAATTTCAATGGTTTTGTGTGAGTAAAATAAGGTTTTCTAAATGCTATTTCCTAACTATATATGGTCTATAACCTATGGTTTTTTCAGTGAATTTTCAAGGTTTTGTAAATGCTAATTCCTAACTATATATGGTCTATAACCTATGGTTTTTTCTGTGAATATATATATATATATATATATATATATATATATATATATATATATATATATATATATATATATATATATATATTATTTTTTTTTTTCATTTATGTTTTTTACCTACTGGCAGTTTCCAGTAGGTAGGTATAGTTAGGACCTTGCTTCTATTCAAAAAGCGTTTTTCCTTTTGCCAATATCTTTGGCACCGTTTGAGGAATCTTCCCGAAATTTTCAAAACTAATGGGGCACTCCGGTCAGCTCCTGTCTCAATAGTTTCGGGGTGATTCGTCAAGCGGGGTCCGAGATAAAAGGGGGGTCCCAAAATTCATTTTCTCTATGTTTATTTCACTAGGAAACTTGTGTTGCGGCTACAGCCGGAACTGCTGAACGGAATTACACCAAATTTGGCAGAAAGGTAGCTCTTGGTCCAGCGTGCCCTTTTTGCTTTAAATGGTATACATCCGTTCAGTAGTTCCTGAGAAATTCATATATAAATAATGTTAGTATCTGGTGAGCGCGGTGGATCCGCGAACCCTCCCGATCACGAGTGTGACTCTGATTGACTGCCAACACTTCAAACCAGAAAGAAAAATAGTAAAAAAACAAGAAAAGGGGCTAGGGTAGAACAACCCTGACCCCCTAGGCCTGCTCAGGGGGGCACAGAGGGACCCTGAGGGCCAGAAAAAGCACCCTACGTGAATCCAGCCAAAAGAAATTTAAAAAATGAAGCGCGGTCTCCTGCGCTTTATTTAATTAAGCCCCTGGGTGGACCAGGTCCTGGGGTCATTGATGAAATGTGATACAGCGGCCCAGTGGGGCCCCTGGTGCCCCATGGACCGCCACCACCCCGGGGCCATAGTCATTTAAATGTTGGAGGAATGCGGCCACGGCGCAACCCTGGGGACCACCACCTCCCCGGGGCAATATACAATAAAATTGGGGGCCACGCGGCCTGCCCGCAGCCCCGGGGACCACCACTTCCCCGGGGCTGAATTTAAAATTATAGTGTGGGCGAGCTTGAGCCTCCCCACACTGCACCGGGGACTACCACCTCCACAGGCCACTAATTATGTAAATGCGGGGGGCATTCTGGACCCCCAAGGTCCACCACCTCCCTAGGGCTTTACATTTGATTGAGGGGGCTGCACGGCCCCCCTCAAGCACCCTCCATGGCCCTGGGGACCACCACCCAGGGCCGACTCCAGCAATGTCCCGGGGTGCCCACCCCCATGACATTGCATTTTGCTATGGCAGGGCAGAAGCACTGCTCCCACCCTGCCATAGCAAACACTGCTTCGCTTCATGAAAGTGAGAACAGGAAAACTGCTCTTGCTTCCATGAAGCGAAGCAGTTTTGCTTTTGGGAAAAGGGAGCTGCATGTTTGCAGCTCCCTTTGTCCAAAAACAATGCCGGCTCCCCCAGGAGGCGGGTAGCCTGCAGGGACTGCGCAGGCATTGGGGCTCCCGTCGTGGTCCCCAACGTGAGGCTGGGCCCGGGGGATGGGGTCCCCGGGGCCAACATCGGGTAATGTAACTGGGCATTCATTTTTTTTTCTCTTTTGATAGGAGTCACGACCCCATTGCGGCTCTTAGCACAGCCCCCCCAGTGTAACGTTGTGGTGCATTCGTGGATCCACCTCAAATAAATAATTTAATAGTATATAATTCAGTTGCATTTGTGTATTTGTTTTATAGAGTTAATGAAATTGAAGTTAATAATCACATTACATTTGATAGAGATTGTAATAATATATAAAAATGTAAGTTAAAAGTTAAACTTGAAAAGTGTATTGTGTTGTAGTACATTGAATTTGTGCTTATGTGGATTCGGGATGGATTCGCAAATCCACAAAATTCTTAACAAGAGTATGTATGTTATAAAAAATAAGATTTACTGTTGGGTTAAAGTGTGGCTATAAAAAGGACCCTTGTTTCAATTATGACTTTGTTGGCTCTACATGTAAAGTGAGGATGCAGGGCTTAAGGTTGCTGAGAAACACTCTGTTCCCTTCATCTGCGAAGTGAACTACATCACATCTGTAGATGTCATCCAAATAAAAACGTAGATTGTTGTTATAGATGGAGCCCATCCCATGGTCTCTGAGGTAAGCAGAAACAGCTTTATTGACATTCTTCCTAGCTTTCTCAATCTGTGGACAGAATTGATTTGACCACTTCCCTTTCTGGCTTTTGCATATATTTGAGTATACAAAAACAGTTTGAGGCAAAGGAAACATCAAATGTGCAAATGGATCCTTCATTAGGATTTCCAGCCCTACCCCAGTCAATGTGCATAGGTCATTGCCACCACAGTGCACAATCATGAGGGTAGGGGGTTGGAGATGCAAAAAGGCATCAATTGGTGCCACGTTAATCCTCTCTGTGCAATCCATTTAATATCCACATTTTGGAAACCTAGGTCATTGTCAATACCTCTGTGTTCAGCATACTTTTTGCACCAGAAAACATAGCTGTGCCCTACAATCCATACTGTAAGCATATTGAAGGAATGCCTGGAAGGACTGAAAAGATGTCTGTAGATGAGAAAGTCAGTTGGTAGAAAGAGAGGTATCTAAAATGGTGGAGATGTTGCTGCTTTTGAAAAAGCAGATAAGTGATTGGCTGTTCATCAACATTGTGCGCTCAAAAATAAGATGCATGTTACTTTCCTGAAGAAGCATGTTTCTTATTGGTTATTAAAAAATGTTTGAAAGGTACATTAGATAGGATAAGGTAATATTTTGCAAAAGTCAACCACAACTGCTATTTTCATTTGTAAGCTACTGTGCTAAACTTGAAAATATGGGGAGTTAGTGCCCTGCCAGTACAGTTGAATGTTGCAGAAACTGTTACTATGGAAACTGGGATTAAGCAGAGTGGGGGAAGGGTTGAAACTTAACTGTGGATTTAAAATGGGAAAGGGTGACATATAAAAGTGTTATGTTACTGAATTAAGTTTTTCTAAGTCAGTAGTATGTGTAGAAATAGTATGTTGTTAAAAAAAACTAGTATTATTAGAAATAGGTTTTTGAACTCCCGTAAGGGGTCGCGGTTCAATCGCAACCCTACACTGCGGCACTGCAGTGGAGTCGCGACTCCAGAAAATTACAAAACCAGTTTGGGCACTTTTAAAAAACAGTTAGAAAGGGTTAATAAGTATAACCAATAGAAATGTGTAGGAAGCAATTTGATTTCCTACTTACATTTATGTGTGTGCAGAAAGAGAGGGAAAGTTTGCCGTTACTAGTTTTGTGTAGTTGAGAGTGGCGCATTACATTTATTGTGTGCATAAGAAAATCTATTATGAGCTTCTGATATTTCATACTCTGCAATACTATTTGAAAGGTGAGTTACAAATTTGCAAGGTGTGATATGTATCATGTAGTAGTGCTTTACTCTTTGTAGTAATATTTTTAGATTTGAAAAGCATTATTTTGTAAGTTTTGAAATTATTTCAGAAGTGTGATGTTTGAAATATGTTACGAAATATACAGATGTGTATTTTAGTTTGTTTTATTGGACTGAAAGAATGATTGAAATAGTTTGTGCATACTAATATGTGTACATTGGTAGATGGATTAGTGATTATGGTAGTTTTAATGAGTCTGTAGAAAGGTACAGTTGACGTACCTCGTATAATTTTAGGTGTCTGTTTAAAATGGGAAGTGCAGTCTGTCAAGTTTTGAAGTCTGTACGGTCTTACGACAGAGGTATGTCTCTACTTGCAAATGTAATCTCATAGTGTCATGCATCTGAATATGTTAGATGTATAAAACACAGGTATACGTCTATTTGTATGTTTCTTTGATATATGATGCCACTAAGAAAAGGTGAAGACACATGCATATATGCTTTCAGGGATATGGTGAGACTTACAAAAGAGACATGTGATGCGGTAATGCTTTATATTTGACAAGGCCCAACACCTTAAGTAGTTGCTAAATAGTGAACTTGAAGCACAATAGTGAGATTTAAGACATGTTAGCAGAGGGATTAGTGATTAGGCTACTTTGTATGAGTCTGTGGAAAGGTACACTTGAAATACCTCACATAATTTAAGGAGTCTGCTTGAAAAGGGAAGTGCAGTCTGTGAAGTTTTAAGGTCTACATGGGCTTGTGACTGAGGTATGTGTCTACTTTAACATGTATTCTCATACGTCTTATGTATCTAAAGATGTTAGACATATAAAACACAAGTATACATCTATTTGTATGTTTCTTTTATATATGATGCCATTAGGAAAAGGTACAGACACATGCATGCATGATTTCGAGAATATGGTGAGAATACAACAGAGACATGAGGGTGAAGGGTTGCTGCTTTATATTTGGATAGACCCAACAGCCTAGGTAGTCACAGAATGGTGAAGCTGCAGCACAAAAGTGAGGTTTAAGACGTGTTGGCAGAGGGATTAGTGATTAGGCTACTTTGAATGAGTCTGTGAAAGGTACACTTGAAATACGCCAAATAATTTTAGGAGTCTGCTTCAAATGGGAAGGGCAGTCTGTCAAATTTTATGGTCTACATGGTCTTGTGACTGAGGTATGTCTCTACTTGCACATGTATTCTCATACGTGTTATGCACCTGAAGGTGCTAGACATATAAAACATAGGCATACATGTATTTGTATGTTTCTTTTATATATGATACCTCTATCAAAATGTGAAAACACATGCATGTATGCTTCCAGGAATATGGTGAGACTCGCAATAGAGATTTGTAAAGGGTTGCTGCTTTATATTTGGCTAGGCCCAACACCCTGAGTAGTAGAAGAATGGTGAAGCTGGAGCACAAAAGTGAGGTTTAAGAGATTCTGGTAGAGGGATCCATGATTAGGCTACTTTGTATGAGTCTCTGGAATAGTACACTTGAAATATGCAGCATAATTTTAGGTCTCGGCTTGAAATGGGAAGTGGAGTCTGTGAAGTTTTAAGGTTTGCATGGTCTTGTGACTGAGGTATGTCTCTAATTGCACATGTATTCTCATACGTGTTATGCACCTGAAGGTGCTAGACATATAAAACATAGGCATACATGTATTTGTATGTTTCTTTTATATGATACCTCTATCAAAATGTGAAAACACATGCATGTATGCTTTCAGGAATATGGTGAGACTCGCAATAGAGATTTGTAAAGGGTTGCTGCTTTATATTTGGCTAGGCCCAGCACCCTGAGTAGTAGAAGAATGGTGAAGCTGGAGCACAAAAGTGAGGTTTAAGAGATGCTGGTAGAGGGATCTATGATTAGGCTACTTTGTATGATTCTCTGGAATAGTACACTTGAAATTATGCAGCATAATTTTAGGTCTCGGCTTGAAATGGGAAGTGCAGTCTGTGAAGTTTTAAGGTTTGCATGGTCTTGTGACTGAGGTATGTCTCTAATTGCACATGTATTCTCATACGTGTTATGCATCTGAAAATACAAGACGTATAAAACACAGGTATACGTCTAATTGTATGTTTCTTTTATATATGATGCCATGAGGAAAAGGTGCAGACACATGCATGTATACTTTCAGGAATATTGTGAGACTTACAAAAGGGACATGCGAAGGGTTGCTGCTTTATATTTGGCTAGGCTCAACACCCTGAGTAGTATTAGAATGGTGAAGCTGCAGCTCCGAGGTGAGGTTTAAGAATTGTTGGTAGAGGGATTAGAGATTAGGTTAATTTGTATAAGTTTTTGGAAAGGTACACTTGAAATAGACAACATACTTGTATGTGTCTGCTTGAGATTGGAAGCACAGTCTGAAGTTTTAAGGTCCGTATGGTCTTGTGACTGAGGTATGTCTCTACTTGCACATGTATATTCATATGTGGTACGCATCTGAAGATGATAGACCTATAAAACACAGGTATACGTCTATTTGTATGTTTCTTTTATATATGATGCCACTTGGAAAAGGTGAAGACACATGCATGCATTCTTTCCAGAATATGGTGAGAGTTACAACGGGCACATGCGAAGGATTGCTGCTTTATATTTGACTAGGCCCAACACCATTAGTAGTTGCAGAATGGCGAAGCTCCAGCTCAAAAGTGAGGTTTAAGACATGTTGGCAGAGGGATTAGTGATTAGGCTACTTTGTATAAGTTTGTGAAAAGGTACACTTGAAATACACCGCATACTTTTACGTGTCTGCTTGAAATGGGAAGTGCTGTCTGTGAAGTTTTAAGATTTGATTGCTCTTGTGACTGAGGTATGTCTCTAATTACACATGTATTCTCAAACATGTCATACATGTGAAGATGCTAGATGTATAAAACACTGGTATACGTTCATTTGTATGTTTCTTTTATATATGATGCCACTAGGAAAAGGTGCAGAAACATGCATGTATGCTTTCAGGAATATAGTGAGACATACAACGGACACATGCTAAGGATTGTTGCTTTATATTTGGCTAGGCCCAACACCCTAAGTATTTGCACAATGGTGACGCTGCAGCTCAAGACTGAGGTTTAAGACATGTTGGCAGAGGGATTAGTGATTAGGCTACTTTGAATGAGTCTGTGGAAAGGTACACTTGAAATACGCCGCATAATTTTAGGAGTCTGCTTCAAATGGGAAGGGTAGTCTGTCAAATTTTAAGGTCTACATGGTCTTGTGACTGAGGTATGTCTCTACTTGCACATGTATTCTCATACGTATTATGCACCTGAAGATGCTAGACATATAAAACATAGGTATACATGTACTTGTATGTTTCTTTTATATATGATACCTCTATCAAAATGTGAAAACACATGCATGTATTCTTTCAGGAATATGGTGAGACTCGCAATAGAGATTTGTAAAGGGTTGCAGCTTTATATTTGGCTAGGCCCAACACCCTGAGTAGTAGAAGAATGGTGAAGCTGGAGCACAAACGTGAGGTTTAAGAGATGCTGGTAGAGGGATCCATGATTAGGCTACTTTGTATGAGTCTCTGGAATAGTACACTTGAAATACGCAGCATAATTTTAGGTCTCTGCTTGAAACGAGAAGTGCAGTCTGTGAAGTTTTAAGGTTTGCATGGTCTTGTAACTGAGGTATGTCTCTACTTGCACATGTATTCTCATACGTGTTAGGCATGTGAAGATGCTAGATATATAAAACACAGGGAGGCAAGATGGCCGCTAATGCATTGTAGGGAGTAGTCGCATTTTACTCCCTCTCCTGATCCGGGCTTGGTGCAGGACGGAAAAAGACGTGGTGAAACCATGCGGATATGTGGACAATACATTGGGCAGTCCTGAGGCTCTGTAGAGCATCGGACCAGGGGCCATCCCGAAAGTCCCGGCAAGAAAGTTACCCCCGCATTAAGCGCGACTCAGAAGGCGCAGCAACGGAAGATCGAGAGAGAAAGAAAGGCAAAATTAAAAATACAGGCTGGGACAGCACGAAGCGTACCACTGCAAGGAGAGGCATTGAACTCAGCAGCCAACAGAGGAAATAGTGAAGACAAACAGAGCATCAGAAATGCCGGTGCAGCAAGCAAGGATAAGGATGCAGCGCTGAGACAGCCTACCTTGTCGGAATCATTTGCCAAGAGATCCATGGCACCCCCGTCCAGCGGACCCGTTAAGGATACAAGCACAGGCAACGCTGACATCGTCAAGGCACAGCTAGCAGAGGCAACGGGAGGAGACGGCACCAGAGGAGAAAGCGCTGCTGAGACTGCAGAGCAGACGGCAAGGCAAGCCGGCGGTCATCCAGAGCACAATGGCGCTTGCTCCGTCGGAAGCAGCGCGGAGCAGAGTCTCCCCGTTGCCGGGCAACCTGGGAGACGCACAGGAGGGAATACGCCCAGTTCAGAGGAGAGCAGAACGCCGCAGAAGACAGGCCGAATGGCCGTGGCGGCTGAGGCGGCTCCCGTTACAGTATCTGGTACGGGGGAAAGGAGAACCCCAGATGCAAAAGAAAACGGAAGGTCAGCACAAAAGGAGGCAGAAGGTATGAATAATGCGCTAATGATGGACGCTCTGCTACAGGTAGAGGCCGAGATTACTAACAAACTGAGGCTGAATTCAGACACAAACTGGGGAAGTCTGGCGAGCCTAGACTCACATAAGGAACGTGAAGGGGATAAGTTTTATTCAGTTAATGAGGGGTCAAGCTCGTCCAGTGTGGGAGAAGACTCAGGGGGAACAGAACTATCATCAGAGGAGGAGGAGGACGTAAGCACTGAATCTGGTGTAGCAAACACGCAGAAGAAGAAAAAGTCAACTACAAAGCGCAGTTCATTTGTAAAAACAAACAAAAACCTTCTGTGGGATTACTCCGCCACAACTGGATCTTTTCAAGAGGGTATGCAAGGGCCACAAGGGAAGGATTTTGTAAGTGAGGACGACGGGTTGGGGAATCATGTTACCCTGGGCCTATTAGCTAATATGCTAAAGCAAATACAGGGGGAGGCCAGGGCAGAAAGCCGTAGAGCCAGGCAAGACACAAAGAAAATACAAGCCTCCATAAGGAAGATGAATAAGAAGTACGAAGAAGTGGAGGGGAGAGTGGAGTTGGTAGAGGAAAGGACAGGAAGACTGGAGGACGAGGTCACAGACTGGCAGAAATTTAAGATGGAACAGACAAAGATAGTGGAAGACCTGCAATGGAAAGTGGAGGACTTCGAGAACCGTCAGAGACGGAATAACGTAAGACTCCTGGGTCTGGAGGAAGGGGTCGAAGGGCAGGACGCAAGGGGGTATGTGATTAGACTACTAAAGGGTGCCCTCCCGGAGGCTAAGTGGCAATGGGAACATGAGGTACAAAGGGCCCACAGGTTTCCATTGACAATAAAAAAAAGCAAGGAGGGAGTCAAGACACTTTGCCTAGGGCGATGCTCGTGTTTTTCGGCAACTTTCTGGCAAGGCAGGAGGTAATGGAAAAAGCCAGGCCAGACTCTAAGAGAACAGCTGAGGGGGTTACATTTTTTGCAAGGCCTGACTTCTGCCATGTTACTGTCGAGAGGCGATGGCGATTAAGACAATTAATAGCCCCCTTTCAACAACAAGGCGCAGAAGCATACTTGATGTTCCCGGCGAAACTTAAGATCATTAAAGGCGGCCGCACAAGGATGTTTTTCTCTGAGATAAAAGCAGGAGAGTATCTTGAAGAGCTAACGGAGCAATGCAGGGGGAAGTAAAGAAGATTAATAATACTGCAGAATAAGAACAACCACGCAGAATTGAATATGGTTTAAGGACTATGGACTATCTATTTTGATCATTTGAGAGGGAAAGGGAGAGGGAGGGCGACACTACAATGCAAGCAGTCAACACATAGGTCAGGATTGACCTATTTGCCTGTACAAGGGGGGGAGGGGTAGCAGCGGATGGGAGGGGTTTGGGGGGGTGGGGGGAGGAAAAGAGCTTGATTAAAAAGTAAAAACAGCACAAAAAGACAAACGGGAAGGTGACAAGATATGCAATAGAACGGAATAAGTGGGTAAAATGTATGGCAAAAATGTATATAAAGAAATATGGCACTAAGGGTTGCGACAGTGAATGTATGCGGCTTAAATGATGGAGGGAAAAGGCAGAAGGCGGCATCCATGTTCAGATTGCTTAGATTAGATATGATTTGTTTACAGGAGACGCACATCATGGGTAAAGAAAAATTCAGACTGGAACAGATGGGATATGAGCTATTGGTTAATACAAATTAGGACACAAGAACAAAGGGGGTGGCCATCCTAGCAAGGAAAGGGGTTATCAAACTCAGAAGAAAAAAGGAGGATTCTGAGGGGAGATGGGTTATAATTGAAGTGGAAACTAATGCTGACATCCTAACAATTGTATCTGTATATGGCTCAAACGATGATAACCCTGAACTGTTTGAATGGCTAGATCAGGAACTTGCACTCTGGACAGAGCCGGTAATTTTTTGTGGAGATTTTAATATTAACGGTCTGCACGGGTTGGGAAGATTAGGAGGGGGGAGATATGACGGGAGGAACAAGAAAATATGTAATGCAGTAAATAATTTGATGCAGAATAATGCTTTGTCAGATGTATGGACTAAACATAACCCACTTAGGTCAGGGAGTACCTTCTACTCAGCGCCACATAGAACGGTTACTAGGTTAGATTATATTTTAGTGTCCAATGATGAATTAAACAGGACCCAGATAGAACGGCTGCCAAGATTGATATCGGATCACAACATATTGGTATTAACCATGCCAAGGGTTGATAGAGGGAGTCCCAAGCCATATACCTGGACATTCGAGAGACGATTGTTGAAAGAAGAAGGATATATTAATAGGATGAACGAATGGATAACACAGTTCTGGGAAATTAATAGAGGCTCTGCTACAGCTAACACGATTTGGGACACATTCAAGGCTGGGATAAGGGGGAAGACCCTGAGCTATACTCTAAAGAGGAGTAAGAAGGAGAGAACAAGGCTAGATAGGTGGATAAAAGAAATGGACAGATTAGAAGAGCAACTAAATAGGGCCGTGATAGGACAAAGTGCAAGAGAGATAGAGGGCATTCTACTAGAGATTGAAGTCAAGAAAGCAGAAGCAGGGGAAGCCTTGGCGGAGAAGGCAGCAGGGAATTACCTTGCTAAGAAGGAAAAGTGTTATGAGTACAACGAGAGGGTAGGACACTTATTGGCAATCAGAATTAGACAAAATCTGGCAGCAGGGGAAATTAAAGAGATCAGAAACAGTGCAGGGGAAATTGTTAATAAAGCAGAAGAGATTCAGGAAGTATTTAGGGAATTTTATGAGAAATTGTATGACCAGGATACGGATGATATAGGAGACAGGAGTAGGGACTATCTAGCAGGGATACCACACGAGAATCTGGCTAGAGAAGAAAGAGCTAAATTAGATCAACCTTTATCATTACAGGAGATTAAAATGGCAGTGCTTAATCTACTGGGGGGCAAGGCTACAGGGCCAGACCAAATACCAGCCGAGTTTTACAAAACATTCTGGGACAGGCTTGGAAAGGACATGTTGGAAACTTTTAGACAGGCTCAGCTGCACAGTCTAGCACCACAGTCTTGGGGGGACGCAAATATTATTGTGATTTTAAAAAAAGACAAACCCCCATTAGACCCAGGGTCATACAGACCTATTACTCTACTCAGTGCGGATGCCAAAATGTATGCTAAAGCATTAGCACAAAGACTGAGTAGAGTTATTGAGGGGTTAGTTAGCAAGATACAACATGGCTTTATCCCAGGGAAAGGGACCACTCAGCATACTAGACAGCTTATCACCATAATGGATGCTGCTGAGGTAGCAGGAGTCCCTGTCGCTGCCATATTTCTAGATGCCGAGAAGGCTTTTGACAGGGTCTCCTGGCAGTTCCTGTGGAATGTCATGGAGTGGTTTGACATAGGCAAAGGGTATATAAACGCCATACAGGTACTGTATGTGCAGCCAACGGCTAGAGTGAAAATAAATAAGACCTTCACTAAAATGGTGCGGATAAAACGTGGAACAAGACAGGGTTGTCCGGCATCACCCCTACTTTTTGCCTTATACTTAGACCCGTTACTCAGGAGGCTAACCGGTAACAATAATATCTTGCCGGTTGTGCTACATAATGCAGAATATAAAGTACTCGCCTACGCAGACGACGTGGCATTGATAACTATGGAACTAGGGAGGGCTTTAAGAGAGATTGAACAAGAGGCAGCAGTCTTTGGAGGTTTGTCAGGATATTCGATAAATAAGGGGAAAACCCAGATTATTGTGAATAAATATACATCCTATTCAGATCCCAGAGTGCTGAAAGAGGCGGTTTATTTGGGGGTTAGGGTGACAGCAGAATTGGAAGAATTAGTAAAGATAAATATGGAACCATTGTTAGCTAAGGTAAACACAGAGAGAGTACACAACCTACATTTGACACTAATGGGGTGCATAAACGTAATTAAAATGGTAACTTTACCGAAATTTCTTTACCTGTTTAGGGCCATACCTCTTTTTTTTTAACAACATTGGTTTACTAAATTAGAAGCAATTCTCAATAGGCTAGTGTGGGCACAAGGGAAAACTAGAAGGGCTTACAGGCATATGACACTTACACGAGAAAAAGGGGGGTGGGGGGCACCGGATTTTAAACTCTATTACTGGGCTGCAGCTCTGCAATATCTCCAGGGATTAATAGGCGGCGGTTCTGGCTTCATAAATGTGTATAGAATTGCACTAGGGGAGGGAGCTGTAGACAGGCTCTTGAACACTACAGACTATAGTCTGTTTAAACATACTAGGTTTAAAACCCTAAAAGCTGCATATATGATTTGGAAAGGGGTGGGGAAAAAACTGGGGGTCGGCAGATTTAGCAGATATACTAGACTACCATCTAATGAAACACTCCTGGCGGATATCTTTAGGGACGTAGCTATGAGGATATGGTATGATAGGGGCATTAGGAAAATAGGAGACCTCCTGGATACAGAAGGGGGGATAATACAATTTGAGGAATTACAAAGGAGATTTGAAATACCCACCAACACCTTTTTTAAGTACTTACAGCTGAGGAGCTATTTGAGGGATAAAAAGGGAGGTTCACTAGGATTTAAATACTGCAGGCTGCTGGATTATATAGGACAAAGCAAACAGTGTACGATTCGCCAGCTGCATGCAGAATTATTTGTTTTTAAAATGGATGATAGAGAGAAATTCTCAAAGAAGTGGATAGAAAAGGTGGGCACCACCCCGGACGGATTTCAGAAGTCCCTAGACCTAGGAAGATCAGTGCTGTGCTCGGCGACGCTGCAGTCACAGCATTACAAAACACTATTCTGCCTCTACCACACCCCAGCAAGAATAGCGCAGTGGGGCGGGGTGGAAGGAATAACCTGCCCTAGATGCAATACAACTGAAGCTGATATAGTACACATGTTCGCACAATGCCCACAATTATATACGCTGAAAAGGGCCATTGAAGCCTTTTTGGAGAATTCATTGGATATTAAGGTTAAGCTAAGTGATGAACTGCTATTATTAGGAGTGATGACTGTGGATGTAGTCGGCCCAAAAGAGTTTTTGTTTATGGTGGCAGCTGTATTTGGAATTATTATTGCACGGACATGGTTAGATAAAACACCACCAACATTTCAAATCAGGATAGCAAGGTTGCTAGCCTCATATAATTTGGAGAAAGCAATATATGGGAGGAAGGGCAGAAGGGCGAAAAAATTGGGAGGGGAAATGTGGCAACCTATTACGAGATGGAAACTTGGGCAAAACAGGGAAGGGGTTGGGTAAACAGTAGTATGCTGCAAGGGGTTGAAATGTAGGGTTAACCCTCTTATTTCTAATTTGTTTGTTCGGGATCTGATGCAAGATTGTATTTGTATTTGCTTTGTATTATATTGTGTTCTTTAATTCTAATATTTTGTGCTGTAAGGCTAATTGTAATAATAGGGGGGGTAAAAAACACTATGAAAAAATTACAATAAAAAAAATATATATATATCTAAAACACAGGTATACGTCTATTTGTATGTTTCTTTTTGATATATGATGCCACTAAGAAAAGGTGAAGACTCATGCATATATGCTTTCAGGAATATGGTGAGACTTATAATGGACACGTGAGAAGGATTGTTCCTTTATATTTGGCTAGGCCCAACAAACACCCTAAGTAGTTGCAGAATGGCAAAGCTGCAGCTCAAAAGTGGGGTGTAAGGGGGCGTGGCTAAGCGGGCCATCATGGCGGAGGTAGCCTAGTTGAGCTCCGTCCAGCCCGGAACTTATCCGTCGGCATATCCTGTCTCCCCCGACCGTCCTGCTGCCCGGGACGAAAGATTAGCTTGCTGAACTGAGTCGCTGTGCTCGGGTGGCATTTTTGGAGCGCATGCGAGTCCCGGACGCCGAGAGGAGTGGAGTGGCAGCCTGCGGCCTGGACCGTGAGGGTGCAGCCGGGGCCTTGAGTTTGGAGCCCTCCGGACCGGGCGCGCTGGTGGTGGCAGTGTGAAGCGGAGCGCAGACCGGGGGTGCGGGCGAGTCCTGACCTTCTCTGGCGGACATCAGAAGGCCCCCTTGGAAACTCCGTCTAGCGGCAGCGGCCTTTTGTCTGGCAAGGGGTGCTGGGGCCTTCACGAAGCGAGGCTTAGTGACCAGAGGCGCAGCTGGGGACTAAAGTTTTACGACGCCGGGCAAGACGCCCCTTGCAGTGGACGCTATCAGCAGGTGATCAGGGGGCAGGTCGGCCTTCAGAGGGCGATGCAGGGGTGTGCTTGGCCTGCAGTGGAGAGCAGCAGTGGTGGGCAGCTTATTGGATGTGTGCCAGGCCTGGTGGGAGTATACCAATTGAGCAGGGGCCAGAGCCAGGTGATGGTTGGTGACATCGACGACATATAAAGGCCCCCTTGGATACTACTATTGGTGGAGGTCTGCCGTGGGGATGCCCCGGCCACGGTGCTGCCCGGTGGTACTGGGGCTTTCATACAATGAGGCCGGACGACCTGTGGCGCAGCCCGGGGTCTGGAGTTGCGGACCATCTGAAGGGACAGATCGCATGACGGCCGTCGGCGGCAGGAAATCGGGGGGCAGGTCGGCCTTCGGAGGGTGCCGGGGCGGAGTACAAGGCCTGTCGCAGGGAACAGTAGTGGTGGACGGTTGCCTCAGAGTACGCCGGACCTGGCAGGAATCCTTAGCCCTTTTAGGGCCCTGAGCCGCGATTTGGATGGTGGCGCCAGCAAAATATTGGGGGTCAGGAGCTGTGGAGTGAAGCGCAGTGACACCAGACGGATCCTCACAGTGGGTGGCCGGGGTGGCTTTGGGTCACCCTCCTGCACGACATTTCGGCAGGGCAGCTACGGTCACGGACCCGATGCAGGAGTGGGAGCTTGCCTACACGGCGCCGTCCGACAGTCATAGAGACATCATCCTAGTGTATGGACGGCTGGTTCCCACGTAGAGTGTTCTTGGCCACAGTCCACGATGACCAGAGGCGGGAGCGGCTGCGAAACAAGGGCCCATTGATAAATACACGGGCCGAGTGGAGGCGCTGAAGCCACGGGGGGTCCTCAAGGCCCGGGGCCAGACAATGCGGCGCTGATGGTGGCTATAACCCAATCCAGGGATATGCTGGACGCGAAAATAGGAGCTGTGGGTGCAGATGTCACACTGCTGCGCCAAGACCTGCGAAATGCCGTGGCCCGCATCACGGAGGCCGAAACCAGAATCTCGGAAGTGGAGGACGATGTGGCGACCCTGAAGCGTAAGGTGGCCAACATGGAGGGTGTCCAGAAGGGCCTAGCGCTACAAGCAGAGGATGCGGAAGGGCGGGCCCGACGGAACAACTTGAGATTCGTGGGGCTCACGGAGGTCTGTGAGAAGGGCAACATGGAGAATTTCTTGATGCTTCATGATAGAGCGGGCTCATAGAGCCCATATACAAAAGCCGCCAGTGGGGTCCCGTCCCCAGCCTGTGATAGCCAAGTTATTGAACTATCATGATCGTGATGCTATTCTGTGGCAGGCACGGGCGAAGGAACCCCTTCTTTATGACAACCAGAGAATCCTGATCTTTCCGGACTATACCAAGCTGGTACAGCAACAGAGGCAATCATTCACAGCGGCCAAGGCGCGCCTTCGTGACCTTAAGCTCCCATATGCATTGCTTTACCCGACCCGCCTTCGGGTGGTCTATCAATCCCGCACCCATTTCTTCGACACCCCAGAAGACGTCTTCCACTGGACTGACAAGACGGTGAAAGTGAGGGTGCATACTCCACCGGGCCGAGACTCGGATTCCTCATCGAGCGCAGCACAGGCGCAGACCACACGGGGATCGCGGAGCAGGGGGAACTGGAGGTCCAGATCTTCCTCCGGGGGGCGGCGGAAGGAAAGACGCCTGCCCTTGACCCTCTGACGACGGCTCCTTGAACGATCGACCTACAAGTAACAGAACTTTGGTGTACATGTACCCCTATGGTAACTGGTGGGCTTGGGGTGCCTTGGCTGAGTGGTTCTTAGGCTTACAGTGCTTATAATTGTGTGGGGCGGCAGGGGGGTTGGGGGGGAGTTGTATTAGGGGCGGACACTTTTCCCCTGCTTAGGGCTTGTTTTTGGGGAGGAAGTTGGGTGACTGGGATGGTTGTTGGGGATCCATTGGTGGGGACGGCCTCAGGTCCTATGTTTGGGGCCCGGGGTTGCCCACACCGCGACAGGTACTTCAGTGTTCTTGAGGTATGGGGGAGGGTGTTTGGGGGGAAGGAGGGGGTGGGGGTAATTTGGGGGGTTGGCATGGGTTGAGCTGCACGATAGATATGAGATCTCAATGGTCTGCGTGTACACGCCTACATGGCCCAACTTTTGGGCACGTACCATACTTGCCCTCTGATGGCTGTTGAGGGAACTAGGCCATTAAATCCCAGGGCTTCCATACTGGTCCTTTGCTGGAATGTGCGGGGAGTGCTTGATAAGATAAAGAGGGGGGCGGTTCTGCGGCAGGCGAAAAGAGACAGGGCGGATGTCCTGCTACTGCAAGAAACTCATTTATTGGGCAATAAGATATTATGTTTACAGCGGTATGGCTACCATCAGGTTTATCACGCTGGGTTTGTCAGAGGGTCTAGGGGGGTGGCCATTTTGGTACATCGCAGATTGTCCTATGCTCATTCGACACAGTGGGTTGATCCACAGGGCCGATACATTTTTATCAAAGGGATGATTGGGAGGAACTCATGGTGTTTGGGAGTGTGTATGCCCCACCTCCATTGCAGTGGTCGTTGGTGGAGAAGTTGTTTACACTATGGGTGGAGATTCCCGAGGTGCTAGCAGTGATTGGGGGAGACTGGAATGATGTTGTGGACTGCTGGCTGGATCGGTATAGACCGGGGGGTGGTCAAGTGGCCGATACGCCCACCAAATTAGGAGACATGATTCAGGGGATGGGTTGGGTGGACACATGGCGATATTTACATGGACATAGTAGGGAATATACATTCTTATCGGCGGTCCACAAATCCTTTTCTAGACTAGACTACATCTTCGTCCCTCACGCAGTTATAGGTAGAGTAGAGTCGGCGGCCATATTGCTGCGAGGGCTGTCGGATCATTCTCCGGTAGCTGTAGAACTCCGATTGGATAAGGGGCGGCAGCCCTTTCGGTGGCGCCTCTCTGCATGGCACCTTCAACAGGAGGACTATAGGAAACACATGGGGGAGGCCATAGCACACTTCTTAGGTGATAATGTTGGCTCAGTTGCAGAAGCGGGGACGGTGTGGGAAGCTCTGAAACCCACGCTACCTGGAGTGGACATCGCTTGGTGTGCGGCAGCCCGAAGGAAGCGCAGAGAAGACTTAGTGAGAGTTGCAACGCATATAGAGGCCCTGGAGAGACAGTGCAGTGCGGAAGGGGACAGTCAGGTGGTAGGGCAACTTTTACTAGCACAGCAGTCCTATGCGTCCCTGTTACTGAATGAGGTGCGACAGGTGTGGCTGGCGACACACAGCAGGGTCTATCAATGGGGGGATAAATCAGGCACTATGCTACACCGGCTCTGCCAAAATACGTTCCAAGCACAGACCCTACCGGGGATCAGAGATGCTGCCGGGTTACCGATCACGGACCCAGGGAAGTTGGCGGACAGCTTTGCAGCCTATTATTCCGATCAATATGCCCAGTGGGAGTGCCTCCCAATGGACGCAGTAGAGAAATTTATCGCAGACCTACCACGTCGCGCGGTCTCTGAAGAGGTGCGAGAGCGCCTTGAACTTCCACTGACTGAGGAGGAGATAGGCACGGCCTTGGGAGAGCTTAATACTGGGAAGGCCTCCGGACCAAATGGGTTCCCGAGTGAATTTTTTAAGAAATACCACCTCCAACTAGGTACCCACTATAGAGCGACGCTGGAGGAGGCTAGGGAGCGAGGTAGCCTTCCGGCAGACTGGAGACATGCGGAGGTGGTAGTGTTTCACAAGCCCGGCAGGCCCCCAGATCAGCATGCGTCTTATCGACCGATATCTCTCTTGAACGTGGAGGCTAAGATATTGGCCAAGGCGCTGGCCAACCGTCTTCTCCCCCACATAGCAGGACTGGTTCATCCGGACCAGGCCGGATTTATGCCCCACAGGGCGACAAGACACAATATCAGGCGCACCCATATTGCAGTGGCGGCAGTTAGGGGCACCGGGGAGCAAGCGGCACTTTTATTGACCGATATAGATAGGGCCTTTGACTCGTTGAGTTGGGTCTACCTATTCGCTCTCCTGTCTAGACTTAACCTCGGACCTCATTTTCTGTCGTATATAAAACTGTTATACACGGACGTAACGGCCTCAGTGAGGGTGGCAGGGGCCATATCCACTAAATTCTCCATTGGACATGGCACGAGGCAGAGGTGCCCCCTCTCACTGTATTTGTTTGTTGTTGCCGTGGAGCCGCTGGCGGCGTGGGTGCGCATAGATTCGCAACTGCATGGCTTTGAATGGGAGGCCGGGCCCTCGGATAGAATAGCACTATACGCGGATGACGTCCTGTTTTTTATTACTAATCCTAACAGGACGGGACCGCGTATCCTAGAAATTATGTGAATATTCGGCGAAGTCTCTGGGCTTTACCTGAATCCGTGTAAATCAACCCTATGGGTGCTGGGAGAGCGCTCCGAGGTAGGGGCATGGGCATCCGCGCTGCAGGTGGCAGTGGGTGAACTCAAGTACTTGGGAGTGTTCCTGTCCGAGACCCCCACGATCTCTTGGGAGCGAAATCTAGCGCCAGTCTGGGACCGGGTTCGAACCGAAATGAAGACGTGGTCACGTATGCCCCTCACAATCTATGGCCGGTCAGCCATCTTTAAGATGGTTGCCCTCCCGCGACTACTCTACCAACTATAGAACCACCCCTACCCGATGTCACCCCAATGGTTCCGACAGGTGGACTCGGCGCTGGGACAGTTTCTCTGGGCGGGAGGCGCTGTGCGGGTGGCGCTGCGCACCTGCTTTTTGTCGATGTACTGTGGTGGGTTGGCAACGTCCGATATCCTGTCGTACTATCAAGCATCCCATCACCTGGTCCTGAACGGATGGTGGTATGGGGACAGGGGAGACCCAGCGTATGCTCTGGAGAGTTATCTTATGGGGACCGAGACCTTGCATACCCTCCTATACTCTGCACCGTTGTGGAAGAGGTTGCCACAGGTTACCCAGGTGGTGTTTCAGATCTGGAGGCAGGCCTTACGTCGTATGGGATGGTGGGGCACATTAACCGCAGAGACTCCCCTGTGGCATAATGGTCGTTTGCCTGCACTGGCGTCCCTTCAGAGTTTCCGTGGCTGGGATAATATCGGAATTTAAACTCTGAGGAATGTAATGTCCGGTACGGCTCTTAAATCTTTTCAAGATATGAGCGAGGAATATGGCATGCCCCGGTCCCAATTTTTTTAATATCTACAGTTCCGCCACGCCATTACGCCGAGCCTGGAGGGCCTTGATTTCCTACCCGAATTTAGCCCACTGGAGGCGAAGTTATTTATGGGGGACCTGGGGGATAAGAAGATATCCCGTATATACCAGACACTAGTAGCACATTGCTCCTCATCCCTGCACAAGCTGCGGGAATCCTGGGAAAGAGATGTAGGTACACTGGAGGAAGAAGACTGGCGGGAGGCGCTCGAGGCCCCTAGAGGTGCTGCTATTGCGATGCGCCTGAGACTCATCCATACCATAAGACTGTGGCGGGCGGGCCTGATAGCGTCCCCAGACTGTCTTCGATGCGGCCAGGAGGTGGGGACGTTGATTCACACGGTATGCAACTGTAGTTCCTTGGTCAGGTTCTGGGAAGGAGTGTGGGGCTGTCTGTCGGAGGTCCTGGGGTAGGAACTTCCTCGTACTCCGCAGTTAGGCCTTCTACATGTCCTAGAAGGGGTGGGGGGTAACGTATACAAAAGGTACCTATTGTTGTTAGGCCCTACCTTTGCCAAGAGAGATGTGGCCAAGGCATGAAAGGATCCCAGGGCTCCATCAGTACAGGTGTGGAAAAAGGGGCATGACTTCTGTATGGGGTTGGAGCGTCCAATTTTTGAGGCCTGGGGTTGTCCAACGAAACACTATAAGATATGGAAGCATTGGGCGGATTACAGGGGCCTATGGATAGACCCACCAGTGGAAAGGGGAGATTGCCCGGGGACGGAATGAGAAGGCTACGATAGATGACAAGTGTACAGTGTCGCTTTGGAGAATGTTCTTAAAGTATTAGAAGATATCGTGCAGTGGGGGAGGGAGGATCCGGGAGGGGGGGGGGGGGGAGTTGGGGGGAGGGGTGTGATAAGGGGCGGGGGGTGTAGCACGGGCCTTGTTGCGGTTCATTGCTTCAATGATACATGGATTGCCAATCATCTGATGTTGTGTACTTGATTTGCGGATTTCTCCGGATTGCGGAGGGCTGCGCCATGTGTGCAATCTTTCAATAAAATCTGTTTTGAAAAAAAAAGTGGGGTGTAAGACATGTTAGCAGAGGGATTAGTGATTAGGCTACTTTGTATGAGTTTGTGGAAAGGTAAACTTGAAGTATGACACATAAATCTTGGTGTCTGAATGCAATGTGAAGTGCAGTCTGTCAGGTTTTAGGGTCTGCATGGTTTTGTGACTGACGTATATCTACTTGCACACGTTTTCTGATATGTGTAATGCATCTGAAGATATTAAACATATAAAACAAGATATACATGCATTTCTATATTTCTTTTATATATGATACCACTAGCAAAAGGTACAGCCACATGCATGTATGCTTTCAGGAATATGGTGAGACTGATAACAGAGACAATCAAAGTGTTGCTGCTTTACATTTGGCTAAGCTCAACACCCTGAGTAGTAGTAGAATGGTGAAGCTTCAGCACCAAAGTGAGGTCTAAGACATGTTGGCAGAGGGATTCATGATTAGGAAAAGGTACACTTGAAATACGCCGCATAATTTTAGGTGTCTGCTTGAAATGGGATGTGCAGTCTGTGAAGTTTTACGGTCTTCATGGTCGTGTGACTGAGGTATGTCTCTACTTGCACATGTATTTCCATACATGTTATGCATATGAAGATGCTAGACATATAAAACACAGGTATACGTCTATTTGTATGTTTCTTTTATATATGATGCCACTAGGAAAAGGTGCACCCACATATATGCTTTCAGGAATATGGTGAGACTTACGACAGAGACATGTAAAGGGGTGCTGCTTTATATTTGGCTAGGCCCAACACACTGAGTAGTAGTAGAATGGTGAAGCTGCAGCACCAAAGTGAGGATTAAGACATGTTGGCAGAGGGATTAGTGATTAGTCTAATTTGTATGAGTCTGTGGAAAGGTGCACTTGAAATACAACGCATAACTTTAGGTGTCTACTTCAAATGGGAAGTGCAGTATATGAATTTGTAAGGTCTGCATGGTCTTGTGACTGAGGTATGTTTCTACTTGCACATGTATTCCCATGCATGGTATGCATGTGAAGATGCTAGACATATAAAACACAGGTATACATCTATTTGTATGTTTCTTTTATATATGATGCCACTAGGAAAAGGTGCAGACACATCTAAGCATGTTTTCATGAATATGGTGAGTCTTACAACAGAGACATGCAAAGAGTTGCTGCTTTATATTTGGCAAGGCCCGACACCCTGAGTAGTAGTAGAATGGTGAAGGTGCAGCACAAAAGTGAGGTTTAAGACATGTTAGCAGAGGGATTAGTGATTAGGCTACTTTGTATGAGTCTGTGGAAAGGTACACTTCAAATACGGCGCATAATTTTAGGTGGCTGCTTTAAATGGGAAGTGCAGTATATGAATTTATAAGGTCTGCATGGTCTTGTGACTGAGGTATGTCTCCACTTGCACATGTATTCTCATACGTCTTATGCATCTGAAGATGCTAGACATATAAAACACATATATATGTATATTTGTATGTTTCTTTTATATATGATACACTAGCATAAGATACAGACGCATGCATGCTTTCAGGAATATGGTGAGACTTATTACAGAGACAATCGAAGGGTTGCTGCTTTATATTTGTCCAAGCCCAACACCCTGCGTAGTAGTAGAGTGGTGAAGCTGCAGCACCAAAGTGAGGTTTAAGACATGTTGTCAGAGGGATTCGTGATTAGGTTACTTTGTATGAGTCTATGGAAAGGTACACTTGAAATATGCTGCATAATTTTAGGTGTCTGCTTAAAATGGGAGGTGCAGTCTTTGAAGTTTTAAGGTCTACATGGTCTTGTTACTGAGGTATGTCTCTACTTGCACATGTATTCTCATACGTGTTATGCATGTGAAGATGCTAGACGTATAAAACACAGGTATACGTCTATTTGTGTGTTTCTTTCATACACGATGCCACTAGGAAACGGTGCAAACACATGCATGCGTGCTTTTAGGAATATGGTGAGACTTAGAGCGGACACATGCGAAGGATTGCTGCTTTATATTTGGCTAGACCCAACACCCTACGTATTTGCACAATGGTGAAGCTGCAGCTCAAAAGTGAGGTTTAAGACATGTTGGTAGAGAGATTACTGATTACCCTACTTTGTATGAGTCTGTGGAGAAGTACGGCACATAAATCTAGATGTCTATTCAGAATTTGAAGTGCAGTCTGCAAGTTTAAGGTCTGCATGGTCTTGAGACTGACGTATATCTCTACTTGCACATATATTCTGATATGTGTTATGCATCTGAAGATGCTATACATATAAAATCAAGATATACATGGATTTGTATGTTTCTTTTATATATGATACCACTAGCAAAAGGTACAGCCACATGCATGTATGTTTCCAGCAATATGGTGAGACTTATAACAGAGAGATGCAAAGGGTTGCTGCTTTATATTTGGCTAGACCCAACACCCTGAGTAGTAGTAGAATGGTGAAGGTACAGCACAAAAGTGAGGTTTAAGATATGTTAGCAGAGGGATTAGTGATTTGGCTACTTTGTATGAGTCTGTGGAAAGGTACACTTGAAATACGACTGTTAGAAGGTGGTTCTGACCATCTGAGCTGCCCGGATTTATTTGCTTTTTGAACACCTATTTGGTGAGCTTTTACTATGGGAGAGCCTCATAAGTTGGGACTCATCCACAGTGAACTCATGATGAAATGGACTGCATGTGTAGTTTTCTGATGTCCCCCTGACACAAGTAGGCTGCTGCGCAGCAGCTAGAGTAAGGGGCACCGGGCTGGTTACATGCAAACACGTGTGTACATGCATGTGCACAGGTGTAAGGGCTGCGCAGGGGAGATTCCCTTCGTGCGCAGCCCAGGAGCAGCTACAAATTGAATGGTATGGCAGGACGTATGCTAAATGGGTGGTGACATGGAATAGGATTTCTACAATGGGAAGAAACATTTGAGGGAAAGTCAGTGTGCTTTACTGTTTTTATTCCATTATTCTCCTATGTAAATGGGGAGTGCATGGGCTAGTTTTACTTTCCTAGGGCCGACAAACTCCAGACACGCACCAAAGTCCACTGTAACTTATGTGAGAAGAAGTATTCTGCAGAGTCCAAAGTCATATTTGTACTGCTTTTGGGTCTTCCAGAGATGTCATATTTCTTTGAGTCAGCCTGGCTGGAGCTGACCCTGCCAGGCTGAATTAATGACCTTCCTCCCCAAGCTGTAGCGTCAGAGGCACAGCCCTGCACAACCAGCATTCCAAGGGCGAAGCCCTCCACTCCAAGAAGAGAAGATGGGTGGAGCTACATGCTCATTTAACAGCAGCTGTCACCTGGTGCCAGACACCAAGCTGCTATGGAGAGAAGGCAGTGAGGGGGCTCTCAGAGACCATGTGGCATGAGATCCCTGGACGATGCCATTTTTAACAAACCCAGAGGCCTGGGCAGGAAGGAGGGAGCTGGGGCAGAGTACTGATGTGTCGCTGTGTGAAAGGGAAAACAGAGACTTCCTGCCAGCCCCCTCGCCAATTCTTTAAAAGAGTTTGAACAGGAAGAGGAGCTCTCTCTAGGGTGTGGTGTGCTGAGGACAGCTGGTGCTGGAGCCTGGCATCATGGGCAGCTGGAAGGAACAACTTCCAGACAGACCCAGGACCCTGACTTGCACCAAAGGTGGAGACCAGGACAAGTGACCAGAAGCCTGGGCCTCTACGCAATGAGAAGAGAGGCCCAGGGAGAGAGCCAGGCAAAAGGCTGGTGCAGGGAGCCAGTAAAGACAGCTCCCTGCTGAATCCACCCTCCGTGTGACCGGGGGGTGAAGGAATGTGCTCCCAGTGGCTGGGGAGCGCCACCAGGAAAAAGAAGAGGCAAAACTGGCACAAATCGGTACCCTGGGGGCTGACATATGCCCCCCAGAAGGTAGGTGACCTTTGACCTCTAGCCGGACCGAAGACAAAGCGCATGGGGCTCCGCTGCCGGTATTTAATGTTCCTCCGGGGGCTGCACCCAATACGAAGCAAAGCCAGGGAGCGCCGCCACGCTCCCGTGAAGTGTTCTATCCGGGGTAGCAGGAGCCCACACTGGCCCCCGGCAACGATGGGGGGGGGATCGCCATCGTGCCCCCCAAGCAAAGATGTCTGTGGGGCCCGGGACCCCAACTCCGGGCCCCTATGAGAAAAAGCTAAGTCGGGGAGCGTGAAGCTGAGCGCTGGGTGCCAGGAGCCCACCCTGGCCCTTGAAGAAGAGCGGGAGGCAGGAAGTACCGTCGCGCTGGCCCCCTGCAAGGATGTCCTGGGAGCCCGGGATCCCATCCCTGGGCCCCGATTTCCCGAGTCCAACCAGTGCTCCTCTGGCCCTGAAGGAAAGGAAGGTGGGGGAGTGCCATCGCGCCCCACCCACCGAGGTCCGGTGGGGCCGGTGGGGCCGGCGGGAGTCTTCGCGTCTGCCCACCGGAGCGGGCAGACCAGAACTGCGGGGCCGGCTCCTGTGGCAGCACGCGAGGGGGCTGGCCGAGAGGGTAGGTGGCAGGGGCAGCCAGGGGTGGGCTCCCTGGGTTGCCCTCCACCAATTGAGCCTTGGTGCTTCCCGGGTGGGACCAGGAACCCGTGGAGGAGGAGGAAGAGCAGAGAAGAGCGGCCGGGGGTGGGCTCACCGAGCCACGGAAAACTCACTGGGCACAGGAGGGGTCCGGGTGAGACCAGGTCCCCAACGAAGAGTTAATGCAGCACAGGGCTGCCATCCCGGCAGAGGGAGCCGCAGGAGCAACGCAGTCTCCCCCAGCACAAATATGAGAAAGTCCCTCCCTAGTCTCCGGGGACTTACAAAGAATAACCCCTCAAGAGCTCAGTGAGGCATCATCAGCATCCCCATGGCTGGAACTGTTGTTCTGCAGCTGGGGGTGCCTTAGGATCTGCCTCAAGGTATGAAGGCCTGAGTTGGAGATGTCTAGAGAAGGACATCCCCTGGAGGAGAAGAGGTATAATTGCACCACAAATGCATTTAACCGTGTTAATTCTTTTTAGAGGGACTGAAAGGCACGTATGTGATGTGAAGTACCTGTGTAAGGTGATGTTATAAGCCAAATGGGGTTATGTTGCTGCACATCCCTGCTGGTGTGCTTGGCCGTATTTGCGTAATCCTCTGATTTTACCTGTGATGCCTTTTAGAGGCTGTGATTCCAATGCATTATTATTGTTATCATCTATGAAAAGTACCTCATTTAAAGTGATGTCCAAACATGTATTCTTGCTACTGCGTTAGGGGAGGAACAACCCAGACTGTTAGCCATAAGATGTAGAGGTTCATACTGTATGGTCAGTATGAGATGCTTAGTCAGGGTTATGTGTCCCCATGGCAGGTGTACCTATTTTTAATGCCTGTTGAGATGGTGGAGTGGGTAGCCACTGGGATGGTGCCTGTTAGAACTGGGGTCACCAATTCCGACACGGAAGCTTGCCGCGAGGCAGGAAGGCTCCCAAAAGCAACGTTTAAAGCAGAAGTGCAGCACACACTCGCACTGAGACAGTAACTCACAGGCAATAGGATGACACCACACCAGATTGTTGTTTAAAACATGACTCTTCTGATTGTAGTTCAGGCAAGTATCACTTTTCAGGTACTAGGCAATCGAAGTCAACATTTCTGTGATCAATTCAATAAGCGTAACACTTAGTTATTCAGGGACTTTCTGGGTAGCATTTCATGCAAACATGGTCAACAAGGTCACACTTCAAAAGAATGCATAAGACATCCACACATCTCCGTAACATTTCCTCTGCAGGTTCACCCCCTAAGTAGGACAATCCCTATGCATTGTAAACTCAGGTACAGTTCTTATGCATGGGAGTCATGTAGGTGACATTTCCTAGACCTGCGTGTCATATAAGCACCAGGCATCACACTTCCTATGCAGGGGGGCACTCTAAACAGAACATAGAACAAGGGCTAATTCAGGATACAGAACGCTCATAACTCGAGCAGTCATATGCCCAGTCCAGCATGACTCACGCTTACTTTAGGCCCCAGGGGCCAACAGGACCCTCAGAATGTTAAATGGGGCCTTCAGGGCCCAGCTGCAGTCTCCTGTGGGTAAGGGCGGACACCGGGCTGCCACTCCGATGTTGCCAGGCTCCTCGGCAGCCCTGCTATCCCCGGATACATTCGCCCTCCCCCGGGTGGGTATTACCTTTGTTTTTGTAGGCTTCTACCGTTAAGCGGGAGCCCGCGCAGGCTAAGCGGGCTCCCAGCAGCTCCTCGCTTCTCCCTTCGGGCTCCTCACGTGTAATGCCAGGCCGGGTGAGACGGGGGGCTCCCCCACGCCGAGACCTGGACCGGCCCCGGGCTTCACAGCTCCTTCGGCCTCCCAGGGTCAACCAGGGCACAGTGTGACGGAGGTGCGCCTGCAACCGCCAATCCTAGCACGGCTTGTGGGGGCACGGCAGCCTCTGCCAATGGCTGTGCGTCGGCAAAGGGGCACGCCTGATGACGTGGCCGGTGCCCCCGTCACGTGATGGCAGTTGCGCTGGCTTCTCAGGCCCAGCGCGGGCCTTTCCAATACCACGGCTGCCCTCCCTTCACTCGGGGGGGCCGCGGCAATGCCGAAGACTGTACGCTCTCCTTGTCTGGCGGCCTGGGTGGCATCGGTGATTGCCGCCACCAAGCGGATTCTTCTCATGTGGCGCCCGGGCCACGGCGGTGATTTCCAGGCCCCAAGGCGCAATTCACAACAACACCCGACACCAGCACACACGCAGGAGGCGCAGGCAGTGTTTCAGGTCCCACAGCGCCCGGGCTGCAGCGGTGATTGGCAAATAAATGCTTTAAGGATACAGCGCTAGCACACAGGTACTGGGCGGCGGCGGTGATGGGCAGATAGCGCTTTTAAGGACACAGCGCTTAAGTAGCACAGCACAGGGGGCACAGTCATTGCAGCAGCAGTCTTCAAAAGTCCTGGGCAAAGTAGCGCTTCAGGAGCACACCGCTAGCAGAACAGTTCTCTCAATAGAGCGCTTAGGTGGCACAGCACTGATTACCTGGTTGATCCCCCAGCAGTGCTCTCGGCAGGCAGTCCACTACTTCAGTGCAGCGCTTGTCTCGGGGGTAAGTTTACATAGCAGTCTCAGTGCAGGTTCTTGGGGGAAGAAGGGGGTTGAATTGGCAGGCTTCAGAGGCAGGATGGTTCCCTGCAGCACACTGGAGTTGGTCCCCTAGGTTTCCCCCTCACTGGGCTAGATCAGCAGGCTGGCAGAGTCCCTCATCTAACTTGGGTACAGCAGGGCCTTAGCTCCGACAGTCCCAGTAGTGTAGGTTCCTCCCCTAGGCCCAACCGCCTATACTCCAGCAGAGGTTCCCCCAGGTCCTGTGGTGCCCCAACTGACTAGTTCAGTTTCCCTCCTTTCCTCTTATACCCCTAGGTCAGGTGACTCTCCTGTAAAGGCGGCAAAGTATATCCCCTCCCAGGCTGGAAGGTTCCAGGAGCTTCCACATGTTGGGCTATGGAACAAAAAGGCGGGATGGCAGAGATACTGTATCAGGATGTCCCAGCCTGCTCCTAACTACTAGCGCGTGTATACAAGGGCCACTCCACAGTAGCAGGGACCTGTGGCAGCCATTTTATTAGGAGAGAGCACCTGCACCTCAGCACTGTTTGGCAGTGGTAAGGCACCCAGTGACCTAGGTCCAACAAAAGATGGTGGCAAAAACAAGGTGAAAAGGGCAAAAAAAACAGGGTGGGACCACCCTAGGGCTGACAGGTCTAACAGTGCCAGTTGGCAGGGGCCTCGCTCCAGGTTGTTTTAACCCACTGCATTAGGTGGCAAGATGATGTGCATACATGGGAGTGGTGGTACTAGACCCCACCACCCCTGCGGGAGGGGTGGAGATGTTATGCAAGGTCACAAAGTGATTCCAACAGCGTATGTATATTTGTAAATTGGTGCATAGTATTTAGTAGTGTGTGTGTGTAATAAATGTACTATTACTTTTATAAAGCAAAGTACAGACTGGACAATCAATTATTGAGTGTTATTTCTGGGCACCTGTAATGGCGATTACTAGCCCACTCCACCTCCCTTGAGTAAGCCTTAGACTGCTCTGCAACGCTACCCTCCGAGAGTCAGGCGCTACACTAGGGTGTTTGGTTCCCAGTGAAGGACAAATGTGACATGTTATTTGTGCAGGCCTCACAGATACTGCTTCATTTTCCAACAACGATGCATAATTTTAGGTGTGTGCTTGAAATGGGAAGTGCAGTCTGTCAGGTTTTAAGGTCTGCATGGTCTTGTGACTGAAGTATATATACTTGCACACGTTTTCTGATATGTGTAATGCATCTGAAGATACTAAACATATAAAACAAGATAAACATGTATTTCTATGTTTCTTTTATATATGATACCACTAGCAAAAGGTACACCCACATGCATGTATGCTTTCAGGAATATGGTGAGACTTACAACAGAGACATGCAAAGGGTTGCTGCTTTATATTTGGCTAGGCCCAACACCCTGAGTAGTAGTAGAATGGTAAAGGTGCAGTACAAAAGTGAGGTTTAAGACATGTTGGCAGAGGGATTAGTGATTAGGCTACTTTGCATGAGTCTGTGGAAAGGTACACTTGAAGTACGCCGCATAATTTTAGTTGTCTTGAAATAGGAAGTGCAGTCTGTGAAGTTATATGGCCTGCATGGTCTTGTGACTGAGGTATGTCTCTATTTGCACATGTATTCTCATACGAGTTATGCATCTGAAGATGCCAGATGTGTAAAACACAGGTATACATTATTTGTATGTTTTCTTTTATATATGGTGTCACTAGCAAAATGTACAGACACATGCATGCATGTTTTCAGGAATATGGTGAATCTTACAGACACATGCAAAGATTTGCTGCTTTATATTTGGCTAGACCTAACACCCTAAGCAGTTTCACAATGGTGAAGCAGCAGCTCAAAAGTGACGTTTAAGACATTTTAGTAGAGGGATTAGTGATTAGGCTACCTTGTATAAGTCTGTGGAAAGGTACACTTGAAATACACTACATCAGTGAACTATGAAATACGATGTGTGATTCCTACACTTTGTAACCCTCCTACAGGGCCACTGGAATTACGTGATTTTGCAGCTGCAGTGTTTTCTGCATAAATATGTATTTACTGCATTTGCCACATAATCCATAATCTGCAGATTTCAACAAAATAAATTTTCCATATCTCACAGAGATTAAAAATTACTAAAAGTGCCAGCGACACATGTTGCTGCACAGTGAAGGCATTTGCCAAACTTGACTAGCCACCTTTCTGATGCTAATTTCTGTATTTGGGTGTCTTCGTGGTGCTAATGAGGTGAACCTTTGTCCAGATAGTGTTAACCTGTGAAAATATTCCAAAATAATGAGGCAATACTAGCACTAAATGTGCCACGTTACGCCCCATAATTTGCCTTTTCCTGCCGCATAATTTAGTCAACCCTCCCACATAATTTGTCCCCCACCGCATAATTCCAGTGACCCTGCCCTCATCATCTTAATTACCACATTCTGTTCATTGATTTGCACACTTGATTGATTTATTGTCAATGTATAATTTGTGCATGTAATGTAAGGCACTCTGAACACCTTACATTGGTAGGAGTAGCACTATAAAAGACATTAAAAAATGGTGGCGTTTAAATCGTTATTCATGTAAATACTCAAACAGACCGATAAATCTGCCCTTCCGGTGCATCCATATCTCTTTTTTTATAGGATTGAAAAAAATCCAAAAGCTTGCTTCCAAAGTTTCTGAATTTCTCTTTAGTTCCAGGGAAGCCATTACAAGGAGGGCTAAGGGTCTTTTAGATCTGTCCTCTGTCTTAAACTCAGGTCAAGGGGAAATAAGAAAGCCTCTTCGCAGCAGGCATGTTGCTGCTCGGAATGGAAAGCATTCAACGTGTAGGCAGTGCTGCATCTGTTCCGGCGACAGAAAATGACATCGGAACAAGTTCAGCAGATTTCGCTGGGGCCCAGATTCCTGGCAGGAGGGACAGTATCCACCCTGGAAAATAGTGGCTGGGCACCACCTATTATCCGGGTTTGTGCCTTGGCTGTTCGGACCACCAAAAGTAAAGTGACGCACACAGTGTGGCTAAAACCAGCAGGCAAGGTCACGTAAACAAAGCAACATCCGCACCACAGCCTCCACACTTTGAGATGCTCGCTATGCAGACATCTTTCACAGGCACGAATGCGGTTCATGGCTGCCTCAAGCAAACCTGTGATCATACCCCAAGAAGAGAACAGTGTTAATGAGAAATTAAATCAAGATTTTAAGCAGCTTTAAATACCACACCTCTGCCCGTTCTAAGCACCGTAAATGACAGATGTTACTGTTACCTAATTTACAGTACCTGTGCAGTGCCTGCCACTTTGTGTATGCAAATGCATGCCTGCAAATGTTAAAAATGCATGATGCGCCCGCCAGTGTGGCGGGCGCATCATAATTGGTATGGCGGGACCCCCGCTCACGTCGCGGGCCGCCCCGTTTACCACAGGGATGGCGGGCGGGCAAAGTCCGCCCGCCATCCTTATGGTGGCCTATTTTGCAAGCTTATGTAGGCTAGATCTCACTCATTACTTACCATTGGTTGACTTCCTCATCCCTTTTGTTTCTTTTTTTTGATTTGCCAGCAACAGCTGGTAAGGTCTTGGCTAAAATAACACATAAGCAGTGGTCGAGATCTATTGTTCTTTAAAAAAAAAAAAACAGTTTAGCGTCCACCCAGTAACTTACCCTTGGCTGGCCTCCTTGTCATTATCATGTCTTTAGTTTTAATTTGTCAGAGACAGCAGCAGGTTTAATTTTGCTGGTCCCTCCCCACATCTTAGACAGCTTAGGGAGTATTTTGGTTTCACATCTTTAGATTATTTAATTTTTGCGTAATTTAATTCAGTAGCAGGTTGTGGGTTTATAGGGGAATAGGGTGGGAAGTAAATTAATTATATTACATTAAATATAAATTTTTAGAAATTACTAATTATTTTTAATTAAATTTTGCGTTTTAGTTTTGTAGCGGGTTGTGGGTTTATAGGGGAATAGGGTGGGAAGTAATTTAATTGTAATTAATTAAATATTGTTATTTATTTATTGGTATTCATTTTGAATTAATTGTTAATTAATTTTTAATTGGGAATACATTTTTATTAATTGATTAATTGATAATTATGTTAATTTTATTAATTTATTTTCTGTAGCGGGTTGTGGGCTTATAGGGGAATAGGGTGGGAAGTAATTTAATTGTAATTAGGGCTCCCGGTTTTCCGTTTTTACGGATTTTTACATATAAATACAGACGGAAAACAAGTTTTCCTTTATCTGTATTTATATATAAAAACGGGAAAATACTAGTGGGCTAAGAGGTGTCAGCCCGGGCTGAGACAGCTTTCGGGCGCACACAGAGCTGCCAGCCGCACCTGAGTACTTCACAGGTCTATAAAAGACCATTTACTTGTTGATGAGTACTTGTTGTTCTTTCACCCCTTCTAAGAGGCCCTGCCAGAGTCAGATTAGGAGCCTCTATTTACACCATTGTCACGAGACTGAACAAAGGCAGCTCGCTCCGGGAAGTGTCTTGGAGGGAGGGCGTTAAACTCTGGGGCACCATGAACACCCTGATGGTTGCCGCGTGGAAGGCCTGAGACCACTGCGGTGGAGGATAAAGACTGCGTGACGTCATGGATTGTAATAATGTGTTAAAAAATATTTTCTATTTAGTTACCATTTCCTTACAATTTTGCTGTGTCACATTAGAGTTTTTTATGATCTCTCTCCTCTGGGGCTACACGACGCAGTCTGTTAAAATGCTCTAGTCTGCACTTCACTCCCGTGGCTGGCAGCAGAGGTGTGATTAAACAGGAGGGCAGCAGCGGTGTGATTATTAGCATCCTTCTCTGATCTCAGCAAGCCGAGGGACCACGTAGAGAGGGGGCTGGGGGAGAGTGGGGCGGAGGAGGGGGGGCGCTCTCTGGAATGAGAACAGTCTCCTCCTACACGCTGTTAAGAAATGCCAGGCAGAGAAAAGCAACTGTCGCTCTGGACATGAGACCTCACCACGAGGAGTCAGAGACAACACGCTCACACCTGGCATGTGACCTGCTTAGCAACCCGTGGCAGACTGGAAACAAGATCACACCTGGCGTGGACCAATTTAATGCAGCTACGATTGGCAGGACGATTGCAACAGGACAAGCCCCCTTCAAGCTGTCCACACATTTTATCCAGGGAACAAGGTAAACCCAGTTGATGTAACCTCCAACCAGGCTACACATGGCAGTCAGACAACACAATCACACATGGCATGTGCCATACTAAGCAGCACCTGGTCCTCAGGCAATAAGACCAACTTCCAGCTGAGGAAGCAGATAGCATAACACACAGGCATCTGCACTGTAATAGATGCTTTGTTGTTAAATTCAATGGCTTGAATCGACCTTACACGGATGAAAGGCTGAGTGGACCAGCCAGGATAGGAACCCGTAATAGCACTGAACCTAGATTTCAGCAGATTTCAGCAACTGGTGCTTAACCATATGAGCTATTTCAGCAGCAAGGACGTCAGGGAATCAGAGGGTATTTTAAGAATGTATTATCCTTGGCTGCAAATATCTGCATGGCAGCCGAAGAAAGCAGCCATTTCTCACCACGACGTTCTCAATCCCCAGAACGGGCTGGGCAGGATAGAAAGTGAACAAGATCACATCTGGCTAGGTCCTACTGACTGCAGCGGTCATCCACAGTTCAAAACCACACCGGGCCAGACTACGATCCTGTCACTTCACTTGCAGTCCAGCTATTTACTGCAACATATAACGTTGAAGGAAAACAAGCACTGGCAAAGTCAATAGGTCTGACTCTGGCAAACTGGTGCAACAGATATATATATTTTTTTAATACAAATATATGCCACAAAACTGAAAAAAACAAAAAAACTTGCGAACACCGAAGGATGATCATATGCTTGTTACTAGATTGGTGTTACTCAATTCTCTCCCTGTGTAGTTAGAGTGCAGTGTCACTTTAAATAAATGTGGGAAAACACTAGCTGTACCGTCGTATTTTGCTTGTGGCAAAAATAAATGTGGATAAATACAGAAAATATGTCCCAAAAATAAATATGGATAAATACAGACAGAAATGGCGAAAAAATAAATACCATAAAACCAGGAGCCCTAATTGTAATTAAGTGAATAATTTTTATTTATTTATTGGTATTGATTTTTTATTTATTAGTAAATAATTTTTATTAATTGGCAATTAATTTATCTTAATTTATTAATTGATAAATACGATAATTGTATTAATTTATTTTCTGTAGCGGATTGTGGGTTTATAGGGGAATAGGGTGGGAAGTAATTTAATTGTAATTAATTACATCTTAATAATAATTTATGTGTATTGATAATTAATTTACTGTTAATTAAATATTAATTGGTATTCATTTTTATTATTAATTAGTTTTTGTTATTGAAAATTATGTAGTTGTTAATTAATTATGAATAGGTAATTAATTTTATTAACTAATATTTATTTGTATTTATAATTGATTAATTATTACAAAATAATAAATTGGCAATTCATTTTAATTAATGTTTTATTGGTATTGATATTGAATTTATTTTTATTAATATATTAAATCATTACTTTCCCTACTGTTAAATTCACTAGAGTGGGAATAGTAATTTTTACCTCTACGTTATCTAACGCTTTCCCTACTGTTGCACTCTCTGGAGTGGAAATAGTAATTTTTACCCTCCCACTATCCAACGCTTTCCCTACTGTTGCACTCTCTGGAGTGGGAATAGTAATTTTTACCCCTATGCTATCCAAATCTTACCCTACTGTTGCACTCTCTGGAGTGGGAATAGTAATTTTTACCCCTACGCTATCCAACGCTTTCCCCACTGTTGCACTCTCTGGAGTGGGAATAGTAATTTTTACCCCTACGCTATCCAATGCTTTCCCTACTGTTGCACTCTCTGGAGTGAGAATAGTAATTTTTACCCTCCCGCTATCCAATGCTTTCCCTACTGTTGCACTCTCTGGAGTGGATATAGTAATTTTTACCCCTATGCTATCCAAATCTTACCCTACTGTTGCACTCTCTGGAGTGGGAATAGTAATTTTTACCCCTACGCTATCCAACGCTTTCCCCACTGTTGCACTCTCTGGAGTGGGAATAGTAATTTTTACCCCTACGCTATCCAATGCTTTCCCTACTGTTGCACTCTCTGGAGTGAGAATAGTAATTTTTACCCTCCCGCTATCCAATGCTTTCCCTACTGTTGCACTCTCTGGAGTGGATATAGTAATTTTTACCCTCCCGCTATCCAACACTTTCCCTACTGTTGCACTCACTGGAGTGGGAATAGTAATTTTTACCCTCCCTCTATCCAACACTTTCCCTACTGTTGCACTCTATGGAGTGGGAATAGTAATTTTTACCCCTACGCTATCCAACGCTTTCCCTACTGTTGCACTCACTGGAGTGGGAACAGTAATTTTTACCTCTACGCTATCCAACGTTTTCCCTACTGTTGCACTCACTGGAATGGTAATAGTAAATGTTACCCTCCGTTATCCTACGGTAAAAATATTGTATATGTTTTATTAATATTATGTTAATATATATATATATTCACTGAAAAAACCATAGGTTATAGACCATATATAGTTAGGAATTAGCATTTACAAAACCTTATTTTACTCACACAAAACCATTGAAATTCCATATATAGTTAGTTGCACTAACTCTATATCGCGCACCCGCAATCCACTGCTGATGATGTCACATATTACATCATTCATGACATGGTCAGTGACATCACTGATGACATCACTGATGACATCTCAAATGACATCACTGATGACATCATCTAGTGTCTGTGTGTTTTTGTAAAGTTTAAATACGTTTTACATATTGAAGAATGACTGGATGTATGGAAGACTGAGTGTGTGTGTGGCTGGCTGGGAGGTGTGTGACTCTGTGCATATCAATGTGTACTTGTATCAGTGATTGTATAAGAGAGTAAGTATGTGTTAGTATATGTGTGAAAAGTATGGTGTTCTGTGTTTAACTATAGATGAGGAAATGGAAGTGTGATTGATTCTTCACAGGACTGACTAGGTGTATGAGTGCATATGATAGTGTTCTAATAATAAGTGACTGTATGTATGAGTAATTGTATGGGTGAATGAGTGAATGTGTGTGTAGACGTACGAATCAGTGAGTGCGTATGTAGTAACTGGTATTGGTGTGTCATGATGTCATCAGTGATGTCATTTGAGATGTCATCAGTGATGTCATTTCAGATGTCATTAGTGATGTCATCAGTGATGTCACTGAAGTATGGTGTTCTGTGTTTAACTGTATAGATGAAGAAATGGAAGTGTGATTGATTCTTTACAGGACTGACTTGGTGTGTGAGTAACTCCATGGATGAGTGGCAGTGTGTGACTGTCTGCATAGGTGTATGAGTGCATATGATAGTGTTGTAATAATGAGTGACTGTATGTATGAGTGATTGTATGGGTGAATGAGTGAATGTGTGTGTAGACGTAGGAATCAGTGAGTGCGTATGTAGTAACTGGTATTGGTGTGTCATGATGTCATCAGTGATGTCATTTGAGATGTCATCAGTGATGTCATCAGTGATGTCATTTGAGATGTCATCAGTGATGTCATCAGTGATGTCACTGACCATGTCATGAATGATGTAATATGTGACATCATCAGCAGTGGATTGCGGGTGCGCGATATATAGTTAGTGCAACTAACTATATATGGAATTTCAATGGTTTTGTGTGAGTAAAATAAGGTTTTCTAAATGCTAATTCCTAACTATATATGGTCTATAACCTATGGTTTTTTCAGTTAATTTTCAAGGTTTTGTAAATGCTAATTCCTAACTATATATGTTCTATAACCTATGGTTTTTTCAGTGAATTTCATTGGTTTTTTAACAGCTAATATCTGTAGCTGTAAAATGTATTCTTCTTCAAATCCAAAAATATATTTTATATGTTTATTAATAACTTTTTTTTTTAATATTTTTTTTTCTTCGTTCCCGCTTCGCCAATCGGGAAGCTTCCCGTTAGCTGACCTTGATGCCGCGAAATAGACCGCGAGCCGGTAAACGTTTCTTTACCGCAACTGCCGCGTTAGAAAACAACATCGTGACGCCTCCCGTCCGCATGACGTTTCGCGTTGTCGCGTGATACGTCATATGACGTGCTACGTTAGCGAACTGGTACGCTTACCGAGTCGCAAAGCACAGGTTTCTGGAAGCAAACCGGGAGGCCCTGCAAAGCGCGTAACGTAAACACAGCAGGTCATGTGACTTGGTAATAACACTTTTCATTGGTTCATTTCACTGTTGGTTTCCTAATGATGTAAGACTAGGTCATATAATCTAAAATGAACACTTTTCATTGGTTGAGAACTATTGTTTTTCCCAAATGATGAAAATCCCTCCTTCTTTCCTCACTCTGACTTTCATCATTGTGAGAGAAAGACCCTTTGTTACCAGTGAGCAATGGCTTCTTTAGTAGCTTCAGCTGGTGCTTCCCCACCACCTCCACCACATCCAAGGAAGAGTGGACCACCTGCTGAAGTTATAATTCAGCAAGAAGAGGAAGAAGAGGAACAGGACGACGAGCACGAAGAGAGGCACTTTTTGCCTGAGGAGCCCAGGACGTCTCACCGGAAAGAAAACTTCATTTGGCAATTTTTTTAAATTCCCAAAGATCAGAAAAAAGTAAATGCAAGATACGTAACTTGCCTTATATGTCAAGATAGACTGTCCAGAGGGACCGACAAAAAATACAGCTTCGGAAACTACACAATGCATCGCCATATGACTAGGTGGCATCCTAACAACTACAGTGCTGCACAGTTTCGTAACGACCTAGATAATCTCCCTATTATGGCCAGAAGAACTATTGTACCGGAAGTAACGGGACCAGAGGGCAGGGAGATGGTGCCAAATATACAAACGAGATTTCATGAAGTAAAACAAGTCTGCGTACATTGCAGTGGATTCATTTGCTACGGAGAAAGAAGCATCACTCTGATCAACAGAGCTATTGACTATCATATGCAAGTTTGTACGAAACGCCCCAAATAATAAATTCTTTTTTTTTGTTTTGTTGCTCCTGTTGAGCCCTTTACAATGAATCGTTTTCGTTGCCCCCTCCGGAAAAAAACAAAAAAAAATATAAAACTGTTCAGAAAAATTCAAAAAAAGTAAAAAAATGTTCAGAAAAATAATAAAAAAAATATAAAACAACAAAAACAATTAAAAAAAAAGTTATTTTCAGAACTACCTCCCCGTTATTAAAAAATTGGTACAATATTTGGAACTGTGCCAACCTCTATTTCTCGTACTTCGCTTCCCAGTTCGCTCGCCGGTACGCGAACCGGAAGCGAACCAAAAAATTTTTGTTAAAAAAAGAACAGTAAGTATAAGGGAAGGAAACAGACACTTATGTTAAAAGAAAGACAGCTATAGGGGAGTAAACTAGAGATACTATTACCCGTAATCCACTGCTGATGATGTCACATATTACATCATTCATGACATGCTCAGTGATATCATCAGCAGAGGATTGCGGGTTTTTTGGCAACGTGCCTTATCCACTGTTTAATAACGCTGCCTTTTGCTTTATATAAGTTTTCAAATTGTATGAAATATATACCAATAGGTCGTTATGAACCTTTAGGTAGTGCTTTTCTTCATGAGGTCTGGTCGCTTCCATACACATACAGATGTTTCAAAGATGATCAAGAAGTTTATCTGAATGGAGAGGAATGCACTGAGACGCCAGATCATTCACTAATGTGTAGGCACATACAGTTACACGGTTCATGCAACAAACACCGACCAAATATGGCTTGCGTGTTGCAAGGCACGCCAGTTCCTGCTATCATCCCCACGTTCAAGTTGTTGGAAAATGGTAGTTATTTGATGCTCAATAATGAAGATTGTTCTGGGTTAATTAAAAGTATTCCTTTTATCGTAACAGTAAGTGAACGGGTTATTTGCTGCAGAAATGTTCTATTTCCTCCCACACATGAACATAGGGAGTTTTCAATCTGGCCACAAATACCAACCTTGGGAGCAGATTTCAACGGCATGGCAAGAATAAGAGCTCTTTTGTCTCAGAGAGAGGTGGCCTTGAGTTCGGCCCGTGAAACTTTCGTGCTTCACATAGCGAACACCCGTACAGAGGTGCAGACCATTTTCAATACTGATTCGCCTTTCCATTTCAGCAAGATGGTTCGGACTATCTTTAACGCGTCCTCCACAAAGGCCCTGGCGCACTTTTTTAAAGTTGTTACCAGTGGTCTCGTGACTTCATTTGAGAAAATCTTTGGAGTCATCCCTGCTTTCTTTCATTCTATTTTTTCCACTGTGCTTGGTGGATTCCCATTTTTACTTGCATTACCAGCGGACGCTCTTGTGCTTTTTTACATTTTTAAATATGGATGTCCCTCCTGTGCAAGCTCCCGCCCTGCAGCTGCTGACGCTGTTCCGCAATCGCATGCTAGAATATTATGGCACAATGCCGTTGGCGATATTAAGCACGGCATATGGATTATCTTTTCGATTCTCCTACTTCACCTGTGTCCAGCCTGTATTTCACTGCCTGACCTGTGATTTCGATTGGGCCATTGATTTGTGTCTCTGCGGACCGGTTTCTCCTGACGTCGACTTTAATCAGCTGATGACTCCTATCATTACTCACGAGTTGGTTTGTCCTGGCGAAAGGATTATGGCTGTGGCATTGATGCATGGACTAATTGGTCCCTGGAATTTACTGGCGGCAACACAGTCTTTCTTGGAACAGAGCTTTCTTGAAAACCACTGTGCTTGGTGGATTCCCATTTTTACTTGCATTACCAGCGGACGCTCTTGTGCTTTTTTACATTTTTAAATATGGATGTCCCTCCTGTGCAAGCTCCCGCCCTGCAGCTGCTGACGCTGTTCCGCAATCGCATGCTAGAATATTATGGCACAATGCCGTTGGCGATATTAAGCACGGCATATGGATTATCTTTATATATATTACCTACTGGCGGTCGCCAGTAGGTATATATAGTTAGGATTTTTTCTCTATGGGATTTTTGAAAATTCTATGTCTAATAACTTTGGCGTTTGTGGACGGAATTGGCTGAAATTTCAGGAAAATGGAACATTTTGTTTCTGAGCAGCCCCTGAAAATTTGGGGGGGGTTCGTCAAGGGGGGGCCGAGAAAAAAGGGGGGTCCCAAAACGTGTTTTTAACATTGAGTTTTCCATAGGGCGGTTGGCCTCACTTTTAGCCCGAACGGCTGAATGGATTTGCACGAAACTTGGCAAAATTGTAGGGACTGGTAGCCCGATGTGCCTTTGCTAGGTCTCAATATATGTGCTCCAGTGGATTTTGAGAAATTAACGTTCAAAAAAAGATATATATCTGTAACAGCGGACCGGGCAGCGCTCCAGTTCGCGTACTTTTCGCGTTACGGAGCTTTGTGAAGCGAAGCTGATTGGTTCTCCGGCGTCTGTAAACATTCTAAACAGTCCGTAGCGGCCGCCATCTTGTCTCTCGGTAGGATCGAGAGACAAGAGGAGGCCAAAGCGAAGGGGCAAATGACCATAAGGGGGCATAGTAGATCCTCCCTGACCCCCTAGGTTTGATGTGGAGGTTTTAAAAGGGTCCCGCGGGGCAAAAAAAAATAATAATAATAATAATAATCGAACGGCTGAATGGATTTGCACGAAACTTGGTAAAATATTAGGGACTGGTAGCCCGATGTGCTTTTGCTAGGTCTCAATATATGTGCTCCAGTGGATTTTGAGAAATTAACGTTCAAAAAAAGATATATATCTGTAACAGCGCTCCGCTTCGCGTACTTTTCGCGTTACGGAGCTTTGCGAAGCTGATTGGTTCTTCGGCGTCTGTAAACATTCCAAACAGTCCGTAGCGGCCGCCATCAAGGAATGTTTTCAAAATTTATGTGCGCCATATGCCCCCAAATTTCTTTTTCAGGGGTGCAGCAGGGTGTTCTTGAGACACCCCTGCACCCTCGGAAAAATTCGTAATTTGCGATGAGGTAATTGCTAATCGCAAATTGCACCTTCATTCCTATGGGTCTCCTGCTGCATGGAAATGAATGGGTAATTTGTAATTAGCAAATAGCTCATCGCAAACTAGGAATGGTAAAGAATCGCTATTTATTCCTTAAAGTTCGCTATTTAGGAAATGCAAAAAACTTTGATGATACATATGGCGGTTCATCTCTAACAAGATAAGAAGCATAGGGATAGATTTATGATGACTGGCGCATCACCAGGGATGTGTTAGTCATTCTGTGCCGCTGTTCCGTCACCTATGGTGTGCTGCATTTACAATGCGGCGCATCATGGGGCAAAAACAGCACAGATGCGTGACGTATCTGTGCCGTAAAGGTGGCGCATTGCTGGAGTTGTATCGCAAGTGTGATGAAGCTCCAGCAAGGCTCAGGGGTGCCCCTGTCGCAGGGTTTCTGTTCTCACACAGAACTGTGGACAGAGGATTGGAACCTCGGCGAATTAGGGTGCCCCAAAACTCACCTTAGTAATCAAAAACCCCTTAGCAAGCTAGGTACAGTGTCACATTGGATATAACAAACTCTCAATGTTTAGACAATCCAGAATATGAACTTATAGTACCTCAGGATACGTGGAACTCATGAACAGTCGGTCGTTATATATTTCTTAGAAACCAGAACATGGAGTTAAGAAGAACACATGTGTATTTGAAATGTTTATTTACTAATGCCGTCTTCTCAGGCGTAGTATCTTAGATAATACAAGTACACATATTATCAGTAGCAAAATTACCAGCATAGTTACTAGTACATAAAAAGCGAATGGTGACAGTATGTTAACATGCTGTAAATGAATAAGAGTTAGCAACAGTTATAAGCAGCCGCGGGCCGTGGAGGGAGTTACGGTGGGGCAGGGAGGCGGGGAGGGGGAGGGGCAGGGTGGAGAGGGCTCCACCCTGCCCCTCCCCCTCCCCGCCTCCCTGCCCCACCGTAACTCCCTCCACGGCCCGCGGCTGCTTATATCTCACCCTCCCTAATACACATATTATATTATTTGCTAAGAAGGTCTCTTTGTGTTGGTTTAGGGCGTGCCCATACTTTAGTGTCTTAGATTTGAAGGAATCACATCAGCATACAGCAGCTCTCTCTTCATGTGAACCGCATCAAGTGTTGTGTATGTGTGTTCGGCAAAGCAATATAAAACCCGCCTCATGCCCAGAATTGGCAGAAGCTGCACTTATGTTATGAGTATGAAGTCGTGGAGATCAGACCTCATAACAATTCTGTATCGTGTTGTTCTTGAAACTTCAGCACTCGCTGTACAGATATAGTTTAACAAGCAAAGCAGATAGTAGAGCAATAACATATTATTCTCATGTAAACCACGATGAACTACTAGGTTGAAAGCTAAAGCAACAACTAAGTGTCGTGTGCAGAAGTTGCAAAAAAGGAAAAATGGCGTTTAAACCGGTAATGAGCCCATGCTAACTTAACACGGTGTAAAGATATCCAGGACCTAGATGACACCTCCCCATGATCCGGAAACGAACTGAATAAGATAATAGAAGTGCCATCTCATGAGAGCAGATTGCAACTTTATATGTGGACGGTCCGCAAGGTAAAACATTAAAAACTAGGAAAATTTAATGCTAAAGAAAAATAAAACAGCCAAGTACTTTATCGAGTCTTAAGCCAATAGGCAAGCTAAATAATAAAAACTTGACAAATAAGTCAATGAATTGTCAATGAAATGCTAGTACTCAGCATATCAAACATGAAAAAGGTCTATGACATAACTGTGTATACAAAATAAGCTGCAACAGCCTCCAATAGGAAGTCACCGTCTTCATCCGAAAAGAGTTCAGCCATCCAATTTAAAAGCGGAAAAGAACATACGTGCTCTCCCAGCACCGGATCCTCTATCACCATCAGAGGACAGCTCGGTGGGTTTTCAAGAAAGCTCTGTTCCAAGAAAGACTGTGTTGCCGCCAGTAAATTCCAGGGACCAATTAGTCCATGCATCAATGCCACAGCCATAATCCTTTCGCCAGGACAAACCAACTCGTGAGTAATGATAGGAGTCATCAGCTGATTAAAGTCGACGTCAGGAGAAACCGGTCCGCAGAGACACAAATCAATGGCCCAATCGAAATCACAGGTCAGGCAGTGAAATACAGGCTGGACACAGGTGAAGTAGGAGAATCGAAAAGATAATCCATATGCCGTGCTTAATATCGCCAACGGCATTGTGCCATAATATTCTAGCATGCGATTGCGGAACAGCGTCAGCAGCTGCAGGGCGGGAGCTTGCACAGGAGGGACATCCATATTTAAAAATGTAAAAAAGCACAAGAGCGTCCGCTGGTAATGCAAGTAAAAATGGGAATCCACCAAGCACAGTGGAAAAAATAGAATGAAAGAAAGCAGGGATGACTCCAAAGATTTTCTCAAATGAAGTCACGAGACCACTGGTAACAACTTTAAAAAAGTGCGCCAGGGCCTTTGTGGAGGACGCGTTAAAGATAGTCCGAACCATCTTGCTGAAATGGAAAGGCGAATCAGTATTGAAAATGGTCTGCACCTCTGTACGGGTGTTCGCTATGTGAAGCACGAAAGTTTCACGGGCCGAACTCAAGGCCACCTCTCTCTGAGACAAAAGAGCTCTTATTCTTGCCATGCCGTTGAAATCTGCTCCCAAGGTTGGTATTTGTGGCCAGATTGAAAACTCCCTATGTTCATGTGTGGGAGGAAATAGAACATTTCTGCAGCAAATAACCCGTTCACTTACTGTTACGATAAAAGGAATACTTTTAATTAACCCAGAACAATCTTGATTATTGAGCATCAAATAACTACCATTTTCCAACAACTTGAACGTGGGGATGATAGCAGGAACTGGCGTGCCTTGCAACACGCAAGCCATATTTGGTCGGTGTTTGTTGCATGAACCGTGTAACTGTATGTGCCTACACATTAGTGAATGATCTGGCGTCTCAGTGCATTCCTCTCCATTCAGATAAACTTCTTGATCATCTTTGAAACATCTGTATGTGTATGGAAGCGACCAGACCTCATGAAGAAAAGCACTACCTAAAGGTTCATAACGACCTATTGGTATATATTTCATACAATTTGAAAACTTATATAAAGCAAAAGGCAGCGTTATTAAACCGTGGATAAGGCACGTTGCCAAAAAACCCGCAATCCTCTGCTGATGATATCACTGAGCATGTCATGAATGATGTAATATGTGACATCATCAGCAGTGGATTACGGGTAATAGTATCTCTAGTTTACTCCCCTATAGCTGTCTTTCTTTTAACATAAGTGTCTGTTTCCTTCCCTTATACTTACTGTTCTTTTTTTAACAAAATTTTTTTGGTTCGCTTCCGGTTCGCGTACCGGCGAGCGAACTGGGAAGCGAACTACGAGAAATAGAGGTTGGCACAGTTCCAAATATTGTACCAATTTTTTAATAACGGGGAGGTAGTTCTGAAAAGAACTTTTTTTTTAATTGTTTTTGTTGTTTTATATTTTTTTTATTATTTTTCTGAACATTTTTTTACTTTTTTTGAATTTTTCTGAACAGTTTTATATTTTTTTTGGGTTTTTTTCGGAGGGGGCAACGAAAACGATTCATTGTAAAGGGCTCAACAGGAGCAACAAAACAAAAAAAAAGAATTTATTATTTGGAGCGTTTCGTACAAACTTGCATATGATAGTCAATAGCTCTGTTGATCAGAGTGATGCTTCTTTCTCCGTAGCAAATGAATCCACTGCAATGTACGCAGACTTGTTTTACTTCATGAAATCTCGAGAAATCTCGAGAAATCTCGAGAAAAAATCCTAACTATATATACTTACTGGCGACCGCCAGTAGGTAATATATATATATATATATATATATATATATATATATATTACCTACTGGCGGTCGCCAGTAGGTATATATAGTTAGGATTTTTTCTCTATGGGATTTTTGAAAATTCTATGTCTAATAACGTTGGCGTTTGTGGACGGAATTGGCTGAAATTTTCAGGAAAATGGAACATTTTGTTTCTGAGCAGCCCCTGAAAATTTGGGGGGGGGTCGTCAAGGGGGGGCCGAGAAAAAAGGGGGGTCCCAAAACGTGTTTTTAACATTGAGTTTTCCATAGGGCGGTTGGCCTCACTTTTAGCCCGAACGGCTGAATGGATTTGCACGAAACTTGGCAAAATTGTAGGGACTGGTAGCCCGATGTGCCTTTTGTAGGTCTCAATATATGTGCTCCAGTGGATTTTGAGAAATTAACGTTTAAAAAAAGATATATATCTGTAACAGCGGACCAGGCAGCGCTCCAGTACGCGTACTTTTCGCGCAACGGAGCTTTGTGAAGCGAAGCTGATTGTTTCTCCGGCGTCTGTAAACATTCCAAACAGTCCGTAGCAGCCGCCATCTTGTCTCTCGGTAGGATCGAGAGACAAGAGGAGGCCAAAGCGAAGGGGCAAATGACCATAAGGGGGCATAGTAGATCCTCGCTGACCCCCTAGGTTTGATGTGGAGGTTTTAAAAGGGTCCCGCGGGGCAAAAAAAAAAATTAATAATAATAATCGAACGGCTGAATGGATTTGCACGAAACTTGGTAAAATATTAGGGACTGGTAGCCCGATGTGCCTTTGCTAGGTCTCAATATATGTGCTCCAGTGGATTTTGAGAAATTAACGTTCAAAAAAAGATATATATCTGTAACAGCGCTCCGCTTCGCGTACTTTTCGCGTTACGGAGCTTTGCGAAGCTGATTGGTTCTTCGGCGTCTGTAAACATTCCAAACAGTCCGTAGCGGCCGCCATCTTGTCTCTCGGTAGGATCGAGAGACAAGAGGAGGCCAAAGCGAAGGGGCAAATGACCATAAGGGGGCATAGTAGATCCTCCTTGACCTCTTAGGTTTGATGTGGAGGTTTTAAAAGGGCCCCGCGGGGCAAAAAAAAAAAAAATAATAATAAAACGGCTGAATGGATTTGCACGAAACTTGGCAAAATTGTAGGGACTGGTAGCCCGATGTGCCTTTGTTAGGTCTCAATATATGTGCTCCAGTGGATTTTGAGAAATTAACGTTCAAAAAAAGATATATATCTGTAACAGCGCTCCGCTTCGCGGAGATAAAATTATCTCTGTATTACCTAGCTGTTGCTAACACCAGTTAGCGACCGCTAGTAGGAGATAGCGCCCATCTTGGGCTCCACTTTGCATGTCAGTGATATTTATCACTAATGACATGCAAAGTGGGCATGCCAAGATGTTAGCGACTGGAAACAGTCGCTAACATCGCTATCTCCTATTACCAACTTTTGGAGATATTCGCGCTAAGCGCGAATATCTCCAAAAAGTAACACCTGCCCTGAGCAGTTCTTAGCCATGTTATCCAATGGGAGGTGGATAACATGGCTAAGAGCATTAGCTCGGTAATGCATGAATATCGCTGACTTTTCAGCGATATTAATGCATTGCGGTCGTTTTTCATCGCATTTGCGATAAACCTTGATAATAGCAAGGTTTATCTGCGATAATTTCTGACGATGCTTAGCGGTAAAAAATTCGTTGCTAAGCATCGTTAGGGATAAATATCGCTTAACTTTGGTAATATGCCCGAACGTCTGTTAACGTTCGATTCGAAGGAAATCAGGAAGTGTTGAAAAACATTGTCTGCGCCATCTTGCCTTTTTTCAAATGCCACACTTTTGTCGTGCACGGTAGCCATTTTAGATGCCTTGACCAGACCCACTCTCTGTACGCTGTCGATCCTTAGCATGGCTCCCCACCCTCGCAAGCATCTCCCCCAGGCACTGGTCACCCCCGCTCTCTGTCTTATGCATGGGTAATAAACCTCCCCCCATCTGCGCTGCTCTTCCCTGAGAATCACACCCTGTGCTCGCCCGACACCTCCCTTTCGCCCTATTCACTACCGCACCCTCTGACACTCCTTTTCCTCTGTGTCCGATTGTCCAGGCCGGTCCTAGGCTATCAGCTAGCCCTGCAGATGTAGTTTATGGCCCCAGCTGTAAAGAATCACCCCTCTTCAAAGGAGTTATAGTAGATCAAGGCCCACACCCGATGAGATCAGTCACAGCACACGCGTTCCTACTATCTGAAAACCATCCTGTATTGTGATTGGGGAGGGGACCGAGCCTGAAGCGGAAGATTCCAGGGATGACTCTTTGTACATCAAAGTTTTTACAATTATGTGTCAGATTAAAAATATATAGCACTCCAACAAAGTAGTAAGATTATAAAACTTTAATAACTTATAAATATATACAACAAAACAAAAACAGTAAAAACATTTAAACATTTTTAGGGAAAATGAAGGAAGTAGCGGTCGGCTGTGCGAATAGTCCCAACGCAGCACAACGTCCAGATTTCTGGACGGCACCCAGGTGATGTTGCCTGGGTGCCGCACTGATTTCGGTATCCGGCGTGGGGCGTCGCGGGGGGTGGGTCATCAGTAGCGGTCTGTTGTGCGAATAGTTCCAAGGCAGCAGAACGATGGCACCAAGGTGATGTCCAGTAAGTTGCCGCCCTCCGAATAATGGCGTGGGGCGCCCGGGGGGGGTAGGGGGGGAGGCGGCGTGAACGGGCCTCTCCAGGTGGAGTTTCGTCTGCTGTAGTGGGGCGCCCCCTTACCGTTTCAGTTGCCATTCCGTCCGCTTTTGGTCCACTGTGTCAAAAGCCGCAATTCAGCTGAGTTGCGCCCACTCTTGCGGTGCAGCGATAGGCGGCTGTCACAGGACTCTCAAAATGGCGGCAGGCTCTTTCCTTTTGGGCCTGGTCCACTGAAATGGCCCTGGGACACCTTGGAAATCGCACGCTTGTCTGCTAGGTCTTGGACCCTATTCTCGAAAGCGTCCCCTCCGCCTTGAGGATTCAACAAAAGTTTTGGGGGCCCCCGACTCCTGCAGGCTTCTGGTGGGGAGCGGCTGCCATGATTGCTCGCGGAATGACCACGACGGAGCCACGAGATGGTGGTGCTTTCATGTTGACGCCAGCTTCAGTCTGAAACATCCAGAAACAAGGTGGGGCTTTCATCGTTTGGGAAAAAAAAAAGTTTTCATCCAATGAAAAGTGTTATTTTTAGGTCATATGATCAAGCCTTCCATCATTAGGAAACCAAAAGTAAAATGAACCAATGAAAAGTTTTATAAACAAGTCACATGACCTGTTATGCGGCATAGGGTATAAAATGCGGAGAAAATAAGTTGGCACGTGAGGCGGCGTCAGTAGCGGACCGATGTGCGAATAGGCCGAAGGCAGCACAACGCGCCAAGATCCGGATGGCACCGAGGTGGTGTCTAGTAAGTTGCCGCACTGGTGTGGCCATCCTACAATGCTGAAAGTCGGCGTGGGGCGCCCCGTTGGCCTGTGAGATGGCGTCAGTAGCGGACCGATGTGCGAATGGGGCCAAAGGCAGCACAACAATATTTCCTGAATAGAAGACACCACTAGGCGCTGAGATGCCAAGATCCTGATGGCACCGAGGTGGTGTCTAGTAAGTTGCCGCACTGGTGTGGCCATCCTACAATGGTAAAAGTCGGCGTGGGGCGCCCCGTTGGCCTGTGAGATGGCGTCAGTAGCGGACCGATGTGCGAATGGGGCCAAAGGCAGCGCAACAATATTTTCCGAATAGAAGACACCACTAGGCGCTGAGATGCCAAGATCCGGATGGCACCGAGGTGGTGTCTAGTAAGTTGCCGCACTGGTGTGGCCATCCTACAATGCTGAAAGTCGGCGTGGGGCGCCCCGTTGGCCTGTGAGATGGCGTCAGTAGCGGACCGATGTGCGAATGGGGCCAAAGGCAGCGCAACAATATTTTCTGAATAGAAGACACCACAAGGCGCTGAGATGCCAAGATGCGGATGGCACCGAGGTAGTGTCTAGGTTGCCGCACTGGTGTGGCCATCCTACAATGCTGAAAGTCGGCGTGGGGCGCCCCGTTGGCCTGTGAGATGGCGTCAGTAGCGGACCGATGTGCGAATGGGGCCAAAGGCAGCGCAACAATATTTTCTGAATAGAAGACACCACAAGGCGCTGAGATGCCAAGATGCGGATGGCACCGAGGTAGTGTCTAGGTTGCCACACTGGTGTGGCCATCCTACAATGCTGAAAGTCGGCGTGGGGCGCCCCGTTGGCCTGTGAGATGGCGTCAGTAGCGGACCGATGTGCGAATGGGGCCAAAGGCAGCGCAACAATATTTTCTGAATAGAAGACACCACAAGGCGCTGAGATGCCAAGATCCGGATGGCACCGAGGTGGTGTCTAGTAAGTTGCCGCACTGGTGTGGCCATCCTAATATGGTAAAAGTAGGCGTGGGGCGCCCCGTTGGCCTGTGAGATGGCGTCAGTAGCGGACCGATGTGCGAATGGGGCCAAAGGCAGCGCAACAATATTTTCTGAATGGAAGATACCACTAGGCGCTGAGATGCCAAGATCCGGATGGCACCGAGGTGGTGTCTAGCAAGTTGCCGTACTGGTGTGGCCATCCTACAATGCTGAAAGTCGGCGTGGGGCGCCCCGTTGGCCTGTGAGGTGGCGTCAGTAGCGGACCAATGTGCGAATGGGGCCAAAGGCAGCGCAACAATATTTTCTGACTAGAAGACACCACAAGGCGCTGAGATTCGGTTACCACCGAGGTGGTGTCTAGCAAGTTGCTGCACTGGTGTGGCCATCCTACAATACTGCTCCGAATAACGGCGTGGGGTGCCCGAAGGGGGGGGGGGGAGGCGGCGTGAACGGGCCTTCCCAGGTGGAGGCTCGTCTGCTGTAGTGGGGCGCCCCTTTACCGTTTCAGTTGCCATTCAGCTGAGTTTCGGCCGCTCTTGATGCTACAGCGACAGGCGGCTGCAACAGGACTCTCAAAATGGCGGCCTGTTCTTTGGATTTGGGCCTGGTCCACTAAAATGGCCCTGGGACACCTTAGAACTCGGACGCTTGAATTTGTTTTCCTTTCCTCTACATGCAAAAAAAGGTAAATGCCCGGTATGTTACACGCTTCATCTGCCACGATGTACTCTCCAGAGGAACCAAAAAAAAATATAGTTATGGTAACTATACCATGCATCGTCATATGGAGAGGTGGCACCGATTAATTATAGTGCTGCATAAAAGAGAGATTTGGAGAAGAACCCCCGACCTGCCAGTACATTCATCAAAGAAGTGGCACTGACAGCATCAGAGGCAAGGGAAACGGTCCCAAATATTTAGAAGAACTTTGGAAAGATTAAAATGACATGTTTAGATTGTGGCAAATTAATTTCATGTGGACAGATGAGTGTTACTCTAATAAATACAGCATATGAACATCATCATAGTCGATGGTTGGTAGAGACATTTTGACTATATCCTGGACCTGCCCGTCCTCGCCCAAAATGGCGCCGGAATAAATGGGACTCGTAACTCCTTGTTCTGTACTTGTTGTACAACCTTGATATCACGAGATACGTATGCAGTTTTGAAGCACATGGCGGGCGGGGACGAGAATAGATTGAATATTTCGACATCTCTATTGATATTAAGTTGTGATGTGTTATTGATTACTGTACTATTGAAAGTTCGAATTAACGTCACCCATGGTACTTGCCCGCAAATGTATATCTAGATAATTTTATTGTAACTGGCCCTGTCGTATTTTAATTATAAAATGTACGTCCACCGATTCCGCAACTGTTAGACACCTTAGTTCTTGCAACCTAATGGCCCGCCCGTTACGTTCCTCTACAGTGTAAATGTCTCCTCATCATATACGATTACAGTTTGCTCCGTGGCCGGCGCACGTGGTTATAGGCCCGTATTTGTATACTGACATTTTCACAATAAAGGTTTTTAAAAGAAAACATGGTAGTAGTATTTACATTGGTAAAGTTTTTAATAATAGTCACTGTTTTAGAATCAGTAAAAGGCAAGTGAAATAAAGCAGACCAATTACATGAAGGGTAAAAGGTTTAATATGCAGGAACGCAGTAAAGAGAAATGGTCAAGGGCTGTTGTGTTTTCTACTCCTGCAACATAAAGTGATCGATAAGAATCTCATAATCAGGCGTATCGGCGACTAAGACAGCAGGTCGACCCTCTTTTGCTCAACGGCTCCGTCATGGGACGAAGAAACACCCTTTTTCTCGAAAAAAGAATATATTTTTACTTGCAGGACAGTTGTAAATTTTCCGGGAAAGTACATTAGCCTGGAACATTATAACATATATGTTTAAGAAAAAATAATGTTCGGAAGTAATAAAAAGCGTAATTTTTAGGTCATATGACCAAGCCTTTCATCATTAGAATAAGAAAAGTAAAATGAACCAATGAAAAGTTTTATTAACAAGTCACATGACCTGTTATGCTTACGTTACGCGCTGCGCGTCGCGCCCCGGATCACTTCCGGATGCGCTAACGCGGCGCGTCATATGACGCATTACGCGACAACGCAGGTCCAGAATATAGTCGAAATGTCTCCACCAACCAGCGGTCGGAACACAACCCCTTTCAGCAGGCTAAATAGTTCTGTTAAATGACAACAGAAGGGACAGGCAACAAGAACCATCAGTCAAAGAGGGGAGGGCTAGTTCTTCTCTACCGGGTTACGTTGGGGCGCTACCGGAACTGATCGAATTGGTAGTCTACAGTGTTTCTGGATGTTTCAGACTGAAGCTGGGGTTAGCATGAGCGCACCACCATTTCGTAGCTCCGTCGTGGCCATTCTGCGAGCAATCATGGCAGCCGCTCTTTATCGTTATTTTGGGCGGGGTGGGTGGCGGAGCCGAGCTGTATTGCAGCCATCATGGTGTGGAGTTTAGTTCATCTCACTAGTTTCGTATTTGTCATGAGGGGTTGTTCCTAATGTTTCTATTTTAGCGAGGTCAAAAGAGATCCCATTAGTGGCCTACTGATTTTGCTCGATTCCTTTTGTTTTTTTACACGATTTTTCGTTATCTGCAAAGACTAAACAGAGTATTGCGACTCTGTGTTTGTTTGTAAATAGAGAATGAACCAAAGAGAACCAATTCTAAAACAGTAAATGCTTGGATAACAATCAATCAAATGGAGAGAGAAGCAGGCACGACGTATTACAACGGGGGCAAAGGCCTGCGTTAACTACCTTTCACTATCTGCAAAGAGAGAGTACTCCTAATAGAAATGAGGGGGGGGCAGCATTCAAAGCAGATCAGTGTGCATAAACACAAAAATGTTTTTACTTACCACGTACTTGACATTCGACAGCTTATGATATTTGCTATTAAAAAACCATTGAAATTCACTGAAAAAAACATAGGTTATAGACCATATATAGTTAGGAATTAGCATTTACAAAACCTTGGAAATTCACTGAAAAAACCATAGGTTATAGACCATATATAGTTAGGAATTAGCATTTACAAAACCTTGAAAATTCACTGAAAAAACCATAGGTTATAGACCATATATCGTTAGGAATTAGCATTTAAAAAACCTTATTTTACTCACACAAAACCATTGAAATTCCATATATAGTTAGAGATGTATGTGTCTTCATCATTCAGTACACATATGCATGTTCTCGCCAATACATTTGGCAGTTTAATATGCCGGCAACGGACAACACTTTACACACATTAGTAAGCACAGGCATGTTAGCAATAACAGATCATGTTCTTCAGAATAAACATGACTGTATTTCCTCAGCATTCTTGCTCATTTTACCCATCACACACGTGCCTGCATTATTAGGCAGACATGTGAATTAGTAATCACACACGTGCACGTACTCCATTATAATTAGGGCTCCCGGTTTTCCGTTTAAACGGATTTGTACATATAAATATAGACGGAAAACAATTTTTCCTTTGTCTGTATTTATATATAAAAACGGTGAAATACTAGTAAATTGCCGTGCTTCAGTTGCCATGCCCCTGTTTCTTTTGTTGCTGCCCGAGCCCTTCTTTTGAACTCAGCATCTGTTCGACAAGTCTTTCTGTGGCCTCAGGGGACAGATTAATGGGCTCAAAGAGCTTCAGACCTGTGACGCCCCGACCTCCCCCGCCCCCCTCCCCCTGTGTGTGTCAGCCTGGCTTCCCGGGTCAGCCCATCTTCACAGAATCACAAACAGCCGCACACGTACTTCAGAGGTCTTTAAAAGACCATTTATTTAGTTACGAGGCTTTGTTGTTTTCTCACCCCTTCATAGCGTCACTGCATATCAGCTCGTCCTTTTAATTTAGATGGGGGAATCCGGTCTTTGGTCCTCATTTATATTCGTAGTGCAATATCCATGCCGTGTTTCTTTTATTTCCTCACTCTCTTAGTTAGTGTGATCTGTTCTTATTAGTGTGACCGAGGTGCACGGTCGTCTTGCCACGTCTCTCAAGCTCCAACTGTATTTTTAAATTGATTGGATTAGAACCAATAGCTATGAAGTTGATGTACACGGAAGAAATGATCTAAAAAAAGAAAAAAATATTTTTTATATACTACAGAAAAAGAAAAAATAAATAAAATATATGAAATGAAAGTACTAATTGTGTTGTACCTATATTAATAAGAAGGTTAACTGATTAATCTGACGAGTTCTGCCACATGAGAAAGTATATTTTGACCACGGGGGAATTTTCATATGTTCTGTTGATATTGTCCTCTCTTTTCCCTGGTCATTAAGTTAATAATAGAGGGGGTCCCATTATTCATGCTATTAGATTTGGCCAAGCAGCATTTGTTTTGCTGGTATTCTACATATACACATTTTGTTTTAAAAAATGTTAATAAACGTTAGTGCGCAAACGCAGTTACACAGAGGAAAACGGAAATTCTCAAATTGAGAGTACTCGATAGTTAAGTAGACAGGTGAAGCCTCTGAGAGGTGTGAGGTTTTGCATTGCCCCAGTCACTGTTTCCACTCCTATATTTGATGAAAATATTCCCCAGCATAAAATGTTATCTCTCATTACCTCGAGAACACCTTCTATTGCAAATACCTGGAGTTCAGCCGTCTCTCAATAGGCCCTTCCTCTGCTGCATGTGCCTGTACAGTGGTCAATGGTGAAAGATGATTGTATGTGCTGAGGGCTGTCCGAAATAATGTGGTCAGGCCCAGGATGTTGGGAAAACATTAGCCTAAGTTATCTCATGTTCTGGGTCTGCAACAACTAGTTCTAGATCCAACTCTTGTAGCTGGATGCACACTTAACCCCATGTCTGTCTGCAGCCTGGTGGCTTGTGGTGTCCCTTGTTCACTGTGATCATTGTGTGTTGAGTTTGTTGCCATTTAGTTTGTTGTTCCCTCGGCTCTTGTGTCCGTGTTTTTGGGGACTGAAATACATGTGGAAAAATACTAGCTGTAGTTTTATCTTTTGCTTGTGGCAAAAATAAATGCAGATAAATACAGACAAAATGCCCCAAAAATAAATATGGATAAATACAGACGGAAATGGCAAAAAAATGAATACCATAAAACCGGGAGTCCTAATTATAATCATGCTTACATTATCCCAACCATCTTGCTCATTTTACCACATACCGCATGAATGTGTAATACCAGCACACACTACCTTTGACATCAATCTCTACACTAGAATGTATTATCTCAGCATGAGTGGCACATGTTAAACCAAGACATACAGTAAACATTGCTCCAGGACAGGAAAGATGCCAAAAATGTACATCAGTCATAACCTTTTTGTAATGAAAAAATTACCCTTTTTGGCGATGTGGGCAGTTGTGGCTTTGAGCCAGGGCTCGACCGCCACATAGGGAACCTTACCAAAAACAGGCATTTCTGAAAACTAATATAAAGAATAATGGTCCTTGACTAAGATTTAAGTAAACACTTAAATGAAGTTCATTTGTTATTCGGTTATGCAATTAAATTCGCATGCATTGATTCAATCAAGACAGTGGGAGAGATGTATTCAATAGTAGTCAATAACCAAAAAGTTTGACACAATTGACTTAGAAAAGCCAGGAAATTAAAGAAGCAATCAAAGTATAACCACACTATGTATTTTTGTTATATCAAAAATTCACTTATTTATTTACAATTAGATAAAACAGTTGTCTAAACGGCGCAATAGACTATCAAGTGTATAGTCAGTGAGGAAGAAAAGGGGTGCTCAAGTGATAAGGAAGGTGAAGAAAAAGACAATGGTGATAAACAGTTATATTATTTACACAATACAAAGCGGGATAGCACCCCTTTTCTTCCTCACTGACTATACACTTGATAGTCTATTGCGCCGTTTAGACAACTGTTTTATCTAATTGTAAATAAATAAGTGAATTTTTGATATAACAAAAATACATAGTGTGGTTATACTTTGATTGCTTCTTTAATTTCCTGGCTTTTCTAAGTCAATTGTGTCAAACTTTTTGGTTATTGACTACTATTGAATACATCTCTCCCACTGTCTTGATTGAATCAATGCATGCGAATTTAATTGCATAACCGAATAACAAATGAACTTCATTTAAGTGTTTACTTAAATCTTAGTCAAGGACCATTATTCTTTATATTATCCATACCCAGGTACTTTGATTTTGTGGGTGAACCCCATTGATTGAATGATTTCTGAAAACTAGACACAAAGGGGAGTCCAGGGCAGTGCAACGTGTCTGGATCCCACAAGATTTCTTAAACACAATGCCCAGCAAACCTCAAACTAAAGCTAGGATCATTCGTTATCCTCACTTCTAGTGGGGATCAATAAAATTCCTAACACCTAGCATTTCCACACTTCTGATACAAAATGGTGCCTCACTTATTTGCGGTCTTCTTTCCTTTGATTGATGTGACAGTACACTGTGCGTCAAATACAATTGTAAAAGAAAGTCTGAGCTCGAGGGAACCATTTCCCTCATATTGCAACTTTGTTTTTAGAAAAATAATGCCTCCGGTGCTTGCCCCAGAAGGATTTCGTTTCCTAAAGTGGTGGACGACTCATTGACGTCCACTTCCTTAGTGAGGTAATGGGGTGGACGACAAAAGTTCGTCCACTGCCTTTAACCAGCTTAACAGTTCTATACTTTCATTACTGTGCTACATAGTGTTACATAAGAAACTTAATTTACATTTGTTATAGCATTCATATTAATATGAAGGTAGCAGCAGAGCATATGTGACAATATGTAATTCTCCATTTACATATACAGCAGTGTGTGACATCAACATAGCTGATGTGAGAACACAGGCTCCTTGAAAAAGAACCAAGTACAAACACTGAACAGTGCCTTTTATGCCCTCACATCAACAATGTGCCCTATAACGCGGGACCACAGAGCTCTAGTATGGATGACAGCCTCACCAGAAAGGCCAAGGTGAACACTAAATACAGAATTCTAAGGATGGATTCAGAGAAGGATAGACATGCATGACACTGATGAGTTTTCCAAAGGATACTGCAGTTGATCAAGTGTACGTTGGTCAATGGTGCCTATGCTGTTATAGACAAAGACACTGCTCAGTAGTATTGCCATAGAAAATATGGAGGTATCGTTATTGGCATTTCCCTGGAAAAGATACAAAATACAAGTTTTGTATTCACAATAAAATAACACAGATTTTTCATTTGCCAGACCTCCATGAGTGATTCTGGATATCATTTTTTGTCATTGTTGTAGAGCTATTACAGAATATTTATTATAGGGATTAGTTAGAGAAACTGTATTTCCAACTATTTGTATTTGCAATACTACAGTTTACTGCTAGTGGAAAAAGTAAAGCTCTCCATTGACATTAAGCAGACAGATAACCATAAAGTATTTCCAATTTAAAAACTGTGGTAAGTTGTTTAAAGACAATGCCATCTCTGACAACTCACCTTCTCCACATCGCCAAGGCCCTCAGTGTCCAGCAGCACTAGGGTATGCTTAGATTTCTGAGGGTGTGGTAGGCACCACATCCAAATCCCCTTAGTGTGAGTCTGGATGGAAGATCCCAAGGAAAAGCCTGGGAAACAAAATTAATTTAAAATTAAAGTGACAATGCTACTATTACAATTTCAAATGTATTTCTTGCAAATATAGAAGCACAACACTAGTTAAAGGTATATGTGTCAAATCCAAGCACAATATGAGCTTCCTGCAGATTAATGAATAACATAGCTATCCACCAAAATGTACACCATCTTTCAACCTGGTTAAGAGTCTGGTGGAGGTGATGGAGCGAGGGTAGAAACAATCAACCTAGAGTAAAATTGCACCTACACAAGTACACGTAGGAAACTAAATTTGCTTATGTTGCAACCGTAATTAACTAATAAAGTGATTTCGTTGTGTCCTAAACTAACAAGCAGTTTTTAAATTAATTCAAAAGCGGCATGAATGTGCTTTTTCTTTGTCCATTTGTGGCAGAAACAGAAAGATGGGTAAGAAAATCAAGCATAATTGTGCTTTTATTTGCTAGGTAACAACTAACAGGGATACCTTAGTAAAGGGGGAGGTAAACAGAATGGGTTTTAATTCAATAATTAGTAGCGATTTGTGTTTGTTTTGTATGATAGTTTCTGTATGGGCCTCTGCGGCCTGCATAAAAATGGACATCTGCATGAAATCGAGTTTGAGGCACATTACGCATGCGCTGAGCTATGAATGAAAACTGCAGACGAACCTTGCAAAGTCTCTAGCCGAATGAGATGGGTCAAGAACAACTCACCCTGGAACCCTGAATGGCTGCCTACAAGATGGAAGTCGGTAGTGAAATCATGGGAACCAAGAGTAAAATTGCCAGTTGAGGACACGAATGACATGAACATTTACAAAGACAATGACCATATTGAAAAGTGCTGAAATCGCGAAAATAGAGATGGGGTTGAGCTCATCCACCCCTTGTATGGACCAATCAGAGACACTCGAGACCCCAAATGTTTCAGAAATTTAGATAGTTTAGTTAGTAAAGAGGGTATAAAAGAAGGCGTTCCGTTGAGGTAAAAAACTTCTTTCCTGAATGTATCCTGACATGCTGCCGGAATGCTGATCGATTCCTGATGCGTAAGAACTTTGTCGTTTTTCTTGAGATTTTGAATTTAGCCTGAATGGTAAAAGAGTGTAAACTGTAAAAGTATATTTTGTAAATAGTTTAGTTAAATTTAGACACTCCGCTTTGATCCAGCCGCTCTCCTTTGAATCACACCAATCAATGAAGAAGAGAGAAAGTGTATAGAGTGACATCAGTGTTATGGGCCCCACTGACGAGTAAATGAGGTAAATGTGACTTCAGGGAAAGGTGATGAGGATTTAAGAAATAATTTCCGGAGAGACGCTGCATCAGTTATAAACTTGGTAGCAGAGAATTGGCTGCTATAGAATTAGCTAGGATAATGTATAAGGTGAAATATATAGTTTGATGTATAGAATTATGACTAACATCTGTTGAGTTTGTGTTACGTTATATGTAGTCTTGAAAAGGCTTCCGAGGATTGCGTGAAGCTGGTGCCTCTGTCTGCAGGAAGTGTGGCAAGTGAAGTCGCACATCGCATAGTCTGTTTCAAAAAGTAGTATTGTCGTAAACTGCAGTGGTATCGTCGTATATCACAAGTGGTGTTGTCGTACATAACAAGTTTAGGGACTTTACGTGTGAAAGGATAAATGCATAGCAAGGACAGCCTGTAAAATCTTGACTTTTGAGTACAGGGATCATTGAGTATCCTGATTTAAAACTTACTGCCAAGAGAGTAATAGAGTGTAACCCAAGCTTGTGAGAAGGGTAAAGGTAGAGGTAAGCGCTGCTTTATCGGCGAGTGTAAAATTCTGTGGTAGAGAAGAGGTAAGCGATGTCTACCTGAAATACAGAATACTTGCGTGATTGAGAAAACTATCACTTTTGTTTAGTGAAACAGACGAATGGAGTTGTTTTGTGTAAGTTACTAACCGATTAAGTTGTATATCTTCTAAATACGGCTTCTCGAAAAAACTTCTGTAAGGGAGGGGTCAGTTGGCGCTGCAGAAGCCGGAGCGCAGGTGACATCAAAAGTGTCGCGCAGGGATTGGTCCTCGTGACCAAGAGAGAGTAGAGGCTGATAGGTGCATCAGCGAGAGCAGCGAAAGCTATTGGTTAAGCACTAAAGAGACGCATCTTGTTCTAATTGATGCGCTAGTGTGAACCGGGCTGGTGTTACGGAACAGCAATAGAAGAGTGAGCTATCTTTTGAAAGACAGGAAAACAATTAAGAAATATGGATTCTTTTTACAGAGAACACAGGGAGAAACCTTCATGGTTTAAAAGATTGAAAAATGTATTTCAACCAGACAAAGAAATAGTAACGAGGGAAGGAAAAGTGCTTCCTCCGGTAAAAACGCCCGCTTCTTACATGGCAACAAAATTTGGATATCATACCTGTATATGGTTAGAGAATTGGGCTAAATATACTAAAAATGATAGTGCAGTAGCTTTCCCTGAGGTAGGATCTTTTAATCAGGCTGTTTTGCAAAATCTAAGAGAAAAAATGATGAGACTTGAACCGAGACCTAAACCAACTCAGTTTGAGTTGAATGGGAAGATGAGATGCACGAGTTAGAAAGAGAAAGGTTGGAAAATAAATGCGGATTTAAGGGTAGGTTACGTGGATTATGGGGGGAGACACATGAGAGTAGAATGCGTCGATGGAGAAATGCTGATATATGTGATGGAATGTATCCGGTTAGATTGGTAGATGACATGGTAGGACGGAAATGTACTGAGAAAAGAAATAATGCGGAAATAGGAAGTAGAAGTTGTGGAGAGAGTGATTTGGAGGATGCGGTATTAAATAGAAGACCGCCACCTTATCAGCTAGGTTCTTCATGGACCACTCCTAATGCCCCAATACGAGAAGATAGATTTAACAAAACCGCGAAACAATTTTCAAATCCGAGAGATTTACCTGAAAGAGTAGAAATGAGATATGATTCTAACACACCAGTGAGAGACCAGACTTGATGGGACTCCTTTGCAAAGTAATGACACTCAAAAGAATGTAGTAAGAGTAGAAAGACAAACTGAGGAACAGCAAAGTACTTCTGAGTATATACGTTCTACAAATGAATTAACTGAAAAGATACAAGAACTTACTAAAAACATAGAAGCTGTGACAGTCCCCGTGACCATAGGTCCTGTAATCCCAGTTTTTGAAAATCAGAGAATAAAAGAACCAACGTTGACTATCCCTTTAAATCAGAGTTTGCAAAAAGTAAAAGAGAAAATGTACCCAGATTTATCTGAAATTAAGAGAACAAGTAATTTAATACCGCCAGATTTAACTTTTAATCAAAGTTTACCGTATAAATTTCCAATCGGAGCAGAATCTGACTCTACGACACCAGAAAGGAGTGTGGAAAAAATAGACTTGACACAAACCCCAATTGGTCCGTCAGAACAGGAGTTAAGCGACGGGTTAAAAACCCTAAAAGTAAAAGATAATGAACCGAAAATAATAGATGTTGTCAGACTAAAAGTAGACATGGAAGTATTGATTATTGGAACCATTGGAACTGATAGACTTAAGGCATATCAGGATGATGAATTAATGTTCATGTGCAAGAATATTACCTGGAAAACAAAATCTATACATGACCAGCTAGAAGGATTAGCTAGTGAATCAGAAGTGGATTTTTCTAAACAGAAAACATTATAGAAATCGTACAGAGTAGATTTTACAGAAAAAGACATCGAAAACATGAATACCGCAGGAAGAATAACCCAAATAAAGGAACTAATTGTGTTGTTGAGGAGATGGGGTGACGTAAATAAGTGGAGAATAAAATGGGTTAAGAAAAAAGAAGAAGCCAGTGATACATCCTCATTAGCATTTCCTATGAAAGAAAAAGAGACAGTTATAAGTGAATTCCCTATGAGAGAGATACCAGGATGAGGATATGTGCATGTTCCCTGGACTAGACGGGATATATTATCCCCGTTTGAGAGAAAAACCAGTAGAGTGGTATCGACAGGTAGATCCATTTGTGAAAGTTTCAATAGTGCTGTGAGTTGATCTAGATGGACTCTTTGACATAGTTGTACCTGCAGATTTGTGGACAGAGTGTAAAATAACTGTAAATTGGCCAAGAGAGGTATACACTTGTGATAAAGTAACAGGTGCACCATCACCTGAGGTGATGTGCAAATATGAGCAAGTAATAGTGTTTTTGAAAAATAAAATCCCACCAAAAGAAACAGATTGGGTTAAAATAGACTGAACAATAGAAGAATCGAAGGAATCAGTACATGCATTTTATGAAAGATTGTTGCTAGTGTTTAAACAATACAGTGGATACGAAGAACTGAGCGAAAAGGACATGAGTAATTCTGTATATCAATTTGTGTATGGATTGAGACCAGAAATTGGAGACATGATTAGGCATAGCTTAACAGGATGGCAGTCAAGTACTGTAGATGAAGTGTTGAGACAAGCCAAATACTGTAGTGATGAAATTGAAGCTAAACAAAAGAAACTAAAAGAAAAGGCTATGTGGGCACAAGTAAAGGTAGCAGAACAACAGATAGCACAATAGGAGAATACAAATACTGACTCAAGTCAAGGTAAATGAAAAGGAAATTTTAATAAGACGAAAATGGTAGGCAATATAGAAGAACTCAAGAAAAAGTTCCCTTGTCATAATTGCAGCAGGATAGGGCATTGGAAGAAAGAGTGTAAGTATCCACCAAGAGTTAACCCCGAAAATACATCATTGAATCCACAGATGCAGAATGAGATAATTCAGCAGCCACCGCTACAGCAACAGGTAGTTACTCAGCAAAGTCAGGTGCCACAACCGCCACTTCCACACAGTGTAAATCTACAAAGATACAGTGCAGAAACAGGATTCAACAGAGGCGAACAGGTAAACTGATCGCCCAGAGTGAATGTGAGCTCTCAGTACTTGTTGCAAGAGGGAAATGGGAGTGAGTCGGACGATGGTTTCTGACGGTGCCTGAGGGAGGAAGAAGAGTGTGTGCTTGGAGCCACTCTTGAGGTAGATCAATCTGGTCCGTTTGTGAGTGGAAATGTAAATGATGTAGAAATAACTTTCCTAGTGGACACAGGTGCTACCCGTTCTACTGTTAGATCAGTGGAAGTCCAAATTCTTCCTCTCTCGGGAGATCACATCTAAGTTGTAGGTGTAGCAAATAAGCAGATTAAAACCTCCCTAACCAAACCAGTTGAAGTAGAAATAGGGAATTTCAAAGACATGCATCGATTTGTGGTGTGTGATAGCAGTCCTGTAAACTTGTTAGGCAGAGATATTTTGTGTAAAATGAACTGTGCCATATACTGTTCACCAGATGGCATAGAATTGCAAACTCCAGATGAAGACAGCCTGTATGAAATGACCATGTCAATGGTAGAAGCAGAGAAAAGTGGATTATTTCTAGTATTCGATAAAGAAAAGATACCGGCAGAATTAAAAGAAACAGTGAAAGAGCAAGTGTGGAATTTTACAGGAGAAGATATTGGCTTGATGAAAGGTGTAGAGCCTGTAAAAGTTTTGTGGAAGAAGGAGCTAGTTACCCAAATATCCACAATACAAAATGACGGCAGAAATAATTGAAGGAGTGACGCCAATAATTAACAAAATGATTGAACAAGGTATCTTGAGAGAGATAGAAAGCAGTCCTTGTAATTCACCGATAATGGGATTGAAAAAGCCAAACTGAACATTTAGAATTGTACAGGATCTTAGAAAGGTAAATACAATTGTTAGCCCATGCTGTCCAATTGTACCAAGTTCAACAGTGATTCTATACCAGATTCCACATGATGCGGGATGTATACTGTTATTGACCTGTGCAATGCATTCTTTATGGTTCCATTACACCCAGAAAGCCAGCCAATATTTGTGTTCCGGTTCGGAGATCGTATTTTGGCATGGTGCCGAATTCCACAGGGGTATACTGAGAGTCCATCGATTTTCAATCAATAGTTAAAGAAGTCATTAGAAGGTCTAAGCATGCCTGGTGAATCGGTATTAGTACAATATATTGATGATCTATTAGTGGCATCAAAAACAAAAGATTAATGCATTTCAGATACTGTGGCATTATTGAATCATTTGGCTGAAGAGGGACATAAAGTTTATCCATCAAAACTACAGGTCTGTCAGAAAGAAGTGCAATACCTAGGTCATAAGATTGCAAAGGGAACTAGACAGGTCACTGCAGAACGGATAAAAATGATACAAGGAATGCAACCACCAAAAACACAAAGGCAAGTTAGAATGTTTCTGGAAATGGTAGGTTATAGCAGACAGTGGATAAGTGGATTTTCACTGATCGAAAAGCCTTTGCAAAGACTGACAAAAGCATATATAAGAGACCCTATTGTGTTAAATAAAACTGAGATGGAAGCGTTTGAACAGCGAAGGACAAGTTTATGTGAAGCTCCAGTATTAGGGATGCCTGACTATGCAAAAGAGTTTTAACTGTATTGCAGCGAGCGGGAAGGATGTGCATGGTCAGTATTAATATAAAGAATGGAAAACTGAGAAGGCCTATTGCATACTTCTCAGCTAGACCCAGTTGAAAAAGCTTTACCAGGTTGTCTGAAAGCAGTAGCAGCAACAAGTGTAAGCTTAGAACAGAGTGAAGGAATAATGATGGGATTTCCTGTGAGGGTATATGTACCTCATTCTGTGGAAATTCTTCTCACCAGAACCAAGACCCAATGCCTTACCAATAATAGAATGACAAAGTATGAGAAAGTCATTCTGGGAGCAGACAACGTGGCAATTTCCTGTTGTGTTAATGTGAATCCATCCACATTGCTACCTGACACTTTGGAAGCGTAAGTGAGAAATGAAGTTGATCACAAATGTCTGGATGTTCTTGAATACTGCACTAAACTAAGACCTGACATAAGGGATGAGCCATTGCCTGAATCTGACTATGTGAGGTTTGTTGATGGTTCATGTCTAAGAACGGAGGAAGGGGTTTTGAGTGCTGCCTATGCAGTGTACACAGTTGCAGATGTCTTGGAAGCATCTTGTCTGAAAGGAATTCGTTCTGCTCAAATAGCAGAATTGATTGCTTTGATTCGAGCATGTGAACTGGGAAAGGAAATCAGAGTTACCATAGTGACTGATAGTCAGTATGGCTTTGTTCATGATTATGGACAATTGTGGTCCTAAAGAGGTTATTTAACTTCTGCAGGATCCCCCATCAGAAAGGCTGAGTTTGTGAGAATGTTGATTGACGCTATTCAGCTGCTTGACAAGATTGCTGTGGTTAAATGCGCTGCACACAAAAGGGGAGATGATTACATAACCAGGGGAAAAAGGTATGTTGATTCCATTGCACAATACTGTGCTAGAAATCTTGCATCCATAAACCAGGGCAGGGAAAAGGAACATGTTTCAAGTCCTTTAATGCTAACCACAGTAGTTGAAACTTGTTAGAAAGTGAGGCGAATGCAGAAAGAGGCCAGCGAAGAAGAGAAAAATACTTGGTTAAAAGCAGGATGAAGACAAAGAGAGGAAGATGAAATTTGGGTTTACAAAGATGAAAGACCAGTAATGCCTGATAGCATGATTTCAAACATGGCCCGAATGTACCATGGTCAAGCCCATATTGGAAGAGATGCCATGATCAGGTTGTTCAGACAAACTTGGTACAATCCAAAGTTCAGAATGATTGCTTAGAGCTTGTGCCAAAGATGTCTGATCTGCCAACAGTTCAATCCAAACAGGAAAACTGTTGTAAGTTTGGGAACCATAGGGAGGGAGGTCCATTTACACGAATGCAGTTGGACTTTATTGAGTTGCCACCTTGTAACAGACTCAGATATGTATTGGTGATCATTTGTTTGTTCTCTCGGTGGGTTGAAGCCTTCCCTACCAGGAGAAATGATGGAGTAACTGTTGCAAAATTGCTTTTACGTGAGATTATCCCACGATACTTTTTTCCATGACAATTGAAACAGATCGTGGACCACATTTTCAGAATGAGCTGCTACAGATGATATGTGAAACACTGGACATTCGCCAGAAACTGCATTGTGCTTACAGACCAGAAGCTTCAGGGGTAGTTGAGCAGGTGAATGGAACAATCAAAAACAGGATTGAAAAAATGTGCTTGGCAACAGGAATGAAATGGCCGGACGCATTACCACTTGTTTTGATGACCCTAAGAAGCATACCAGACAAAAAGACTGGATTGAGTCCACATGAGATTTTGATGGGCAGGATCATGAGACAGGCATTTTTACCAGTTGATAAACTGTTAACTATTAGTGATGACATCATACTGGATTACTGCAAGAATCTATCTGACGTGGTAACTTCTGTGTTCCATCAGGTGGGAACTGAATCAAACACGAAAGAGACACAACCAGCTCACGATCTCATTCCTGGAGACTGGGTTCGGATAAAGGTACACCGAAGAAGAAACTGTTTGGTACTTCGTTGGCAGAGACCCTAACAAGTTGTTCTAGTCAGCACAACTGCAGTCAAGTGTGCCCAAGTCAAAAGATGGTTGCACGCCAGCCACACTATCCGTGTGCCTGAACCTGAAGATCCATACAAAGGTGAAAGCACAACTGACTCTGACTCAGAAGGAGAACCAGAGAAAAATCCAGATACTGAAGCTCGACAGGAACGTCGACATCTGGAAGATCAGATGCTAGTTCTGCATCAGAAGGAGAAGGTGAAGTTATTGAAATACCAAATTCTGAAGATCGACCTAAATGTCGAGATTTGGTAAGAACTGAAATAAGTGAATATACTGAACCAGATACAGACACAACTGATAATCAAGGGAGTATTGAAAAGCAGTCAGATAACTCTGAGAATGGGGACCAAAATCCTGACACTGGAAAAGCGGAAGTAACTCACGACAAGGATGATATTCCAAGTACCAGTTATGGAGATGATCCTAACAGAGTGAAACTGCAGAGTAAAGAAGAATTTGATTTGGAGAAAAGTGCAGACATCATAAAATTCATCGTAAATGAAACTGTTGAAAACACAGAAAGTGAAACTGATGACAGTGATGATGAGACACCATTAAGGAGAAGTTCAAGGAAAAGAGCTTGGAGAGTGGAACATAATCCTACAGAACCAAAGACAAAGAAAGTTCGAAAAGGAGACAATTGGCCTAAAGAAAGTGATGGACTGAAATTCAAGCTGGTTAATAAAGCAAGGAAACAAGAAGATCAAGTGAATGAGATAACAAGTCAAAAGGAATCATTGGGAAGAAAAATTGAAGTAGTCCAGAGGCCAAAGAGAGTAAAAAGACCAAACCAGAAATACAAATCACCTGAGTGGACATATATAATTTTGCCTCTATAGAAGAAGTAGGAAGCAGCCAAGAGAATTTGCATGTTATAGATCTGGAAAAAGAAAGTGTGGGGGTCCCGGGGGTGCCATTAGGATGTGCCCGCCACAGTGGCGGGCACATCCTGTATTTTCAACATTGTGGCGGGCGGTGCTCACTTTAACATTGTTATTTGCAAAGCGGCAGGCACCGCGCGGTGCCTGCCGCTTTCCAAATGACAATGAAGGGGGGTACCACAGGTACCCCCCATGTGCACCCCCCACCTGTACCGCAGGGGGCCCCCAGAGTGAAGACCGCATGCCTTTCCGTGGTGGCAGCACCGCCGCGGAAAGGCACTGCACACCGCACATCATAATATGTCTGGTGGTGTCTATTAGACACCGCCACCATATTATTCCTTTTCCGGCCTGGCCGCAAGGCGACCGGGGTGGAAAAGTGGCGGGCGGTGTTTCCGTCCGTTGTGGTCCCCCCCGCCATTGTAATGTGGCGGGGGGCATTTATGTCGGTTGGATCGCCACCGCCACCATGGCGGTGGCTATCCGCCCGACATCGTAATGGACCCCTAAGTGTTCAATTTTTAGAAAATGCTGCAAAATGTCAATGATATGCACTATATTATTTATTCTAGTATGGTTGATGATTTTAGCTGTCATTATCCCTTTTAGATATGATTTTGAGAAGTTACAATCCAATGTGACTAAGAATGAGTTCTAAACTGATAAACCACCTGTATATGGACCAGAAATACACAAGGATAAATCAATTAGTGATTTTTCTAGAAATACTTTTTCAAGATTGCTATCGGAGAATGTTAGAACAATGGATGCCAGTGACTGTTATGTATGTGTGAAATTACCAGCTTCTGTTTCAGAGGGGGTGACCTATCATCACCTTCCACTTACATATGGTGTGACATGCAGTGTAATAGTAAGTTTGTTTTATAGCACTGGGAAATTGGAGTGTTATTATTCCAATTCTTATGATATTTTTGCAAAGCTGAAAATTGATAATGCAATAAATAAGGTCAAGCCAGCTAAGGTAATGGGAGAATTTTTCTTAGTAACTCAAGAATTGACACACGAGTATGTCTTTAGACATAATTTGACATGTAAAATGAGAAATGAAGAAAAAGTATTTTTAAATATGGTTGAAGAAAGGAGGGCTATGTACAAAAGAAATGAGAGAATGAGACATACCAAATCAGAAATTTGGCAAGCTGAATGAAAAATTGAATGGTCAAAATATGAATGGTGCATTAAATATAGACACTCCATCCTTAGGGAAATTCTGTATTCATAGGGACAATACTGTGTATGATAACTACTTTGTAGGAGCGAGTCAATGTGAAGATACATATCATATAATTGGGGGATGGGGATTTAAAGGTGGCAAAGATCCAATGTTTCCTGGGATATATTTCATTTGTGGAAAAAAGGCTTATTACCAATTGCCCGACCACTGGTATGGGACATGCTATATTGGCTTGATCTTTCCAAAAATCTTTCATGTAGATAGAAGTACTAGAGGAACATATGACATAGGTAAACATTTAAGTCGTAGAAAGAGAGAGAGTGTAGCTGAAATAATTGGTGAAATTTTTGGAGCACTGATACCAATGGTGGGCATATCTTTTAATGCAAACAGAATTCGAAAGTTGTCAACGATAGTAGATCGATTGTCAACAAGATACTGCAGGAGGATTTTTAATGGTAGATACTGAATTAGTCGCTATGATAGCAATGGTAATGCAAAATCGTCTTGCTCTTGATATAATCTTGGCAAAAGAGGGAGGAGTTTGTGGAACCTTACATGTACAGCATTGTTGCACGTACATACCAGATAAAAGTCAAAACATTGAAAAGTATATTAAAAACATTACAGAGTTGCATAAAGAAATTGAACCACTGGAAGTTGATAGTGTTCTTGGAAAAATGGGTAAATGTTTTACAGCAGTTAAGGATTGGTTACTTGAGATAGGTAGTTCAATTATAGGTAAAATAATTTTCCCAGTAATAGCAATAGCAGTAGTGATATTAGCATTAAGAATATGCTGCATGATTAGAAAAAGGAGAAATATTAAGAAATCAATAAAGAAGATGAGTAAAGACAAGATAGAGAACGAGAAAATGAAGATGTTGAGATGGAAGAATTTCAATCAATAGCGTATAAAAGAAATAGAGAAATAGATTAAACAAATTTGTAAACTGATACTAACTAAAGTAGGTAGGGCTTTCAGAACAGAGCATGGTGGACGAGGTAAGGTAGCCTGTTTTGGTGATGACGCTTGTTGAAGAGATGTGTAGCCTGCAGATGAATTAGCGCTCTTAGTTACATTAATAATACCCTTTGGGGCGATACGTAATCAGGGACAGTTCAAAAGTTACAGTTCGAGAGAAGAGGTTTCTTGTTTCAGAGACAGGCAAGGACGATGTTGCATAAGCGTCTTGGTGTGGGTGTTAGAGCAAGACTTGGGTTGAATTAGACCATGAATCTCTTTACAGCCTTACAGCCCTTGAAGCCACAAACCTTGGGGGCACTGCAAATTCCAGGAGCCTTTGCGGCCGTAGCTGCTTGCATCATCTGAAAGCGCCTGGAGTCATTTAAAACCGGGCACAGGCTCCCACAGCGTGGGACGCACACAGGCGTGCCCGGGCCAAGGACGGGCCCGTCCATGCCGGAAGAGACTGAACTGGGCCTACCCTCCGTCATCTGTGATTCGGGAAATCATAATACATCTGACAAGGTACTGTCACTCGATTCACAGTCCATTGTAGCCAATTTAGACTGCGTGTCACTTTCTTTTCTCTTGCCTATATTTAGCCTAAAAGATATAATCAATGGCAAAAAGGAAGACCCGTGCTGACCAGACAGTGAGAGTATGGCAGGAACACTGGTTGCTTTTCTAACAAGGACAGAATCGGTACTGACCTATGATCTCCTTAACTGAGAGATGCCTTTCCCTAGATTCTTTGTCTGTGCAGAAGCATAGTGCCAATATCGGCCCCACTCACTAGCCCTCACACAGCAACATACAGGCAGCATAAATAAGCAGACAAGATAACTTTTTGGTTGGAGAAAATTGCTGCAAGTTTATTAGCATACAAATATGCCAACATGGTGGGTTATCTTACAGGCGATCCAAAGGCAAGCCGCCCCTCGCGGCCTACCACCTGATGGGCCAGACTTGCATCATGGCCTTAACCAATCGGTGCTTAGCGGTTGTGGTGAGGGGATAGCCACTCCCACTTCCGGTGAACCATCGGTCCACCCTCTTGCTCACGCCCCCCCTACGAGGGGTGGAGCGTTCCAGCGACCCCTGGTTGTACAGGTTACCAACCGCCCGTAGGATAGACAGGGCGCCGTCGCACCCCAGGGTCCACTGCACAGACTTCCTGGGGATATTAGGCCTCAGCACCCTTTGTGCTCCTGAAGAGGATACCCCTGAGTACCTTTCCGCACTGGATCACCCTGTAACTCCGCCTGCAACACAAATAAAAAGATTAGAACAATATTTCCCCCCACCCTGAAAACGCCGGGTAAGCAGTAGGGAGGGAAACAGCGTCAGGGTAAGGGGACAAAGAGGCCACCAGGTGGGCGGGGGAGGAATATATACCTCTCGCCGCCCCGGCCGGAAGTGACAAGCGGGACCCTAAAGGGGTCTTAGAACACTGGGCTGCTCCGTGTGCCATCTTGTGGCACTAAGGGGGCTGCCCTCTTATGAGACGAGTCGGTCAGCCCGCATAGTGCCAATATCGGCCCCACTCACCAGTCCTCCAGCAGCAACATACAGGTAGCATAAATAAGCAGACAAGACAATTTTTTGGTTGGAGAAAATTGCTGCAGGTTTATTAGCATACAAATATGCCAACATGGTGGGTTATCTTACAGGTGATCCAAAGGCAAGCCACCCCTCGCGGCCTACCACTTGATGGGCCAAACTTGCATCGTGGCCTTAGCCAATCGGTGCTTAGCGGTTGTGGTGAGGGGATAGCCACTCCCACTTCCGGTGAACCATCGGTCCACCCTCTTGCTCACGCCCCCCCCTACGAGGGGCGGAGCGTTCCAGCGACCCCCGGTTGTACAGGTTTCCAACCGCCCATAGGACAGATGGTGCGCCGTCGCAACCGAGGGTCCACCGCACAGACTTCCTTGGGATATTAGGCCTCAGAACCCTTTGTGCTCCTGAAGATGGTACCACTGAGTACCTTTCCGCCTCTGGATCGCCCTGTAACTCCGCCACAGCCCTGGGTGTGGCGACCATTGCAGCCAGGTCGGCATTCCGCCTTACTATTTCTTACTTGCTATTACTAGGGCCTCCCCCTATCCAGCAAGAAACAGGTCCATGCTTATACTGGACAGCTGTACCCCATCGTCCTGAAACACCCTGGGAATTTGGCGTGTAGCACTCTTGTCTAATTAAGCCAAATCTCTTCTCAATAAGTTTAGGCATCGCGCAGATGAACCTCCTGCGTGCCAGCTGCCTCACTTTCCCCCAACAGAGCTCCATGCCACGGGAGCAAAGGGTGTGAATTCAGACCACTAAAGTTCACCTGTCCCCAACTGGTTGCCAATTGCCCCTTGTGGTCTTCTTCTAGGGTGCATTACTTTGCCCAATTGACCAGACAAGTTCACAGTTCTTTTCCAATGATCCCTGGCGAACATAGCATGGTGTCACAACATGATGGAGGGAATGAGTGTATGGTGCCTGTTTATTAGACACTGCAATCATTCGTGAAGTGCCAACTTACGCAGCCTACCCTGCTTGCTGAACCTTCGACCGGTCACCGATGCCCGGTCCCTGCTATCCTCCTGTGTGTGCCTTGATACTTCCACCAGGAATGGTATCGGACTACCAGATTCTGTATCACCTGCTTCGCTGTAGTCCATTTGGTGGATCCGCTGGGACCCTTCTGTATCCCTGCAAATACTGCGTCACGCACTATGGCCCTTTAATGCTCTTCCCCGTCCCTCAAAGACATCTGACAGCCTGGTGCCCCCGCACAGCTTTGGTGAATGGCATTGGGCCCAGGACACCCAGTCAGTGTTTGTAACATTTATCTTCCTTAGAGTTGCCAGTTATTGTGAGTGGCTAGCCTTGTCTTGTCAAGGCATGTCAATGGCCGTTCCCACCTTTTGGTGACTATCTTGCCATGGGATATGTGACATATACACGGGTGTCCCTGTGTACCTGCCATGTAAGAGGGGAGAACAACATGAACGAATACTTGCCCCTTCTTGAGCAGTGGGAATGCCACCACAATCCTTCTTCAATCGTTGTAGCAACATATGATCTGACCCCATGTTCCCCTCATCCTATTGCCCCGCAACCCACAAAAGCCTGGCTATAGGGCGGGTCTTTTTGTCTGTCTTGGATGATCTTGAGGATCCATCTCTTGGTGCATGCTTGCAACCCCATAACATATTACATTAGTTGGACAACCCACTGCCTGGCCGTAAGCTTCTCCATCATGCGTATAAGGCCAGTTTGAGTTTTGCTTAGGCAGCATCCCTTCTAACACTATGTAGAGTATCTCCTCATGTTTATCACTTGTACAAGTCATCCCCCTTTGCCTGGCCTTCGTTGGACCCTATGAAGCTTATAACAAGCACCCTATACAACTGTATATACATGTTGTGCAACTAGGGGAACTATTACTTCCTCACTCGAACTTCCTGGCATGTGAAAACTGCAAAAGGAAACCCTACTTTAGTACCTGAATAACCACCAAATAAAATACTGTCTAGGTGAAAGCTTACCGGTGGACTTAGCCAAGGGACGGCCACTGCGTGTAAACCCTAGTCGTTGAATTTTGACTGTTAAAATTTGCCTGCCAACCTCTGGACCCTTCAAGTAAAATCAGCCAAACCAATCGCCTACCTGGCCATTAATGCACCAACCTGTGTCCAGTGAGATAAGCAAGTCAGAGGCTTTATTGTATCAGCTAGACCCAAAGCGGAGCCAGACTTGAATGGTCCTAGTGGGGTCAGATTGGAGGAGGTTTGTGTGGCTAAAGCCAATGGGCCTGCATATAAGAAACTGGTGATGCTGTGATACAACTTATGTGAATATCTCAGCGTGGGCCCGAATATAGGAGGTATAAGTGTGGCTTATGCAGGCCCAACTAATCAACAGGGCTACCCAGCGTGCTCAGGCAATGTGATGAAGATTGCCTGGTATTTCCCCACTATACCATTGCCTCCCTATAATTACTACAAAAGGAGCACTACATCTACAACCAGCCCATCTGTTGGCTTAGTCCATGCTTCTTAGTTGCATAAAATTAAATAAGCTACCATATCGCTTTCTTGCATAGCCAACCCAGAGCTAGCCGCCCCCATCCATGGCTGCCAAGTTTCAACTGCCATGTGTAATATTTCCATTCTTTCGGTGCACTATGAGTGACATTTAAAAGACTATGAATGACACTTTCTTGCTAGCAATAAAACCATGAAGATGAGGGAGACCCGATATCAGTAATTACGGCCATTTGACCAGCAAGAAACCCTAAGAAGACCCTGGTTTAAGGCTGCTTTTGTGAGATAATCCCGATCTTGGAGTGTGCATGTGTGAGACAGACATATATATACAATAATTTGGGAGTCAAGGTGCCTTGTATGGAATGAGACTGACGTAGCTCAGATGGAGCAGAGTATCACAAATATACACAGTCAGTCTGAACAGCCTGGCACCGTAAGTACAGTAGATGGGCGCATGCAAACTACGCCTTGCGTGATGCACAGCCCTTCTCTGACGGGGGAGCTGTCTCATTCCGGCTTCGCCTCATACTGAGCGCGCCACTCACTGACCCATGGTGTCAACAAGGTGCACCCTAAAGGCCCCAGAAGCAGCAGCTGCCCCTAGAGAGAGCACTGCCCTCCCCTACCCGGGGACAGGATGCCCGGAACTGCCCCTCTTGTGCACAGGACACCAACCAGGCGAACAGCCCCAATATGGCTTTTGTGTGGCAGTACTGAAAACACAACGGATCTGGGGTGGTTGCGAAGAACCCAGTCCCTTATCAAATTGGCACCCCAAGTCCAAGTCTCTATTTCTTCTTCTCAACCTGTGACCGCAAAACTAACACCCATGGTTGTGCTACAGACCCACAGCGGTCTGGTTACCGAGCCCAGTAAGCCTCCCTGCAACGCTTCACCCTGCGCCGCTTGGGCCATGTGTTCCACCCTTACAACATCACTAAAAGGTTTCTTTTAGATCAAAAGAGGACCTCCTATATGCAAGATGGTAGGGTCACCTACTAATTTCATTACTATTTGTGGACTGCTGCTGTGTTACCGCATTGCAAACACGTCACCATCCCGAATCTTGAATGTAAAATATTTTAGAAATTGGTAGCGATGACCGTGCACAGTCCATAACTCTTCCCAAAGTGGGCGTGAAAGAATTGGACTGTATCAAATTGAAAGCTGTTCCAAACCAGGTCCCCCAAGTAAGTTCCTACCAAGGGCAACAGCTATTACTTATGCATGTGCTGTTGTTCACGTAGTGTCAGTCACAGGCTACAAGCTTAGGCCCAGGTACCTGATCCAAAAGTGGTGACAGCAAAGTCAGCGTGACTTCAAGTACACATATACCATCAAACCGCGCCACCCCGCGACACCGTCATAGGCAAGCGTGCCCATTGCCAAGCACTAGAAAACCATCGGCCCAACTTTAGCGATGTGAAAAACCGGCGAGTTAAAATTAGATCTTTGTCTATGGTTGCTACAATGCGGATTCAAGAGGGGGCACTGACCACAGCTGGGCCCATGCCACCCCAATAGATTATGGGGGAAGGTTAATTGGCTGAGTCAGCAACAGGGACGGTCACTGCCGAATTCCACTGCAAACTCTGATAGGTTATGTGCCCTTTGCAATTTCCTCGCCCTGCACGACCCGCAGACAAAACATTCCTGACTGTAATCATAATTGACCCAAGAAGGTCTCAAGGTGCTGACACCGTGCGGAAAATGGTGGACATACACTCCTTGCCCTCAGCTGCTCACTGTTTACTAATATCGACTATTGGGGGGTGCACCTGCGCTGTGCACCACCAGCAGCACCAAATCAAGTCACAAGCGATGGGACGAACAACCATGCCGGCCCAACGATGGTGCAGTTACACCGTTCGCTATCAGCTGCTCACCCCCTCGCCTCCCTAACGTCGTCCAGTTAGGAGAGACTGACACGTCCCCACAACAAGGAAGCCACCGGTGCCATTGGATAAACCCGGATACCGAAAAACACTGGTGTTGCAGCTGCCTGTTACCTGTCAGCATCCCCCGGAGAAGCTCTCAACGGCATAATGAACAAACCATGCCAGATACTCACCGTTAAATAGTACATTAGCCTGCACACGAAGTTGCAGCTGCGCTGGTCGCCTACTGACCATGGTTTCACTATTCCACAGTTCACCAGTGAGTAGCCTCCCAGGTGCCCAGCCCACGAGGGTGTAGCTGCGCTGTATGCCCCAGAGGTAAAGTTCTGTCTGGACGTCATGGGGCGGAGGGCACTGCAGGGACCTAAAACGCTAGATATGCAGGGGCAGGCCCTCCTCCCAGGCCGCGCTTACCTGGAGAAAAGAGGTGAATCCACCCGCCTAAAGTCTTTCTTGCAACAAATAAATGCCCTCGAACCAAGTCTAATTTGTTGAAGTGTCGAGGAACGTCTGGCTCGCTGTAATAGTTTCATGTAAGCAAATTGATCACGCTTCTCCCAGTTGGGTGACATATGGGCGCCTGTCAGTACTGGCGCCTGTGAGGTCGTATCAACTACATTAATCAAGGCCCACCGAACGATGACCTGATGGATAAAGTGTGTAGGAAGCCGGCGCACCTCTTGCCTGTGCCGCCCGCACAAGCGCCCGCCTTCACTCTCAAAAGTACTCCAGGTGCCCCAGTGCCTCGTGAGATAACCAGCTGGAAAGGACGCTGTGCTGCCCAGAGGATATGAAATTTAAAGTATGACCGAGCCCGGCGCCTGCCTAAACACCTAAACAATTCCTGTATTGGCCCCCAAAGCTTGGAGATAAAACAGATTCGGAGACTAGCCTATGGGTTCTGAGCTGTTCATGACACTGGGTATATTCTGGCTCCACAGGTGAAGGTGGGTGTTATTTGATAGGTTGAAGAGATACACACTACCGGCTGCCCTTAGACATCTTTGTGCACACCTACCATGCCTTTTCAGGGTGAATAAGTCCACGACCATGCTAGTACCATTTCCTTTAGTTAATTAGTAGGCAGCCTGTACGGAGCTCAAACCACCAGTGTCTGATAACCATTTGTGCTTCTCACCTACTTAGTGAATATGGAGCCTATATGCTTGACTCTAGATGTAAAGCGTAATATACAAGCGCTCTGATACATGCCTGGCTCCGGAATGACGTTTCTATAAACATGTCTTGACAAAAGAAAAATTAATATTAAGTATGTAAAATCATTAATGGGTGCCTTCAAGGTAACACGTGGTTGTGTAGTCAAGTAATAAGTACTGTATTATGTAACGTACCACTATTTACCTAAGAAAGGGGAGGACCAACCCTGTGCTATGACTGAAACAAATTAAACAGCGGTGCACTTTGTTCTAGGAGGCAGGGTGCACTTAGTAAACAAGGGACCCCAAATTATACTGTCCAGGCTCAGCTAATTATGGGTGTCGCAGCATATGCTGCACAAGGACACACGCTAGGAAAGCTTTAAATTGAATATACAGTTTACGAAGGGCATAATGCAGATATAAATGCTAACCGACGCCTGCCTCCCGTGTCACCCGTTCATTGCGCGCCCCCCAGGACCGGGATACTGCCCTGGGGAGAAGGCTGCGGCGGCGGCACCGAAAAGCCCAGCCCACCCTGCGTCCATACAATGCCCTAGGGTGGAACAAGGCGTGGTCGAGCACCCGCCCTAGAGTGGGCAGATCTAGCTGTGCTGTGTGGTCACCAGGGAGGGGACACTGTACGCAGCGGGCTTTAGGGGGGTGCATCCGGTCACGCTCACCTCAATGACTACATGCCACCCAACGCAAGATGTCAGCGATTTGTTCTTGTGTACTGAGTGTCTGCCATAATTGCCGTATTATACCTCTACTTGTACTATGTACGCTTGTGTAAATTGCACATGTCATTTTCTCTTGTATTCTGTTTGCTCTAGATGCTTGCACAATTGTCACTATTGCCTCATGTAACGTAACGTTTGCTTATGTAACATGCTGACTTGTAATTTTTCCTCATGTTTCACTACTGTTCCCATTGTGAAGCGCTATGATACCTTAGGGTAAGGTCTGCGCTGCATAGAAACGCATAAAATAGAATTAAAAATAAAAGCACCACCAGCGGTTGCCAAAGCGGGAGGCCAGTCTGAATTAAATTATGAGGAGTCCTTACTACACCTCACTCAGCGGAGTGCCAGCCATGAGCCACTTTCAATGCCCCGAGGGGATTAGCATCAGTGAGCACCCATGTACACGGCCGTACGTCTCCTGCCACTCCCTTAGGACCCGGGTATCATGGCACTCGCTCCCCTTTTCAGGGGATGCCCCGCCGTGCGTGTTACAGAAAATTAAGTGCGGGCGGGGCGCCTGTGTGAGGAAGCTGGTCGGGTCTAACACGTCTCCCGGTGCGTGCAGGATCTGCCCTCTTACTCCGGCAGGAGTCTGACCTCTGGGTTAGCGACTCTCTCAGCTTGGCTGGTGCTATTGCGAAAGTAAGGAGAGAGGGATCCATGGGAACTGCACATGCAGGACTTTCATTAACAGCGATCAGAATCCCCCTGAGAACCAGGCCAGATCCCTCCGCTGGTAGGCGGGAATTAAAGCCCTGCTGGAACCCGGTAGGGGTCAGACATCGTGCATGGCCCGAGGCATCCGAGGTAGGCCGAACCTCGCCCTAGCTGCCCGCCTGTAGTATGTATGATTGTTAAATTATACTGTTTCTTTAAAGAATCTTTCATGAGGAATCTTTCATGTGGTTCTGATATGTGTCATAGATATTATTAGAATGTGATGATTCCAATGTCACAGTTATTGTAATCCAGTTGTTCTTCTATGCTGGTCGTGGGTTACTTACTCTGAAAATAAAGCTCACTTTCAACTATCAACTGAACCAGGATTTCATCCTCATTTCACATACGAGAGTATACTACATTTATTGGCGACGTTTTTCTTGGAAAGCATGGATTCAAACGCACCGACGTGAGCAAATCGATTTTTAGTTCAAAAGCGGATGCGGAGCTGAGTTGTAAACGGCTGTTTTACTATTTTTCCGTGGATTATAATACCGGAATAGGAATTCCGCTTCAAAAAGAAAAACTGTGAGTAAATATAAAATACCTTATTGTGGCATACAACCGTCGCGTTGTTCAAAAGCACACCGGATTCAGTGCTCGCGACCCAACTGCACTGTCACTCACGCGCTGTTGCTCGCGCACTCATCGCTGCACCTTGAACTCGCGCACTACGTCTTGGCAACCTCTGCGCACCATAGCAACGCGCGTTGTCGAGTAATTGACCTTTCCAACGTTAAGCGTCACAGCGTAAGCGGCCATTTTGGGGTCAATTTTGTCGGATAAACGCGACTGGCAGCATTTACTCACCATTATATAAAAAAAAAAAGAAGGAAAGTGGATTAAAGAAAACAGAAATCGATTTTTAAAACTTACCAAACTAACAAGTAAGATTTATTTGAATACTTTTGTTCTAAATGGCAACATCAAACAATAATAACAGTGGAATTGTAGCACCACCTTCATTTTTAATTGCTCCTGGCAAGCCTCCAACACCATGGCACAAATGGTTACGAGTTTTCACCAATTATTTGGAAGCAATAGATGCTTTGGAATACTCTGCTTCAAGAAAAAGGGCTATCCTGTTTAATCACTTAGGAGACGCAGGACAACAATTATTTGATAATTTAGCTGTGGTACAAGCTCCACTTGATGATGACACGTGGAATGTTTATACTGAGGCTTTAACGCGCCTTGGCAAACAGTTTAAAGATGAGCCATCAGTCATGGTAGAAAGACATGTTTTCTTCAAAAGGAAACAATTGCAAGAAGAGTCCATAGAAGACTATTTAGCAACGTTAAGGGTTCTTGCATCAAAATGCGAGTTTGGAACTTATTTAGAAACTGCTCTACGTGATCAGTTAGTCTTTAATTGTTTCAACAAAAAGATCCAGGAGCGGATTTTGACATGTAAAAATCCAACATTGGATGAAGTAATTGTAATTGCGAAAAGTATCGAATGTTCTGTAGTTTCCTCAAAGATTTTAGCTGAACACGCCTCCTCTACAAATGTTTGTAATGTTTCACAAGCGTCTGGTGATGATTGTGTTGTTAATGTTGTTTCTAACCGCAGTACTGGTAAAAAAGTTTATGAACAAAAATCTAATGTATTTTGTTACAGATGCGGTTCAAAATTTCATGTGGGAAACAACCCTAAATGTCCAGCACAAGGTAAAAGGTGTTCGAACTGTAAACGTATAGGTCATTTTGCGGCGTCATGTCGTTTATCTAAAGATAAGACTAAAGTTAATATGGTTTATTCTGAGGAAGAAATTTGTGATGCGTTAAATGTTGCTTCTATTTCTTTTGTTCAAATTAATGCTCTATGTGACTTCAGTATCAAAGGTCCTATTTGTAAGATATCTATTGGTATACAATCTTTACAAGTTATGGCGGATTCTGGGTCTCCCATTACCATTTTGGATGAAAGTACTTTTCAGTGTTCTTGGAATGACAAAAAAATTACTTTCTACAGATGTTAATCCCAAAGCATTTGGGGGTTTCGATATAACAATGCGTGGTTATTTCCCTGATAACATAGATTTTAAAGGGCGAGTAATATACACCAAAATGTATGTGGCATTGAATGGCAGAAATATTCTGGGTTGGCAAGATCAGGCCAAACTAGGTATTATTTTAAAACCTGGTCATCCCGAACCCGTTACCTTGGGAGATTTACCTATTTTGTCTGTTTTTGATTATTGTAATGATCCCATTCTCTGCAGTGTTTTAGAAAAATACAAAGTAGTATTTGAGGACAGAATCGGTATGGTAAAAAATTTTGAGCACGATATTAAATTAAAAGACAAGGCTTGTCCTGTTGTCCAGAAGGTACGTCCAGTGCCTCTATCTGTAAGACAAGATTTGAGGAAGCACATAGAATCTCTTGTTACTCAGGACATTATATGTCCGGTTGATTCTTCAGAATGGGTTTCGGCTGCTGTCATAACGCGAAAACCTTCTGGGGAAATTCGTTTATGTGCAGACCTTCGGGTACTTAATCGTAACATTGTTATTGATGTGCATCCTTTGCCAAAAATACATGATATGCTGGCCAACATTGGTAGTAGCAAATATTTTTCTACTATTGATTTACGCTCAGCGTATCATCAAATTCCGTTATCTAAAGAATCTCAGCCTCTAACGACATTTGTAACACCTTTTGGAGTGTATATGTATAAAAGATTACCATTCGGGCTGGCTTCAGCAGCCAGTATATTCCAAAGGTTAATGGATTCCATTTTTAATAATTGTCCGGGAATTCAAGCATTCCAGGATGATATTTTAGTACATTCTGAGTCTTTGGATCAACATTATATATTAATGGAATATGTTTTAAAATCATTGCAAAAACATGGTCTTACTGTCAACAAGAAGAAATGCAAATTTTTAACAAATGAGGTTGATTATTTAGGTCACAATCTGTCAAAGGAAGGAATTAAACCTAAAGCTTCTTTGTTAGAAGCTATAAAAAATGCTCCATGTCCTTTAGATAAAGACTCCTTAAGAGCGTTCTTGGGTTTGAGTGAATATTACGCTCGTTTTGTCAAGGGCTATGCGCTGATTGTCCAACCACTCAGAGATCTTTTGAAAAAACATGCCAAGTATGTTTGGTCCCTTGAGTCACAAGTTGCTTTTGATTCCATAAAAAATATGATTTTGTCTGCTCCCGCTATCAAACCTTTTTCCCATGGTGTACAGAGTATTATCACAGTGGATGCTAGTTCTCGGGGATTGGGTGCTGTTTTGAGTCAAATGATTAAGGGTGAAGAGTGCACTATTGCATTCGCTTCACGATCCTTGACTTCGGCTGAACTCAATTATAGTACTATCGAACGGGAAGCTTTGGCTTGTTCGTGGTCTGTGGAAAAGTTTAGAATGTACATTTGGGGAACTAGATTTCTTTTATACACAGATCACAAACCGTTAATTTATATGCTTGGGGAGAGCTCCTCTAATAGAGCCTCTTCTAGATTGGTTAGATTGTTGGCACGTCTCCAAGAATTCAATTTTGAAATTAAATACGTGCCAGGTGGTAAAAATATCCGAGCGGATTGTTTATCACGTTTACCGTTACCCACACAAGAGTTAGTAAATTCTGATTTGGAGTGTGTTTTTGCAATAGAGGATGCTCTTCAAGGAGATAAGATAACTAAACAAGATTGGTTACATAGTATGGAGAATGATTCTTGCCTATTAAATGTGAAAAAGTTTTTGATTAAAGGTTGGCCTATGGATAGAAGCATGTCTATAGAAGAGAGACATTTCGCACAAGTTGCATCCGAATTGTCTGTTTCAGGTGACATTTTATTCAGACAAGACAAGGTAGTCCCGCCTGCTGGTATTAGACAATCTATTATTTCGCTTGCACATGAAAGTCATCCAGGTGTTACTGGCACTACCAATAAGATTAAAACCACTTACTGGTGGCCTGGAATAGATAGTCAAGTAAAGTTGTTCATTAACCAGTGTCCCCAATGTTTATGCTCAGATAAGCACTGGAAGTTATCCAATTCACCACTTGTACCAGTAGAATGGCCTGAAGCTCCTTGGCAGAAAATTGCATTGGATTTTTCAGGTCCATTTTCTGTTTTTAATTCTGAATTTAAATTTTTATTAGTGGCTGTCGATTATTTTTCTAAATGGATTTATTTTTCTTTTGTTAAGAGTCCAAATTCTGATTCTGTTGTATCATTTTTAAAGCGTTTATTTGTCATTGAGAGTACGCCTCATGAATTAGTTTCTGACAACGGTTCACATTTTGTTTCACAGGAAGTGAATGTATTTTTAAACAAATTGGATATTAAGCATACGTTTGTTCCTCTTTACAGTCCTTCATCAAATGGTCTGGTGGAGAGAGCAAACCGTTTGTTGAAAGAGGCAGTTCAAACTGCTTGTGCTAACAAACTTGATATTACAGAATTTCTTTGCGAGAAAATCTGGAATTATAATTGTACTCCACACAGTACCACTGGAGTTTCTCCTTTTGTTTTACTTCGTGGTAGAATTCCAACTTCTAGGTTAAATCCATCTTGGTTAATGAAAAATTCTAATGTCAAGGTTGATTTAGCAAAAATTCGTGAACGTGTAAAAATGAAACAAGAGTGTTACAAAAATCATTACGACAATCGTATGCATGTTGCAGAAAAACCACTAGCTGTCGGTGATTGGGTCATCATAAAAAAAACCTGTTAAAATTACTAAGGGTCAATCTAAATTTTCTGCTCCTGTGAAAGTGATAAAAGTTTCTCGAACTGCAGCTCTCTTGTTTGATAGGGGTTGGTGGAATAAAAATTTTCTCATTAAGATCACTGACCAACAAGCAAAGATTATTTCCTCTAACAAGCAAGATACAGATTTAGTTGATAATTCTAGTTCTGATTGGTTTGGAGTTGCTGAATCTTCAAGGATACCATCTGTTCCAGTTGATTCTACTTCAAATGTCAATTTTGGTTCTTCATTATTGGCTCAAGGAGATTCCAAGAGTGTTTCTAATCTTCCTACTTTACAACCTGTTGCAAATACCATTGGTGCGGGGGATGATATGGGAGTTGGTCGTAGAATCAGATCAGTTCCTTTGAGACTGCACGATTATGTCTTGAATTAGTTTATGTTATTGGAAGAGTTTCTTTTCACACTCAATATTACATTGCTTGTTTTAATGTATTAATTTCTTTTCATATACCTGATTGTATTTATCTTTAGTTTAAGTTTATTTATTAAGGGAAGGATGTGTAGTATGTATGATTGTTAAATTATACTGTTTCTTTAAAGAATCTTTCATGAGGAATCTTTCATGTGGTTCTGATATGTGTCATAGATATTATTAGAATGTGATGATTCCAATGTCACAGTTATTGTAATCCAGTTGTTCTTCTATGCTGGTCGTGGGTTACTTACTCTGAAAATAAAGCTCACTTTCAACTATCAACTGAACCAGGATTTCATCCTCATTTCACATACGAGAGTATACTACGCCGCCTTACCAAATCCCCCCTCTTTCTGGCACCGGAGGCCAGCATGGATGGCCCTCGGGCAATGCCGGTTCCCTCCACTGTCCGGTAAAGACTCGGGCCTGCTCTGCACCGGCCGGACAGGGGCTGACCCAAACAGGGGACCATCTGCGCTTATGCCGAGGGTCGTGTGCTCACCCCCACCCTCAGAAAAACCTTCCGAGGGAAACTGCTCCCCTGATAGCTAGGCCTCTTTGCCAGGTGCTACGTGGGGCCCGAGATGGTCGGGCCCCAGACCTCACCATAAACGGGATGCCTCGAGGGAAGTGCCTGTGCTGTGGAAGTGGGAAACCCCTGCAAAGGAGGCCAAGACCCCGCGGAAGCTGCCTCCGGGACACACCACCCTTCCCGCCCTGCCCCCAGTCCCAATCCCAAGCGCCCAGCCACACCTGGCAGTCAGGCGTGTGCCTTGCAGGGGCTGGGCAGGCACCAGTACTTGGGACGGGGTCCCTTCCGGGCATGGCCCATGCGGTGGGACCCCAGTGGGGGAGGCGAGGGGTAGTTGACTAACCTTGTGTTCCTCCGCCACTCCAGGCACAACCGAAACGGTGTCAGGGTAAGGGGACAAAGAGGCCGCCAGGTGGGCGGGGGAGGAATATGTACCCTTCCCCGCCCCGCCCCTGCCAGAAGTGACGAGCGGGACCCTAAAGGGGTCTTAGAACACTGGGCTGCCCCGTGTGCCATTTTGTGGCACTAAGGGGGCCGCCATCTTATGAGGGTCCCCTGCGGGGACGAGCTGGTCAGCCTGCATTCTTCACTTGGTCCAATTATTCCATTAACCCCCCTTTTAGCCTCACCCCCTATTCCAACAGTACCACTGGCATTACCTGTACACACTGCTGCACCAGTAGGCTCTCACCTATCTGACAAGCCTATTACCAGTCATAAGCTATCAATAGCGAGCCGGGGCCCAATAGAGGTGCCTGACAAGAGCAGTGAGCCCCTAGTGAAACACAGAAGGGGTGGTGGACTGGCTAAGCAGCTGGTGAAGCCGAAATCCCAACCTAAAAAATGCAAAGGGAAGGAAGGAATCAGAAGAACTGACCCTAGTCCAAATTCCATTCTGCCTCCTGTGATAACCAAGGACTCCTTTTCCTTCCCACTATCAGAGGGTGATGATACGTGGAAGAGGCTTGAGACACTGTTTACTGTATTGTTGAAGCCGTTACAAATACAACTGAATAGAATTGAGGATTGAAAGTCATATATCGAAGGTCTGATTACATCATTTTGTCATTGCCCCATTAGGCCCCCGACCAACTTACTGGACCTCCGCCACATTTAAGTAATGGCATCGTACAGGGGAATCAATGTACCCAGTGGGCAGAGGGAGGGTTTGAGCTTTCCAATATAAAGGAGGGGAATATTAACAGACCCCCATGTATGAGTACTCTGCCATCTACTACCCAAATTGAGCAGCAAGCACAAATGGCACATCCTGTACATCAACATCGACCTCACCGGAGAGATGAGACCCCCTTGCTGCAATCTGTCACTGCCACTGATGATCTAGGCCAGTGTTTCCCAAACTGTGGTCCGCGGACCCCCAGGGGTCCGTGACACATTCCCAGGGGGTCCGCAGGCAACAGTTTTAAAAGCACAGAACATTTCTTGTATAATTAGCAGCTTTCCAGCAGCAATAAAAGTGTCAAGATAAAGCCAGTGATTAATGTACCTGCTGGATCGTGAGGAGAGTTTTGTTTAGTGGCAGCTTTGACTTAACTAATGTAGCACAGAGGGTTAATGTGCCTACTGCAAAGAAGGTGCAACATGCATTTTAAAAAGCAGCATTTTATGTGCATAGGTTCGTGGTTACTGCTTTTGTCACAGAGATTCTTTTATTACTGTGCACTTCATAAGTGACAATCGTAATGTAGCAGAGGGACCTATAAACTGTCATCAAAAAGCAGCTTGCAAACTGCATGGTACCAGTTAGTAACTTTTGTTTTTTCCCAGTTATTAATTATCCTGATGCTGCTAAAAAGATTTATTTGGGTGGAAATACATTTTTAATGTTAAAGTCAGTGCTAGCCAATGTGTTATGTTCTGAATCCTGAGTTTGTGCTTTTCCAGACCAAACACTCTTTAAACATTTTATATATACACACTGTTTTACATGTATGATTCAATGTCTCTATATGTGTGTGATGTAAAGACATCCTACAATGGTATGAGAGATGCTATAAAACAAATGAAATACATGTGACAGAGGGGCTATTACTTCAATATAAAATACTAAGGGCCAGATGTACGATCCGTTTTTATATGCGTGAACGGGTTCGTGAACCCGCTTTCACACGCAAAAAAGTATTGGGCCATGTACATTGCCTATTTCGCGAATCGCAATTTGTTTGCGACTCGCTAAATAGGTTTTGCAACTTGCTATTTGGAAGGGGCATTCCCTTCCAAATAGCGAGTCTTAAAACCATGTACAAATGTTTTGCGGTCGCAAACCACGCGCAATTACCACTTACTTCAAGTACATGGTAATGCATTTGCAAATGGGAAGGGGTCCCCAGGGGACCCCTTCCCTTTTGCAAATGCATGCAAAATTATTTTTTAAGGGCAGGCAGTGGTCCCAGGGATCTCTGCCTGCCCTTAGAAAATGAAACGAAAATGCATGGTAAATGGGCTGCATTTTTTTTAAACTGCTTTATTTACAAGCAGTCCCAGACATGGTGGCCTGCAGAGCCCAGCTGGCACCATACCTAGGAGGGCTGGCATTCCCAATAGGCTCGCAAATTGCGAGAGGCTCATTAATATTAATGAACCTCGCAATTTGCGACCCCATTGGGAATCCGAAACAGAGTTAAACACACTGTTGTACATTTCATTTAGCGACTCGCAATTTGCCACTTGCAATGTGTAGCCATTTCCGAGGCGCTAAATGAAATGGTCGTACATCTGGCCCCAAAATCCTTAGGGGCAGATTTACAAGCCCCTTGCTCCTCTTTTACGCCACCGTTGTGTCACTTTCGTGATGCAGCGGCGATGCAAAAGATGCGCCATGGTGCAGGGTATTTACAACGTGACCCATCTGAGAGATGCGCCACGTTGTAAAGCCCTGCGCCAGAAGGAGGCGTTCCGGCGCAGGAACGCCTCCTAAAAGTGGCTGAGTGAAATCTACAAGATTTCACTCAGTCACTTTGGGGCCCATGCTGCGTCAAAACCCTGCGCCAGCTTGAAGCAGGCGTAAGGATTGACGCAGCATTAACAAGATTCGGCCCCTCAGAGCATTGCTGGAGCTGTGTCGCGCTTGCGACGCAACTCCAGCAATGCGCCACCTTTACGGCACAGATGCGTCATGCATCTGTGCTTTTTTGCCCCATGAGGCGCAGCATTGTAAATGCGGCGCATCAATGGTGGCGGAGGCATGGCGCACAATAAGTGGCGCATCCCTGCTGATATGCATGGATGCGTCACTTATTGTAAATCTGCCCCTGAATACTTTGATTATTTGTTTTGTGTGCACACGTGTGTATTTTATTCGAATTACTGTTTTAATATTTGAAATTTAACTCATACAAATTGCTTGGGGGTCCCCGGCTTCCAGTGGTGACTCAATGGGGGTCCTCAGGAGTCAAAAGTTTGGGAACCACTGATCTAGGCCATAACATTCGACTAACTTCACAGGGACAGGAGGGGAGGGTCCCTCGTTCCAACAAACATAGCCTGCTTAGGGGGGCATATATTAAAACCTATCAGTCTTTGCATCTCCCTTGGGCCTCAATCCCCTTTGTCATGACTCTGGCAAATGTCCCGCCCCTAGGGAAATATAAGACGGAAAGTACTATCCAGTTGCTAAATAAATCTCTCCACTGGCTCTCCCGCCAGGCCCCGAAAGGGGTAACTGGGGTTATCCCACTCGCAAACCAAATTATTATGGCAAGAAGGGTGGAGTGGTTGGGTTTGGCGCACAAGTTACTTACTTGTGTAAAGATATATCTGTAAGAGACATTAGTTAGTGATGGATTCCTTACCTTAGAATATCCCCAGCCGTCAGACTGGATCCGGAAAGTTTTCGTCAGCAATACCCCTGCGCATCGGTAGGCGTCGTCGTATGGCTCCGCGTACGTCGCTGGCATCGTGGCCGCCGAGATGACGTTGTCAGAGCTACTTAGATGGTCCATGCGCACTGACATCAGTTCTGTACACAGCTTTTCCACACCAGAAGCACAGAGCCATGCCAGAGACCGACCACTGGTGCAATAGAACAAGGCCCCTGAAAGGGATGACCTGAACCCTAGAGAACAGTTCGCAGAATGGAGAGAATGGGCGGGGGATAAGGAATCTATCACTAACTAATGTCTCTTACAGATATATCGTTACACAAGTAAGTAACTTGTGCATCTGAAAGAGACACGTTAGTGATAGATTCCTTACCGTAGAATACATACTCAAGCAATACCAACCCCGGTGGTGGGTCTGTGAAGTGAGATTACACCAGAAAGTCACGGAGAACTATACGGCCAAAGAAGCCGTCTCTCCGGACGTGACTAGCAAGGCAATAGTGCTTACTAAAAGTATGCTGTGAGGCCCAAGTGGCTGCCTGACAGATGTCCTGCAGGGGGACACCGCATCCCAAATCAGTAGCGGCTGCCGTCGCCCTGGTAGAATGGGCGCGCAGCCCAACCAGAGGTTCCTTTTAGCCAGAGAGTAACAGGCTTTAATGCACAAGACAACCCATCGGGAGATAGTTTGCTTGTGCACAGCCCGGCCTTTCTTGGCGCCAACGTAGCCAACAAAGAGCTGGTCATCCACCCGGAACTGTTGTGTGCGGTTGAGATAGAACGAGAGCGCATGTTTTGGGTCCAGAAGGTGGAGCCTCTCCTCTTTTCTTGAAGGGTGCAGAGGTGGAAAGAAAGTGGGCAGAGTGACAATTTGCCTGAGATGAAAGGCAGAGACTACTTTTGGTAGAAAGGAGGGACGCGGTCGAAGCACAACTTTGTCCGGATGATTTGCCAGGAAAGGAGGTTTGTATGAAAGAGCCTGGAGCTCACTCACCCGCTGAGTGGAGGTGATGGCCACCAGGGAGACAGTTTTCAAAGTTAATAACCGCAAAGGACAGTTATGAAGAGGCTCAAAAGAAGCGCACATCAAGTATGTGAGAACCAGGTTCAAGTCCCATTGAGGCATCACAAAAGGAATAGGAGGGAAAAGGTGAGTAATGCCTTTGAGAAATCTATTGACAACTGCAGACTTAAAAAGAGAGGGCTGATCAGGCAGCCTAATAAAGGCTGAAAGAGAAGAAAGGTAGCCCTTCATAGTGCCCAGAGCAGAGGCCTGCTGGGCCAAAGAAAGAAGCAACAATAGGACCTCAGAAAGAGGATCAACAGATTTTGCTGTGCACCATGCCACAAATTTTTTCCACCGCCAGGCGTATACCGTTTTAGCGGAGGGACGCCTGGCTGCCAGAATCACATTACAGACTTCGGGAGGCAAGTCAAATGGGATCAGCTGTCGCCGCTCAAACTCCACGCAAAGAGGTGGAGGCTGGACAGGTTCGGGTGGAGGACCGTCCCCTGTTGCTGCGACAGGAGATCCTCCCGAAGAGGCAGCGGATCGGGGGATCCACTCTCATATTGAGTAGCTCAGGATACCAAAATCTTCAAGCCCAGTCTGGTGCCACAAGAATGACTTGGCCCCAGTCACGCCTGATCTTCAGCCCTCTGGGCAGAAGTGGTATAGGTGGAAAGGCGTACAACAGACCGCAACTCCACTTGGGCCGAAAAGCGTTGCCTAGCGAGTGCCACCTTGGAAACTCCAACGTGCAGAACTGCTGGCATTGCACGTTCTCTTCGGTGGCGAATAGATCTAACCAAGGTTCTCCCCACTGCTGAAAGAGACCTTGCACCACCTCCGAGTAAGGATGCCATTCGTGATCCAACATGCACCTGCAGCTGAGTTCGTCCGCCCTAGCGTTCAGTTTACCTGCGAGGTGTTGAACCACCAAGGAAATGCCTTGACATTCCAGCCACGTCCAGAGACACAGAGCCTCTTGACATAGGGTCCACGACCGCACCCACGCCCTGTTTGTTACAGTACCACATGGTGGTGGTGATGTCTGTGAACACCTGCACTACTCTCCCTTGGTAGAGAGGGAAGGAATGCTTTGTGTGCAAGTAGGACCGCCCTGAGCTCAAAAAGGTTGATATGGAGCTTGGACTCCGCAGGAGACCAGAGGCCTCTGATCTCCGCCTCTCCCATATGGCAGTCCCATCCTAGGAGGGACGTGTCCGTCACTACTGTGTGCTCTGGTTGGGGAAGGGAGAGGGATCTGCCGCTGACTCAACGCTGGTTCGTGAGCCACCACTGTAAGTTCTGTGCAGTGCCCTCGGAGATCTGGACGTAGTCAGACAGGTTAACCCGATGCTGCGTCCACTGGAACTTCAGGTCACACTGCAGAGCCTGCATATGCCATCTGGCATGATCGATTAGCAGGATGCAGGAGGCCATGAGGCTCAGCCATTTCATGGTCTTCCTGACCGAAACCCAGGACCAGGACCGAAAGATTGGAATCATAGCCCGAATGTCCCGGACTCGATGTTCGGGGGGATAAACCCGAAACAGCGCTGAGGAGGAGCTTCTGAGAGGGAATCAGGTGCGACCGGCACGTTGATAGAAAACCCCAGCAAATGCAGGAGGTTGGCCGTAGTCTGGAGGTGGGAGACGACTGCCTAGGGTGAGCCCGCCTTCAACAGCCAGTCGTCGATATAGGGGCAGACTGAAACCCCATATATGCGCAGATGAGCTGTTACCACTGCCATCACTTTCTTGAACACCCGAGGGGCGCTGGTGAGGCCGAAAGGGAGCACAGTTAACTGAAAGTGCTCGTGGCCCACCGTGAATCGTAGGTAACGCTGGTGGGCTGGCCGGATGGGGATATGGAAATAAGCATCCTGCAAGTCCAACGCTACCAGCCATTCTTGCGGGTCTCGGGCAGACCAGACCTGAGCAAGCGTGAGCATCTGAACTTCTCCTTCCGGAGTTAAGTGATTGACGCTCCGGAGGTCTAAGATAGGACGCAGGCCTTTGTCTGTTTTTGGAACCAAGAAGTAGTGGGAGTAACAACCACGACCTACTTCTGGCGTCGGAACACGCTTGATAGCACCCTTGGCCAAGAGGGCTGCAACTTCCTGCTGGAGAAGTGCCAAGTGTTCCCCCGACGTTTGGTGGTTCTGAGGTGGCATAGCTGGAGGGGTAGATTCGAAGGGGAGGGAGTAGCCCCTGCAGACTATTTACAGAACCCACCTGTCCAAGGTTATGGAGCGCCAGTGGGGAATGTGATGGCAAATCCTGCCAACCACTGGGGTCAGGTGGGCCCGAAACACCGTACTAGGAAGGTTTAGAGGCGGCAGCGGCAGGGGAGGTGGTGGCCTGATCCGTTCTCTGTCCTTGGGATCCACCACGGCTGGTCTCACGTCCGAGACTGTGGCTGCGCAGCCTTGCGGGTCTGTAAAGAACATGCCTAGGTGCCCCAACCTTGACCTAGAAAGGACCGAAAGGCATACCCCGAGGGAGCACGTGTGGTGGCGAGACCCAAGGACTGGGCCATAGCCCGAGAGTCCTTAAAGCGTTCCAGGGTGCTATCCGGCTTATCACCAATGAGGCGTGAACCATCAAAAGGCATATCCAACAGGACATCCCCAGAGAAGACAGTAGTGCAGAGCCAAGCATAACAACGGAGCACCACAGTTGTGGAGAGTGCCCTACCGAGAGAATCGGCCATGTCAAGCCCACAATGAATAGTACATTTTGCAGCATTCCTCGCTTCAGTAATGGCTTGGGAGAGAACCGCCCATGTTTCCACAGGGCACTGAGGCAGCACCTGTGCCACAGTGTCCCACACAGAATGGGAATAGCGGCCTAGCAGGCATGCAGTATTCACCGCCCGCAACCCAGAGCTGGCAGACGTGAAAATCTTTCTCCCAAATTGCTCCAATTTCCTAGATTCCTTGTCCGGAGGAGCAGAAGGGAAAGCACTTGGCGAGGTAGAAGCCTGGACAACCAGACTCTCAGGCGTCTGGTGTTGTGTGAGAAAGCTGGGATCGCCTGGCGTCGGGTGATGGCGGCGCGCCACACCCTTGTCTACCGGAACTCATGTGTTAACTTATGTTAATCCAGGTGCACAACAGGATATCTGTAAATGCGTCATTGAAGGACAGAAATGGCTCCTTAGAGGAGGACTGCGGCTGCTGGACCTCAGTCAGGAGATTGGTCCTGATAGGTACAGAAGGGAGCTCGAGGTTAAGAGCCTCAGCTGCCCTACGAAAGACCACCGAAAAAGTACCGACCTCGTCCGTGGCCACGGAAGAAGGGGACAGAGTACCAGGGTGTGGGGAGAAATCCAGATCCACTGGACCCTCCACATCGCCTTCCCATTCAGGCTCATCCTCGCATTGAGCCACAAGAGGATCCTCAGACCCCTACCGGTACTCCCTTTCATCCACCGGTTGCTGAAGAGGCCGGTAAGGACGAGGTGCCCTGGGAAATGGGATAAACTCCCCTCCAAGAAGTGGGAGGGTAAGATACCAGTCCTGGTTCGGCACCATCCGGCGGCAGCGCCTTCCCCAGCGCAGGATCATGGGCCGGCGCTGAGGCCGGGGCCAGATCCAGCACCGAAGCCGAGGCCCGAGCTGAGGCCAGAGCCAGCGGCGCCGCAGGGTATGGTGCCGGCATAGCCGAGGCCAGAGGCGGCAGCACAGAGGCAAACCCTTCCGACGGATCCTCAGGGCCCTAAGGCACTCCGGAGGGACCCTGCAGGGCAAACAAATGGCGCAAGGCTGACATGAAGGCCTGCACCTCGTCCGAAGTCGTGCGTGGGCCCGGAAAGGCTGGGTAGGCCGCAGTCTACAACGGAGGCTCCAACGGAGCCACGGGGGACTTACCGCTCGCCCCCTCCACCGCGTCCCACAACCGGTGAGGGGTAGAGGAAGAGCAACGTCGCTTCTTTGACTTTTTATGGCGCCTACACTTACCTGTCCCCGACTCCGACGAGCGATGCTGATGGCTTGGCGACTGGTCCCTCGACCTCCCACGGGAGTGGGACCTCGATCGGCGCAGAACTGATTGCCAGACCTCCAACAACTTTCGGGAATGCTGCCCCAAAGTTTTCGTCCCCATTCTGAGTGACCACAATTTATTGGCCCTGTCTCTGTTTTTTTGGGGCCCCAAGAGCGAAGTTTTTACTCTGACTGACAATATTACCCCATCTAGGAAAAATGGAATTAGAATAAAGTGGACAGGCGTTAATCCAAGTAGGACACTAAAGGAAATAATAACACATATTCAGTGCAAAACGGCCTATTGCCTCCAAGATGAGATTTCTCCTATCATACTAATTAGAAACTTCAATTGTATTACCATGTTTATTCAAACACTTTTGACTAGGCAGAATGAAAAAATACCCAAAAATAAAAAGGGGTGGTTCGACAGTACTTGCACTAAAGCACTTCAGGTGCTTAAATATGCACTGTCCAAAACACGGCGAGACGCACTGGTGTTTAAAACCCTACGACAAGAGTGTAAATCAGCTCTAGTAGCCCGGAAAAAGGTGTTAGAAAAAGAAGTGTGGGAAAACCTGATCACCGCCACAGGAACAACAAACTCTTCTGGGACACAGTAAATGACCCTTTTTTAAAAGCAGTATGCTTTACCAAAGTTTGGTTCATTTATTCCGGCTGATAAATGGATGGCACACTTCTCTGGAATATTTAACAGCAATGAGGAGACGGTGGGAGGAGTAGCTCAGGAACCCCACGAAAAGAGGGAGAGGAGTTGGCCTAACGGCTAGGGCGCTCGACCTCGGACCTGGGGATCTGGGTTCGAGTCTTGGTAACAACGCCAAAACCTCCTGTGATTCTAGGCAAATCACTTAATCTCCCCGTGCCTAAAATGAATGTGTGTCCGTCCTCATGTAATGTAACTGGTGCTATGTAAAGCGCTTGGATACCTGATTCGGTTCGGGTCTAGTTCGCGCTATATAAGAGGAGGTATGGCAAGATCTACACGTACCATGTATAAAGAAAGACAATATTACGTTTTGGAAGATAGTGAATTCCCCGTGCCTCTCGGAGAGGGATTGTGATAATATGGATATAGCCATTACAGAAGATAGCTGGATTCATTATTTCAGTGGTCTATACAATGACGGTGTGAATCCAGTAGAAAATGAGATGGAGAGGGAGATATCCCAAGAAAGAGGTAATGAGGTAGATGGTATTTTTTAGAAGAATGAGGGACTATCTGTATACCCTCTCGATATCAGTTTATCCCTGGATGAGATAGTCTATGCAATACAAAATAGTGCTCCGGGTAAGGCCCCAGGGTCGGACGGTGTACCAGTTGGCGTGTATCGGTCAAATACCGACATATGGGCACCACTTATAATGAACGTTCTAAACAGGTGCTGTCATATTGGTTTTATAAAGTCTGGTCAGACGCTATTTTAATACCCATTTTTAAAAAGGGAAACCGTGATGACCCTAAATGCTATCGCCCTACATCTTTGCTAGATTCTTTTTTAAAGGTGGTGGGGAGGGTAATTTTAAACAAATTACAATCATGGGCGGAGGAAATGGGTGTGTTATCACGGTTACAATATGGCTTTAGAACTGGACTGGGCAAAATTGAGCAAGGCCTGAACCGTAGCCTAATAATTGATAAATATACTAGGGCAAAAAGCAGGAATTTGTTTCTAACTTTCGTAGATTTATCTTCCGCATTTGATTGTCTCATACACAACAAATTATGGGACACCTTATCTGAGCTAGGAATAGGAAAAGGCATATTGCTAGTTATTAGAGAACTTTACCGGGAGGCGGGAGCAAGAGTGAAATATGGGATAAAGGGGGAGTGTTCTGCCAGATTTGGCATTGGCAAAGGAGTGAGGCAAGGATGTATCCTTGCCCCGTTGCTTTTCTCATTATATATCAATACCCTGGTCGAGCTCCCTTATGACTACCCAATAATAAATAAAAACCCGGTCCCAATATTATTATATGCGGATGACACGGTTTTAATGTCAAGGACTCAATTAGGCCTCCAGAAAACAGTCACACATTTTGTTAACTATATGCAGGTGAGGGGACTTCTAGTGAATAGTATGAAGTGTGGGAAAAGAACTGCAAAGAAATGCAATATCTTCATTAATGACAAGTGCGTGGAAAAATTTGCCTACTTACGGATGAATTTTGATCAGAAGGGAACTTGGCCAGCTGCAATGTTCTCAAGAGCTCCCAGGCGCTTTTCAGTCTGTCAAGACAATTGGGTTGTCGACCTGTCCCAAAATTGCTAGCAATTTATAAATCAAAATGTGTTTCAACAGCCACATATGGTGGAGGTATATTGGGGGTTACAAGCGCACAGTGTGTGCAAAATTGTGAAAACATCTTCCTGCGTTACTTACTAGCAATACTTAGTTCAACTGCCACATACATTTGCCATTCCGAAGTAGGCATGAAGCTTATTGCTGATATTATAAAGACTTGCCCCTTATTACTTTGGTACAAGATATGGAACACCCCTGAAGCAGTTTTTAACCAGGATGTGATTATGGACTGTTTAAAACTGTATAATGCGCATCGCATCCCATGGCTACGACACATTAAGGACACTGCAGATGAAATTGGCCACCCAGAATTCTTTGTAAACCTGGACTGCATGACAACTATCCCCAGAAAGGTCCTTAAAAAGGATTACCTCTCCCATCTGGAGGAAAAGCGATGGTTGAAGGAGAAAAAAAACTCTCCGTCATGGATAACCATATTATGCTGACATGCACATGGATACAGCCATATCTGTCATATGTGACAAGACCCTTTGATCGGATGTTATTGGCACGCTTTCGCTTAGGTATTGTGCACAGGCTCACCACATTTCCTGAGATGAATGACTGGTCACGTACTTTAGTACCCTGTCCGTGTGGCGGTATTTCGGTACAATCAACTTTGCATGTAACTCTCTTCTGTAGGTTCTACACGCTGCCGAGGAGATTTTCTCTACTACCGATTCTAAGGCAGCATGGGTTAAGGCAATGTAGAGCTGCATATTTAAAGTTACAATGTATGGAAGATGAATTGACAGTGGGGATTGTAGCAAGCTACTTAAAATGTGTGATCAGACTAAGAAAGACAATTAAGATGTAAATTAAGTAAGATTGTAGCTTTTTCCTTCGTGATTCCAATGTAATCAAGTTGTATTGCCTTATGTATTTCCAGGAAATGTAATTTTATCTGTGCTTTTATGTTTTTCAAAAATGAAATACGAATAAAATAATTTGACCTTGATCTTGACTGCATTGTAAAGGATGTTTCCCGAAGTTCTCCAAGCAATTCAGGAGAGTGCTGTGGGGAGGGCACCAGGTCTCGATGGAGTTCCAATTGACGTTCATAAATCCAAACCAGAACTATGGGGACCCATTTTAACAAGAGTGTTAAATTCAGCTGCAACGGAACAAACACCACTAACATGGGATGAGTCTATTACTGTCCCGATCTACAAAAAAGGGGGACTAAACTGACCCTAAAAACTACCGCCCGATTTCCCTCCTGGATACCTCTTTTAAAGTTATGAACAGGGTGCTACTTAAAAGGCTGGAGGAATGGGTTGAGAAGTATCATATTTTAATGCAGGTGCAGTACGGGTTCAGGAAATGCATGGGGACGATCGAACAATGTCTTAACTTGGAGCTACTAATCAGCAAGTACACTAGGGCAAAGACGCGTACCTTATATATATGTTTTGCCAATTTGAGTAGTGCCTTTGATCAAGTTGATCATAATTTACTGTGGCAAACTCTGACCGACCCTGTAGTCCCTCAGGCACTTATCAGTTTTCTTTCCCGCCTATATGAAAAACTAACTAGTTCTGTCCGTTTTGGCCCCCAGGTAGAGTGTACACCTAGATTTAAAGGGGGACAGGATATACGGCAAGATTGCATGTTAGCCCCAATTTTATTCTCCCTTTTTAATAATGAGGACGATATTTATTAAAACAAAATACAGGCTGATGTACCGAAGGTTGCTGGTCATCTGATACCTGTATTATTATATGCAGACAACTCTGTACTATTGGCACGGACCCCAGTAGGCATCCAAAGACTGATGGATGGTTTTCCAGGTTTTATGAAACAACGGAGGATGGTAATTAACAAATCAAAAGCATTAACCAGGCTATGTGGGTCCTAAAAGAAATCCTGTCAAACCTTTTTTATAGATAGTACCCCAATATGCACAGTAAATTCCTTCTCTTACCTTGGTATACTATTCTAAGGTAATGGTACATGGTCCCAACATACCATAAATACAAGAGCCAAAATTAGTAGGTTCAACCATGGGATTTTTAGATTTGCAGCCAAATTGGGCAACATACCATTCAAGGAGATGGTAACCATTTATAAAGCTAAAGGAATAAGTACTGCTTTACACAAAAAGTGTTGCACTGCAAACAGAGGAAAACTGCTTCTTAAAACGCCTGTGGTCTTTACCATCCTCTTTATTGAACACCATTGTACATCACGAGGTGGGGCTGCAATTTTTGTGTGACACCTTGATGGTAGGGCCATTGTTATTATGGGCATCAATCTGGAGACATGAAGAGACTGCTTTTACCAGGTCTATCATCCTAGAGTGCTTAAACTTGGATAATGCTCTGAAAATCCCTTGGTTGTTTTATATTAATAACACATTGGGGAATCGGTTTAATATGTCTGTATGGTCGGACCCCCAAAAATATTAACTATTACAAAGAAAGTAAACCGACTGTGGTTTTATATAAATCATACATGCTAGAAGAGGGAGCTAATGGTTATCTGCTGCACGTGACCCATGCACAGCATCGATTTGTTTTACTGAGATGCGGTATTGTACATTTTTGTGTTGCTTTCCCAAAAATGAAGACACGCCCTTTAGATACGATTCCTTGCCCGTGTGACAATAAAAGTTACCAAAGCTCTCTCGCTTTTTATTGTTCTGTAAATTATATTGTAATTTTTGATATTTTTATCTGGAGCCCCTGTTTGTTAACCATGGAATTAGGTTTTATAGAATTGCAATGAAATTTCTTGTAAATCTAGAGGACCCATTAACGTGTTAGAATACTGTCCTGTTTATTTTAAAATCGTTCACTGCAAGGGAAAGCATTGTGTTACAAACTAGAATCGAATGACCTTAATGTCTGTACCTCTAAATATGGATAAAACTTTTGTTGTATCATACTGTGTGTGCTTTTATGGCTATTTGTTTTAATTGCCAAATAAAGATTTTGATGATGATGATGACACACAGTGTAGGTACGTCTTTCAGAACAGAGCATGGTGGATAAGGTAAGGTAGCCTGTTTTGGCGATGATGCTTGTTGAAGAGATGTGTAGTGTGCAGATGAATTAGCGCTCTAAGCGGCCTATTAGCATGGGGTGGATTGCCACCGCCTGACTGGCAGTGGCGCTCCGCCCGCCAAAACACCCCGCCGGACGGCCATTTACCCCTGCCACATTAGCATGGCGGGGGCACCACGGTGGATGGAAAGACTGTCCGTCGCTTTTCCGCCGGTAGGCAATCGTCACAATTGCCTACCAGGCGGAAAAGGCCCATAATATGGTGGCGGTGCCTTGCATGCACCGTCATCTATATTATGATATGTGCGGTGGAATGCCTTTCCATGGCGAAGACTCCGCCATGGAAAGGCATGCAGATTTTACTTTGGGGGCCTGTTGTGAGCCCCCGGGGGTGGGGGCGTGGGGGCTGCACTTGGGGGGTACCCATGATACCCCCCTACATTGGCATTCACAAGGTGGCAGGCAATGCGTGGTGCCTGTCACGTTGTGCATGCCAATGCACAACATGCATTTTCAACATTGTGGCGGTGCTGCTTACAGCACTGCCCCCCACAATGTTGAATATGTGGGATGCGACCGCCAGGATAGCGGTGGCTTCCTAATCTGCGGTGTGGGACCGCTGCACCCCTGGCGGCCGGTCCCAGCACCGGTAGGGTGGCGGGGGGACTAAAATCCTCCCGCCATCCTAATGGGGACCTAAGTTACGGAAATAATCCCCTTTGGGGTGATACGTAATCAAGGACAGTTCAAAAGTTACAGTTCGAAAGAAGCGGTTTCTTGTTCCGGAGACAGTCAAGGACGATGTTGCATAAGAGTCTTGGTGTGGGTGTCAGAGCAAGACTTGAGTTGAATTAGACCATGAATCTCTTTGATTGCTTCATAGAAAGAATGCGGTGGTCACGAATGACTGCATCAGGAAAGCAGTAGTTGGACTGAGTTAGGAAAAAGGATTAAAATGAAATCTGCACCATCTCTAGAAGGAGTACTCCTAATTGTAACAATTTCAATGTTTTTACAAGTAGTGAAGATTTGGGACATTTTCCTCTAAGGCTTATGTTTCGCTCCCATTACAGTAGCCTTTATTTGATATAGTGTTTTATTCTGCAGTTTCAATGAGTTATAATAACTGCCATGGGTACCCAGTTCTAATGCAAACAGCAGTTGCCGGAAACAGCAGCTCTGGGCCCCATCAGAATTATTAGATCCATGGGAACACCGCAGAGCTCTTCATTTTTACCCAGAGATTTCGACTGCGAAATATCTGGGTGAAAGTCTGACCAAAAAATCTAGAAATTACTGATGGAAATAGGTCCCGGAATTACACATTCCCTGGTCATTTCTCATTTCATAGTTAACCATCAGGTTACAATTTGTAATGCGATGGACTTTTCCCAACCTCAGAGTTACCGATATTGGGCCTTTCATAATGAAGGCCTCAATGGGGACGTGCTGCCAGCGGTAATGGAAAATGGTCATAATAGTTGTGGTTTGATAAATAGGTTGGGCATTGACTGGAGAAGTGTTGCCATGGCATGACTGAATCAACAAGTGCAGTTATCACCATCCTATAGGTGCTGATTCGTTTTAGCACCTTCGATGCTCATGACGAGCTCAGCTCGTCATGAGCCACGGTGCTCATGTGCTCATGACGAGCTGAGCTCGTCATGACCGTTGGAACACTCGCACGCTGGGCTAATACCCCTGCTGTGCAAACGTTCTACACAAACGGGTGTGGTCATGACGAGCTGAGCTTGTCATGAGCACTGGGGCACTGTGCGTGCCCCCCCTCCCCCAGCACAGCGGGGGAATATGCCCCGCAGATGAGGCTTTTTGAGCTGAATAACTGATTTCTTAGGTGAGGTCAGGAAAATGTATGTCAACCAATCCATAAAATACAGAAGTCACACCATGAATATATTTTTTTTTTTTCATTTCAAGAACATTTTTATTAATGAGAATAACGGTAAGGATAATGAATAGGAAATACAATACAAGTGATACACTCAATGCAAGAGACATGTGCAATAAGGGCTAAAATCAATAGGTAAACTAAGAGAAGAAATATACACAAGGGACATTAGCCCATGAGATATATAAATTGCATTTAAGTAAAAGCCTCTATCAAGGCAATAAAACAAACGTATCACTTATCAAAATGAGGAGAAGGGGATAGGGGAGGAAACAGAAAAGAAAAAGAGAGGAGAAAAGAGAAAGAGTGAAGAGAGGATGAATGGGAAAAGAAGACAGGAAAGAAAGAAGAGAAGAAGTAAGAGAAAAAAGAGACGGATTCCCACAGGACAACCCCCGCCCAAAGACCAGTAAGAAACAATAATTATGCCAATACATCAAAAGGAAACTGAGGAACCAACCCTTTGGAAGACAACTCCATATAATCATCCAAAGCCTGCCACACTCCACTAGAAATAGAAGGAGAGATGTGAGCTTGATCAACTGAGGTGTGTGCACTGCGTAAAAAGGAGACCCAAGCCCACCACGTATGATAGGAAACCGATGAAAAGGATTTCCACTCCATAAGAATAATTTTCACCGCGACAGTCAGGAGAAGATCTAACAATTGCAACTCCAATGGATCTAAAGGGAGAGGAGTAGGGGCTGCCAGTGGACCTAGTAAGATTAAGGGGAAGGAGAGTTGGAGCTCACAATCAAAGATAAGAGAGAGATGCTTCTGGATGAGGTTCCAAAAAGGTTGAAGCAAGGAGCAATGGAAAAACATATGAGGAAAGTCGCCCGCCACCAAACCGCAGCTCCAACATAAGTTGTCATCTTTAAGGTTAAGCGAATGAAGACGTACAGGTGTCCAATGGAGAAGATTAATAGAGAAAAACTTAGACTGCATTAAAGAAGGCGCGATCTTATTACGGAGAGAAAATGTACCAATTGATTGCCAAGTATCAGGGGAAATATGCTCCGTAATAGCATGGTCAAAATGATGTAGCCATTTTTGTTGAGCAACGGTCTGTGCAGGAAGTGAAGCAGAAGACAAAAATTTATAAATTTTGGAGGCGACATGACCAGATTTAATCCATAACTGAAAGAGTGAGATTGTAGAAGAAGTAGGGTGAAGGCGCACTTTAGCAATGGCTACCTTAATTTTAAGAAAAGTATAAAAATCCAGGTTTGTTAAAGAATGCTTTTGAGCCAAGGTAGAAAAGGGTAATGGTTCATCAGAAACACCATAGAGATGGTGGACAAGAGAAATCCCTTTACGTGCCCAATAGGACATGAGAGTTGGAGTGATGATAAACTTAATTTTGGAGTTTCGCCAGATCAATGACCACCTAGTTTTATGCAGAGGAATCGCCACCTTCTTATCTACTTTCCTGACCGCAGCAATTGTATCGAGAATGATAGTACGAGAAAACAGGATATGGAAAGTAGAAGTGGTGCAAAAAGAGGCGGGAGGCAAAGGGGATGCTAGTTCCTGTTCTATGAGCAGCCAAGAGGGAACGTGAAGAGCCGGCGGAGAGAACCATAAAGCACCTTGAGAGGCCAAAAAGTCAATTTGGTATCGTTCCCAGTCAGGAAAATTACAACCTCCCATATCACAAGGACGACGCAAAAATTTGTATGCAAGGCGAGCACGTTTGTCATTCCACAAAAATTTAGAAGTCAGAGTATCAATTTCGCGAAAGAAGGAATCTGACAATTTGAGGGGAATCATGGATGAAACAAAGTTAATAATCGGCGTAATCATCATTTTGAGAGTCTGAAGGCGACCCCACCATGAGATATGTTTCGGAGACCATGTATCCAGGAGACGACGCACTTTAAGGATAGTCTGGGATTCATTATAGGCAGCGGTGGCAGACAGTGTAGAACAAAAATAAATTCCTAAGTACTTCAGGTGTGTAGATTGCCATTTAAAGCCCGCTGAGCCCATATGGGAAGGGAAACAATATGCATTCAAAGGGAACATTTCCGTCTTATCTTTATTGAGGGTGTACCCTGAAACCGAAGAGAATAAGGAAATGGTATCAGAAATAGCAGGGATTGCCAAAGCGATATCATCTGAAAAGATGAGAACATCATCTGCGTACGCAGCAGTTTTAATACAGTGAGGCCCAAAAGAAAAACCTTTGATGTCAGGGTGTAACTCAATCAAACGAAGAAGGGGATCAATAGAAAGTAGGAATAAAAGTGGGGATAAAGGACATCCCTGTCTGGTACCCTGATTAAGATTGAAAAACGAAGATGTAGCACCATTGACTCTAATGTTAGCTTTAGGATGAGAATATAAGGACATCACCATATTAATGAAAGAGTCACCTAGGTTATGCGCACACACAACAGCACGAAGAAAAGGCCAAGAGACCTTATCAAAGGCCTTTTCCGCATCCAGGGCCACAGCCGCGGCGGGAAGATGAGATCGTTTAGCCGCCCCGAGAATATGACAGAATGTGCGGACATTGTCTCGCGCAAGACGTCCTTTCACAAAACCAGTTTGGGAAGGGTGCACAAGATGGGGGATAAAGGATTCTAACCGTCTGGCGAGGATTTTAGCAAAAATCTTAGCTTCCATGTTAAGGAGAGAGATAGGTCGGAAGTTTTTAGGATCCGAATGGTCCTTCCCTTCCTTCGGGAGCACCACTATGGTAGCCTCGGCAGCCGTACCAGAAACAGCTCCATTCTTAACAAAGGAATCAAAAACAGATTTCAATTTGGGGACAAGCGTAGGAAGAAACGTTTTATAAAATAAAATGGGATAACCATCAGGGCCTGGAGCCTTGCCAGAACGAGTAGCTTGAATCGCAGAAACGATTTCGTCGGGAGAAATAGGCTGGTTCAAAATAGAGCGATCATCATCAGAAACCGATTGAATCGGAACTGAATTAAAAAAATCTCGACATTGTTCAAAAGAGGAATGAGTAGAAGGAGTATACAACTTATTATAAAAATCACGAAAAACTTCAAGAATTTCCCCTGTTTGGAATTTCTTAGAGCCTGTGTGGTCAGTAATGGAAGAAATTTGCGAAGATTTGAAAGAAAAATCCTGAAATTTTAACGTAGCCGCCAAAAGTTTCCCAGCCCGATTTTTTAATAGCAGCTTCTTGGATTTTTGAGCTTGCACCCCAATATAGGCTCTTTTAGTAACAATGGTATTATATTTGTATTTTAGTAGTTTTATTCGTTGTAAACAAGTGGGATCTTTAGATTGCCTAAAGGAAGCTTCCAGAGATTTAATATCAGAAGACAAATCCGTAAGTTCCTTTTTAATATCTGCATTACGTTTGGACATACATTTAATAACTTGACCACGGAAAGTGCATTTAAAGGAGTCCCAAAGAACAATTGGGGAAGAAACAGAACCTTCGTTTTCATGGAAAAAGGTATCTATAGCTTCAGAAAACTCATGAACCTGAGAAGGATCATGCAACACTTCGGTATTTAATCTCCACGAACGAGCACGTGCTTTAGGGGCAAAGGATGACAACGTAAAAGTTACCGCAGCATGATCAGAGATCAAAATAGGATGTATAAGCGGAGAAGAGGAAGATGAAACAAGGGAAGAATGAACCAGGAGATAGTCAATACGAGAGAAGGAAGAGTGAGGCGAGGAGAAGAAAGAAAAATCACTACCAGTGGGATTATGAAGACGCCAAATATCTTGAAGATGAATAATGGAACACATGTTGATCATTTGTTTGTGAGATTTAGGAGGACGAAACTGAAAAGCAGAATTCCTGTCTAAAAGAGGATCCATTGGTAAGTTGAAATCTCCACCAACAATGAGATTACCAGAGTGCGGGGTGTCATTTAATTTCGTAGTGACCGATTTCCAGAAGGATGGATCATCAACGTTAGGAGCATAGATATTCATCACATACAAATCATGCTGTCCATCCGACAATTTAGACAACAACCAGCGACCCTCCGAATCATGATCGGAAGACAGTATCGATAAACCAGAATTCTTTGAAACCAGCGTAATGACTCCATTGCGTTTACCAAGGGCATCAGAACAGCAAACATCCGAAACCCACTCCTTCCTTAAAAACAACGCCTCTTTGTTAGTAACCTTGGTCTCTTGAAAGAGAACCAAATCAGAAGACAAAGACTTACAGTAGTCTAAGATTTTCGACCTCTTCACCGGGTGATTTAAACCCTTAACATTAAGGGATAATACATTTAAACCTGGCATAGGGAAACAAAAAAATAGAAAAAAGACGACCTGAATGACAGAAAGAGGACGAACAACATGAATACAAGGAGCCAGTCAGCAAACAAAAGAAATAGTACGGGAGCGTCCATGTGGGGAATCCAAGAAAAAGAGAAAGAAAGAAGAGAAGAAAGGAGAGAAGAGAGGAAGGAGAGGAGAAGCAGGAGGGAAGGCCTAAAAAAGGCCCACATCATACTAGGGAGAACGTGGAAAGGCAAGCAAGGTACCCGAACAAGCCTAAAAAACAGTTGAGAACAATAGCCCCAAAAACTACAATAATCGGTTAGCAGAAAAAAAAGAACAAATTGGTAACAATCAAAAGCAGTTCCGCAAAGCAGCTTAATAATGTAAATATACATATTCTAACTAAGATATCGTATAAACACAGTGAAAGAACAGTCAATGTCGAGACACATAACTATATTCCTAAATACTAGTAGAAAACTGATAAGAAAAAGAAAAATATGAGGAAAACTATGAACATTAGATTAATGCAAAACAAGCAATAGAAGCAATAGGTAGATCCGAAACAAATAACTACATGGTCAGTAAATATACTACATCTATATAAAATAACAGTAGATATGTGCAAGAAGAGGATAGGAAGAGAGCAGAATAGGAGGAGAAAAAAAAAAGAAAAAAGAAGGGTAGAGAATGTTTCATATCAGAAAAATCAACGTAACTGGTAAGAGATAGGCAGCAATAAAATAGAAAAGTATGTCGAAAAAAAAAAAAGGATGACAGAGGTGAGAGAGAAGAATAATTGAAAACAAGTCAAAGATACAAAATGAGTTGAGTAAAAGAGAAAGAATAAAGAACAACAAGTTGGAGAAGTAGAGGAAAATAGAAGAAGAAGAAAAGCTGTAAAGAGATACTAAGAGGTACCAAGAGAAAGAGAGCTATAAAAAGAACGAACATTTGTGGATGTCAGAGAGAAGAATAGAACAAACATGAGTGGAAACACAAAAAAAACAGAAAGAGATCATGAACATCCATGGAGGTTAAGGACGGCCAAGAAGCCGACCGGAAGAGAAGAGGAAACCATTCCTACAGAAAAATACATCCAGAGAAAAAGAAGGAGATAGTTCAAGTGCCCGAGGCACCAGGAGCCTGTGAAGTCGCCTTTTGAATCTCCATCTCGATCTCCAGCTGGTTGTCCAAGAAGGTAGTTAGATCAGCCGGCTCCTCGAAAATTCTAGAACGTCCTTTATAAGTGATGCGGAATTTCGATGGACCAGAAAACGAGAAGGGAATACCCATCTCAGAAAGACGTTTTCGAAGATTCAGGAATCCTTTTCTCCTTATAACCGTATCCCTGGCAAAGTCCTGAGAAATGGAGATCCTGTGACCATCCCAAAAGACTTGTTTAGCTTTCCGCATATGAGATAGAATCAGTTCAGTATGCTGATGCCGCAATGGTTTAAAAATGATTGCTCTCGGCTGGGTAGCTGTCTTAGACCGAAACGTAGGAACACGGTGTGCTCTTTCAATTTCAAAGTCTCTGTGGAAAGAAATTTGCAAGGTATCTGGAATCCAATGAGACAAGAACTCTATCATAGATGAGGATGACTTCTCTGAATCTTCCGGCAGACCAAAAATGCGTAGGTTAGATCTACGATTACGGTCCTCCTGCTCAGTTAAGTCTCTGCGCAATGCCGCCATGGAGCGCTCCAAGTGGTTGAGGGATCTGGAGTGTTTTTGGACACCATCCTCTGCACAACTGATCCGTGATTCAGTAGCGGATACACGAAGAGAGAGGGCCTTAAAGTCATTTCTGATAGCAGCCACCTCCACTTGTAATAAATCCGTGTTTGTTTTCGTGGACTGCGCAATATCATGTACTTCATTGAGGCGCGCCAAAATGGTGTCCAGCGTTGAAGCGGCCTCTGACTGAGGAGGGTCAGGCGTAGGAGACAGTGACTTAAGCCTTTTCAACGACGTGCCAACATCTTTTGAGTCTTTAGTGGTCGAAGAACGCCCCATAGTCGCAGCCATAAAGAAGCAGCCTCCAGAAAAAAAAAATGCACAACCACTTGAGGAAAAAAAGAGAGGAAAAACTGCGCAGACTATACCATAAAAAATATAGATATAGCAGACTGAGCTGAATGGGCGCTAAAATATAAATAGCGGCGGACTTATATGCAAGACAAGTAGCCAAAATAAATAACACAGCTACAAAAACGCAGGGGAGCACAGTAATAAGCTCGTAGGAAGAAGAGTCATACCACATGAGAGAGCTGCCCTTAGAGAAACAGCGCGTGGACAGCTTAATCCCAGCCAGGCAGCAAAGATATAGCAGAAAAAAAATTATAAATGTTACCAATTGCAGGCATCATCGTGTAGACGAAAGGAACATCCGCCACAAATTGCAATATTGTATCCCAGGCGGCGCCTCTGAGGAGAAGAGAAATCAGCGCGGAGAGCGGAAAGATGGCGTCCGCTCGTGAGGTAAACGAGCGCCTCCGAGGAAATCATCAGAAGACATGCAGCCAGTGTCCAGACGCACAGGAAAACACCTTCAGGCAGCGCACCTCATGCTCCGGTGCGAAATGGTGTCTTTTCCGCCGGTAGGGGCAGCTGAACACGGAGATAGCAGCTCAACAGGCCAGACTTGCCACGGAGCTCAAGCGCGACCCGCCATACTGCAGCGGCGCGCAAGCCACGCCCCCCACCATGAATATTTTTTACTCAAAGGGAAACTCACCAAATTTTTCAGAAAAATAATGTCTAGGAACAAAACAAGAATATCTCAATATCACTCAAACAATCAACTATTGATTGGTTATTTGTGCAAAGGAAGACATTTTATCAGAATGATAAATATGTGCATACAAAAAAGAGCCAGACCTTCATATAATATGCTAAAGAAAGCTGAGCAGCTGTTTTTACACAGAAGGCATTACATATGGATGAATGAGAGCGACTTGCTATATATAACTCTATATTGGAGATGCAAAAACCCCATGTTCCAGTTTCTAGATTTAGATTCCCAGATCATTCGGGATGATCAAATAGCTGTGTATCTAACAGCTGGCCACACATATAAATCCCATGACATTTGGAAAACATTTGTAAATGTATTTGAAACAAGTTGATTCGACAAGAGAACATTCACCTTTGTTCTTTCCCGCCAACTTATTAATCAGGTAGGACTTTCCAGTACGGTAGCGCCCCACGATGGCCACAACTACCACGGGCTGGGTGATCTTGTTTAAAATCTCTATGGCTTCTTGTTTCAGTACAAGTTCTCCTTCTGCTGTGTTCTCGATGAGGCACACGGGTGCTGGCATACTGACCTCGGCAGCCATTATTTCTTACAGAGAAAGTAACAAATGAGACAGATGATGATGATGATGATGATGCAGGACACTGTTTTGAGATCTGTCAAGAAAAGGAAGGGTTAATATAATCAGCAATACTGTGTCTGAACAAACAGCATTGTGTACAGAGTGGGATAAGAGTTTGACACTATATAAACAAGCATTTGAAATGCAATAGGTCTCGCATTATTAAAGTTTGAGCTATTCGCATTGCTAAATAATGCAACACCAATAGCTCAAACTTTAATAATGCGAGACCTATTGCATTGCAAATGCTTGTTTTCTTTAATGTTATGGAAAGCAAATGAAGCCAATTTATACTTTGCGAATGCTAGTTTTCACTATTCACATGCTGACAAACAGTTTGTGCGAATACTGATATTTTACTTTATGGCCAGAGGGAAATTGGAGGAGGGAAATTGGATTGAGAAGAAGAGGAAATGTCCGGAAAACCAATGCCCTCTTGGACCGAAGTGACCTGCTTGTAAAATAATTGGATTAAAGACTGTATATCTCCGCACGGACTACCGTCGTGATGATCCGGCTCTCCCTTGCACTTTTGTGTGATATTCAAGGTTCACAGAGCTGAACAATTAGGCGATTCATCATGCAACCTTTCTGCACAGCTGTTTACTGCGTGTACATTACTGAAGTCACATGACCGGCTTTTCCAGCAAGGCAAGCTGTCAGGGGCTGAGAAGATCGCTACAAGACGTAGCGCCCAGCAGACGAGTACAGCACTGCCTAAGGCGCCCTGCAATGCAGTCAGCCAACAGGTCACATTTCAGGGGCACCCTTGAGAAGACGCTGCTAGTTGATTTAATTTCAAGTGCTTTGCAAAATGATGGAGTTTTGCTTCAATTACAACTGGAAAAACAACAGTTGATGGACAGAATGCAGAACAATGTCATACATTCACCCCAGTACAGAGATCTGGGCCTAAATCCATCGTTTTTTGCTCACCATGCCATTCCAGTTTGAACCCATCGATATGCAAATCAGTCTTGACCCTGTGCCCCATGGGAACAGTCCATCCCAAACTGCCAAGCCAGGTCCTCCCTGGACTGGAATCAAGCATCCTAGGACAGGTTTCAGGCTTTCAGCCATCATCAGCCAGGATAGCTTGATTCCAGTGGCATGGAGAGCACGGGACTCACGTCTGAGCATACCCGTCCCACTCGGGGTGACAAATGCAAAAACAACAGTTGATGGACAGAATGCAGAACAATGTCATACATTCACCCCAGTACATAGATCTGGGCCTAAATCCATCGTTTTTTTGCTCACCATGTCATTCCAGTTTGAACCCAGCCATATGAAAATCAGTCTTGACCCTGTGCCCCATGGGAACAGTCCAGCCCGAACTGCCAAGCCAGGTCCTCCCTGGACTGGAAACAAGAATCCTAGGACCGGTTTCAGGCTTTCAGCCCTCATCAGCTAGGATAGCTTGATTCCAGTGGCATGGAGAGCACGGGACTCACGTCTGAGCATACCCGTCCCACTCGGGGAGACAAATGCAAAAACTACAGTTGATGGACAGAATGCAGAACAATGTCATACATTCACCCCAGTACATAGATCTGGGTCTAAATCCATTGTTTTTTGCTCACCATGCCATTCCAGTTTGAACCAAGCCATATGCAAATCAGTCTTGACCCTGTGCCCCATGGGAACAGTTCAGCCCGAACTGCCAAGCCAGGTCCTCCCTGGACTGGAAACAAGCATCCAAGGACCAGTTTGGGTTTCAGCCCTCAGCAGCCAGGATAGCTTGATTCCATTGGCATGGAGAGCACGGGACTCAAGTCTGAGCATACCCGTCCCACTTGGGGTGACAAATGCAAAAACAACAGTTGATGGACAGAATGCAGAACAATGTCATACATTCACCCCAGTACAGAGATCTGGGCCTAAATCCATTGGTTTTTTGCTCACCATGCCATTCCAGTTTGAAGACATGGCTTAGCAGTTCGGGTTGGACTGTTCCCATGAGGCACAGGGTCAGGACATGATTTGCATATGGCCATGTCTGAACTGGGGTGGCGTGGTGAGCAAAATAATGATGGATTAAACCCAGATCTGTGACTGGGGGTGAATGTTTTGCCATTGTGCAAGATTCCATTCATCATCTTGTGTATTTTGCTGTTCGCCCAATGTGGGAAGGTTATGCCCAGATGTGGGTCCTGTGCTCACTACGCCACTGGAGTCAAGCTATCTTGACTGATGACGGCTGATAGCCAGAAACCGGTCATAGGATACTTGATTCCGGTCCAGGGAAGACATGGCTTGGCAGTTCGGGCTGGACCGTTCCCATGAGGCACAGGGTCAAGACTGATTTGCATATGGCCATGTCTGAACTGGGGTGGCATGGGGAGCAAAATAACGATGGATTAAACCCAGATCTCTGACTGGGGGGTGAATGTTTTGCCGTTGTGCAACATTCCTTCCATCATCTTGTGTGTTTTGCTCTTTACTAAGTAGCTAACGCTCTTTCTGTCAAACGCCCTAGCAGGTTGAAAATGTATACAGCCGGTAACATGTGTGACCAAGTGTGTCCCATGGTTGGGCCATGATACTGTCCTTACTTCAAGCTTATACCTCTGAATGCAATCTAGGGCACCTTCGTTTTAGATCAAGTGGGTGATTTACCAATATTGGTTCTATTATGGAGCACTCGCTTTTGCCACTGTTGCACATTTGGACATTTAAGGAGCGAGGACTACCGGGTTACCTTTGTCTTGAGTGCACTGCGTCCATGGCTGCTGTAATAACCCACTTCCGCCCAGCTTACTTCCACTTTCTATACTTGCCCTCTGAAGGTATAGCGACTTTCGCGTATGGACTTGCTATGATAGGTCCTTGTAAAATTCAATGTTAGTCCCTGGTGCTTAGATGGGACAACCTCTTGCATGACTTAACTATATGCCACTCTGTGAAGACCATTTGCAATTATGGTCTTCCTCCTCTGTGACTAGGCCCCAGACCCTGGCCTGCATTGGTTATTCCAAATGGTGTTTGAGTTTTCTGTCTTTTGTGATCTTGGTGTGGCCATAATACCGTCATTAAATCTAGTTTATTTTCTGAAAATGCTCTATGTTGCATGCTCTGTTTGCAGCTAAAGCTGGTAATTTGTTAATGAGTGTGCCCTTGACCTGGGGGAAGGTGGTGCAGGGGGAAGGGGGTGCAGCCCTTCTCCACTACTCCCAAATCCTATGCACCTTGCCCTTGGCTGTAGTGACAACCACTTTCGCTATGAAAAATCTTATACTTTCTCTGCAGGGTGTGTGACGCTAAGGTGACCTTCAGCATGAACATGCTATGATAGCTAACTGTACAATACATCAGTCCATTGTGCTTAGCTATGGCACTGTTGTACAGGGCTATATGATGTTACCTGTGCGACCTAGCCAAAACAATGTCGCCCTGCTAGTCCTTCGGGCGGTTGTAAGCCTGAGCAATCGGGGGCTTGCCTGGATATGCTCTGGCCCTAAAAGTTGTGTGACAGAAACAGTGGTTCCTGGGGAGAAGTACTTATCTATATTGATAATAGTGTGCACTGCAAGCACTGAAGAATGACAATTCTATCATTCTAAAACATGCAGACAAAGGTGGTGAAATAGTGAGTGGTTCAGGACAGGAAAGACTATGACACAGAGAATCAGAAACAAATTAGTGAAGTCAAGCATTACAGAAAATTGAATACCAATCCGCTCACAGATATTAGCACTCAAATCCATAGAATCACCACTGAAGGAAAGGATGAAGGGTACATTAGCAAGAAGGAATTCAAATAATGTAATGGAAAGAATCCTGGAACCCCTGTGCTATATACACTACCCAAGATTCACAAGAGCACCACTAACCCTCCGGGGCGCCAGATCCTATCTGGATTTGGTATTGTGCTAGAACCTATTGGCAAATACATAGACTTTTTTATCAAAGAGTTTGTACCTTTACAAGAGACCTATGTTAGGGACACTATGTATGATTAATCTAGTAGATGGTATGCCATACAACACTGAATCTGACTGGCTGCCACATTAGATATTTCCTCATTCTACACCAACATTCCCCAAGATGGGAGTATCAAGGTGATAGAGGACTTACTAGAAACAAGACCCAGACCTTTACAAGTGCCCGCGTCCTTTATCATCAATTTACTATGCATTGCCTTGCAATCAAATTACTTTGTATCAATGGTGTCTATTACCAACAATGTTCTGGGACCAGCATGGGGGCTACTTGTGCTCCAAATTTGGCTAACATATACATGGACAGCATAGAGCAAAAGTTTGTCCTGAATACCAGAAATATACATCGTCCCAACATCAAATGTTGGAAAAGATACATATACAAATTCTTTTTTTTTCCACTCAGGTACTCAGATAGAATTTAATGTTTTGGTTACATACTTAACCACCTTTCATACACACATAACTTTTACCTCAACCATCCATTACTCATCCATTGCCTTCCTGTATCTGAATGTACAACATAAAAATGGGTCTTTATACACGTCCCTTCACAGAAAACCCACTGAGAGGAACACCCTCCTCGCATATAAAAGCAAACATCCCAGGGCCCTGAGAGATGGGCTACCTTCTGGTCAGTTCCTGTGCCTTCGCAGAAACTGCACGCACAAAGAAGATTACATGGCAGAAGCAGAAATTTTGAAATCCAAATTATTGGTGTGAGGATGTCCCAACAGAATAATGAGAAGATCACTTAAAAGAGCCTGGTTTTGTCCCAGAGAAGAATTACGCAAAACAAAAGAAAAAACTCCCATTGACAAAATCATATGCGTAACAACATTTGGGGTACATTCTAATAAGATCAGCAGCAGAATTTTGAAAAATTGCCACATAATAAAGAGCATTGATCCCTTAATTGAAACACCAATGTTTGCTTTTAAAAGGGGCTAAAACAAATAGGATCATCTCATTTGCTCTTCCACAGAGGGGAGCCTATACAAAAGGAATGGTATACAACCTTTACCACGCATTTTTTACCACGCACTACCATTACAACGCGGTTTTTACCACGCATACCATTACAACGCATTGCGCTGGGGGGCGCTCTAGGATAGGGAATAGGTTAATTTACTATCCAATAACCTTCCCTAGTGTCCACGGGGACTGGAGTTGGAATAGTAAATTAAACTATTCACTATCCAGCACCCCAAAGCGCTATGCGTTGTAATGGTATGCGTGGTAAAAACCGCGTTGTAATGGTATGCGTGGTGAAAGTATGCGTTGTAACGTCATACATCCAAAAGGAATACCTTACAATCCACCTGGAACTTACCAGAGGTAAAAGGCCATTTCAGGTGTGGAGACTGGGCTGCATGCCCCTTTACATTCAATACCAAAACTTTCGAAAACTCTGGTGTGAAACATACCCTACAATCCTTTTCGAATTGTAACACAAGAAATGTGGTCTGTTGTATATGGTGTCCTTGCGGCTTGCCATACATCGGGCAGACACAACAGCCGATCAAGGCCAGAATTGGGCAACACAGTAGCCGTATACGACGGTCTGTGCTGAATGCACCTCTAGTAACACATTTCTCTAAGTTCAATCACATGGCTGATGATATCAAATGGCAGGTCACTGACAGAGCCAATATACCAGCAAGAGGCGGAGACCTTGCCCAAATTCTACAACGGCTTGAGTGCCGCTGGATTGAGAGGACTAATTCCATAGTCCAGGGATTGAATCCCGCAGAGGAGTGACGTGGATTTGTGACCCCACTGCTGTCTTAAAATTACACATGCTTAGTACCGTCCAGTAATGCTTACCTATACTTTTTCTATATATGGGACAATGTGTTCCTTAAAACCTTTGGTCTAATTGCCTTTATACTATTCTACTAATCTAAATTGTGCTTAGAAGTATTTCCCCGTACCATCATATTATCTAGGTGTGGGAATTCTGCTCATATGTCACCTGAATGTGGTCACAGTATACCCCGCATATTGGAAGCATAGAAATATTGTTTTTTTGTATATTATTGTATATTTATAGTTATAGCCACCACTGTATTACACTTTACTAGTTCATTGCTTGTCACAATTCTATGAATATTTGCGCACAGAATGCACCACCAAGGAGCACACTATGGTTATTCTGTTCCCTGGTTGAGTAATGTATTATTTCTCAAAACGAAACCATTATTTGGATTATTGAAACATCATTATTTCTGATCTTTATCCCATATATGTAGTTATGACCACCAACGTACTAATTTTAATCCGTTCCATGCTCTACACAAGGCACTAGTCTATTGCGAGTTTCAATGTTTTCCCCAGAATCCATCATCGTTTTCATGTTCTCTTTGTGAGCACTTTATTGTTTTCTATACTCAGACACCAGGGACGTAGCCTGGCTGTTCCTTTTCTGTAACAATTTTGCAAACAGAGAGGATATGTTATTTTGCAAGATTCCTATCGCTTCGCACCACACTCTATTATGATGACTCATCCCCTTCCTTCTCTTTCTATTCTCTCACCACCGGTCTTTCATCTCTTTCTGTCGGAGAACAGATAACCGAACCTCATCCACTGGCGGCAATCCTTAGTGATGCATGCCGTGAGGGCTGCAACCACAAGCTCACTGTCATTGTACCAGAGCAGACGGCCTTTGTGGACCCTGCGTAGCTAAGGCACGCTTTCTATGTACCACTGATTCACGTTGCCGAAGAAGCCCCGGATTGCATCGGCGGGTGAACGGGCCGCCCGTGTTCGTGGAAGTCGGCCCGCTGCGGCGTGAGCAACATGAAGGTCCAGGTAGCGCGGTAGAGGTGAGCGTTGGGGACCGGGAAGGCGGGAGGATTGCGGGCGGGGGGAGCGCTGCCGCATTGGTAGTGGTAGAGCCGGCAGTTGCTTTTATCAGGGAGCAGCGGGCCCGGTCTGCCCGCGCGCAGTGAGCTAAGAGCCGAGGGATACGAGGCGGTAAGAGGCGCTCCGCATCCCTGTCCGCTGCTCGAGGTGCGGCTGCCTTAGTGGAGGAGGAGCGGGAAAAGGGGTTTTTGGTTTCAGTCAGCGCTCCCCTTTAGGTGGATTGTGGGCAGGGGGGAACAACATCGGCAGGTAGTGCATCCGGCCGGTGAAAATCAGATGGCAGGGCTGAGCAGTGTTTTGGGGGAGAGCTCCAAGGCCAGGGGTCCCCCCCCTCAGTTATTGAGGGAGCGTTCAGAGGTGGCTGTTGTTAAGAGAGGGGGAGGGGAGTGGGCCACGGAGGCAAGGGCCCCAGCTGTTTCAGTGAACATGGGGCCTGAGCAAAGGGACAGAGATGCAAGTATGGGGCCAGGTTGGGAAGGTATGGGGAGGGATTTAACTAGCCCTCTTCTTTTTACCCCGTCTCCGGCTAGAGGAAATGCTTTTTCAGTGGGGGGCAGTTCCCCTGGGGAGGAGGAATGGGCACAAGTGGGGGGGTGGGGAGGGTTGCAGCCCCTGGGGATGGGTCAGGGTCAGGTTTCTGGATTGGATCATGGTGATGTGAGGGTAGATGACCTGTCAGATGAGGACCTGGACCTGGCGGCGGGGGGTCAAACACGGGATGTTTTCCCGTCTTGGGCAGAGGGAGTGCGGGGCTTGGGCGATGGTGGGCAAAGTGAACCGGTTACCCTCTTTCGGAGCAAGAGCGCGGTGAGGGGAAGGTAAAGGGGTTCGAAGGGACTAGGTTTGAATCTTCGGGGTTTGTTGAGGGTGGGGAGGGGTTTTCAGTTGGCAACAGTTTCTGCTCCATCGGCGCAGACAATGTTGGAATGGGGTGAGGGTGAACTGGAGGGGGACAGACACCTCACCCCCAGTTTGCTCCTTCGTAAGTAAAATTAGGTCGCTGGCTGTGTGTCCAGGCGGCGCGGGGTGCGGGGGGGGCACTTTTTGGAGTGGGCAGAAGAGTAGGTCTTCTAGTTTGTGGTGAGGTCTCAGTACACCAGTCCAAAATGTTTCTTCACAGGGTAGGGAACGTCGCGGGATGGCAGACTCGGTAGGGCGAGGTGTGGCCCAACTGCGTCGATGAGAAGGGAGGGTGGAGACTTGCGCGGCACATTCCATACCAGCTGGGGATCCCGGCGCGGCCAGCGCACAAAGGTCTAGCGCGACCTCGCTGACCCCAACAACCAGCAGGACCCGTTGGTCAGCTGGACCACTGGATAGGAATCTCCAAGAAAGTGGTAACAAAATAAACAAGAAAATTATGGTTTCATGGATAAAACAATTGTTTTTTGGAAATTTGATTTGAATTTTGATGCTGATTTAGAAAGTTATTAAGATTTAAATAGAAATAGGAATTTTAACCGAGATAAGGTTAGGCAACAGTGCGCAGAAGCCAAGTGGAAACACTTGCAGAAAAAATAACATATGAAAAGGAACATAGGGACATTGTGCTAGCTTCAGCAGAACGCCCAGAGAAATACTGTAAACAGATTAATTTGAATAAACGTGAGTGCTTCTTTTCAAATACAAATGGAGTTCTATTACCACCCTGAAATACACATTTTGCTGCAGAATTTCATGCAATTTCCCCCCCAAAAAATCGTAATTGTACAAAAATAAATTACGCACATTTCGTATTCCCCTACATCCAGAATGCGCAGTTTCCGTTCTCCCTTCTAAACAAACTTCATAAACGAAACCAGCCTGCCACACACTCCCTGCACGCTGGAATAAATAGACATTAGTAAATAAAGAGTGACGACAAAGGTGTTTCCCTTACAAATCCCCGCAGCATCGGGACTCGCGAAAGTTCCCATGTTAACAAGAGACCCGCCCTAAGCCCTCCTCGGTTGCCAATGCCAGGCCCCGGGGGAAGCACAGTCGCAGACTAGTCTTCCCCGGGGGTCTTTCGCGCAGGGGATAGGACAGGCAGGGGAAGGGGAGGAGTTAGGTGGGGGGTATGTAAGGCACAGGGGAGGAAGGGGACTTCCTCTTCCTGTTGCCTGGCACCATCGGGAGGGTTAAGAAAAGGGTAGCTTTAGCAGTCGAGGAATTCAGAGTAGGTTGTGGGGTTTTTGAATTGTTGGCCGTCGCGAGCTGTCTGCCGGCAGCTAGGTGTTCTTAACGCTCTTTGCGGTCATTTTGGCATCTCGGGAGTATCGTTGGAAGAGGTTCAGGCGGCTCTGCTGCTGTTGGCCCGCGCGGGCAATGAGGACCCGTTGCAGCCGGGGGTTTTAGGGCAGGCGTGGGTGGGGGCTGCGAGGGCCCCACTGGCGGCCTCAGCCGGAGTCGCGGCGGCGCTCCTTGCCTGTCAGGACGACGCCCCGTCTATGCGCGGGTGGGCGACCGAGCGGAGGGGGGGCGGAGAGCCTAGAGACTCGGCGAGGGGCGGGAAGCGCAGAAGCCTGCCACCGCGAGTCTTCCCTCCACTCCAGTTCCTGCCCGGGGCCTCTGGGGCGGGGTCTGGGGGCACAGAGCCTCTGGTGATACGGCCTCAGCACGCTCCTGAGCCGGAGGGCACGATGGAAGGGGCGGGGCAGGGAGACCAGCCTGTGGCCTTAATGCACGACACCACTGGGGCGAAGGGGGCGGACCTGGCCACTGAGGAGGGGGTGCAAGTGGAAGACTTGTCGGTAGGGCAGGGCAGGATAGGGGGACCTGTGATAGGGGACTTGGGGCAATGGGATGATGCCCCTATTGATTTGTCCACCAGCTCCAGGGCGCCCACCCCTGCCCCTGCGGGGCGGGAGGAGGCTGGGAGGCCCGCAGGCCAGGGGGAGCCTGGGTGGGTCCCGTGGCCGGTGCAGGGGGGTTTCTTTCCATCTGCGGGGGATTTTCTAGGCTACCGCCCGCCCCCGCCTCCACAGGTCTGGGGTTCAATGTCATGGGAGGACAGGGCCAGGGAACAGCGGATCCTGGGGCAGATTCAGGAGGCTAGGTGGGCAGAGCAGACCAGGGCCAGAGTGGGAGCAGTGTGGGGGACTGAGCTGGAGGGGCCGCCTACCCCGACCTCGGAGGAGGAACGGGCGGCGGAGGTAGAGGAGGCGCAGAGGCGCGTGAGGGCCAAGAAGGTGGTAGATGACTGTCCTAGGAGCATGATGGCAGGGGTAGGGACGGCCTCGACGGCTTTGAGGCCCGATGGTGCTGGGGCCCGCTCAGGCTGGAGCGACCTGAGGGGCGGGAGGGGAACCAAGCCGGCGGCTGTCGGCAGAGCCCGGGGTTGCCTAGCGGGGCGCAAGACAGCCCCGAGACGCAGGTGTCAAATGTGTCACGTGTGACGGCTGGAGTGCAGAAAGGTGTGAAGAGAGCGGTGGGGGATGTGGCGAGTGTGCCTGTGTAAGTGGAGCCGGTGCTGGAACTGGACTATGATGACGAGAGTGAGGAGCTTGAGGAGGGGGAGGTGCAGGATGACTTAGCCGGCCCGCGGGGCGAGGTGGACAACAGCGACTTTGGTGTTTTGCAGGCCCTGACGGCGACGGCGGGCAAGGACAAGGCGGTGGCAGCGAAGGCTTCGACCCCCAGAGGACGGCCCCGGGAGCGGCTCCCCACGGTTACAGGTGAGGGATCCTGGTGGGTGGCTTGGGATGACGACTCAAAAGGGGGAAGGAAGAGGACTTGTAGGTCAGTGGGTATGGGGGATGGGTCGATACGGGAGCCGTAGACGCCAACGGGCGGTCCACCTGTGGACGGTAAGAAGGTGGACGGTAAGTCGATGGCTACGGCCTAGGTGCAGATGGACAAAGGCGATGGTAAGGAGGAGAAAGGGGTGAGGCTGCCAAAGAAACTCCCCTATATGGGTATGGCTATGCCCTTGGGGTCGCATCTTTCTGAAAGCGTCAAGGCACGGATTTGGAAACACGAATTTGTGTATGTGTTCAAGTTACTGCATACGGAGGTTCAGGCCAAGGAGGGATCAAAGGAAGAGGAATGGGAGCTGACGATGCGGCCCCGGGTGCCAGTGACAATGGAGAACTGGACTTCGGCGTTCTTGATTTATGCCAGTATTTATTGTGAGAGGCATTTGGACTGGGCTATCGCGCTTTTTAAGTACATGGACATCATTCGCAAGGCCCAGATGCAGTTTGGGGGTTTTGCCTGGTTGAGTTATGACGAGGAATTCAGGGCAAGAGTTAGTGCGGATCCAGAGAAGAGTTGGGGGGAGGTAGACCAGGAACTCTGGGTGCAGTGGATGGCGTCCACGCACTCTACTGCATCCACACACACGGCCAGCGGTTTGCCGGTACCGTATCGGTCCTTTCCGCCACGTCCCGCCCACAGCGGGGCGGGGGGAAGTGCGGTGCCTAATACCCTCATCTCTGGTCAGCCCACCAAACCAGGGGGATATTCGACGGGGGCCTGTTGGAGCTATAACCGGGGGTACTGCTCGAGATACCCCTGTAAGTTTAAACATGAGTGCTCCAAGTGCGGCAGGAAACACGCCCTCACTCAATGCCTTACACTTGTCACCCCCTCAGAGCAATGGCGGAACACCAAAGGGCGGGGCCATCCTGGACAGAAGGGCGCCTACACCGGTTAGGGTGGAGGTGATGGCACTGTGGCTCTCTTGTTACCCGGATCAGGAGGCGGCGGTGTGGCTTTTCTGGGGTTTCACAGAGGGCCTTAGGGTAGGTTATCAAGGCCCCAGAGTGCGTCGGTGGGCGGACAATTTGCGGTCAGCAAAGGAACTGCCAGGAGTGGTAGCCCACAAGTTGTTGAAGGAGGTTGAGGAAGGAAGGGTAGCCAGCCTGTTTACTGATTGGCCTTAGGAAGACCTGATCATTTCTCCACTGGGGGTGGTGCCGAAGAAGGAGGAGGGGGAGTTTCGGATGATCCACCATCTCTCGTGTCCGGAGGGCCAGTCAGTGAATGACTTTATTGCAGAGGAGGATTCGAGGGTGCTCTATGCTTCTGTGGATGACGCGATGCGTTTGGTGAGGGTGTGCGGGACGGGGGCTGAATTGGCGAAATGTGACATCAAGTCGGCTTTCCGTCTGCTGCATATACATCCGGCGGAATTCTCGCTCCTGGGCATGCAGTTTGGGGGGGCCATCTACGTGAACAAGGTTTTGCCCATGGGGTGCGCCATCTCTTGTGCATTGTTTGAACTCTTTAGTACTTTTCTGCAATGGGCAATGGTGAGGATTAGTGGGTGCCGCGAGGTCACTCACTATTTGGATGATTTCCTCTTCCTGGGGAGGGCGGATTCTGGTGATTGTGGCAGGGCCCTGTCGCGGTTCCAGGAGATGGCTTTCCATTTTGGTGTTCCCTTGGCGCTGGAGAAAGCGGCTGGTCCCAGCTGTTGTCTGACGTTTTTGGGGATCGAGTTGGACTCTGTACAGTGGTTGGCGCGCCTTCCGGGGGCCAAGGTGACGGAAATTCTGTCATGTCTACGGTGGGCGGTCGAAGAGAAACGTATCCCTTTGAGAGCGGTGCAGAAACTTCTGGGTTTCCTGAACTTTGCGTGTAGAGTGGTAAGAGCAGGGTGGACATTTTGCAGGTGGCTCGGCATGGCCATGTCGGGTGCGGTGCTTCCACACCACAGAGTCAGGATTTCCATGGGGGTGCGGGCTGATTTGAGGACCTGGATCATATTTTTGAATGATTTCAACGGAGTGTCACTGGATTTTGATGAGGACAGGGCGGTTTGGCAATGTCAGATTTTCTCTGATGCATCGGGGTCAGCAGGGTTTGGCGTCTTCTGGGACGGGAGGTGGTGTGCTGAGAGTTGGCCTGCTCACTGGTTGAAACAGGGGAGGAGCATTACTTTCCTGGAATTTTTTCCTTTGCTGGTGGCGCTGGAGATTTGGGGGAGTGAATTTCAGAACAAATCAGTGCTCTTCCACGTCGACAACATGACAGTGGTGGAATTGGTGAACCGCCAGAGAGCCAGGGACCTGAGAGTGCTGCGTTTGTTACGGAAATTCATGTTGGCTTGCCTGCGGCTGAATGTGGTGTTTCGGGCGAAGCATGTCCCTGGGGTGAATAATGACATTGCGGATGCTTTGTCTCGTTCGTAGTGGCAGCGGTTCCGGCAACTGGCACCGGGGGCGGATATGTGCAAGACCGAGCTGCCGGACGGCATCTGGGCCTTGGGGGAGTGAGGATGATTGGCCTGGTGGAACGGTCAGTTGCAGACACCACGAGGAAGACGTATCGGCTAGCATGGTCAGAGTTCGGTGCATTCATGGGTTGGAGGCAGGAATCAAGTATGGGTGACAGGTCTGGAGTGGAACAGGGTGTTAAACATTTTGTGCTGTGTTGCATTGATAAGGGGCTGACTGCTGCTACAATTTCTGGTAAACTGGCAGAGATCTCGTTTTATTGTACTTTGTTCATGGGGTTTGATCCGACGAAAGATGTGATTGTGAGCAGGATGCTCCGAGGATGGGGTAGGGAATGTAGGGGAGGGGGGTAGACTGCGTGAGGCAGTTACATTTGACCTGTTGGTTCGGCTGGTTGGGGTGTTGCCGGGATGCTGTTATGATGTTTTTGAAGTAAGGATTTTCTGTTTGTGTATGGTTTGGATGTTTTTTGGAGCGTTTCGGGTGTCTGAATTGTTGGGTACGAGGACGACGGCTGGTAGGGTGTTTGAGGAGATTCATGTGGATGGAGGGCGCCTGGGGATTTGGTTGGGGTGTTCGAAGACTGACCAGATGGGTAGGGGGAAGTGGGTGTGGCTGAATGAGGCGGATGGTGGGGCAGTGTGCCCGGTGGCCGAGTGGAGGGCCTTCTTGGGGACTGCGAGCGTGACACAAGGTGAAATCTTCTGCCATGCCTCGGGTGCTCGAATGACGGCTGGCCAGTTGTTGGCGGTGTTGCGCATGGCTTTGCAACGGCTGGGTTTGGATGCTTCTGGTTTTGGGACCCACTCTTTTCATATCAGGGCCGCAACAGCTGCGGGCCATCTGGGGTGGTCCTGGGACAGGATTCGGCGGATTGGAAGATGGAAGTCGCGCTGTTGTGAGCGGTATGTGAGGAAGTGAGGTGGTCATAGGTATTTGATTGGCTGGGACGTGTTTTTGTGTTTCTGTGCTAACATCTTTTTCTTTCGTAGGTTGCGTGTGTGGACCAGGGACTAAGACGGTGACCTGGATTGTGGGGCACTCCTTCGTGCACTGGCCATCTAAATATGGTGAACAACAGGTGTACGGCCGTAACCTGGGACTGAAAGGACATTTACAGGAGGTACACTGGTGGGTTAAAGGTGGCATGCGATGGGGGCACTACTGCCCTGGCTCGCCAAAATGGTCCCGCAAAAAGGATGCCCGGACCTGTTGATTATTCATCTGGGAGAGAACGGTCTGGAGCAGCTGTCAGGTTTGGCGCTTGTGCAGCTGATGCAGAGGGATCTGGAGGTATTGAAGTCCAGGCTTGCAGGGACTTGCATTGCCTGGATGGAGTTGGTGCCCAGGAAAGTTTGGAGGGGGGCAATGAAGCATGGGGCAATTGAGAGGGCACGGAGGAAACTCAACAGGGCGATGAGACTTTTTTGCAGTGACAAGGACATTAAGGTGATCTCGCACGGAGGAATTCGACTGGAGGAACCTTTAGTTTTCAGGGACGACGGAGTGCACCTGTCTCGCTTGGGGAATGTGTATTACATGATGGAGATGAGAGATGTGGTGAGCAAGTTGTGGAATGAGGCAATGTGGTGTTGCAGGGAGTGAGTGCGAATGAGTGCAGTGAGCAGGGGGACAGCGGACCTGTGGGGGGGTGGGGCAGGGAACCGCCCTACAGAGGGTTCCCTGGTTGGTGGTACTTTGAAGGGATAGGGGGGTCAAGAGCGGGCACACCCATCCCTTGGGGGGGGAGTTCGAATGGCAGACGGAGGCATGCCTGGACGGACACAAGGAGCGGGCAGGATGACAGGTGATTGGTGGATATGGATGAGGTACGGCATGGGGCATGGAGTGGTTGTGATGAGGTGGAGCGGGTTAAGCGTGTCAGCAGTGAAGTGTTGATTTGGGGTTTGAAGTTATTTATTTGTTAATGTTTACTGTTATGTAAGATTACGCAGCCTGGTCTAATAAATGGCCTTTTAGGCTTAAATACACTGCGTGGTCTGTTTATTGCGCGATGCCGGGCCCCGGGGGAAGCACAGTCGCAGACTAGTCTTCCCCGGGGTCTTTCGCGCAGGCGATAGGACAGGCAGGGGAAGGGGAGGAGTTAGGTGGGGGGGTATGTAAGGCACAGGGGAGGAAGGGGACTTCCTCTTCCTGTTGCCTGGCACCATCGGGAGGGTTAAGATGAGGCCACCCACCCGCCCTGCAGTTTGGGGTATGGTTTGGGTTGGTTTTTGTTTGTGGCGTGCCAGTTTAGGCCAGAGCTGCGCTAGGCGGTACTTTGAAGGGATAGGGGGGTCAAGAGCGGGCACACCCATCCCTTGGGGGGGGGAGTTTGAATGGCAGACGGAGGCATGACTGGAAGGACACAAGGAGCGGGCAGGATGACAGGTGATTGGTGGATATGGATGAGGTACAGCATGGGGCATGAAGTGGTTGTGATGAGGTGGAGCGGGTGAAGCGTGTGAGAAGTGAAGTGTTGATTTGGGGTTTGAAGTTATTTATTTGTTAATGTTTACTGTTATGTAAGATTACGCTGCCTGGTCTAATAAATGGCCATTTACGCTTAAATACACTGCGTGGTCTGTTTATTGCGCGACAGAGCTCGGCGAAACGCTGACGCTCTCAGCCAGCCCGAGGATTTACAGTAAATTATCTGGAACTGACTTTAATAAGAGTGAAGATGACTTCCTTGAAACCCGGGCGGTGGAACTGTGTTTTCACTACAGCTGTTGCTGGGGCAGCCAGGGCTGGTTCATAGCCGAGCAGGCAAAGGAAGAGCCTCAGATAAATTGGTGTTTATTTCGGAGCAAATGGCGGAAGAGGCAGCGAACTGTCCTCAAAACTACATTTAATTTCTATGGCTGTATCTGTTAGCATTCAGTCGATAAAAGCCTGGGTGGCTGTTGCATCAGTGGACTATTGCGGGAATCGCTGTTTGCTCATGATAGTAACAGGTATCAAATTTGCCCCACTCAGCCATTCATCCTTCTGAGGTTGTGAAAAAGAGCACCTTCAAGTTTGGTACTAATAAACATGTTATTCAGCACCAAGATGCCCCAAGTGGGACGTATCTACGTGTTATTTTCACAATACGAACCTAGTTAAAAGGCAGGACAGCTCTGTGCAATATCAAGAGGTGATTGGAGCGGCACTAGCAGTCGCGGCTTGGTCGCTGGGGGTACCTGACTGAGTCTGCACCACCTCTGCTCCTGGGCTGGGGTCCCGCATTGGCAGGATCGGATTGGGTTTGAAAATCGGCCCGGGCACACACACAAAAAATCAGCCCCCATTTGCATAATGCCTTTCCTCAAATCACTGCTTCAGCGAAATTGCATTAAAAAGAAGGGGGGGGGGGCTTAAAAAAATGCACGCATTAGTTGACACTAGTTAAACACACCTGAAAACAAGTGAGGCCACTTCTACTGAGGCCCCCTGCCCCGCTCAGTATGTGCACACATTAATGGGCCGGCCAGCGAAACAAAGGGAGTGATACCTCTTACTGTTGCTAAACCGGGGGTGGGGGACCGGTGGTGTTGGTGGGGGGGTGGTAATGAGCGCCCATCTGCCTGCAGAAAGGCCACTCAGCCACCCACTGGGCTGCTGGCTGTATTCCGAAAATTGAGACACTTCCCAAATCGGTCCCAGACTGCTCAAAAAAGCAGCCCACAGCAGGAACTCAGATGCCGGCCCCTCGGGCATTGCCCGAATGACCGCGTTACCAATCCGAGGCTGCGCATTGGTGCCTTCAACTTCTTCGACCCTTCTCAGTCAATACTGACGCTGCTCCAGCAGCGCCAGGATTGGCTTAGCAGGGATACTCGCCGCCTGCCCATTATGAGACCGAGGGTTACGGCGTTAATCAACCCTCGCTCTCCTAATGCCCTCACTCTCCTAATGCGCAGTCGCCAGGCTGATCGAACACTAGTGCACATGACTGAGCTGGTCGGAAAAATTCTCCGACCTAAACCCAAAATGCACACTTGTGATGCTGCTTGCTGTGCGCTCTATGCCAGCCCCTGATCTGACATTGCATGTCAGTCAGCATAACGCCGGACCGCCCACCCCCTTCAGATTCTGAAGGGGGTGGGCGGTCTGGCGTCATGCTGACAGACATGCATTGTCAGATTAGACAGAGCCACCGAGGGAGCTGCGGGTAAGACTTCAACACCCCAGCGCCCTAATGGACGGTGCCCCACTGCATATATCTGGATGCAATGACAGAAACAGCAAAATACAAGTTGGGAGGCACACTATGTTAAGCACAGGTGAAAAATGTTTAGCTTATGTGTTTTAAGCCACTCCCTTAATTACATTGGCCACGCCCCATTCAGAGACCCCCTAGTTTTTTCATTCTTTTAAAGCCCTGGCCCTACCCCGAAACTGGGGTGATGCCCACTTTAAAGAAAAGACAGGATCAAACGGAGGCAGGAGGTCCGGCTAGCGGCATCTAACACTAGGTAAGGGCTGTCGGCTCAATATATCCGTGCCCTAACCCGATATCACCCCCCTTCCAGCCTCGTGCGATGGCACTGCATAGTCGCCTTGGGGATGCCCAAGCAGAGGGAGGCAGGGACAATAGCCCCCAAACCAGGGTGGGGCAAACTTACTCACCGCCATCAACGCCGAACGCTGCCTCCGGACCTGATGCGACGCACACGTAAAAGGACTGTTTGTATATGTGTCCCACACCCCCTCGGTTGCAGAGAGGCGCTCTATTTTCCTAGGAATGCATGAAAACACGGTGTTGTTTCAGAATTGCCGGGGGCGCTGTGTTTTCGTTGGTCACTGGTAGGTCCCACTAGCAAGTCACAGTGAAGAACCCTTCGAGTATACTTGTCAATGCAGTTACGCGAAACATGCCAAAAGACCCGATTCAGGCAGGAGACTTCAACGTTTTAAGCCATAAATGACTAATTTTAGCAGTCACCCATCTAAAATTGCATTTGCTTCCATTCTAGTCAAAAGGGAAAAAGAAATCCACGTATCTGGTTTTTTTTCCAAAATCTCCCTGGATCTAGTTGCATTTTTCTAATTTCTTTCTTACCCGGGGGCAGCTGCAGCAGCACACGTATCACAGACAAACTAAAGCGAGGCAGTAAGAGAAGTATGGACTTTGAATAGCCTACGGATATACAAATTTAAAAGACACTTACTGTAAACCTCTTGTGCTCGTCTGATGGCTCTGGCCGTCAGGCGGCTGTACCAGCCTATTTATACACTCCGTTAGCGGGCATCACTCAAACCGAAACTGAAAGTTCTTAAATAAGTGCAGCATTCTGTCATTTTGAAGGAATTCAGCCATTTCCCGGAAAAGAGAAGGTGTTTCCAGGGTAAACGTTTACATACTGACTCAGTGTCGGATTGGGATCACTATTCGGCCCGCGCACCAACAAACAAGCATTTGCAATGCAATAGGTCTCGCTTTTACATTACTTTAAGCTATTGGCATTGTAAATGACAATGCCTTTTATTTCGTTTTAAAAACTAAAACATAAATATAAGGAATTGTCATTTACAATGTCAATAGCTCAAACTCGCGTAAATGCGAGACCTATTGCAGAGCAAATGCTTGTTTTTTGCAACTGCACTCAAATTCAATTTTCCTCTAAAATTCGCCTCGTGCTGATTAAAACTCCGCCTTCAATCACCTGCTTCTGCAGGTGGAAGGATGGGGGTATGCACTTTTCATGGCTCATCACAGAAAGGCTCCCATAGTTCGTTCACACGTTTACATTTAACTCCGCGATCGAGTGAGGGCAGCAGCTCTCAACTGCGGCATTTCGTCCAGGTTTGATTTACCCTTTGCATTTTGGTACTTGTAGTACTGCAGTTTGTAACGGTAGGAGCTTAAGAAGGATGGGATAAAGAGCTTTACTGAGTGGTGCTTGCCCCTGGTGTAAAACCGGTCTGCAAAGCAGATGCGTGTACGCCCCCCACCCTCCTCCACTTACGTGGCTGCAGATGTCTCTATGCCACCGGCGCAATTATGTTTCAGTTCCAGGTCTAGGACATAATGTTCCAGTGATAGGGACTCACTCGTCTGGGTACCCCTCCCAATAACGACTAGTGAGGTGTTACAATAGTGCAGCCAGTACCCCTCCCGAGTCCCCCCCAAACCTTCCATCCCATCCCATCCCATCACATCTCCTACCCCCAGCACAATTAACAGCTGAGCTGAATGTGGCACATCGAGAATGTGGAGTAACAGCCAGAGCTGCCGCTTTTGGTCCCGCGAAAGGAGGTTCCAGTCTCCGCGTCGACACAATATTCTGTGATACTGGGCATAACCCCCGCACAGGGCCCACTCCGGAAACAGACATGTTACCAAAACCACAGCCAACACGAGTTGTAGTTTGTTGTGGTCGTTGTTGGCCGCAGTTTTATTACCGTTATATACCAACTAATTTTTCTATCCCCTGGGCATCACTCTTATGGCCAGGGTCATAAATCATTATCATGGCATATCATAAATCATGTGTCATACATCATCCGTATGTCATAAATCATTGGTGTCATGACAAATCGGACGTCATAACTGATTATCGCCGCCTGTCATAAATCATTTGTCATAAATAATTTTGTTGGTCATAAATCATTTTGTCGGTCATAAATCATTTGTCTGTCAGCACTTATTTGCATATCAGAGGATCATACATCATGTGTCATAAATCATTTGTGTACCATAAATCATGTGTGTCATGGACCGCCATAATGTGGACATCATAAATCATTTGTGTTACGTTGTTGTCTCTCATTTGTCATCCATCATTCTTGGTCATAAATCATTCGCTTGTCATGCCTCCTCTGCATATCCTAGAATCGTGAATCACCATGACAGTTCGTTATTCCGCTCTCTTATACAGACCCTCCAGGAATTCGCGATTTCGCAGTTTCGCGGTTTGCCGCGAAATCGGCACTTTTGTAAAAATGCCGCGATTTTTACAAAAGTGCCAGCGAAATCGGCACTTTTATAGAAATCGCAGCATTTTTACAAAAGATAACGCATGCCGCTATATCCTGGGGGTGTGACTTTTATACTATCGCGCAACTTCCTATGGTGTGTCTGGAAAAAGTACATTTATTCACATTTTGTCCTGAATTTTGACCCTCTGTCCTGAATTTTTAATCTTACCGTCTTGAATTTGCACCCATGCCATGTTGGCCACCCTATTCTGGAAACGAGAGCTGTGCAGTGTAGAGTGGGCGTGGAGGTGCAATGCAGTGCGGGGATGTGCGCTGGAACCGAGACCCGTGAAGGCAGCAGGGAGCTGTGACAGATGCACATCTGGAAACGAGAGCTGTACCGTGTAGAGTGGGCGTGGAGGTGCGATGCAGTGCAGGGATGTGTGGTGGACAGAGTATCTATGACAGAGTTTGAGGATACAGACGGTGATAGGGGGGGTCAGCTGTCAGAAAGACAGAGCAGTGAGGGGCGCCGCTGTGGGCGATCATTCCCTCAGATTAATTTTGCTCGGCTGGAGACAATTAACAATTCGCTGTTGGAGGGGGCGGAGCACCTTGCCCTTGACCCTGTGTGCATCAGACACATGCCTGAGCGGAGAGAGAGGCTGGGTGTTGCAGCCCGGGAGGGGAGGAGGGGTGTCTCTGATATCGTGCTCTTTGGTGTCTTGAGAGTTGTCTGAAGTGATTTCGTGTCAGCCCGGGGAGAGGGGAGATCATACGGAAGGACAGGGATACTGACATCTGACCCTGCTGCTCAAAACGTCAACATCCGCCAGTTCAAAGCCCTCTGAGCGCCGGCAGACACAGCTCTCGGAATCCCACAGCTGACAGAACATGCAGTCCACAGCACGCTACAGCTCACCGAATGCAAACACCCACAGCACCTCACAGCAATCCAGGCATCCTGTAGTTCGCAGCTTCCTACAGCTCCGAGCACTACATCCAGTGTTAGAAGTGGGCGGGGACGGAAGGGCACGGCGTGCCCTTACTTTTAAAAATTATGTCAGTCCGTTCCCCTACTTCTTTGTTTTAAAAAAGCGTCCCGGGACTGTAGGAATAGCCCTACTTTTAAGAGTGCAACTTCATCTTTCAGACTGTGTGGTTCACATTGAAAAATGCCTCTGGAGTGCGCCCGACCTCCTCCCCCTTCGCCTCTGTGTCTGGGGGCCTGCAAAACAACACAAAAAGGCCATCAGTCTTAGGTTAGCATGTAAACTGCTTCCTCTGATGGCCCTGCTGCTGCCTTGATTCACACCTAATTTAGTGGGGCCGCTACTTGCTTGCACCCACTGTGACCAATGCAATGATCACATCAGGATACTTTGGCTTCCCCGCCCTTGACCTGCTCTGCCCTTTATTTTCGGCTCACGCAGACTGCCGGTCGCCACCAGGAAAAAACAAGCATTTGCAATGCAGCAGGGTTCGCATTTACGCGAGTTTTAGCTGTTGGCATTGTAAATGACTGCCTTTTATTTTATGTTTTTGAAACCTAAATAAAAAGCTTTGCCATTTACAATGCCAATAGCTTAAACTCGCGTAAATGCGAGACCTATTGCATTGCAAATTTTTGTTTAAGGTTGGTGTGAGTAATTTATTTGTAATTTTTCTATTGTGGTACATATGTTTATATGGTGGTGAAGCCATTAGTATTCCAAGCCATACGTTTTCAGATGTGTGTTTAACCAGGAGGGTAGGCCAACAACCATTGCATTCTCTGACAGGACTGTCCAACGCAAATGATGTGTACTTTATGTCAGATTTGATGGAGCAGTTATGAGGCCCCTGTCTATTTTTTTGCAGCCTGTAGCCAAGGAAATCTATTGGGGTCCCTGAAATTTCAGCTTGCAGCAAAGCCTTCTATCACGCTGTGCTAGGGATGTCTACTATAAGAGGCCAAGGACGGAATGAGCAATGATATTTTACTCATTCTCGGCAAATGGGCTCAGTTGAGTATTAAATGTACCAGCACCCCAGTGCAGGAATGAAAGTCTGTATTACCCCAAGTCTTCTTTGTCCCAATCTTTGGATTCCATCCCTCTTGCTCAAGGACCAGGTTCAGACTTTCCCAGATTACATATTGCTTGGTAGTGAGTCCTTACTGAAAAAGGGTTGACAAGGGCAACATTTTGAAAAACAACTGAGTTATTTTCTTTTTCTAACGTTCACATCACTCAGTAATCATCCGGAGGGACCGCATCAACAACACAGGAGGAGGCATCGCCATCATCTACAGGGACACCATCCGCATCAAGACCAACACCGACGACACCCTGACAACCGCCGAACACCTGCACTTCCAGATCCACACGGACCCCAAGACCACCCTCCGAGGCACCCTCATCTACCGACCCCCGGGACCACGCACACAATTCAGCGAGGACATCGCCGACTTCATCAGCCCGCATGCCCTCCCCTCCGCTGACTACATCCTCCTGGGGGACATCAACTTCCACCTGGAGAACAACAACGACCGCAACACCATCACCCTGCTGGACAACCTCGCCAACCTCGGTCTCAAGCAGCTGGTGTCCACCCCCACCCACCTCGCCGGACACACACTCGACGCCGTCTTCTCATCCAGCAAAGACATCACCTTCAACCACGCCACCGGACTCCACTGGACGGACCACAGCTGCGTCCACTTCACCTTCAAAAGAACGACGATCCACCACCACCAGCAACAGGTTGCGCGAAGAAGCTGGAACAAGATCACAGCCGACCAGCTCGCCGCTTCCCTGAGCCAGCACCCTCCCGCCAGCTCAGCGAACCCCAGCCAGGCCGCCGACAACCTCACGAAGTGGATCACCAACTGCGCGGATGAACTCGCCCCACTGAGGACCCCGCCCAGCAGACCCGGCAGCAAGAAGGCCCCATGGTTCACCGACGAACTCAAGAGCTCCAAGAAGAACTGCAGAGCCCTTGAGAAAGCCTGGAGAAGGGGACCAACACCGGACAACATGACCACCCTCAAGCTTGCCACCCGGAAGCACCACCAACTGATCCGCGCCACCAAGAAAACTGCATTCAAGGACCGGCTGGACATCAACGCACACAACTGCAAGGAACTCTTCAACATCGTGAAAGAGCTCTCCAGCCCCAACGCCGGAAACAACGACATCACCCCGTCGCAAGACCTCTGCAACTCCCTCGCCTCCTACTTCCACAACAAGATCGCGGACATACACAACAGCTTCAGCACTCAACCGACGCACGCCACGACCGAACCACCGCCCCCCACCACCACCCTCCGCGCCTGGACTCCGATCTGCACCGAAGACACCGTGCGCATGATGAACTCCATCCACTCCGGATCCCCATCCGACCCCTGCCCTCACCACGTCTTCAACAAGGCCGACGCTGTCATCGCACCCCACCTGCGGGACATCATCAACACATCCTTCGACACCGCCACCTTCCCGGAGAGCTGGAAGCACGCCGAACTCAGCGCCCTACTCAAGAAACCTACAGCGGACCCCACCGAACTCAAGAATTACCGCCCCATCTCGCTCCTCCCGTTTCCAGCCAAAGTCATCGAGAAGACCGTCAACAAACAGCTGTCCGCCTTCCTCGAGACAAATGGATCCTTCGACCCCTCACAGTCTGGCTTCCGTGCCAACCACAGCACCGAGACCGCCCTCATCGCCGCGACCGATGACATCCGAACCCTGATGGACAACGGAGAAACAGCGGCCCTCATCCTCCTAGACCTCTCCGCGGCATTCGACACTGTCTGCCATCGCACTCTAGTGCAGCGCCTCAGCAACGTCGGAATCCAGGAGAAGGCACTGGAATGGATCATCTCCTTCCTCGACGGAAGAACACAGAGAGTCCGTCTACCACCGTACAAGTCAGAGGCCACCGAAGTCATCTGCGGCGTCCCTCAAGGATCCTCGCTGAGCCCCACCCTCTTCAACGTCTACATGAGCCCCCTCGCGGCCATCGCACGCCAACACAACCTCAACATCATCTCCTACGCCGACGACACCCAGCTGATCCTCTCCCTGACCAACGACCCCGCCGCCGCCAGAGCCGACCTCCACGAAGGGATGAAAGAAGTTGCCGAGTGGATGACGACCAGCCGCCTGAAACTGAACTCCGACAAGACGGAAGTCCTCATCCTGGGCTCCTCGCCCTCCGCCTGGGACGACTCCTGGTGGCCCCCCGCCCTGGGCACCGCACCCAAACCGACAGACCACGCACGCAACCTGGGCTTCATCCTGGACTCCTCCCTCTCCATGACCAGCCAAGTCAACGCCGTCTCCGCATCCTGCTTTAACATCCTGCGCATGCTACGGAAGATCTTCCGGTGGATCCCCACCGAGACCAGGAAGACGGTCACCCAGGCCCTCGTCACCAGCCGACTGGACTACGGCAACGCCCTCTACGCCGGAACCACCGCCAAGCTCCAGAAGAGACTCCAGCGGATCCAGAACGCCTCAGCCAGACTGATCCTCGACATCCCCCGACGCAGCCACATCTCAGGACATCTGAGAGATCTGCACTGGCTCCCCGTCAACAAGAGAATCACCTTCCGTCTCCTCACCCACGCACACAAAGCCCTACACGACCAAGGCCCGAGCTACCTCAACAACCGCCTCAACTTCTACGCCCCCAAATGCCACCTCCGATCGACCAACCACGCCCTCGCCGCCGTCCCCCGCATCCGAAGAGCGACAACAGGAGGAAGGTCCTTCTCCTACCTGGCCGCCAAGACCTGGAACTCCCTTCCGACCGACCTGCGCCTGACCCAAGACCACCTCTCCTTCAGGAAGAAGCTCAAGACCTGGCTGTTCGAGCAGTAGCAGCGCCCCCCCCCCCCCCCCTAGCGCCTTGAGACCCTCCGGGTAAGTAGTGCGCTCTACAAATGCCTTTGATTGATTGATTGATCCTTTGGACACTCCGATTCGCCACACCTAACAAAGTAATCTTAAACGGGAGTTCAGATTTGCCAGTAACCATGTGGGAAGCCCTAAAAAAATCAGAGAGTATCGAGTAAGAATCAAACAGGACCAGGTGATAGAAACACAAACTACAAGATAGCCCAAGGCTAGCACCTGCTGTTCTTTTTTTTTTTTTTTTATTTTTTTATTTTTTTTTTTTAAATTTTCAAAAACCTTTATTGAGTTCCATTGTAGATTACACAGCGCCTTGCCTACAACCCGGAGGCCGGCATCAGGATAATGGGAAAGTACCACGTAGTAGCGCAATCTCGGATACACAGCCTCTGCACCAACAACCCGGGGGTCTGGAGGCGTTTTTGTCAATGAGGGACTCCAAGTCAGACTACATTTGTTGCAAATTTGTTAATCTAGATCTTTCCCATGTGTATGCCGTAGGTGAGTGTACGCTCCCATGTCTTCCACTATTGTGCTCATGTGAGGCCTTCCCGTCAGTTATGTGTTCCCAATGTATGCACTCAACTATGTACACCCCCCCTCCCCCCCAACTCCCCCCCCGCACCCTCCCCCCAGAACTGTCCCACGCTCTCCCTCTGCTGTACGTGATTGGGAAAATGTGTCGCCTGTTGTGGTGCCTTATGCTACCGTTACTGAAGTGTCTTCTCCGCACTCAACTCATCTTTTAAGTCACACTAGTTGTCGTTACCCGGAGTCATCAGGCTCTCTGACGTAGCTTCCGGCATGGCCACCTCAGAGTCATGAGCATATAGGTAGGTCTTATATAGCCCCCAGAAGTTCTTGGGGCGATTCTTGGGGGGGAGAAGTTCGCTATACACCTCAGATTGTGTGCTGCAGTACAGCATATCTCGGGACCATTGTTTTACCGTTGGCAGGGGGCCTCTCATCCAGCGCATCGCTACCACTCTCCTGGCCGTCAATAAGCCCATGTCCACCAGTTTACGAGTTGCTGCTGGGTGGTCCTTAGAATAGCCAAGTAGCGCCAGAGCAGGGTCCGCTTCGAGCTCTACTCCCACTATATTGGTCAGCTCCGCAAACACCTTGCGCCAGAACTTTTGTATGCCCGGGCAGTACCATGCTAGGTGCATAAAGTCTGCTAATGCCGCGTGGCATCGTTCGCATTCCGGACTCTGTCTAAGGCCATATCTGTACAGCCTCTCGGGTGTATAATATACTCGCTGCAGGTATTTGAAGTGCACCAACCGGTGCCTACCATTCAGTGATATCTTCCTTGTGCTCGCGTAGCAATAGGCCCACATACTGTCGTCTATGTGGATCTGCAGATCTCTCTGCCATGCCAGCCGAGCCTTCGTGTATTGTTGTTCGCTATGCTGCATACCCAGCCTATATAGCGTTGTGATTAGCTTTTGCGGAGCGACCGTTTTGATGACGTGTGTCAATTCCAGGATTTCAGGTGGCTCTGCCAGGTCCGGACCCAACAGTTCCAGAAACGCGCTGCGCACTCTGTGAAATTAGAAGCTATGAAGTAATGTTGGACCAGTATGTCCTCTCGCTACACTCTCCCAGGTCTTCACTCGTCCCTCGGCAAAGAGGTCCCCCATAACTCTTAGACCTAACTGGTTCAGGGCTTTCACCACACCTACTTCAGCCAGTGGGGGTAACCAGACCGCCCACTCGAGCAGCATACTAGGGGAATATAATAGTATGCAGTTCTGTGAGCGTAGCAGCGATTGCCATGCATGGTAGGTGGTCATTAGCGAGTCAAGTTTCCCTACTTTGCGATCCATTGGATTGCATACCATGGCCGGTAATGGAGCAGGAGAAGCAAAGAGTCGCTCCAGGATGACATGCGGTATATCCGGGCTGCCATGAACCCAGGTGTGAAGATGTGTGGCCTGTGCCACCCTATAGTACCGTTCTAGATCCGGAGCACCTAATCCTCCCTGCTCGTAAGGTAATTTTAGAGTGTCCCATTTTACCCTGGGCTGCTTGCCCCCCCAGGCCAGCTTAATAAGGAGCTTCGTCAGCGTGCCAAAGAATGCCTTCGACAGCACAATGGGGAGATTCGCAAATAGGAACAAGAATCTGGGCAGAACCACCATCTTCATTAAGGCGATGCGTCCCATTAGTGACAGCGGGAGTCTGCACCAGTTCTCTACATCGTCTACCAGCTTGCTATAAGCAACCCCATAGTTTTCTCTAACCATCACGTCTGGGTCAGTGTGCAATTTAATTCCTAAGTAGCGTACCGGTTCCGAGGTCCACTGAAGTGGGAACTCCATCTCGAAGCGTTCTGTGATCGGGGTCAGCGGAAAAACCACTGATTTTGCCCAGTTCACCCTAAGGCCAGACAGGGCACCGAAATGTACCACCTCCCTCAGGACCGAGGCCAGGTTGCTCTCCGGGTCTCTAACGTAGAGCAATGTGTCTTCCGCGTACGTAGAAATCCCTATCTTGTAGGTCGGGTAGCTAATAGCCCTATGCCTGTGATACTCCCGGATAGCGCATGCCAACGGCTCTGCCACTAACGCATACAGAAGTGGCGAGAGAGGGCAACCCTGCCTCGTACCCCTGCTTATAGCAATCGTCTTCGAAACCTTGTCACCCATACGTATGCGGGCTAAAGGCTGATGATATAGCGCTGCCAGCATTGACAGGAATGGTTCACCCAGACCCAGTTTCCTTAACACTCGCAGCAAGAATGGCCATTTGACCGAATCAAAGGCTTTTTCCATATCTAGGAAAATCGCCACTGCTTTTGTGTCCTGCCATGTGTGCTGCATTGCTCCCAGCACCGTGCAAAGGTTATAAGTCAGATTCCTCGCTGGTATAAATCCCGCTTGCTCCGGGGCCACCAGTTCTGGGGCCACCAGCGCTAGGCGTGTAGCCAGTACTTTCGCATACAGTTTGGCGTCAACATTCAGCAAAGACAGTGGCCTGTAGGACCCACACTTATTAGGGGGCTTTCCAGGCTTTAGAATGGTGACCAGCATTGCCTCTCGCATGGAGTGGGGCATAGCGCCTTCCTCGCAGATCTCATCAAAGAGCGAGGACAGGTGAGGTATGATCTTATCTTTAAACGCTTTGTAGAAGCCCACAGTTAGGCCATCTACTCCAGGGGCACTCTCCGATCTCATACTGTCTAATGCTTCTGATATCTCTTCCCTCTCTATGGGGGCCGCAAGGAAATCCCTCTGCCAGTCGGCCAGGAATGGCATTTTTATGTAACTTAAATAATCATCTATTTGGTCACCTACATTCGAGGATTTGGAGGCATAGAGATTCGCATAGAACTCTCTGAATTCTGCCAATATTTCATCTTCCTCAGTGAGGATTTCTCCCGAGTCTAACTCCAAGTTCGTAATTCTCTGAGTCTGTCTGTTGCCCTTCAGAATCCTGGCCAGTAGGGATCCAGGGCGTTCGCCTTCTCCATATGTGCGTGCAGTAGCGTATTTGCCCATATGACAGACTTCTCTATCCGCCTCCTCGTTGAATTCTGATATTAGAGTTTGAAGCTCGTCCGTGTGTGCACCCAACCTATTACCTTGTTGTCCATTTTCAATGACTGAGATCTGTTGTTCTAGGTATTTCAGTCTTTGTCTGATTGCCTTTAGGACGCTAGAGTGTTTGGCCATGACTATTCCTCGGATATAGACTTTGAACGTTTCCCAGAGCATTTGAAAGCTGTCGACAGATCCTATATTGATGGCAAAGAAAGTGTCTATCTCTTCCGCCAGTTCACCTCTGAATACTTAGTCAAGAAGTGAATACGGAGGAAATCGCCACGTGAAGGGAGGGATTCCTTTAGTTGGAGTGTTAAGTGTCATCAGTATCGGAGAGTGATCGGATAATGTGCGTGGCAGAACACTGCATGACCTGACTTGTTGCAATACCGAACGAGAAACCAACCAGTAGTCTATCCTTGTGTGTATGTCGTGGAAGGCCGAGTAGTGTGTGTATCCCCCTCTGTCTGCATGCAAGGTCCTCCAAACATCCACCATATCCAGTGCTGTCATCCCTGCAAGCACTCGCAAGGCCGCCGCTGCCGGCCATCTAGGAGGCCCTGCCGATCTATCCAAGTCTGGGTTGAGCACCAGGTTAAAGTCGCCTCCCCAAATCATTCGGCCTCCATCAAACGCCCCGCCATTTCTAACCAGAGTATCATAGAAATCAGGAGAATCATAATTGGGGCCGTACACATTCACCACAATCAAGTCATGACCTTTCCCAACGCACCTAGAAATCACATACCTCCCCTCCGGATCGGTGCAGAGAAGTGTGAGTTGCAGCTTGGATCGGGGGTTAACCCATGTCAGAACTCCCCTAGAGTGTGTTGTAAAGCCAGCCTGTGTAATGTTACCCATTAATCCCTTTACTTGGAGCATTTTACTCGTGGAAGGAAGGTGTGTTTCCTGAATAAGAGCCAAGTCCACCCTGTGACGTTGGAGGTAATTCAGAACCTTACGCAGTTTCCGATGGTCATTTAGGCCTCTGACGTTCCAAGTTAGTACTTTAAGTGACTCAGTCTCTCCCTGTGTTTCAATGCCCTGTACATCAGCCATCATCACGGGTCCACAATATATTGCAGTAGTTAAGCAACTCGTTCGACATTAGATAAACGTACAGTATCAGCCCAGAGAGGTGGCCCATCTTGCAGCTCCCTCCCGCCACCCCCGCAACACAGTATATTAACAAGGCGGCATGCGGCTCACTGAGAACATTTGCCGCAGCCGCCAGCAACCAAGGTGCAGTTGAGAGACAGTTCCCGTACCCTCCCAAAGAACATGCAATAAGCAAGCAAAATACCCCCCTCAACCTCCCAAACCCCACCCACAGCCGACCAACCCCAATTCGGCATAGCATGCAAACCCCCCCCCCCCTGCTCCCTCCCAAAACAGACTCTCAAATTTCCCCTCAGACTGCCGGAGCAGTCTAACCTGCTGAAAGCGCTAGGGCAGAGGTTGTCAAGGTAGCAAAGACAGTTCCAAGAAAATGAAGCTTAAACTCCCACACCAGCCCTTCGCCTCAGCCTCTCAACATAATATCCATATGTGCCCAAAAGCCTATCCTATACATTCCCCAGAAAGTATAACCCAGCGCATAGAGAACGCTACACCAGTGGTGTCTTTGGGTGCATCTCTATATCTGGACTCTAATACTGTGCGCCCTTCACGGAGCCCAAACCTACTACAATTTGCAAGTGAGGTGGATATACTGGAAAGTTCTCACCCATAGTCCAGATTACAGGTAGTTCCGGAGCGTAGTGTAGACCCACTGGCCCATGCTGCACCTTCAACCGTCCTTTCTTCATTGACCTATCTGCCCAAGGAGCACCTCCCGTAGTCCCTGGTGCGCTCCCCAGGTCGCCCCCAGAGGAAGGACAAGTCTCCAGCGAAGAATGCAGAACGGCCAGTGCCCTATTCCTGCTCGTCTAGATGACTGTTGTTGTCCTGTTCTTTTTCCTGGCGCTTAGGACTATGTCTCTGTTCTTTAGACCACACCTTCAGCGACTTTTGGAGTTCCTTCGGGTCTGTGAAAAAGTGTGAGTGCCCCTGGAGATTGATCCGAAGTTTAGCTGGGTATAACATAGCGTAGTCCAGACCCATGTCCCGTAATTGCTGCTTGAATGGTGCAAAGTGGCGTCGCTCCTCCTGAACTTTCGCCGTGAAGTCGGGGTATAGCGAGACGTCCATCCCCTCGAACTGCAGCTTCCCTTTTTCCCTCGCTAACCGCAGTGCTGTATCTCTATCTCGGTAGTTGAGCAGTTTCGCAATTATGGGTCTCGGGAGGGCCCCCGGGCGCGGTCTGGGACCCAGCGAACGGTGCGCCCTCTCCACTATGAACATGTGCGAGAACACTCCGTCCCCCAGCAGCGTAGTCAGCAGCTTCTCCACAAACAGCTCCATTTTACCAGTATGGGTCGTCTCCGCAATTCCCGTAATTCTAATGTTGGAACGTCTTGAGCGCGCTTCCAAATCTTCCGATTTGTCTTGTATCACCTGGAGCAGTTTGTTGAGTTGCGTACGGTCCTTATCCAGCTCACTTTGCGCTTCTTCCACCTCAGTCAATCGCCTCTCCGACATGTCTAGACGCTCCGAGTGTTTATCCACCCTCTCTGACATGCGGTCCATACGGTAAGTTAGTGCGTCAATTTTAGATCCTATTGACGCCATGCTGTCTTGCAAGCCTTTTTCCATCGTGACTAGCAGGTCTTTAATATCAGAGTAGACTGAGGCTTCCAATCCTCTGGGCTGTTGCGATGATTCCGGATTTGGAGGAGTCGGGGGGTCCTGCGTTCTCGATTTCCGTTGCTCGAAAGCTAGTTTCATCTGGGTTTTATCGCCCTTGCCCATCGTGGTGGTTCACAGGTAGAACTATCTGGCCAGAGTATGGGCCCGCCTCAGCTGCCAGAGTCTGGAAAGTTCTGGCCGGTAGGGTGGATGGGGTAGAGACCAAACGCCGAGCCGCCGGACACTGCCCCTATGGAAATCTACACCAATGGGCGGCAAAACCCACCGTAGGGTGTGCAGTTGGTTGCGCGGGCTCTTCAGTATAGGTTCTAGGTCAATTTAACGGTGCCCTCTGGCGGAGGCCAGGGACCCCCGCCTGTCCACTCCCTGCCAAGATGTTCACTCCACAGCACCGGTCAAATCAATCCCAGGGCCCCGGGGCAGTAAGGGGCTAGCCCCCCCCCCTCGTGCTCGTAGCTCCCAATGGGCCTGTGCGCTTATGACCGGGCCTTCACCCGTGTATGGTGTCTGGTACTCCGAGGTGCGTCACCCCCACTGACACAGGGGCACTAGTGGAGCCCCAAGCAGTCTGTGTGGGGGCCACGTGTCTTATGCTTGGTGTTCTAGGCCCATCCGGGCCTGCACGTGGTGTTTACCGACTAGGTCCAGGCCCTCCGCCGCCTTTGTGAGGCTTTCTACACGCACCTCACCTCTGGGGCGCCCGCCGCTCTGTAGATCGATGGCAGAGTACTCAGCGCGAGAGGCTCTTCAGGCGTCGATTTTCGCCTCCACCGGAGGTCCGGAGCGGACCCTGCCTCGGCGGCCGCACGTCCCGCGACGCACGCCGGCCAGACGGCTAGGCGAGTCCGGTGCTTGCGGCCTGGTCCGCCGGGAGTCCCCGAGGCTCAGAAAGCCAAATAATTCCGCCGATTTCAGGGCTCCAGCGGTAGCGAGCTGTCGCGTCAGCACTCCGCAGCAGACTCGGCCGCTCTCGGAGTTTGGGCACTGCCAGGACAGGATATATGAAGAATAATGTGAGGCTTCGGCCCGGAGCTCGAGGCTGGCGCGTCTTACATCGGCGCTTGCCAAGCTCCGCCCCCTAGCACCTGCTGTTCATGGTGACTGTTTTTTCCCCAAGTTCTAAAAAAAAATTCCTCCACTTTATGGCCTTTGACTACTAGATGTGAAAGGATATACCAAGGAGAGGCCAATGACTGTATGAGCGCCAGCATTCTGCTCTGTTCTCTACTTCGAATTCTATTTCCGGTGCATAAAGTGTACATGAAGCCTACATCTATTCACCCATACAGCCTTCTGTCCATCTTAAAATCATCTCTCGAATACCCCTTAAGCTTTATCTGATACTGTACGTATACGTGAATTCTCTTCCTATGAGACACTCCGGGTTGGACTGTATGCGCCTACGCCTCCGTTCAGCTATGTACATGGGTGACAAATGCTGGCGTTCTACATGCAGTGGTGCATGTAGGTTTCTCTGCAGAAATACATTAGGGTTTCGTGTTACTCTGCGTCAGTCATAAGGGGGGTGTTGCTAAACATGAGGGGACTCCCAAACTACAACATATGAGTCATCTAAAGCAACGTCGGCGTCATGCGTCACTGTGGGACTGCACACGCTGTAAATCGACAACCTGCTTCGTGGTTGCTCTAATATTCAACAGTTTTGTTCCACACCTTTCTGTGTTCAAAGAGGCAGCAAAACATATATTGTACCTTTTTATTTCGCTACTGTAATCCATTGTCTCTATGAAGTTTGCACGTGTCTCTGTTGTGCTGGGAAGTATCAAAACTATAAGCGGTTTCGATGGAACCCATCTCCCCCTCACCCAGCGGGTCCCTGACATTTCAGCTTGCAGTAAAGCCTTCTATCACGCTGTGCAAGGGATTTCTACTATAAGAGGCCAAGAACAGAATGGGCATTGATATTCTACTCATTCTCCGCTTTGAATGCAAGTTCCTCAGCAAATGGGCTTAGTTGAGTATTAAATGTACCAGGATCCAAATGCAGGAATGAAAATCTGCATTACCCCAAGTCTCCCTTGTCCCAATCTTTGGATGGTGACTGTTTTTTCCCCCCAGTTCTAAAAACATTTCCCTCCACTTTATGGCCTTTGACTACTAGTTGTGAAAGGATGTACCAAGGAGAGGCCAATGACTGTATGGGTGCCAGCATTTTGCTCTGTTCTCTACTTCGAATTCTATTTCATGTGCATAAAGTGTACATGAAACCTACATCTTTTCATCCATACAGCCTTCTGCCCATCTTAAAATCATCTCTCGAATACCCCTTGAGTTTTATCTGGTACTGTACATGTACGTGAATTCTCTTCATATGAGACACTCCGGGTTGGACTGTATGTGCCTGCGCCTCCGTTCAGCTGTGTACATGGGTGACAAATGCTGGTGTTCTGCACGCAAAGTGCATGTAAGGTTCTGTGCAGAAATACATTAGGATTTCGTGTTAGTCTGCGTAGGTCATAAGGGGGGTTTTGCTAAATGGGAGGGGACTCCTAAACTACAACATACGAGTCATCTAAAACAACCTCGGCATCATGCATCACTGTGGGAATGCACGCACTGTAAAACGACAACCTGCTTCGTGGTTTCTTTAATATTCAACAGTTTTGTTCAGTGTTACAAGTTAGTTACAACGCATGGCCTCTTATCTTCCCAAGTAACGACCTATCATCACCTTCCAGCTGATTACTCCAGACCACCATGGTTAAGAAAACAAGCATTGATCTCTTCTCTTTATGGGGCCATGTGTTTCTATTTCGAAACACATGGCCCCATAAAGATAAGAAAGTGCTTTGCAACAACAGCAAAGCAGGCGACCCAGTCCAGATCGGAGGCCAAAGGTCGTCAACAAAAACTCCTCATTGCCAATGGCAGGCCACCGATGCCAGCCAATGAAAATGAGGGACGGGCCTTTAAGTCCCCATCTCAAATCTACTCTCCTACAAAATCTCACACCCAGCGACAGAGCTTTGCGCTGCCACGCGGGATCTAAAGAAAAGGGCTTAGCTGAGGCCTGCGTGGCTTGCTGTAAATCAGCTCTCCACCCAGCCAGAACTGAAAAATAGGAGGAGGGAGGCTGCTGTACAAGAGACCCTCAGCTGACCCAGCCCCTTCAGCCTCTCCTGGAAGTTGTTCTCCATGCCTGCCCAGAGGTCCCCAGCCCCTCCTTAACAGCTCTGCTCATGAGGCCTGGTCCATAGAGTTTCGCACCTGAGCCTCTGCGCTCAAGACAGCCAGTAAAGTGACTGTGCTGTCCCTGCTCAGTTCATGATGAAGCCTGAAGCCAGTGCTTAATTTAAGCAGGTGGTTGCAAGTGCGGATATTCAGAAGGTTGGTTCCATGAGTTAAACACTCACCGTGGAGATCTGCGGGCCATTAGTCGAGGAACATAATGACTCACTTTTAAAAACACACCAATAAATGCAGAGTCATTTTTCTGCAACAATAAAAGTCTTAAGATTGTTTATCTTCCTGCTGGAGAGAGATTGGAGTTTTGTTTGTTGGCAGTTTTTAGTTTTGACTTATCTAATGTAGCGCACAGGGTTAATACGCCTGCTGCGAAGAACGTGTACCATGCATATCAAAGAGCAATATGTTATGTTCATAGCTCAGTGGGTTACTACTTTTTTTTCACTTCCTGAATGAAAATATAATTTTGCCTTTTACTGTCAATATCGCTCTCGTTTTTTGTGAGTAGAAGAGTTGGCCAAGCAGGGCAATTCAAAAGGTATCCTTTGTAGGACACTTGAATACATATGTACTATACTATGTTTGAGCAGCTATTTGGCTGACATGAATATGAAGGAGCCCTTGTGGGTTTCTGTGAGTCAGATCAAATTCTCTTGAAGGGGCCGTTTCTCTTCTGAGCCCTGCTTAACACATGTGTACAGGAGGAGCCCTGTATTCATGTCCTCAATGTTTGAGACAAAAAAATACTCATTGATTTCTGACCAATGAAAGTAAAAGTGTTAAGGTAACTTGTAATTCCTGCTTATATTTCTCATGCTTTACATAATCCTGCATTTCCTATGAGTGTTTGCCTTTTCCAGAATGTTGTTACTTTTTATAGGCAGTGCATAATTTGAATTGAGTCACATCCAGGTGTTTATATTGGGGCAGAATTGGGTTGTAGCTGAAGACAGTGCGAGTTTCACTTAGTGGAGCAGAAGGGTGTTCGGGGGAGAGGTTGTGGCACTATGGCCAGAGCTACAGAATTTGGAACTGGGAAACCTGATTCAACCTTCATGACTAGTCCATCAGACCACTCTCCCGAGGGAGCACATACCCCTGCTACACATTAGAAGACCCACTAGACCTTAGAAGCCCTGGTCTCTTAGTACCAGCAGGTGGACCTTACCGGTGCCCAGTATTGGTTAACCTTGAAGCCTTGTCCACCACAATCCATACTGAAGGTCACCTCCAGTCTTGGGGCAGGCCTACAAAGCAGCACACCCTAGAGCAGCAGTGACTTTGCCACTGAGGTCACAGGACCCTTGAGGCCAGTCCGCCTCACCTACTGGTGCCTCCATTTGCCTTGTTCCAGCAGCACTAATGCAACTCACCAGGGATTGGCAATGCTGGATTTGCATGCACACCAGAGTAAGGGGAATGTTTACAAGGGCCTTGCATCATGCTTCTTGCACCTTGCAATGTGGTACATGCACAACGCAAAGTTCCAGCTGGGGGACCTATCTAGAATGCTGCTGCGGCATGATATGATCATATATGAGGCGGATTGTTCAATACAGATGCAGGTTTTAGTGCTTGCATCAATGGCTGATTCACCTGGGCCCTTTGCTACAACTGCATTAAATGCTGCAGAATGGATGTAGTTTACTTGTGTAGGACTGCAACAGAACAAAGGCTGTGTTAGCATCAATAGGGCACAGTTCTTTAGAAGCTTAGCAAATAACCTGTGAAAAAGGATGACAATGACTAATGCATCAAATGTTTCTACATGCACAACCACAAACATTGATGAAATGGAAAAAAAGAGTTGGTACATAGAATGAAACTCCTACAACCAGTTTATTAGCCAGATCCAGTAGACAACTTATATGGTGAGGGAGAATTACAAAACCTTTGTAGCAGGTTGCATGTATTTGATACTAGGCAGTACATCCTTGGTTTCAGAGAGTACAAAGAAAATAAAAATTGCATCCCTGGAAGCCTGAAACCATTAGTGCACATTATAGACACCTTTAGTACCTCCACTGTTGAATGTGAACGGGGCTTTAGTGTAATGAATGAGGTGCTCAAACCACTGCAGAACGGAATATCAATAAATTGTTTGTCTTATATAATGTTCAGAAAAATTGTGGGGCTTCCTGTCATAGAATTTAGACCTGAATTTTATGTTCAGAAATGGTTCGAAAAAGGGAGGAGAAGTGCTGATGAAAGAAACTGCATGGCTCGGACACAAATGGCTTATGATTCCACTTATAAGTGTATTTGGAACATTCTGTGATTGGAAACGAGTCCCAGATTGTAAATGTATTAAATGTAAATAACGTATATAATAAACCTAAAAAAAACATGTTTATCCATTGTTTGAATTAAATAACATTATAAGCTGTAACTGGTCAGTGAAATGTCAAACATACTAAAAATTGATATGTTTTGCTATTTCTAGCCACACCTCCGACTCCGCCCACTGATCCAATCTTCAGTTTATGCCCGCCCTCTGATTCTCCACCCACAGTTCCCCTACTTTTTTTTCCCCACTTCGACCACTGACTACATCACAACAGCATAGGGTGACCAGGCGTCCCCGTTTTGCCAGGACGGTCCCTGTTTTTAACCAGCTGTCCCAGCAAATTTCAAGAAATTTAGCTTATGTCCCCGTTTTTAGAGAGGGTCGACTGAAAACGGTGGGAGGTGTTTTTTATGTTTTACAAAGCAGGGATAGTTAGCAGTTGTTTCAAGAAAACAATTTATTTAACAGGCATGCTACTGGGCTTAAAAATAGCATTTTATGTATGTTCTTACTGCCTGTTCTGTAATTTTTTGCTGAGGAGCGCTCTCATCACTTGAAGTAAAATTGTAGTCCTTCTTCTATTTTTGACAAATGTCCCGGTTTTTAGCTTTAAAATTCTGGTCACCCTACAACAGCATCAACATCATTGATCTCACACAGCATGCAGTTCCTACCAACCCACAGCTCTCAGCATCTTGCAGCTCACAAAATCCCCCAACTCACGGCTACTTACATCCCACAGGATCCTTCCTGTTGTGCCCTGTAGACTAGAGGAGCATGCCATCCACAGCTCCAAGCATAGGCTTCGTACAGCTCAGTGCCTAATACAGCTCCAGTGGCTGTCAACAGGTCATCCACTGCAAAGGCGGCGAGGCTGACCGGCAGTCAGAGCACTGTCCCAGTGTGGAATGGAGTCGTCTGGCTTCCAGGAGTGGCTGGGACGGAGGCTAGACGCGCTGGAGATAGATAGCGCTGTGTACACGGTCTATATTCAGGGCCTGCTGCGGGAAGAGGAGAGCGACGAGGACAGGCTGGATACATTGCAGAGCGTTCTGGGTGCCTTCTTGGAGGAAGTTTCCTTAGACGATGTTTGTCAAGAATTTTTCACAAAATGGTGTGAAGCTGAAAAATCATCACAATCTCAGGAGAAGAAAGAAGATGAGATCAAAGCGATTGCAAGCATGATGGAGAAGCAGGCCCAGATTGTAGTGAAACCGAAGGAAATTTCAGAGGAAGAGAAACAGAGGAAGGCCCTGGAATTTTTCCTCTCCATCAAGAAGACGCTGAGAAGGCTATTTTAATTGATGCTAGCTGACTTTTTCTGTCCTCAGCAGTCAGACGAGCTTGTCACAAACCTTGCCTTCACATCTATGTGAATTTTGTATTTTTATTATGAAAAAAATATATATATTCTTTCATAGGTGTGCGTGTTTGAGCATGTGTGCATGAAGACTGTTCTTTTCTGTGGCTTGAAACATTTTTAAAACTCATTGTTTTGCCGGGCTACTCGTCTTCCAAAGTGTCTTAACTGCAGCATTCAAACCATTATTGTGTGGGTCTCGTTTCATTCGAGAACATCACACTGTCTTGATTGAGGTCATCCACTGCATTTAAGAGGCTAAACACACGTGACCATTCTGTCTTAGCCTACATCTGCTCTGACTCTTCACTTAGGACCTCTGGCAGTGACCTCTTGGTTCTTCTCTTATCTCTCTTGCCGTACATATCTCGTTCAAGTCTGTAAAATGAATAGTCATATTAGTATTTACCATGATATTCACCTTGTTGGGGCCCCTAGATTAATTGCTCCTACCGTCACCACAAGTGGGATTTTCCTTTTTTTTTTACAAACAAAGCAAACATTTTATGGAAATGATACACTGCTTGATAGGATGCACCTCCTCGATAAAGGAATATAATTTTTCATTGGTACCTACTATCCTCTTCTGTGACTGTTCCTCAATGGCTCAGGCTCTGCAGAGTGGCAAAAGGTGCGGAACGTTGATGTTTAAACAAAACGTTATCTTCCAGTGGTGTGAGAAGAGCTCTCTAGTTTACAAGCCCATAGGTGAGTGAGTCATACATACCAAGCTTTTTCTTTGGGTTTTGGAACTTGTAGTTCGTTTACCCTATTATAACTACAGAGCTAAAAATCCCAACATGCAAAGTGAAAATCTGGACTAGTTGATAATTCAAGCACGGACCTGGAAACCTTTTGAGCCCTGATGGGACTTGTGGTCCCAGGGTGCACCACCACTGAATTGGGCACAGCTGCTGCATTGGGGAGGCGCTGACACCACGATATAAAGCACCGCCTTGCCGCACGCAACGCGGGACGCCTGTAATGCTGTTTTGCTGATCTGGGCTGCTGACGGGCAGTCTTTTGCTTTTCGAGGGAAACAAAGTGTCTACATTGTAAATAAAACAAATATACATAGCTTCATGTTGTTAAATAACTAAAAAAACTAAGATATCTGTGTTTGTTGTAGGAAAAATGGCCAAATAAAATGCCGCAAAATTGCAGCTAAATTTCCATATTTGTGCAGCAAAATTTCCATTTTTGTGCCACTAAATTTGCTAATCCATGCCGCTATATCCTGAGGGGTCTGCTTATAGGCGTATCTTCTTTCTTGGTCCAATTTGTTCTGTTGGTTTTCACGTCCCTTTGCGTGTGGGGGGTAGCCTCTCCCCAGAGTTAGGCCCCAACTTGCTGCCTTGCTAGTCTCTTTTTGTGCCCTGCCGCCCGGCTGGGTCTGGGCTGCGAGTGCCGTCTCTGTCTGCTACCCCCTTTTGTCCGGCCTACTCACCCTGCCGTTTGGCATCCCAGTGTGAGTGGCCCTCCTTCTACACACCGCCCTGTCGGTGTGCCTCCATAACCATCCGCTGTACCTCTCTTATCCGCCAGCACTGCGACACTGCTGGCACGTAGGTGTGGGTGGGTGGGACTCGAAAATCCTTCTGCGCCGCTCCCCAGCTCCCCAGCTCCACGATTTAGTGATGAGCTGCAGTATGGGGAGCGGCGTCTTATACTCCCCCCACAATCTTCCCGCTATGAACGGGCAGTTCTGCCATTTGGGGGAGGGTCAAACCTCACCTGGCCCCCCATGGGCCAGGTGCCTAGGCGCCATCCTGGCGCAAGTTTTTTGCCGCAAAGAAAGCGCCCCCTTTTGGTTCGGGGTGCTTCTCAGCGGCTAGAACCGGATCCTTCCCGGGCTCTGGCGTCCTTTATGGTGCCGGCCCTCAAGGCCCCCTTCGGGGGCGGCCTCTGCAAAATCACTTCCTCTCCCTGTGCCTACCAAAATCCAACGTGTCCTTGTGTAATGCAACTGACGCTCATGTAAAACGCTCCAATACCTTCAGGTCGAGTTAGCACTACATAAAACTGCAAATGTAAAAACACTAAGAAGAGTAATGAAAACAGAGTTTTCCCAATCCCCATCAACCCGCCATGGCTGGTTTAATGTGCCAGCAGCAGTGACAAAATGTAGAATCGCGTTTATAATGGGTAAAGCTGGACCGCAAATAGAGCTGGCCTTTGGTCAGGGAGCCCCCTGGGCGAAACACCTCAACCTCCAGCTAATCGTCGATCTTCGACAGGAAGTGTGCACTAAACTTAACACCTTGAGGCTAATCCTTTTGCAGGGAGCGCTACACAAACCACGCTGATACAATAAATGAATGGGGCCGATGCAAATTAAGCCGGAATGTTGAGTCTGTGAAGGCGAATCCTTTTGCAGGGAGCGCTACACAAACCTCGCCAATACAATAACTGAATGGGGCTGATGAAAATTAAGCTGGAATGTCAAGTCTGTGAAGGCGAATTCTTTTGCAGGGAGCACTACACAAACCACGCAGATACAACAAATGAATGGGGCTGATGCAAATTATTAGGAGATCTGTAGGAGATCTGTTCTATCAACTTTGTGTGGTCTGACTCCTCCTCTCGTTAGGATTGGCTTTTGTGTGTCATTTAAAAATGAAAGCGTGATAATTGGCTGATGCTTGGTGCATGTCCCACCTTTCCCTCGAAGTCAACTCCCATGGAGTATTGCCCCGGGAACGAGCAGGGACACCCACGCTTTTTGAGTGCTTTTATGGTCTTTTTGTTTACAATTGTTGCAGCCCAGCATGGTGAGCTTTGTATTCTATTGTAGGGGTGTGCATTTCTTTTGTTCTGTGCTGCATTCAAATTAGCAACTGGCGCCATGCCCTTTTCCAGGTGCTCCCTTTCCCCAGCAATGTTTTCAGTGCAATGTCTGCTCCACTCCTTCCAGCACATTGATGCAGTGCAGGCAACAAAATTTGTTTTATTTATTTATATGTTTACTTACCTGTAAACCTCCGATATCCATAGATTGCTACCTCCCACCCTGCCCCTCCCCCTCCCGACGTCCCCGCCCGGCAGGTACTCCCACTACCGACCGCAGCTGACATTGAACACACACCTTAACCCGTTGGACACTCATGACAAGCTCAGCTCGTCATGAGCCACGGTGGCCGTGTGCTCATGACAAGCTGAGCTTGTCATAACAGTCAGAACACTCGCAGGCGGGGCTAATTTCCCTGCTGTGCTGAACTGAAGAAACAGGTGTGGCCGTGACGAGCTCAGTTCGTTATGAGCTCATGGCCACGTGGCTCATGATGAGCTGAGTTCGTCACGAGCACCGGGCGCTGTGCGCGCCCCCCTGCCCCCCAGCACAGCGGGGCAATTAGCCCAGCGGCCAACGGGTTAAGCAGTGCTGCCGGGGCCACTTCTTTCCCCCGTAATCCAGACTTGTTCAAGGCACTTCACCTGTGACCTTACCCCGGAGCAGGAGAGGGCGGGGGAAGAACCGAGAGTGCTGCGAGAGCTGGAGTGGACATTGACACCATCCGTCCATCTTTGGAAATCTTCAGCTTTCGTGCCACTTCCCTCTATGTCTCTCTAACTCTTTTTTATTTACAGCTGTTGCCGCCCAGCATGGTGAGCTGTATCTTCTATTATGGGGATGCACATTTCTTTTTTCAATAGTCACCTTCTGCTCTCTCCCTCTCCCTCGCCCCTCCCCTCACTCCAGTTTACTCGTTCCTCACTGTGTCCCCTGCTTCTATCACTTACTGCCTCGCATTGTGCCCATCTCCCATTCCACGGGCTCTATCTGCCGGGCTTTCTTCCTGTCGCCACTCCCTCTGCTCCTGTTTGCCTTGGTTTGTTTCTGTCCCCTCCCTCTACCACAACTCTGGCTCCTTCCTTTCTCTCAGTTTTCCTTGCACTTCATAATGACTTTTTCTCAAACCCCATGCCTTTTCCATTTTCATTTCATCCTTTAACGTTTTTTGTTTTACTTCTCCTTCTTTTGTTCCTTTTTCTCCACTGTTTTATTTTTTGTTTCTCCTTCCGAGCTAACCAGCGCATTTGTGTGTGGCGCTACTAGCATAGCTGTCGTGGACTCTCTGACACATGGCCCGTGATGCAGTGAGTGTGCTTATTTTAAGTGTTTTGCTTTCGTGCGCACAACCCGAAATGCAAACACACACTTGGAACAAGTAGACACACAGATAGTTACAGACACTACCCTGTGCACACACAAACCTTCATTGAAATACATGCAAACACCGTGAGAAGTTGGCCTGGTATATGCTGTCCACTAGTTATAGTGGGCACCCTGCACCAGTCCAAACAACCTCTTATTGATGATAGGTTAAAGACAACCTTTATTGAAAGCTATACTAGTGGTAGCTATGGAGAGCAACCTTCAGTCTTGGAGGAATGTAAAGCAGCTTGTTCAACCAGTCTATAATCTCTTGAATGACCAAATGAAATGAGAACCACACCAGGTATATATTTAAAATATATGTATTTAGTATAAAACACACCCCTCTAGTCTCTTTATGAGGCTAGATTTCGAAGTACATAAGTTACAAGTCAAAACATCCACAGTAATAGCACAATACAGGTTTGAGCCCTAGGGGCGTACCAAACCATATACCAAAATAGTGGTATAAGAACCACGACTGAGCTAGACACAAGGCCTAGAGCCTGTAGAAGTGCTTGGACCACAAGGAACCACCCAAGGTAGTGACACAGGGGACCCACAGGGGACGCGTGCAGTGTGTTAACACAACCGCGAATCACTGTTAACCTCTATGGGGAAAGTCGCTGTTAGTTTTTAAAAGAAAAAGGATACTTCGGAGAGGACTTCCAGTTAACCCCTTTAAACTTAAGAGTTTCTAGGGCCCACACCCATGTGAGTACCATAGTACTTGAGTTACCTCACCCAGAGCCGGGTGCATACGTGTCAAAAGGTGTCGGGAGTTGTCGTCATTTTCTATGGCGATCCTTTGGAAAGTGCTGCTGCCGTGAAGGAAGAAAGTGTCTGGTGCGATCCGAGCCTGGATCAAGGAAGAAGAAGACCTGAAAGCATAGAGGACAGAGTCTGGGTCACTTGCCAGTGACCAGGGGCACGATAGTCGAATGCCCGCCGATGTCGGGTGCTTCAGGTGAGTTGACGGGCGTCTTGACTCATCAGTCACGAGGTCCAGGAGGCGTCGACGATGAACAGGAGCTGGATTCGAGCTGTCCCATGAAGTCTGTCGAGTGCTGCAGTGTCGGTGACCAGATTGGACCCAACAAGCCTTGGCAACGGCAAGTCACGGGGAAACAGAGACAGTACTTCGGTGCAGACCAGTAAGGTCTGAGGGACTCGCCAAGCAAGGGTAAGTCAGGGCACATCTGGAGCAACCAGAAAAACCCAAGCAGAGAAAGAGTTGCCTTCGTGGGGCCCCACTAGCCAACGGACTATAGATTGCAAATGAGCCTTGAGCAGTCGCACTTGGAGCTGGCCCAAGGGACACTCGTGGAGTGGAGGCCAGTGATCTTCGGTGCAGTAGGTGCTCATGACAGGGGCTACTCGGAGCCCAAAGCACAACTTTGAGGCATGCCAGAAAGATGATGCAGTCGCAAATGTACTCGGTGTCCAGGGTTCACGGTTCCACGGTACCCACGAAAGCTACGTGCATCAGCTTTGCTGTGGTTTCAGGGCAGCCTCTGGGAAGTCTGGAATCCACCTCTGGTGATGCAAAGACTTCGACGTCCAGCGGGAGTTTCAGCGATGCAGACCGGACAGATGCTTCTTTGGTGCCTGCCAAGCAGGGGAGTCACTCCTTGACCCCAAGGGAGATTCTTCAGTCCTCTAATTTTCAACTAGAGCATCGAAGGTCCAGGATTCATGTTCAGAGTTTTGTCCAGAAATAATCTAAAGTCCTAAGGACTGGGGTTCCTGCTTTATAGACAAGAAGAATATTTGACTTACTCTGGGGACCCACCTATGGATGGTTGGGAAAGAGGGGTGGCTACACCCATTTCCTTTGTCCAGTTTCGCGCCAGAGCAAAGGCAGGTAGCCCCTACAACCGGTTTGAACAGAACTATGCACAGGGACAGCAAATGTGCCCCCAGTGCAGGACTTCAAAGCACCAGAGAGTGCTCCCGCCCCGCCCCAAAACACACTATCCTGTCTGGGGAGGTGGTTACACCTCCCTGTGACAGGAAACCTATTGTCAAGGCCTCCTCTGCCGGAGTTTCGGTCAGCAGCAGGAGGCCAGACCTGTGTTTGTGGCAGAGGCATCCATTTTGTGATTGCAGTGCTCTGGAAATTTAATACCGGGTAGACTGGTGGGTACATGTCTCTCCCTCTAGAAGGGTGGAATTCTACCCCCACTGCCAGAACTGGTGGGGGGTAGGATTCCAAAGTGTTTGCCACCAAATACAACATGTTTCCGTGCAGCCAGTCCAAAGTTAGCATTTACAGTGAGGTTATAAAGCACTTAAGAGTATATGGTCAGGCTGCACCGCAAACAGCATCAGAGGATTGACTCCGAACGCTGCTGAGGGACTCCTCTCATGCAGGGGCACCCGCTCACATAAAAACTAAGCACTCTGCCTTCAGGATTGATAAGGCCTGCCATAGGAGTGTCTTATAGGTTTATATGTGTGTGTATGGTGAGTGATATAGGTAACCTATATCACAGTAAGGGGTGCATGCACCACCTTACCCAGTAGCAGATCTGTGGTGTCATTTTGGAAGGCTGACCAGGGGTGGCACAATACGTGCTTCAGCCCCTGGTAGGCCTCTGGGGTACCTATACCCTGCGTACATAGTATACTATGTACTAGGGACTTATGAGGGCACTCCAGAATACAATCTGTGATGTACCTAATGTACATGGAAACCATTTTAAAGAGAAAGCAGATAGACTGGGGCCCTCAACAACAGGATCCTAGTCCAACTAAGTAATAAACCAGCAAAACACCAGGAAAAAAGTGGGGGCAACCATATAGTCAGATTCCAATCAATCAATCAATCAATCAGAGTACTTGTAGAGCGTGCTACTTACCTGTGAGGGTCTCAAGGCGCTGAGTGGAGGGCGTGCTGCTACTGCTCAAAGAGCCAGGTCTTGAGGAGTCTTCTGAAGGCGAGTAGGTCTTGGATCTGCCGTATGTGGGTAGGGAGGGTGTTCCAGATCTTGGCGGCGAGGTAGGAGAAGGATTTGCCACCGGAGGTTGTTCGTTGGATGCGGGGGACAGTGGCGAGGGCGAGGCTGGCGAGCGGAGCTGGCGCGTGGGGGTGTAGAAGCTGAGTCTGCTGTTAAGGTAGGCTGGTCCGGTGTTGTGGAGTGCTTTGTGTGCGTGGGTGAGGAGCTTGAAGGTGGTCCTCTTGTCGACGGGGAGCCAGTGTAGGCCTCTCAGGTGGGGGGTGATATGGCTGCAGCGGGGGACGTTGACGATTAGTCGGGGGGAGGCGTTTTGGATGTGTTGTAGTCGTTGTAGGTGTTTGGCTGGGATTCCTGCGTAGAGTGCGTTGCCGTAGTCCAGTCTGCTGCTGACGAGGGCCTGTGTCACCGTTCTTCTTGTTTCGGTCGGGATCCACTTGTAGATCCTGCGGAGCATGCGGAGGGTATTGTAGCAGGAGGAGGAGACAGCGTTGACCTGCTTGGCCATGGAGAGGGAGGAGTTGAGGATGAATCGTAGATTGCGTGCATGGTCGCTGGGTGTCGGTTCTGTTCCCATTGTGGTCGGCCACCAGGAGTCGTCCCAGGCTGAGGGGGTGGGTCCAAGGATGAGTACCTCCGTCTTGTCCGAGTTTTGCTTCAGACGGCTGTTCCCCATCCAGTCGGCGACGGCCTTCATTCCCTCATGGAGGTTGGTTTTGACGGTGTGTGGGTCCTTGGTGAGGGAGAGGATGAGCTGGGTGTCGTCAGCGTAGGAGATGATGTTGAGGTCGTGCTGGCGGGCCACTTGTGTGAGGGGGGCCATGTAGATGTTGTACAGCGTCGGGCTGAGGGATGAGCCCTGGGGAACGCCGCAGATGATGTCGGTGGCTTCGGATCGGAAGGGTGGGAGGCGGACACTCTTGGTTCTGCCGGAGAAGAAGGACGTGGTCCAGTCAAGGGCCTTCCCTTGGGTACCGGCTTCTAGGAGGCGTGTCTTTAGAGTGCGATGGCAGACCGTGTCGAAGGCGGCTGACAGGTCCAGGAGGATGAGGGCTGATGTTTCGCCGTTGTCTAGTTGGCGCCTGATGTCGTCTGTGGCGGTGATGAGGGCTGTCTCGGTGCTGTGGTTTCCACCTTCCTACATCCACAAACGGGTGCCATGCACACAGAGAGAAGAACGAATAGACATGCACACAGACCCAAAGACAATTTTACAAGAGTAGACAGACGTGCACAAGGAAACATACAATATACAAGAACAAATAGGCATGTCTACAGACAAAAGAACAAATAGACTTGCACTAAGACGCACACAAGAACAGACATGCAGACTTCTACAAGAAAACATGCACACTGACACACATGCAAGAACATTTTCACATAATCACACAAACTTGTAAAAGAACAAGTAGACATGCACACATATATGAGCCATTGGTCATGCCCACATACATGTATATAAGAACAAATAGACCTACACACACACATACAAGAACAATGGGATATATACACACACACACACTCTTCAATAAGCACAAGTGCATGTGCACAGAGTCACACATAAAAGAACAATTGGATACGCACACATACACTTATATAAGAGTGAGCAGACATGCAGAGGAATGGGCAGTCAAATAAAGAACAAAAAGAAGCGCACAACATGTGGTTTTGCCACTACAAAAAGGACTCTTACAGGGGTGGTGGAAAGTCCCTTCTTGCTTGGTGGTAGCACTGACACGGTTGTATGTTGGAACAATAAGTTTCTCAACAACGACTCCCTAAACAATGCGGTCTCTAGTACGACCGCGTCTCAACCATGATTTTTTTTACCATGTATTCCTTTGCCACAAATTTGAGTAGTAAAGGAATGCATGGTAAACCCACCCCCCAAAAACGAAACCAAACCTCTTCCACTCCCTTAAAAATTAACAAGAACCCCCTTCCCTTCACCCCCTAAAAACTAACACAATCCCCCAACCCCCTAAAAATTAACCTGAACCCCTCCCACCCCATAAAAAACTAACACAAACTCCCCCACCCCCAAACCCCTCTTACCTGTCCTGTTCCTGTCTGACGCCTCTCGACTCCGCCCATCCCAAACACTAGAGCGACTTAACCTTCTCCACTCACGTGCATGGTTAAGTATAAGCCGTTGTTCGGGCAAGTCGTTGTTCAGCTTGGAGCCGTTGTTCAGGATGTTTCCCCCCACAATGTGGGTTGTGGCACTTTTGGTATTTATTTTCCTCAGTCTCTGCTCTGTAAGCGTGGAGTTGACAGAGCGGTTTTATAGAATAGAAACAATATAGTCTGTTACAGTCAGTCTGCTAAATGTGATGGATAGAAAAACGGAGTTGAGGGAGGAAACCCAATACCTGTCTGAGCCAGGGCGCTCATGGGAAAATAAACCATCTGCATGTAAGAAAGGAATGAGGTAACGTGGCTGGAGGTAATGGCTTTATGTAACATGCTGGAACAGAGAAGCTTATTACAGTGTTGACTCTTAACCCCTGAATGCCTGTTTTCTTCTCCAGTGGTATATTTGATTTTCCTTCTATCTTTGTCTTATTTGTTGGGGGTCAGCAGGATATAGAATTTTCTTGCTCACCAAGCTCCCTAAATGGAGAACGTCCACAAGACGTTTGTAAACTGTGACTTTTCATTGGTCAATAGGTTTAATAGTCCCTCCTTAGTACCACTTTATCTAATTTTGTAACCTCCCATCAGGACACCCATTGTTACATGTGTTGTTACTCGGTAGGCTTTAATTACAGCAGCTGAGCACTAATTAGTTAAATAGTTTGATCCTGCAAGGGGCAGCTCCTCCATGTGGGTGGAGGAGTGTCACCCCAACATGGAGGAGCTGCCCCCCCACTGTTTTCTAACACTGCGAGAAAGCAGAAGGGTGTGGTTGGGGGTGGGCGGCTCGGCGGTCCTGCTCTAGGGAAGGGGAGGAGTGGCTTGCCTACTCTGAGGGTGTTGCCTGTTTGGTCGGCCTGTCGGCCGACCAAACTAGTCATACGCACTCTGCCTTTTCTCCACGTAGGCTACATTCAGCTTATATGGAGAAATTGGCCTCCCCACAGACACCTGTGTGGTCGGCATCCCAACCAATCACAATGCTGCCATTGCAGCATAGTGATTGGCTTAGGGGAGGCTGCCTGCTTCCTGTGAGGAGCAGAGACAACGCGGGACCGGGCCGGCGAAGGTAAGTTAACTTAAAAAAAAATTAAACCCCCCGTGCAACTCCCTCCCCGTGAGCACCCTGGCTCCCCTCCTTCCCGCGAGTCATGCTGGCCCTGACTGACACCGCCCCCCCATCGACCATGGCCTGAAAGACAGTGGAGCCAAGGTGCTAACAGGTCCTCAGTGAGGCCAATTCACTTACTCTTCCCCTTTCCCAGCCCCCTGTAACCTCCAGGCACTGGTCTGGATGGGGAACAGTGAAAAAAGCACAGAGTTGCTGTTGCTCCAGGGGATCTGAGGTGATTGATGATGCCCAACGACCACATCACCTGCCCCCAGGCAGGCTGCTGCACTCTCAACACCTCATCTTAGTTTAACAGCATGGCAGGTTGTGGAAGACTGCTTCTGAGCGGAGAGAGGGAGCAACATAAAGAATGTAGTAGCCAGGGCAATACTGGTCTGGAGACACAGCTGCAAACTTGCATGATGCTGGTCCCACATTACAGTGGCCTGGCAGGCAAGACCGTAAGGCTCTGTGAGCTGGTTGACAAAAACTGGCCCACAGGTGACCCTTAGGCACTGGCCCATTGCCCAATCCCCGACTTCCCACCTTCCCTATCCAATGCTGTCCTCCCTCCATCCCTGTCTGGCATGTGACAGTACGCCGGCAGTGTGTCAGAGGCGCAACCAGACCCGAACTTCAATAGGGGGGTAATTAACACTCCCAACCAGGGCGGCTTGATTGCTGTTGGTGGGCGTTAGGACAGTCTGTTTTTGGTGCTCTCCTCTGACATAACCTCCTTCTCCATAATCTCCCTCAATAACCCTCTCCAACAGTCGCCTCATCTCGCCATAGCCCCTCTCCCATGTACATTTAATTTTTTTATAGTGCTATGGTTAACTCACACTAAATTTCCGTGATCTGCATGTTACATGTTCTTTGCAGCAGGCTCATTAACCCTGGTTCCTCCACTCTACTTAATGATGAGCCAAATCTGCCCCTAGGCAAAATTCAGAACGCTCACCCTCACCAAGGTTAACTTGTCGTTTTTATTGTTGACTGAAAACTGCCTGATGCACAAGGAAGCTTATGTGCTTTCAAATCCAAAATAATTTTTAAATACCCCCCCCCCCCCCCCCGCAACCACCGAAGTCAACCAAGGCTGCACCGATCATACCACCCTAAAGCCAGTCCTGCTTCGGACACTGGAGCAGGACAAATGTGAGAAGCTGGGTTTCTTTTGCAATAATCCCCCCACTTTTTGCCAGACTACTGATGCACTTTGACTTGATGTGCCCTGTGTCCCTGCACATCAGGTTCCCAGTGCCTGTGTTCTTTCCCCAAAACGAACGCAAACCCAATTGGCATCTCTGGCCACAGTTTAGCCCCTGTTAAATGGTACCACAGGTACCCAGGGCACAGACCAGGGAAGACCTCTAAGGGCTGCAGCACTTATTGTGCCACCCTTAGAGGTCCTGTACCTTTACACTCACACACTGCCTTTGCAGGCTGCGTGTCTTGGTGCAGAACAAAGTGAAAAGTCGACATGGCACTCATTCCTGTCTGCCATGCCTACAACACACTGCCCTGCCATAGATCAGTCACCCCTCTAGCTGGGTGCCCTATACCAATGGTGAGGGTACAGGTGCATGAGCCCAAAATGCCTACAGTCTCTAAGTCCATTCTTAGACACTGTAAATGCAGTGCTGCCATTAAGAGTATATGGCGCTGAGAGTTTGTGATTACAAGCTCCACAGCACCATAATGGCTACATTGAAAATTGAGAAGTTTGGTACCAAACTTCTCAGTACATGAAACCCACACTGATGCCAGTGTGGGATTTAATGAAAAATGCACACAGAAAACATCTTAGAGATGGCCGCTGAAAAACGACCTACCACTAGTGTCCATGCTGAGTGGCTGCTTTTAGCTGCCACCACCAGACATGTTTCTGGACCACTGGGTTGAGCGCCTGCTGCTCTCGGGGGCCTGAAACAATGCACATCCTGGGACGAGGTGCTAAGTCTCCTCTCCCAGGATGGGCAGTGTCCACGAAGGGGATGCTTCAAAGGCTTGCCGCCTTTGTGAGCTTCCCCAGGCCACTTAGTGCTTTCAGCAGCTGTTCCCCACTGGTTCTGACCCCCACTTTGAGCGGGAGAACCAGTGGGAAAAACAAGTGAGGAAGAGTGGTGTGCCAACCTCTGCAACTCCACCCCTCAGGTGGGAGAGGTGAGGTGAAGCACAACTCTCAGTCCTCGCCATCTTGCAGATGGGGGGACCCAGCCAACCAGGGAAAGGCTTATGCCCCCCTCCCACTGGAGGGTGGCATAATAGGGGGTGTACCCACCCCAGGGAAGGGACCCATTGGCCCAACCTTTTACCTACCTGTAACTCCCCTAAGTCTAGTATTTAGGGGCACCCCTGAACCTTGCTTCCTCAGACAAGAACCTGCAACAAGAAAAGAAGAACAAGTACCGAACAGCCGTGCCAAAGCTAATAAGAGGAAGACTCCTACTGACTTGGCCCTAGACCTACCGGCCTGTCTCCACCTCAAACCTGCTCCTGCAAAATCCTGGTGTGTCCTGAAGCCAGCAACCTTGAGAAACCCAGAGGACCTGCCTGCCTTCAAGCCGAAAGACTTTGTCTCACGTGAACACCGGATTTGTTCATCTCCAACCTCTGGCCCCGGCCGGAAACTGCAAATCCGCCCCACTCTACACCCACCGTCCACGGCCCGAGCTTGAGTGAGCTAACACCACGAGGAGGTCTCCCCGTTGATTCTGACCTAAGATCCAGTGATCTCTGACCTGCCTCTAGCCTTCAGTTGACGCCTGCAGCCTAAATCTGGAAAGTCCCCCCCAACCGTGACCAGGAGCTGGTAAGAAGATCCAACCCTAAAAGGCACCCCTGCACCCGACGCCCCACGGCCTTGGGTGGCCCAACCGATGGTGCATAACCATTAACCAGCCCCCAAGATCCCAACTTACCTCTCGAAGTGGTGGTCGCAACCAGAAGACCTTCGAACCCTGAGCCTGCAGTGCCTTTGCAAACCGGGGGTTCCAAATTGCAAATAACAGGGCGCCCAACGTCGAAACAGCATCCTGCACCCGGCCTCCCTAGTGCCACTGAGGGTGCACCTTTGGTGCTACTTTGTTTTCCCCATTTGCCCTGAGCTAAAGTCCAGGAGCTTTGCTCCTGCAACCAAGTGACCTGCTCGTCAAAAGCCACCAACCAGAGGCCTCTTATCTTGGATAATATTGGCCCTCAGCACTCTGCAACCGGCCACCCTAGTGCTACTGAGGGTGTAACAAGAGTGCATCCCTGACCCTGGGGGACCTCAACACCCACTACAGAATACTTACTCTAAAACCGATAACACTATTTTCCTCCATGGGATAACATTGACTGTTTTTCTTGGAAAAGTTTCTAAGTGTGGAGTTTGAAAACCTAAAGAAATTCTTTAAAATTGTACTAACTAACAAAACGATTTTACTTACCTGTTTGCAGGAAATGTCCCAGTGTAGTATCCAAGTGTACTACACTGTGTAATAAATGCAATCACAAGCTTAATTTACCTGTAATTTTCCTCAAAATCTTATACAAAGTATATGTACTGTATTCTGAAATGCATTGCATTCAGTAACACTACTGTAATCAAATCAAAGTACATTTACAATTGCAATCCAAACTGTGTTACAATCTGTATATTTACTGTAAAGTACTTAATACTTACCTGTGCCAGGCTTGCTTGGTACTAGGAAAATAAAATAACTAGAAAAATATTTTTATATAAAAACAATTGTTCTGAAGTTCAGTCTTTGAGTGTATGGAATCATTTGCTGATTGAGTGTGTACAATAAATGCTTAACACTGTCCTCTGATGAAGCCTTAATGCGCGACCACACTACCACTGATAGGGAGTAAGTTGCTATCTAACTTTAACACTGCCTACCTTTGGGGTTCCACTGGACTTTGTGCACACTATACCTCACTTTGGTGTAGTATATACAGAGCCAGCTTCCTACAACAAGCATTTAGGGGAATGGGGGCCGAGCTGACCTCATAGCCTATTTTATGAGGAAAAATATCTATGTAAGTGGTGTGGTGAGATACTTTCCCCAATAACAGCAAGCAAAATAAGTTAACAGATTTCTTGTAGATGATTTAAGGGAGAATAGACTTCTCCCCTGAGAATATTTTGAAACTTTTGGGACCAACTTTGCTAAAGTGCTGCTGACCCTTATAGGGAATTCATTAAATATTCCAGTACTTTCATGGTGCACCAGGGAAGAATGGCCTTTTCTAGAAGTATTTCTTGTTTTTTTTCAAATGTCTTAAGTCAGAAATTCTTCCACTATAAAAAGGTCATAATTTTTTCATGGGTGAGTCCCGTATGCCAGGAGTACATTCTGTTTGACAGTGTCAGAAATTTACCATGGATACTTCAGCCACAGTCATGGATACCTCTAAACATTCCTGTCGGGATACAAGGGTCAGCATTTTGTCATTAACACACCCTATAAAATGAGCACAGGAAATCTTATGACAAGAGTTACCTCAAAAATTAGTTCCAACATTTTGCTATGGATTCACCCCATATGCTAAGAATTATGTGCATCATGTCAGGGCCTTCGGCCAGGTGTGGTGGCGTGTATTCTGGGTCCCTGCCACTGGGTATAACTGGGATAGCAGCTTTCTCAGTTAGATAGTACAAGTCCCCAGAGTTAAGGATGGTGTCTTCATAGAAACATGTCAAGGCCTGCATCCATAAGCTGTAGTGCCCCTTAACCATAAGGCAAGAATAACCTCCAGTTGCCAACCAGCACCATACTTGCACCCATTATACACATGCAATCATACACCCCCATTCTCTCACACACACTCTCACTATGTCTCTTGTACTCTTTCATACATTTGTACGCTGTCACACTCGCACACACACAGTGCCACTCACACCTCCATTAATCAATCTGCTTTTATTGTGCTAGAAAAGCTTGCCATGCTGCTTCTGCTATACCTGCCTTGCCTTTCAGTGAACCTTAACAATAATATATTCTCTATAAGTTATTAAAAATAATAATGCATTGCTTTGTCAATGTTTGTTACAGGAATGAAGTGAATGAAAAGTGCACTTCTTTAAAATAGCCGCCCAGAGCTTATTTTTGGTTACATGTGTGGATCAAGCAGTTACAGTATTGGAAAATAACCAATCCACGTTCTAACATGCAATATCACAGCACCCAACTTATCTTATGAAATGCTTGACTTTTCCGGCAACTATGGATTTTATCCAGTAACACTTTGCATTTTGGGGTTTTTGAGACCCAACTCACATTGTAATTTTTTTTTACATAATTGGGAATGAAGCATTGTGGTAAACCGGAAAGCCAGTACTGGCTGAAGGTGTCACACGATCCTCAATCCAGCACCATACCCAAAGCCTCAGCCCTATTCTCCCTCCTCGTGCCATCCCACATTCTCAGTCCACTCTCCTCTTTTGCACCAGCCCTTTGTTGTAAATGAAATTAAGTAGGCATCTAGTACTATGGAAAGAGCAAGCATTCTGTGGGTGCCTTTGAAGAAATATGTGTATATTCATAAAATGTGTGTAATTTATATATGTGCAGAGTAATAGGTGTGCTTTTGTAAGTGCTGGGTGATGGGGAATAGTGTGAGTGAAGCGTGAGTTGTGCAAGTGCAGGGGGAACAATGTGCTGATGTGAGTGTTGGGTGAGCTGCATGAATGAAATGTGAGAGGAGCGCCCATGTGAGTGTTGGGTCAGAGGAGTCAATGCAGAGTGAGAGGAGTGAGTGCAGGGTGGTGTGAGTGGTGTAAATGCAGGGTTAGTGGTGTGCCTGTGTGTGGTGCAGGGTGAGCAGCAATAGTGAAGGGTGATCTGTGAGAGTGACTTGTGAGTGCATGGTGAGAGGAGTTAGTGTGTCCCTATGAGTTCTGGCAGACGATTGTCCTTGTGTGCAGGCAGGATAAACAGAGTGCCTATATGGTTGCAGGCTAAGAGGTTTGCCTGTTTGAATACAGGGTGAGGGGAGGAAGTGCAGGGTTACTGGAATGACTCCATGGTGAGTGCAGTGCTTGTTTGTGTGGTGTGAGTGCAGAGTGAGTGCTTTGCCCATGTGAGTGAAGGGTGAGCTATGTAAGTGACAGGAGCGCCTAGGTGAGTGCACAGTGAGCAATGTGACCATGTGAGAGTAAGGTGAGAGGAGTGACTGTAGGTTGAGTGATGTGACATATGAGTTTGGGTTCAGATGAAAGTGCAGAGTGGGAGCAATGAATGCATGGTGAGTTATGTGCTTGTTTGAGTGAGTTTGCAGAGCAGTGAGAGTGACATGTGAGTAAAGTGTCACATGAGTGCAAGGTGAGTAGTGTGCTTGTGTAAGTGTGTAAGTGCAGGGTAAAAAGAGTGAGTGCTTGTTGAGTGGTGTGCTCATGTGACCACAGGGTAAGTGGACGAAGAACGGTGTGAGGTAATTTTGAGGGGCATGAGTGCAGTGTGATTGCTGTGAATCCAGGATGAGCGGTGTGCTTTTGTGAGCACAGTTTAAGAGCAGGACAAACGTGTGAGTGCATGGTAACAGCATGATTGCAGTGTGATTGCTGTGAGTTCAGGGTGAGTGGTGAAAGGGACAAGTTAGTGGAGTGTCATGCAATATGGGTGAGTGCTGTGCTTGTGTGAGTGCATGGTAGGAGGAGGGTGAATAGCGTGAGTGCATGTAGAGCAGTGTGAGTGCATTGTGATCACTGTGAGTGCAAGGTGACTGTGAAAGTGAAGAGTGAGTAGTGGGAATGAGGGTTCAGTTGTTTGAATGCAGGATGCATTCCCATCACCTGGAGTAACTCCGCATTGTATTGACGCCTGGCGTGGGGTTTCGGATATAAGTTAAACTATTACCATTATCGCATCAATGAGGGATGAGGGTGAAGGAAATAAATATTGAGATTATCCTGCAACAAACTAAGTCTCCTGATTAGGGTTGCCAGCTGATCAGATTTCTACCGACAGCACCGGTATTTTGATGTCCCATCCAGTACAAAATAAGTGAAATCACCTAAAGTTGATATTTTTAGCCCTTATCTGTGCGTACTTCAAACAGCAAACATAAATAGAAAGCACTTTTAAATGTGTCCTAGGGCTGCATTAGTGATCCATTACTAATAATCAAAGGAAACAAAGATAGAAAAGTCATATTACAAATGAATACATACCATTTTATTTACAGCCCTATTTAGTGTCAAGGGGGGCATTTTTAGACTCTATAAACAGCAACAAATTGTTGGTATTTTACTTTTCGAAAGGTGGCATCCCTACTCGTGAGATGCCTTTTTAAGGTGGCATCCCTACTCGTGAGATGCCTTTTCACTAATGATACAAACAAAGCGGTCCCAGATAGACACACAATAAACTCAATCGTAACAACAGATAGGTACATACAACGGTAAATTATAACAGCATTGTTTTTAATCACAACGTGTATCATAAAAGATTCATTCATAAAAATAAATACATAATAAATCACATATAATGCCCCTAAAAGAATAGAGTAGGGAAGGGTAGTGCTGGGATAGTGAAAGCATAGAAACTAAAGCGTGGGTCAATAAGACCAAGATACACCAGAAATAATGATGAATTAACACAATGGAGCAATTAATTCAGCAATTGATATTAAACAATCATGCCTCAAATAAAATCACAAATGATAAATCAGGGAAGAGGCTGAACACAAGAGGAAGTGTTGACGTTTCGACCCAAATGGATGCAGGCGTGGTATAAACCTTGCTAGAGGGTCTTCATCAGGACAGGGGTTGCGGGAGGTGGGGCAATGGATCTGTATAAAGAATTAAAAAATAATACATTTTAACTATGGGTCCCAAAGGATCCCAAAGCGCTCATAAAATTAATAAAAGGCCGAGGAGGGACTTTCAAAAGAAATTGCAGCACTCAAAGCTGAAATTAATGGTGACAAAGCACTGACAAATGCTAAAGAAGCCCTAACCACTCTGGAGGCTACTCCTTAAAGATTTTGAGTTGAGAACGCAAAACAGAAAACTCGAGAAATTGGCCCGCGACCTACGGCTTTACGATAAGAAGAAAACCTACCCCTATTTACAGGAGGATTATTATCGTCAAGACACTCAAGGCCGTTTCACCAACAGGGGCGCGGGTCACCAATGAGGGAGACGCAATTATAAAACGTTCTGCAATTCCTCCTACGGCTCCATCGGGGATTTTGATCAATCTGAACCTAGTCATCCTCAAAGCAGACAGGAATACAGTTACCAACCCCGCCAGCAACCTTTTTTAGAACAGGGACAGGGACAATGGCAACCCCCCAGGAATCGAGGCAACAACTGGTCCAGAGGATACCAATGAGGCCAACAATCAGGGAACCAGAACTGGGAAGGAGGTCGCGGGAGACCCCAGAAGCAGGTACATTTCCAACCGGAACAACACGGGGAAATATCCACCCGCCGCAAAGTGTACCGATGGTGAGTCCACCCAATCCGGTGGTCAACATTTCCAACTATCAACTTTCTGAGGATGAGCAAAGTGTGCTGGGTAACGGACTGTCATATGTACCGACCAACATCCCTGACCAATTTACCATCAGGTCTGAACTTTGTAAGTTCTTCAGAAAAGTTCTACTCAGATATTTCTTCAAAAACAGACCACCTTTCCAATGCCATTCACACACTGGTCTAAGAATCCCTTCCACGTTTGTACCACCTGCAAACACCATGTCACATAAAATTTTAGGTTTTAAAATTTTGGTTTTACGAGACGTCAATCAGATTCTGGACAAACGTCGATACCATCCATTCAACATCAATAGGAATGAGAAGAAGGCCCTCCAATCTCTTGGGAATAACAGAGATATAATAATCAAACCGGTGGATAAGGACGGTGCCATTGTGGTTCAGGACACCACGAACTACAAGAATGAAATCTATAAACAGTTGAATGATGGCATCAGTTATAAAAAACTCAACACTGATCCTTCAATGTCGCTTGCCTCTGACATCCTACATTTGACCAGGTCAGGCCTTGATGAAGGATTCCTCACTGAGTTGGAATTCAACTATCTAAATCAACAGACTCCAAGGTTACCGACTATATACACCCTACCAAAGATACATAAGAACCTGAATGAACCACCTGGCAGACCCATTGTATCGGGGTGTGGTTCTATGCTGGAACCATTGGGTCGATATATTGATTACTTCCTGAAACCCTTAGCGGAGGCGACACCTACTTATCTCAGCGATACTATGCACACGATAAGCATTGTAGACGGCCTACTCTATGATGCAACGAAACAGATGCTGGTCACCTGCGATATAACTTCGCTATATACAAGTATCCCGCAAGAGGATGCCCTGACTATCATGACACGTTACCTAGATCAGAGGATTGCCCCAGTACCAGTACAAACAGAATTCATCATAGGACTTCTACGGCTGGCCATAATGCATAATTGTTTCATGTTCCAGGACCACTTTTATTTACAAACTAAGGGAGTGGCAATGGGGGCTACATTTGCCCCAGACCTGGCAATTCTTTATATGGCGGCCTTTGAAGAAGACATTATCCTCAATGAGCGGAACCCATTCCAACATCATCTTGGAGTGTGGGTCCGCTATATAGACGATATCCTACTTATTTGGAATGGAACTGATACTGAGCTTTCTGGCTTTCAGACCTGGTTGGATTTACAGTCTGCTGACATTAAATTTACATTCAAATATAACTCATCTCATGTTGATTTCCTTGATCTTACAATCTACAATGATGATGGAATTTTGAAGACGACCCTCTTCCGCAAACCCACTGAGCAGAATTCGCTCCTTCAGTATGGCAGTCACCATACCAGATCCCTCCGGGATAACTTGCCTATCGGGCAATTTTTGCGAATTCGCAGGAATTGTTCAGACAATGTGCATTACATGGAGCAAGCAGACGACCTGATGAATAGATTGATACAGAGAGGATACCCCCGGCGTCTGGTCAAGAGGGCCAAAAAACGAGCATGGTACAACCCCAGGGAATGTTTATTACAACCTAAACCATGTAATGAGGAACAAAATACTCTCATGGTCTGTGTGACTACTTTTTCAACAGAGAGTAACAGGATCAGGAAGATCATTAATAAACATTGGTCACTAATATCCGATGATATTGGATATCCTACCCTGCCTCTACATGCCTTTAAAAGAGGTATGAACATCAGAGATCATGTTGTTCGATCATTCCTCCCTCCTACAGAACCCACCACCATTCTATCACTGTGGAATCTTCCACCTGTCACAGGGCATCATAGATGCACTAGTTGCAAAGCCTGCGACAATACAATCCAGACAAAGGTCTTTGAATATAAGGAGCACAAAATTCCACTGAAATCACTTACGAACTGTAACACCCAGAACGTAATCTATGCCATCCTATGTGAATGCGATTTAATTTACATTGGCCAGACTCAGCAAAAGGCAAAGGTTAGGATTCTACAACACACAAGTAGAATTAGATGCGAGGTAGTGGGAGCCCCATTAGTTGATCACTTCAAAGCCAAACAACACACACCTGAGAGTCTGAGGTGGGTCATTCTTGAGAAAGTTACACTGGGTGCCAGGGGAGGCAGTATTTCAAATGTTCTCAATACCCGTGAAGCGAAATGGATGTTTCTGTTTGACTCAGTAAAGGCGGGTCTTAATGAAACTGACAGTACTTTTGCCCAAATGGCTAATCTCTAAATATATATGTTGGCCAGTACATCGTTGTGTCACCTGTATCAACCTCTTGAAGGCACGATAACAATATGAATCTTGTACTGACGGCCTTTACCATCGTGTCTGATAGGTACGCCGTAAGGTCTAATAACATCATGCATTAATTATGTTTTCAATAGTGCTTTTACGAATGTGCATTTTTGGTTTTCCAATAATAATCCTCTGGTTTCCCAATAATATATTTGTGTACACTAATTCCATGTGTAACACGAGATGTTACATGGGTGATCTCGAGGACACATGCAGACTCTTTGCAATTCTTTTATTTTAATATATTGTACAATAGGAAGCGGTAGTGTTATTAATTCTATTAGAATTTTTTCGTTACCGCTAACATATTGGAGTTGGTAATAAACGTAGACCTCTCTTTCCATTAGTCCCCTTTCTGTGACCATGACCACTCTGGGTCACGTGATCGGAACTCTATAGGAAGTACTTTTAGCGGTTACTGCCGTCGGAACCCAGCGATGAGCATTGCCGTTTAGGATCTCCCGATTAGCCCACTACTGTTCCGGCCACACGGTACGTTTTATTCTAACTTATACTTTGACCCTAGCACTTTATTTGTGTAGCGGACGATGGCACTAACAAATTGCCCTGCCTTGTTACAGATCCCGTGCTTGGACCTTCATAAATTACGAACCGCAAATTAATCCTGCGGCCTTCTGTGCATGCCACAACCGTAATTGAACCTCCATGTCCCGTGGCTTTTTTGCCTTCTTCAGGTATGTTACCTTGCATTGCGCGTGATTTTTACTAACAAGGGGACCGTAATACTAATATACTGTCCCACTATTTCTCAGATTCTGCTCTGTGGAGCTGTCTATGACCGCTACAGCATATAATTCAGCGGTGAGCCACGCACGTCACCGTCTATAATCACAGCTGACCCCAATTTTCTGCTGCACCTTTGCCTTTGGCAGGTATGTTAATGTGAAAACGCCCATATTGTTTTGTTGTGCTCACTAAGGAAGGTTCTAATATGCCATCTTGCTACCCCTTAGAGTCTACAATCCTGTGTACAACCACGACCGTCCCAGATTTACAGTTTGACAGTGTTTCGTACTTGCCATCTTATACCTCTACGTGTGAACCCCTTACTGTCAACGGCAATTTTTCTATTGACAGGTATGTTAACTCACACGCAAGTGATGTTAAATTTGTGTCACTTGTCGATACTAGGGGCAACTAGTGAACATTGGGTGTCCTTCTTTTTATCCTTTTTTTGTGTGTAGATAACGAGCCTTTCGTACCATAACACCCCCAATTAGGCACTGATGTAAGGTATGTTTTTCAAGCTGACCATATATTAATCGCTTAGCTAAATTGTTTAGTGGGATAACTATTACTATTGTGACATGTTGCTTCTCCAACATCATCAGCCGTAGATAAGGTATACGTTTCTTCATCTTGATTGTAGATGTGTGTCCTTGCAACTTACTTTCGTTGCTTTAAATTGTTGTTACCGGTGCCCCAATCCTGGCACTAATTTGTCACTACCTGTGAGGTTTACACTGAGGCATAACCCCCTGTCTAAATTATCTAAATGAATATTCTTGACTTTTTAGACGTAACCTCGCTTCCCTACTTCCAAGAGTCTACCACTATCGAACCATACCATCTACATTACAGTATCAATTTAAGGTATGTTTGTTTACATGTCTTGTAGACCCATTCTATACCTATATGACCCTGGGACCCTCTTTGATTCACACTTGAGTCCACGTGTCGGATAAGTACTCCACTAACCGATACTGTTTAGATAGTCATCCTGTGACTCTCATTGACCAATGACCGATCGTGTTTTTGATGTTCCTTCCAATTAGCTTGCCTCACAAGATGTCTGCTCGCAACTATTCTATTGTTACCTATGATGTATTCCTCATGATTACAATATATGACTAGCTCCCTCCTCGGCCTTTTATTAATTTTATGAGCGCTTTGGGATCCTTTGTGACCCATAGTTAAAATTCATTATTTTTTAATTCTTTATGCAGATCCATTGCCCCACCTCCTGCAACCCCTGTCCTGATGAAGACCCTCTAGCAAGGTTTATACCACGCCTGTATCCATTTGGGTCGAAACGTCGACACTTCCTCTTGTGTTCAGCCTCTTCCCTGATTTATCATTTGTGATTTTATTTGAGGCATGATTGTTTAATATCAATTGCTGAATTAATTGCTCCATTGTGTTAATTCATCATTATTTCTGGTGTATCTTGGTCTTATTGACCCACGCTTTAGTTTCTATACTTTCACTATCCCAGCACTACCCTTCCCTACTCTATTCTTTTAGGGGCATTATATGTGATTTATTATGTATTTATTTTTATGAATGAATCTTTTATGATACACGTTGTGATTAAAAACAATGCTGTTATAATTTACCGTTGTATGTACCTATCTGTTGTTACGATTGAGTTTATTGTGTGTCTATCTGGGACCGCTTTGTTTGTATCAATATTTCGCCCAGGTCCCAGTGACTTCTTGGGTTAACCCGTGTTTTTGTAGTGCCTTTTCACTAATGGCCTTATTACAAGTTTGGCAGCCCAACCGCCCAAACACTGCTTACGCGGCCACCAGTAATCCATAGTGCTGGCTGTCTTAAATGAGCCGTATTATGAGTTTACCGCAGTGCCCGCAGTGTGACTGCAGGGATTTTGCAGCCATAGTGAATACTTTTCCATATGTATCGATGTCTGTGTGAGCATATCGACTGCATATGTTTCGGATTCACACATATGCATGAATACAGGTCAGTCAATGGGTATATGGTACAATATATCACTGCAAACAGGGTCGTAATCAGCAGGGTGAAGATGCTGGGCGAAGGGGGACCTGAAGAAAGGGATCCATGTCAAACTGTGACAGAAAGAACAAGAATGGGGTGAGTAGGCACCCCAAATAGATCGCAAAGGACCCTCAAGCGTTCGCACTTGGAGCTGGCCCACGGGACACTCGTGGAGTAGAGGCCAGTGATCTTCGGTGCAGTCGGTGCTCGTGACTGCGGCTACTCGGAACCCAAAGCACAACTTTGAGGGATGCCAGGAAGATGATGCAGTCGCAAATGTACTCTGTGTCCAGGTGTCATGGTTCCCACGACAGCTACGTACCTCAGCTTTGCTGTGGTCTCAGGGCAGCCTCGGGGAAGCCTGGAAATTCACCTCTTGTAAGGCAAAGACTTCGGCGTCTGGCAGGAGCTTCAGCGATGCAGACCAGACAGATGCTTCTTTGGTGCCTGCCAAGCAGGGGAGTCACTCCTTGACCCCAAGGGAGATTCTTCAGTCCTCTAATCTTCAAGTAGAGTGTCAAAGGTCCAGGATTCACGTTAAGAGTTTCGTCCAGGGATAATCTAAAGTCCTAAGGACTGGGGTTCCTACTTTATACCCAAGGAGAGGGTTGGACTTACTCTGGGGACCCACCTATGGGAGGGTTGGGAAAGAGGGGTGTCTACACCCATTTCCTTGGTCCAGTTTCATGCCAGAGCAGGGGCAGGTTGCCCCTGCAACCGTTTTGAACTGGACTATGCACAGGGACACCAAATGTGCCCCCAGTGCAGGACTTTGAAGCACCAGAGAGTGCTCTCGCCCAGCCCCAATACACACTATCCTGTCTGGGGAGGGGGTTACACCTCCCTGTGACAGGAAACCTATTGTCCAGGCCTTCCCTGCCGGAATTTTGGTCAGCAGCAGGAGGCCAGACCCTTTTCTGTGGCAGCGGCATCCATTTTGTGATGCCAGGGCTCTGGTAAGTTAAACCCGGGTAGACCGGTGGGTACATGTCTCTCACTCTAGAAGGGTGGAATTCTACCCCCGTTGCCAGAACTGGCAGGGGGTAGGATTCCAAAGTGTTTGACACCAAACACAACATGTTTCCGTGCAGCCAGTCCAAAGTTAGCATTTGCCGCGAGGTTATAATGCACTTAAGAGTATATGGTCAGGCTGCACCACAAACCGCATCAGAGGATTGACTGAATGCTGCAGAGGGGCTCTGCTCATGCAGGGACACCCTCTCACATAAAAACCAAGCACTCTGCCTTCAGGATTGATAAGGCCTGCCATGGGAGTGACTTATAGGTTTATATGTGTGTGTATGGTGAGTGATATAGGCAACCTATATCACAGTAAGGGGTGCATGCAGATCTGTGGTGTCATTTTGGAAGGCTGTCCAGGGGTGGCACAATACATGTTTCAGCCTCTGGTAGGCCTCTGGGGTACCTATGCCCTGGGTACATAATATACCATATACTAGGGACTTATAAGGGCACTCCAGAATCCAATCTGTGATGCACCTAATGTACATGGAAACCATTTTAAAGAGAAAGCAGATAGACTGGGGCCCTGAATAGCAGGATCCTAGTCCAACTAAGTCATAAACCAGAAAAACACAAGGAAAAAAGTGGGGCAACCATATAGTCAGATTCCACCTTCCTACATACACAAACAGGTGCCACGCACACACAGAGGACAACGAATAGACATGCACACAGACCCAAAGACAATTTTACAAGAGTAGACAGACGTGCACAAGGAAACATACATATATACAAGAACAAATAGGCATGTTCACAGACACAAGAACAAATAGACTTGCACAAAGACGCACACAAGAACAGACATGCAGACTTATACAAGAAGACATGCACACTGTGAGAAGTTGGCCTGATGTGCAGTGCTCACTATTCTAGTGATCACTATATATCAGTCCAAACAACCCTTATTGATGATTGGTTTTAAGTCAACCTTATAGACCAGCTATCCTAGTAGCATGGATACGAGCAGTCTAAGGCTAAGACTCTAGAGGGCGTGTTAAGCCAGCTGTTTTACCATCACATTACCCCTTGAACACCCAGTGAAAGGACACCACACAAGTGTTATGAAAATAAACAATGTATTTATTAGAATCACAACAACCCTGTACTCTTTATGAGGACAGGGTGCTAAGCACACAACAAAACTCTTACGAAAATACTTAAGTTAGCACGTTATACACAAATGCCCGAGGGGCACGAAAAACCATATACTCTAAAAGTGGAATGCGGAATTACTAGCAGGTAAGTACAGTACTAATAGGCTTTGGAATCGCTAGGACTTGACTATAGAATCGTTAGATTACTTGTAGGAGACCTAGGGGACTCGGGTGCAGAGTGTGCACTCTCACGCGGGATGCGGGACAAAGTCTATGGAAGCTAGTAAAGGCAAAGTTAGTGTTCACGGGCGAACCCGACCTGGTAGGAAGAAAACGACAGTGGATCCTGACCCTAGGATAGTGAGGCTATGCTGGGACACCGAAGTGCCGAAGTTACCTAGCCCAGGGGCTGCAGCTGCATAGGTCTGAAAAGACGTCGGGAATCTCGTTGCCGGACCAGGAGCCTGGAAGAAGGAAGTTGCTGGCAGGCGACCAGTGAAGAAAAGTTCGATGGATCCAAGCCTGGATCAAGGAAGAAGAAAACCTGAAAGCAGAGGGGACCAAGTTCTTGAATCACTAGCCAGTGATTAAGTGGGCACCAGGATGGCACCGGGCGAAGTCACCGCAGTCAGGTGAGTGGGCGCTGCTGGGCTCTGCAGTCTCTCGGACCAGGAGGCGTTGTCGGCGACCAGGATGGAGGTGCGAGCTGTCCCACGAAGGTTCTTGCTGTCGACGTTGCTGGACCCAGGATTGGGCAACAAGTCTTGGCAAATGCAAGGCCCACGCGGTGGACCTAAAATGGCGTCTTAGCCGGACCAGGAGGGTCCAGGGTACTTCTCCGATGGAGGGAAGCAAGGGCCAGTCTGGAGCAACCAGACTAGCAGCAGTGATGTCGTCGGGCGTCGTTCAGAAAGCCACAAGCCAGCGGGCTAGTAGCCAAACAACGCGGTGAGCAGCAAAAAGCAGAAGGGCCCCACGCAGATCGTGGAGATGCTGGGAGGCTGCACTCCGGTGCTGGAGCTGCTCAGGGTCGGGGCTTCTCGGACCCCAAAGCACTCACCAGGAAATTACTCGGCGGGCTTGCTGTGCAGAAGTCGTGCAGTCTTGAAGATGGCCGGTCCCTCGAGGTCTCGTCACACCCACGAATCTCAGCGTGACTGATGATGTAGGTAGAGGTCAGAGGTGCCAGGGAAGCCGGTTCTCGTCGAGCTGGGCAGTCTTGATCCGGAGGAGAGACTTGCAGCAGACCGCAGTGTTCTTTAAGATGGTGCCTGCGGATGCAGGGTGACTACTCCTTAGTCACAAGGGAGAAATCTTAGGAAGAAGTCTTGAGTTCCTTTCGTGGAAAGTAGTTTCAGGATTCAAAGATGATCTGATCTGGAAGGGGGCCAGTTCCTACCTTTATCCTGTAAAAAGGGGCTGGCACGCGACTAAGTCCTGCCCTAGGGGTGGGACTAGGAGGGGGGTGGTTACACCCACTTCCTTGGCGGGCTTTTCCCCAGCACAGGGTCTGGAGTGACCCTGGAACTGGTTCCAGCCAGCCTATGCACAGTGAGCACCAGGGTGCCACGTGCAGTCACCTTCCTCTGAAGCCCTGCCTACCTACAATACACAAAACCCTGTCTGGGACGGTGCTGGCACCGCCCCTGGCAGGAAACCCTTTGTCCTTATCTCCTGCTCTGGGAGGACTCCCAGCAGCAGGAGGGCAGACTTGTGTCTCGGTGGCAGCATCCATTTTGTGGAGCTGAGGCTCTGTTTGACTTTAACCGGGGTTAGGGGTTACATACATGTCGTGTCCCTCTAGAAGGGTGGAATGCTAACCCCGTCGCCAGAATTGGCGAGGGGTTAGTATTCCAATTCGTATGACACCTTACTCGACATGTTTTGATAAAGCGATACCAGAGTTGGCATATAACCGCGAGGATTATAATGCACTTAAGAGTATATGGTATGCGATATCATGGAAACGGCTAAGGGATGGATCCCGAAAGCCGCAGACAGGCTCAGCTCATGCCAGAGCACCATCTCACACGATTCCAAGCACTCTGCCTTCAGGATTGTTAAGGCCTGCCATAGGAGTGACTGATAGGAGATCTGTGTGTCCATTTTAGGGTTAGATATAGGTATACTATATCTAAAGCAAAGGGTGATTACACCACCTTGCCCCAGCTGTCAAGCAGCCAGTTGTGTCAGATTTGGATGGCCAGCCAGGGGTGGCATAATACATGCTGCAGCCCCTGGTAGGCCCTGGGTACACCTATGCCCTGGGTACCTAAGGTACACTGTACAGGGACTGATAAGGTGACTCAGTATCCAATTTAGATATGTACCTAAGGTACATGGAATCCATTTTACAGAGAGAGCAGTAGGCCTGGGGCCCTGAATAGCAGGGTCCCAGGTCAACTAAGTCAGAAAACCAGCAAAACACCAGGCAAAAAGTTGGGGGCAACCATAGTCAGGGATCTACCTTCCTACACACACTGACACACATGCAAGAAAATGTGCACATTCACACACAAACTTGTATAAGAACATGTAGACATTCACACATACATGAGCCATTGGTCATGCACACATACATGTATTTTAAGAACAAATAGACCTGCACACACACATTCAAGAACAATGGGATAAATACACACACACACACACTCTTTAATAAGAACAAGTTCATGTGCACAGAGTCACACATGAAAGAACAATTGGATATGCACACATAAACTTATATAAGAGCGAGCAGACATGCAGAGGAATGGGCAGTCAAAGAAAGAACAAAAAGAAGCGTACAACGTGTGGTTTTGCCACTACAAAAAGGACTCTTACAGGGGTGGTGGAAAGTCCCTTCTTGCATGGTGGTAGCACTGACACGGTTGTATGTTGGAACAATAAGTTCCTCAACAACGACTCCCTAAACAATGCGGTCTCTAGTACGACCGCGTCTCAACCATGATTTTTTTACCACGTATTCCTTTACCACAAATTTGCGTAGTAAAGGAATGCATGGTGAAACCCACCCCCCAAAAACGAAACCAAACCTCTCCCACTCCCTTAAAAACTTACCCCCTCCCCTCACCCCTAAAAACTAACACAAACCCCACCCCCTAAAAATTAACCCAAACCCCTCCCACCCCTAAAAACTAACATGAACCCCTCCCACCCCTAAAAACTAACACAAACCCATCCCACCCACTAAAAACGAACACACCGCCCCACTCCAAACCCCTCTTACCTGTCCTGTTCCTGTCCGATGCTCCTCTCAACTCCGCCCATCCCAAACACTAGAGCGACTTAGCCTTAACTACTCACATGCATGGTTAAGTATAAGTCGTTGTTCGGGCAAGTCGTTGTTCAGCTTGGAGCCGTTGTTCAGGATGTTTCCCCCCACACTGTGGGTTGTGGCACTTTTGTTATATATTTTCCTCTGTATATTCCTTTCGCTCTGTAAGCGTGGAGTTGACAGAGCGGTTTTATAGAATAAAAACACTATAGTCTGTTACAGTCAGTCTGCTAAATGTGATGGATAGATAAACGGAGTTGAGGGAGGATACCCAATACCCACCATGTCTGAGCCAGGGTGCTCATGGGAAAATAAACCATCTGCATGTAAGAAAGGAATGAGGTAACGTGGCTGGAGGTAATGGCTTTATGCAACATGCTGGAACAGAGAAGCTTATTACAGGGTTGACTCTTAACCCCTGAATGCCTGTTTTCTTCTCCAGTGGTGTATTTGATTTTCCTTCTATTGTTGTCTTATTTGTTGGGGGTCAGGAGGATAAAGCATTTTCTTGGTCACCAACCTCCCTAAATGGAGAAGGTCCACAAGATGGACTCTGGGAGGTGGTGGTCACAGGGCACGTGCAATACGGATATGTCAGCTTGGCAAGATGCAACCTGGTATCAGCACAAAGGGAAGCAGCCGCCATCTGAGAGATTGGATGTTGCATGAGATTCAGATTTCTAAGAACGGAGGTTAGCGCATTCTTACTCCACATACTACTCAACTGTTCGGGTCTCTCAAAAGGACGAGATCAGATGTTTTTGCAGGTGGTCCTGTTTTAGTGAATAAACATGATCGTCTTTTTGGATGATTAGGATGGTTTGAAGGCCAGGCGATCCAATTGAAACCCTTTAGAGGCCTCATTCTCTCTGTTTGAATAGCTTGCTTAGCATATTTTGTTAAAGCAGAAAGACATCAGCAATATACAAAAAAGAGAAAAATTAAAATACAACATTATAACAAAGAAATTAGCTCATATCTAGAAGAAAAGAGTAAAAGCAGTTTTTAGGTTTTATATGCGGTGGAAGCAAGGTAAACAAGCATTTACAATGCAATAGGTCTCGCTTTTACGCGAGTGTGAGCTCTTGACATTGCAAATAACAATGCTTTTTTTATTTTAAAAACATAAATAGAAGGCATTGTCATTTACAATGCCAATAGCTTAAACTTACATAAATGCTAGACCTATTGCATTGCAAATGCTTGTTTTTCAAGGATGGAGCTATATTTCGCAGTGGCTTCCACTCCCTCCTCAGGCATACACGGTGCATCATGGCACAGACTACCTGAGATTGTGTTTTTCACACTAGGAGTGTGAGAGATAATTTGAGGGGAAAACTTAAGTTTGTGTACTCTTCTGAATGTTAACTTGTTTAACGCTGCCTGTATCTGGGGAGGTGCACAGGGTGCATGTGAATCTACAGCACACTGAATGTGAGAGGTGAGTTATGTTTTCTGTATTTGTAGCCTGAATAACCTGTGTGCAGAGTTTTATATAGCGCGAACTTGACCCAAATCGGCGCTTTACATAGCACCAGTTTCGTTACAGGACACATTCAATTTTTTGTTAGGCACTGGGAGATTAAGGGCCCGATGTAGGTAAATCCCATTTACCGATTTTGAAATACCGAATCCTACCGATTCGGTATTCCAAAATCGGTAAATGGGATGTAGGTCCCAACATCTGGATTCGTTACCGAATCCTTAACAATTCTTTAATTACCGATTCGGAAAATACCGAATCGGTTATGCCCATTCATTCCTATGGGCTTTGTAAGCCCATAGGAATGATTAGGCATTACCGATTCGGTATTTACCGAATCGGTAATTAAAGAATTCACAAGGGTGCAGGGGGTGTCACTTTGACACCCTCTAGCACCCCCAAAACGGGCATGTGTGCAATGTGGCACACAGACATGCCCTAAGGGCACGTCTGTCTGTCACATGGCACATGTGTACATGCACAGATGTGCATGCACACAGGAATCGTTTTTTTACCATGGATTTGTATTCCATGGTAAAATACCGATTCTGTAGGCCATGTGCTGATGGAACATTGGCTACCTACATTGCATTTTCGGTAGTTCTACCGAATCGTTATCATTACCGAATCGGTAAATATTACCGATTAGGTAACTTTACCGATTCGGAAATGATAACGATTCGGTATAATTACCGAAAATGTGCCCCTACATCTCGATAGCCCTTTACCGATCGGAAACGGCCGAAAATCGGTATTTTCGGCCGATTCCGATCGGTAAAGGGCTACCTACATCGGGCCCCTAAGTGATTTGTTCAGAATCACATGATGTTTTAGCGTCATTGCCGAGACTCGAACCCAGATCCCCAGGTCCGAGGTCGAACGCCCTAGCCGTTAGGCCAACTCCTCTCTCTAACAGTTTCTGGTTCTCTAATGTGGTGGCTGGTAAGTGGCAGATGTTTGCAGCAGAGGTTTAGGTACTATTTGTCCAGATCACCTCTTGTCTAGCAGGAAAAATAGGTGCATTAGAGGCGAGTGAAAGTGCAGATAGGAGGCCATGTTGCAGATTTACAAATCTCTGCTCGTGGAATGTTCCCTAGCCGCGCCACGGTGGCTCCCTTGTTTGGATGTTGAATGTGCCCGAGGCGTCGCCCTGAGGGCATGTCTGGATGTGGCATAGCATGCTCTGTCAACCCATCTTTAGATACAGGGCCATCACAGCTGGGGCCACTGAAAGCCACAAAAGCTCGACAGTGTTTCTCAGACCAGGTTTGGTCCACTGAATAGATGAAGGCTCTCTGGAGATCTTGTACGCATCTTAGCCCAGCACTGGGTCACAGTCGCGTGCAAAGCACTGGATCGCAGGCGCGTGCACAGCTCGCCATCAAAATCTGCACCAGCTGCAAAGCCTTATGCGCCCTGTGTGGAAGGGCCTGGTCGAAACCTAGGGCCTCATTTATGAGGTCGTGCGTCACTTTCACGCCGCCGGTGCATCACTTTTTGTGACGCACCAGCAGCGTAAAAAATGTGCCTTGTTGCACCATATTTCCAAAGTGATGCATCTAGGTAGATGCGTCACTTTGTAAACCCCTGCGCTACATTATACCTACTCCAGGTATAATGTATGCAGGGGGGGGCATTCTGACGCAAGACATGGTCATAGAAGTGACGCAGTGAAATCTATAAGATTTCACTGCGCCACTTCTAGGACACAAATGCGTCAATTTCTTACGCCTGCCTCACAGCAGGCGTAAGACTGACGCAGGCCCTTTAACATGGGGCTTGCCCCAGGTGAAAGGACACATTGCTGGAGTTGCGTCACTTTTGTGCGTCACTTTTGTGCCATACAGATACGTCAGAAATACTGACGTATCTGTAATTCCTTGCACCATGATGCGTCATACTGTAAATATGATGCATCATTGGTCTCGCAAGGAGGGCGCAGTGAAAAGTGACGCATCGCTGTTATCAGGCAGCGATGCGTCACTTTTCATAAATGAGGCCCCAAGTGCGGGCTCACTGCGCATTGAGGTACTGAAATTCTGAACCTTGTTATAAAAGTCGTCTTATCATGACGATTTTGGTTTAAGCAGACCGAATATGGCGAGTGCAAGATGTATGAGTATTTTCGCCCTATTCGAGTGACGAAATCACCATGAAATCAGGGAGTCCGTTCTGAACCCTCGGGTTCCATCTTGTGTACGGCAGCCATTTTATGGTTGCCCTCACATAGGCTGGCGACAGTGGCCGAACGAGTCTCCAGGCACACGTACACTTTAGCTGTCCTCTGAATGACCTGAGCAAGCGACCCTCTTGCCTGAAGCCAAACTAGTTGAACCAGTCCCTTTCCCGGTAGCGGATCAAGATTACGGATCGAGGCACAAAACACCATCAAACCTTTTATTGCGCATACCTATGTCTTATCTTGCTCACACCTGTCTCTGCTCCTTTCTTTATGACCCATTTACAATGGGGATGTGCCCGTTTTTAAGGTGGGTTCGATCGACCTGTCTGATGAAGAATGTTGGGGTTTGACCAATAATTGCTTATGGGCTGGACAAACTGAAAAATGGGCTTGTCATCATGATCCTGCCTTTCCTTTTTGTGAAAACATGTGAGTGGTCAACTGTAAATTAGGAATATTTGCCTGAAGCATAATATTTGGTATAAAAAGGGATGACTGTTTTTTGTAAGAGAGCAGTCTCCTGAGAACATACACCGTGTTGTACTTCTAGGATCTCTGTTACAGGCTGCAGCTAATAAAATTGATCTTTGATGTCACCAAGAAGTCCCCGCGTCTCTGTACTCTAAGACAGGTGGACCCGGAGACTAGGGCGTTTCCCCTGGCGCCGCTGGGTCTTAAATAACCCGGTTCTTCATTTGGCGCCCAATGTGGGGCGACTTCAGCGGTACCGGTCCAAGCCTGAGGTTCGTGAGGAGCTTCGCGTGAAAATTCTGGAGGAAGGCCAGCCACTTCATCGACCCCTGTATGTCGTCGTGGTCCGAAAGTCTTTGCTGCGAGGTTCCCCGCTTTCCGACGGCTACGAAGAACTGCTGCCCTGACTGTCACCCTGTCTTGGAGCCTTCGATGATTTGTAAAGCGAGACGATAGACGGGCCTTCTGGTGCCGACATCGATACCTCAGTTAAGTATGAGTGGAGCGTCTCCCAGTCCTTAGTTTTTGGGTATCCCCTTGGGATCTTTGATTTGGGACTTGCAAGTACCAAAGCCGAGGGACTTGTGTATTCACGAGACTATCGTATTCTATATTCCCTTGAAGTTTGAAGCTAGACTAGTGAGCGAAGATGCCTGGTCTTAGCAGACTTGGAAGAATATTTTGTTGTGGTCGAAATAGGGATTCCCGATTGAAGGACTCGTGTCCGGTTCCTCCGATTGGAACTCCAACCTATGAGCTCTATGTGAAACATGGCGTGGGCCCCATCACATATAACGAAGTATGGATTCGTTACATGAAAAAGGACGGTGTCCTACAATGGCCCCAATATGGTAGTTTTGACACGAAATTTTAGACAATCTAGAGGTTAGACTTTTTAAGAAGAAAGCCCGGCCGGCGATGTTTGACTCTTTCCGCCTATGGCGAAAGGAAGCCAAACAGAAAGAAATTAAATTAGCAACGAAAAACAAAAGAGAAAGGGGTATCTCGATAATGCAAGCTGCAATGCAGTATAAAGATAACGAAGAAGAACAAGCGAGTGAGCAGTTGCACAGGCAACGTAAAATGGCGATTGATAAATGCTATCCAGTTTTGCCGCTTCTTCAGCAAGATGCAGCGAAGGAACTTGAGAAAGACACTTTCATGTCACATTTGTTGAGCTCGCCACCCCCTTATGCGCAGAGTGCTACAGCACCTCCGCAACCTTTAGTTGCGCAGCAACCTCTGGTTGCTTTTCCTCTTGCTATTGCACAGCCGCCAGCTCCTCTTCAGTTGGCTCCTACTCCTCTGGTGCAGCCTCCTCAAGGGCCGCTGACTTTGCTACCTGTTACGTCTTTAATTCCTACGACTCTTCCACCTGGTCTTACTGCCTCGTCTGCTACTGCTCCTACATTAGCTCTTACTCAGTCCGCTCTATCTCCTGTTCTGTCAACTTCTCCTTCTGTCCGACAAAGAATGACGGATACTGTTACTAGTCTCTTTTCTCCTTTCTTTGGGTCATTGAGCACGACCCCCAATTCAGAGCGTAAACAGTTGCGTAGCCAACTGCCTAATTCTAGAGAGAAGGGAGTATTGGATCATTTGGCGCATAAATGGGTTACTGACCCTACAAGATATGAGTTAGAGTCTGTTATAGATGTCTTCCGCCAATGGGAAGCACCGAAGCAGAGGTATGTTTTTGACAAAATGTGTGATTTTCTTTATGAAGAATTGGAAGATGGTGATCTCGGAGAAACTCCGCCTAAATTGGGCCGTGTACGGTTCGAGTTTGCAAAAGGCACGATTGTGGGTCCCGACGTTGAAAGAGCGGTAGCGACGCTACTTTCGTTTAGGAATGAGTTTCCTTCTCGGTCGTTGTTTGAGCCTGATCCTTCTGTTAGGAGGAAAGTGAGACAATACCCGATGAGAGAAGTTTCTCCTGTATGGAAGGACGCAGTTCAGGCTGATGCCGCTCATAATATTGCTGCTGTACCAACACACTTTCAGCGTGTTTGGGTACATGTTCCGTGGAAGCAAGCTGAAGTTCTGGCTCTTAAACAGACTTTGCGATACAAAAGGGGATGATGGACGGAGCGTTTGAACAAACCAAACACTCACCCCCAGTCAACTGATCTGGGTTTAATCCATCACCATTCTTTAGTTCACTCAGCCACCCCAGTTCAGACATGGCTATATGCAAATCAGTCTGACCCTGTGCCTCATGGGAACAGTACAACCCGAACTGCCAAGCCATGTCTTCCCTGGACCGGAAACAAGCATCCTGGGACCGGTTTCGGATTCATAATCCTCATGAGCCAGGCTATCTTGAATCCAGTGGCCGAGTGAACAAGGGACTCGCGTCTGAGCATACCCTGCCACACTTAGGGCGAACAAAGCGATACAAAAGGGGATGATGGACGGAGCGTTTGAACAAATCAAACACTCACCCCCAGTCAACTGATCTGGGTTTAATCCATCACCATTCTTTAGTTCACTCAGCCACCCCAGTTCAGACATGGCTATATGCAAATCAGTCTGACCCTGTGCCTCATGGGAACAGTACAGCCCGAACTGCCAAGCCATGTCTTCCCTGGACCGGAAACAAGCATCCTGGGACCGGTTTCGGATTCATAATCCTCATCAGCCAGGCTATCTTGAATCCAGTGGCCAAGTGAACAAGGGACTCACGTCTGAGCATACCCTGCCACACTTAGGGCGAACAAAGGCACAGGGTCAGACTGATTTGCATATAGCCATGTCTGAACTGGGGTGGCTGAGTGACCTAAAAAATGGTGATGGATTAAACCCAGACCAGTTGACTGGGGGTGAGTGTTTGATTTGTTCAAATGCTCCGTCCATCATCCCCTTTTGTATCGCTTTGTTCGCCCTAAGTGTGGCAGGGTATGCTCAGACGTGAGTCCCTTGTTCACTTGGCCACTGGATTCAAGATAGCCTGGCTGATGAGGATTAGGAATCCGAAACCGGTCCCAGGATGCTTGTTTCCGGTCCAGGGAAGACATGGCTTGGCAGTTCGGGCTGGACTGTTCCCACAAGGCACAGGGTCAGACTGATTTGCATATAGCCATGTCTGAACTGGGGTGGCTGAGTGACCTAAAGAATGGTGATGGATTAAACCCAGATCAGTTGACTGGGGGTGAGTGTTTGATTTGTTCAAATGCTCCGTCCATCATCCCCTTTTGTATCGCTTTGTTCGCCCTAAGTGTGGCAGGGTATACTCAGACGTGAGTCCCTTGTTCACTTTGCCACTGGATTCAAGATAGCCTGGCTGATGAGGATTATGAATCCGAAACCGGTCCCAGGATGCTTGTTTCCGGTCCAGGGAAGACATGGCTTGGCAGTTCGGGCTGGACTGTTCCCACAAGGCACAGGGTCAGACTGATTTGCATATAGCCATGTCTGAACTGGGGTGGCTGAGTGACCTAAAGAATGGTGATGGATTAAACCCAGATCAGTTGACTGGGGGTGAGTGTTTGATTTGTTCAAATGCTCCGTCCATCATCCCCTTTTGTATCGCTTTCTTAAACAGACTTTGCCTGATCCTTGTAAAAATCCTGCAGGGTAGGGGGGCGGAGCTAGCCGGCGCCGATGAAGGGCGCGTAGAAGCCGAGCTCCGCTCAATCACCATCAAAATCCTGCAATTATCCTAAATTAACGGAGGAGCTTCACCCCTGCAGTGGTGGCACATGCTCCAGGTGTGGCGGGGATCACTTACCAGGCATCCGGCTGAAGACTGACGAAGTACGGAGAAGCCACGACGCCCCTAGGGCCACAGCGGACCAGGCCTAGATCCACGGACTTGCCTGGGCGGCGTGCCGCTGTACGTGCCCTTGAGTGCGGCTGACGGAGGAGCAGTTGCCCCGTACCTGGCGGGGCTCCGCCGGGACTTGAGCGCGATCGGTGGAACAGAGGAAGACGGCACTGGGCGGGGAGTAGATCGCGCAGCCCACTGCCCGGAGTGAGAGCGCTGCGACAGCTGGTGCTGCGGTACGGAGGCGGGGGGAAGGGAGACGCAAGGCCGCTTGGTTCCCGCGAGTGAAATGGCGGCGGAGGCTTAACGGCAGCCCGGACCCAAAGCATATGTACTGGGTACAGCCATTAAGAACATAAACCTGCTATCAGCGGGCTGAACGGCCACATTTAGTGATCTTGCTGCATCCTCCCCCCGTCGCAGCCTAGCGAGACAGACTTAGGAGCGCGATATTTCGCAGGAAGTGGCACAGTGATCTCCTACGGGTGCGGCGCTTGACGAGAGGGGAGGACGGCTATTGCTCGCGCGATGGAGCTCCCAACGTGGACTGACCGAGAGTGATGGTAAAAGGATTGCCCCCCCCCGCCCAGGCATCGTGAATGGCAGAGAGTGGACTGGACATGCTGTTAGACGGTACAGGGTGCTGGTGTACGAGCACAGGTTTGGGAGCCACTGCCAACTAGCGCAATAAACAGCCTGACTGCTTGCAGGAGGAATAGCGAGCAAGAGGAGTTTCATATAGCCTGAGGAGTGAGCAGCCGGATTGTATCAAGGTGTGCCCTTGTGAAGCCACGGACGCGCAGAGCTGAGTGCGTGGAACCAGCTAACGACAGTTTATTTCCAGACGACACCATATCGGAATTCTACTCGGCTGACCCAGACATCACTTCTGTGGCGGCAGCTGGGGAAGGGGACAAGATCGAACAAGGAAAAGTTGGATATGGCATGGTCTGCATTGGGCTTCGGCAGGCTATAAAGGGTGCAGACTGATGAGAACCGCATTCCCTGGTGACTCGCCCTGGAGAGTACGGGAGTGAGGGCGACACGTGGTGCCGCAGTACCCAACTGACACAGGTGACTAATAGACCAGGTGTAAGTCGGCCGCTGTCTGCGCAAAGGGTCGACTTGGTCGTTAATATATCAATATGGGCAAGACTGACAAAAAACAGCCCAAGTTGGCTTTTGACCAGCGTCGAACTAAACCACCGGAAGCACAAGCATCTGCGCCATCCCCGTCAAGCAGAGGCCAAGATGGCTCACTGTATGCGGACATAAAGGACATGCTGGTGACGATGGAGAAAGGATTGCAAGATAGTATGGCGTCCATTGGCTCGAAGATCGACGCTCTTACGTACCCAATGGATCGCATGTCAGAGCGGGTGGACAAACACTCGGAACGGATTGACATGTCTGAAAGACGGATCACGGAAGTGGAAGAAGCACAGTCTGAATGGGATAAAGACCGCAAGCAGTTCGCAAGACTTCTACAAGTAATACAGGACAAGTCGGAGGATTTGGAGGACCGCTCGAGGCGATCGAACATCCGCATCACGGGGGTTGCGGAGACAACGCAGACTGGGAAGATGGAACTCTTCGTGGAGAAATTGTTGACGACACTACTGGGAGAGGATGTATTCTCACCGATGTTTATAGTGGAACGAGCGCATAGTACGTTGGGGCCCCGACCGCGCTCAGGCGCGCCCCCGAGGCCAATAATAGCGAAGCTCTTAAATTACAGGGATCCGGACACGGCGCTGAGGATTGCAAGGGAAAAAGGGAAACTACAGTACGAAGGCATGGAAGTTTCTTTGTACCCTGACTTCACTGCGAAAGTGCAGGAGGAGAGGCGACGCTTCGCCCCATACAAGAAGCAGCTCCGGGACCTTGGAATAGACTACGCTATGCTGTACCCGGAGAAATTGCGGATTAATAGACAAGGTCACTCGCACTTTTTCACGGATCCAAGAGAACTACATAAATCCTTGAAGGAGTGGTCCAAGGAACAGAGAAGTAGCTCAAGGGATCACAACGGGGTGCAGGATGAGAGCAGCCACCTGGACGACCAGGAATAACTTAGAGGGCGATGCTCAGACGTGCACACTTCCTACCCTACCGGGGACAGTACCACGTTGCGGCTACTGGGCCTTGTATTGGAGTGCCTCCTGAGAGTCGAGAACTTCCGAACTGTGGAAATGAAGAGGCATGGGATGGGCTGATGGCGCTGTGGCTGGGTGACATCTTTTCAATTTATATGTGCCTGATAGTGAGCGGAAGCAGATAATGGACTGCGTACTGAGTTGGTTTTTGGCGCATAAACTAATGTATACGATAACTGACCTTTGTTAATGCTATATGTGCCTCAGGAAGGGGTGGAAGCAAAGGGCGAGGCCCTTAGTAACTCTCTTCGGTATTGATTTCAGCCTCACGTTAATGGACACTTAGAGGGTGATAGAGTTGGGGCGAACGGGAGAGATGTAATGCTGATGTACTGTTGTATATTAGTGCTGGTTACTTCAGCCCTAGTGCTTTTGGCTAAAACGGTTCCCATGGAGACCAATTTAGAGGTTGATCACGTTGTCTTCAGTGGGGAGTGTAGGGGGGGAGAGATAGGGTGCTGCCAGGCCAGGTTGGGGGAGGTCGGCTGTGGGAGGGGGAGCTTGGGGTGGGGTGGGTGGTCTAGATCGGGGAAAGGGACGTTGTTTGTTACACCAGACGAAATGCTGCTCAGTACTGATTCTCAATCAGCAACTCTGTTGACTTACGCCCTTGGTAGAGTGACTCCCAGAGTTGGGGTGCCTCATTGGATGTCTATATTGACCCCCTTTATGGATGGCTGATTGCAGTGGTATGAAGGATGAAAGAACGTTTGAATCGCTGAGGGCTTTGGCTTGGAATGTGAGGGGTCTTAACGATCATCGCAAGCTTCGGAAAGTTATGTCTTACCTGCACAGACATCACATTGATTTAGCATTGATACAGGAGACGCACCTCCCGACGACAAGCAGGATGCTGTCCGCTAGGGGCTTGAGGGGAAATAGTGTAGCAGCAGGGTTTACTACACATTCTAGAGGGGTGATTGTATGGGTCAATCCTGGATCGAAATTACGATTGACACCGATAAAAGTCGACTCAGAAGGCCGATACTTGATCACCAGATATGTGGGTAAGGGACACGACCTTATTTTGGTTAACGTTTATGGCCCCAACTACGACTCCCTAGCTTTTTACGAAGAACTGGCTATGCATTGTCGGCCCTACGTTGGCTCTAGTATTTTATGGGGGGGTCGATTTCAACCTAATATTTGACCCGGATGTGGACAGGTCAGCGTGGTGGCCAGCAGCCGCAGCATTGCAAATGAAATCGGAGCTTGTCAAATTGGACTTGGTGGATGTATGGCGGCAGAGGAACCCCACAAAGGGCGGTTATACACACTACTCTGCTTATCATGATACCCATACCAGAATAGATTACTGGCTGGCATCACGAGCCGCTGTCAAAAGCGTAAGGGGATGTGAGATACTGCCCGCACCCTTTCGGACCACTCCCCCCTGCTACTGGTGTTGGAAACACCGGTGAAAAGAATCCCCCCCTTTACATGGCGGTTTCCTCCCTACTCGTTATTAGATGAAGTATTCAGAGGAGAACTTGCAGAACACATTGACATCTTCTTTGAAACTAATGTGGGTACAGTCGATAGAGACTGAAACATCTCGAAGCCCAATTGTCAGCCCTAGAAAGACAACAGCAGGGTAAACCAGATCCTGACACTGCAGAACAAATTAAAGTACTAATCACTGAATATAATGAAGAAGCAGACAGGGAAGTTCAACACTTGGGTAAATACGCCACTGCGCGCACATATGGTGAGGGAGAACGACCTGGCTCACTGCTGGCTCGAATACTGCGGAATGAACGACGACCTCTAGTAGTGGATGAGCTACTGACATCGACGGGGGTGGTACTGACAGAGGAAACAGAAATACAAGGGGAGTTTAGGGATTACTATTCGGGTCTATATAAGTCCAGATCTACTCGGGTGGAGGAGGAAATAGATGATTATTTGAGCTACATTAAAATGCCACTGCTGTCCAATTCCCAAAGAGAATTCTTAATGATGCCCATACACCGAGATGAGATAGTGGATGCGCTGGTAGGAATGCGCTCTGGTAGCGCGCCAGGTGCAGATGGGCTGACCGTGGGCTTCTATAAAGCCTTCAAGGATAAGATGGTCCCACATCTTTCGACGCTGTTTGATGACATCTGTGAAGAGGGTAGTATGCCTGGCTCAATGCGAGAGGCTCTCCTTGTCACGATTCTGAAACCTGGGAAACCTGCTAATTTGTGTGGTTCCTACAGACCGCTATCACTCCTAAATGTAGACGCTAAATTGTACGCTAACATTTTGGCCACGCGGCTGGCATTACTCATCCCAGATTTGGTTGCTCCGGAACAAGCGGTATTCATACCTGCCAAGAACCTTACTTATAATATTCGCACGGTGTTGGGTACCATGCAACATGTACGCCAGGAAAACAAAGTGATCGCGATTTTCCTCGACATGGAGAAGGCCTTTGACTCGGTGGAGTGGCCCTTCATGCTGAGAGTGCTTCGTAAACTGGGACTGGGGGAACCCTTTTTGCAAATGATAGGTGCTTTATATTACAAACCCACTGCTAGGCTACGCTTGGGCAATAGTGTCACGGAGGCTTTCGAAATCAGTAGAGGTACTAGGCAGGGTTGCCCACTCTCGCCCTTGTTGTACGCACTGATCGCGGAACCACTGGCATGCGCAATTAGGGAATACCATAGACACGAAGGGATCAACTTTCCGACTTACCGGATTGGTATCTCTACTTATGCAGATGATACACTGCTATATGTCCGTGAACCGGAAACAAATCTATACTCGGTGCTCAGAGAAGTTGGAAGGTTTGGGGCTCTCTCGGGTCTAAAGGTAAACTGGACCAAATCAGTCGCATTCCCATTAACACCAGTGACACTGCAATTTGATATGGAGTACCCGTTGCAATGGACAACGGAACCGGTCAGATACCTAGGGATTCAGCTCCATACAGACCCGGACGTTTTAATGCGTGAAAACTACGGAGTGGCTTTTACCAGGTTGTTTGAGGATGTTGACGCATGGTGCAAGCTGCCCTTGTTTTTGCGCTTAGGAATATGACCGTTCATATTAGGCAAGCATGATTTTCAGTGAAGATAGACACAGCGATCATTGGAGGGCTATTGCTCGCCCACAGGCGAGGAGGGCGCAACAGGCCTGCTGATATAATACAACTACGAGCTCTACCGGCTCTTTGAAAGCCGCCGGACCTCCGGGGTGTCGGCTAGTTGGCTATGTATGAAGAGCACAAATACTACAGAAGAACTGCTTATGTCTAGCTGCCGGCCTCCGGGTTGTAGGCTACAAGCTGTGTAAACTGATTAAATACGTAAATAAAAAAATAAAAAATAAAAAATCCTGCAGGGTACTATAAAGAATTATCACAGACTGCAGACTCATGTGTCATGAACCTAGCTGATATAGACATGTTGTTTGGAAATGTGGTCCCACAACCTTTATGGGGTTTGATCCGGCACATGGACCATGCGCAGGAGTTAGGTGAAACCTGGGTCAATATTAGTGCTGAGGATGCGCGACAAGTTGGTGGTGCTAAACCGGAGCCTGTAGTTGCAGAACTTCCTGGTAGGATCATTACTTACATGAAGACTTTAATGCCTGCTATGAGAGTAAACTGGGACAAATTGTCTGCATGTAAGCAAAAGAAAGATGACACTGTATCCGATTTCTTCACTAGGTTTGAAGAAACATTTATTGACCACAGTGGTCAAGACGTGAGTACTGAAGGTGGTCAACGGTTGTTTGTTGATAAGTTCGTGCATAATTTGCTTCCCGAGTTATGTACCAAGTTGAAGGATTCCGAGAGTTTGTGGGCTGTTTCCTCATCGGCACAGATATTGGCTACTGTACAATACTATGAAAATAGGGATAAGGATGAGAAGGATAAGGCAGACAAAAAGACTAAAGAGCTAAAGACGAAGGTTCTTTTACAGCAAGCGTATCCGCCCGTAGTAACCAGCGTGACTATCAGCAGCCTCCGCAGTTTCAGCGAAACTCGCAAAGGTTCGAGCCTCTTCAACAACGTTTTCCTGTAGGCCCTAATCAATGTGCATATTGCAAAGAAGAGGGTCATTTTAAGAGTACTTGCCCTGTTTTGTCGCAGCGTATGAATGGCGTTACTAGCGTAAGAGGTCAGAATGTTCCACAAGCTCCTAGAGGTAGAGGACGTGGAGGGTTCCCCCAGAACGCACGTTCCTTTCTTCCACAAAATTCAATGAATAGTTTTGATCAGCAGAATCAGACGTCTGGTAGGACGACTCAGTACTATGCTGACGACTACTATGTTGAAGGTGAGAATATGGAGGGTAATGATTGCTAGGACAGCCATAGACAAAGAGAGGGAGTCGTTTCAGTTCCAGTAGATCAGAGTGGACCTTATGTTGAGGTGATTACATCAGGTGTGTCAGAGCCTTTTCTGTTGGATACTGGTGCTACAAAGAGTTCTATTATGCACTCTAAACTCCCTGGCGTACCTTTGTCTGGCGAGACGAATGTTTCAGTAGTTTTTTCTGGCGCCCCGGTTAGGAACCCGATTTCTAGTCCTATATCTCTTTCTGTTGGACCTTGTGAATTCGAAGCACCCCTTATTCTGACGACAGGTTGTGGTGAGAACTTGTTGGGACTGGATCTGTTGAAAAGATTGTACGCGACATTGTATTGCTCTCCTTCGGGAGTACAACTTACATTAGGTAAGACAGTGGTCTCCCCGATGTATTTGTTGAAGGATAAATTTCCGACAGAATTGTCTTCTCTCCCTGATATTCTTTGGGCTACTGATCCTAATGATGTGGGTCTGTTGGAGATACCGCCATATGTTGTGACGTTGAAAGCAAATGTTAAAATGCCACGTATTCCCCAATACAAGATCTCTAGTGAAGGTGAAAGAGCGTTGCTGGCGATCATTCATGACCTGATTGAGAAAGATGTAATTGAAGAAACGAGAGGTAATATGTGATATAGTCCGGTTTTGCCTGTTCTAAAAAGGACTGATTCCTCACAACCACCTGTATATAGGTTCGTGATCGATCTTCGCGAGGTGAATAAGATTGTAGTTCCGCAATTTCCTGTTGTCCCAGATATTACTGCCTTACTGACCATGAGTCCAGCTTCAGCCACGTGGTTTTCGGTGATTGATTTGAAGAATGCTTTCTTCAGCATCCCGATTGCCGAGGAGAGTAGGGATATCTTTGGCTTCTCTTGAGGAGGCCGAAGCTTCCGGTTTAAGAGAGCTCCTCAAGGCTATTGCGAGAGTCCTTCTATCTATAGTCAGGCTTTAAAAACACAGCTTGATACGATTGCTTTACCCAATGGTGCTGCTCTTCTCCAGTACGTTGACGATTTATTAGTCGCTGCCGATACTGAGGAGATTTGTAAAGAAGCTACCTTGCTGTTGTTGTGTTATTTGTCTGACTTCCATCACAAAGTGTCTCTTTCGAAGTTGCAGTATTGTCGACAAGAAGTGACCTACTTAGAAGAAGACTGACTCCAGAACGAATTCAAGCAATTGCGAAAATGAGTGTGCCTACTGCACAAAGAGAAGTGCGTGCTTTCCTGGGTATTACGTCATATTGCAGACAATGGATACCGAATTTTTCTTTGCTGGCCAGACCTCTGGTGGCATTAACTTGTAAAGATACACCGAATCCCCTCCCGTGGTCTGACGACTGTCAGAAAAGTTTTTCTGAATTGCGCGATGCACTGTGTTCGGCTCCTGTGTTGGGTACTCCAGACTACAGTAAGCCTTTTACGCTTTATGTCCATGAGAGAGAGGGATGCGCGTTGTCAGTGTTGACACAGTCTTTTGGGGACAAGCAACGTCCATGCGCGTATTTCTCGTCAACCTTGGATCCGGTAGCTAGAGCGTTGCCGAGTTGTTTGAGAGCCACAGCGGCAGCAGCTGTTTCTATTCGACAGTCTGCTGGGTTAGTGATGAATAATATGTTGATTGTAATGGTTCCACATGCAGTGGATACCTTGTTAAATAAGACTAAGACACAGCACTTAACTAGTGCTCGATTGTCCGGTTATGAGTTGACACTTTTTTTTTGTTGTAAAATTTATTTTTATTCAGAATTTGCAGGAAAGGAAAAAAAAAGAGGAAAGTGAAAGAAAGAAAAAGAAGTATACAAGCGACATTTCCGCCAATTGCCCCTCACAGGGGACGCTGTAGGGAGCACTCAAAGGAAGCATTTGGGAGGCTGCAGGGTGGGGTGGCATGGCATGATAACAGAGTTCAGTTCGTAAATCCAATGCATGCCAAGGAGTTCTAGGCGGAAATCCGTGCTCGGCCTAGTGACCGGCAAAGGAAATAGCGCTGCATAAGGTTCAGAAGTCTAACAACCCCCATGTGCTAAGCAGCGTCGCAACAAGTAACAAACTCCCATTCCCAACTAGTTCCCCCTCTCCCCACCTCCCCCCCTGGTGGTGGCAACAACAACACTCTCGTGCAGTACAAGGCTCCACATTTATACAATCCGATTAAACCTGGAACAGGTGAAGTGCGCGGAACCTGGGTGGGCAGACCGCAGATGGCAGGCCACGTGACAGGAAGCGGACCAGAGGACCCCATCAGAACACAAAGTTTTTAAAATTGCCCAGGAATATGTCCGCCATTCTCTCCATGCTCAGTAGTCCCCAAAGTCTTGCATGCCACAGAGAAGAGGCTGGGGCATGAGGCTTCTTCCATGCTGCCGCCAACGTAAGCTTGGCGGCCCCCAAGCAAAGCCACAGGATACGTTTATCCGCTTTAGTTTGATGTTCCAACACCGGATCACGGAGTCCCAACAGGACATAGGCCATTGAGTCCGAGATCGGATATCCTGAGATGTCCTTGATGTGGGAAAGAATTTCTGCCCAGAAAGGGCGAATGATCGGGCAGTCCCACCCGATGTGGCGGAAATCCCCCAGCAAGCCACAACCCCTCCAACACCTATCCGAAGAAGCCGGAAAGATTCGGTGGAGCTTGGATGGGTAAAGATACCAATCGTGCATGGTCTTTAAGTGGGCTTCCCTAAGATTCACCGAATGATTGTGCGTCATGATATCACTCCAAAGATGCTTCCATTCGACGTCAGAGACGTCACGGCCCAGAAGGACCTCCCAGTGTTCCATGTAGCGGGGGGCGGAGAGACCGTAGTGGCCAGCAGCAGCCCGTACAAGAAAGAGATCATCCCTTTCATAGTGGAGGTGCGGAGAAGAAAGGACTCGAATGGAGAAAGCGGCCGGGTAGCGGCTTCGCTCACACCCGTTGCCGTTGCCCAGTGGAGAAGTTGGTTGTGGCGGAAGCGCTCATTGACCGGGATCCCATAGTCACGCATGCAGTTGTGGAACGTGAGTGGAGCCACCCCATGGAACAGATGCGTGAGCGCCCTACAACCACCCTCTCTCCACAGCCTGAAGGGTCCCTCCTGCAGTGCCGGCGGGAAGGCCGGGTTGAAGTGAATGGGGGTGAAGGGGGATGGAAACGTGGTCCAGCGGTCGTCGTTGGTGACCGTGTCCCACACCTTCAGGACCGTGCCAGTAGGGGTGCTAATGTAGGCATTCTTAGGCCGGTCCACTTTGGGTTTCCAGATCAAGTCCCAGATCGACCTCCCAGCCACACTCCTATCCATATGTAGCCAGTGCTTCTCCGAAAGCTGTAGGGACCATTCCACCACCACACGCAGCTGCGCGGCCTTATGATATAAGAGCATGTCCCGGAACCCCACCCCCCCCTCCTTCCTGGGTCGTCGCAGCATCGTGAGGGGAATACGTGCCCGTCCACCCTGCCAGACAAATCTCAGCATCAAGGTTTTTAAGCGCAGAAAAAAGTCCATCTCTATAGGAATGGGAAGGGCCTGGAAGAGATAAAGGAACTTAGGTAGGAGGACCATTTTAAGGGCATGGATCCTGCCAAGCCAGGAAAGGAATTTCGGTTTCCACCGGTCCAGGTCTGCTCGTATCGCAGCTAGCATTGGGGGGAAGTTAGCCGCGAATAAGGACCCTATGGTAGGAGTCAGGCGCACTCCCAGGTATAACAAGGAGGCGGATGCCCATGGTAAAGCCGTGAGCAAGCGGACTCGCTCCACTTCCGCCGGAGGGAGAGTCAGGTTCAGTATGTACGACTTGTCAAAGTTGACCTTGAACCCTGCTACTGCCTCAAAGTGGGATAGCACCTCCTGAACATGCGGCAACGATTGGGCCGGGTCCCCCAATGACAACAGCACATCGTCCGCAAAGAGGGAAATTTTGTGCTGCTCACCCGTAAAGGGAAGGCCCCTGATCTGTTCCCTCTCCCGTATCGCAAGCGCCAGGGGTTCGATACTCAAGGCAAAGAGGAGAGGGGAGAGGGGACAACCCTGCCTCGTACCCCGGGAGTGAGGGAAGCATGGAGACGGATGACCGTTAATCAGCACCCTCGAGCTAGGGCTGCTGTAATTAGCCCGAATCATGGTAATGAACTGGTGCGAAAAGCCGAAGGCGGTCACGGTGCGAAATAGGAACCCCCAGTGGACCCGATCGAACGCTTTCTCCGCATCCAGCCCCACCACTATCGCCGGAATGCGAAACCTGGTGGCCTTCTCTATCAAGTGCATCACCCGCCGCAAGTTGTCATGTGTTTGCCGTCCCTTGATGAACCCGGACTGGTCTGGATGGATAATGGCCGGCATCAAATCCTGGAGCCGGCGGGCAATGATAGATGAGTATAATTTAGCATCCACATTCAGGAGGGCTATCGGGCGGTATGACGCGCACTTGGAGGGATCCTTCCCCTGCTTGGGGATCACGGTTATCATGGCCTCGGCCATAGTCCCCGAGGTCCTCCCAGTGGTCGCCATTTCGTTGAAGAGGGAGACCAGGCAATCAACCAGTTCTGTTGCGAACGTTTGGTAGAAGAGAGCAGTATAGCCTTCCGGGCCAGGAGCCTTGTTAGGCTTCAAGGCCTTAATAGCCTCTAGTACCTCTGCCCTGGAAAAGGGGGCCGCCAACTGCTCATTCCACTCTCTAGAGACCTGCGGTATGGGGAGGTCTGCTAGGAACGCGTCCTGGGCTCCCTGATCCAGGGAGTCACCCTTGTATAGTGCAGCATAGAACCGGCCAAAGACGGCCGCTTTATCCTCGTCTCGCTGCCGCACGGACCCCCCTGGCTCCTGGATCCCCCCAATATATTCCTTCTCTCTTTTTTCACGAAGTTGACGGGCCAAATGCCGCCCCACCTTGTTCCCTTGCGAGTATGACACGCGCCGTAATCTCAGGAGGGTGAACTCAGCACGATTGGCGTAATGGGCCTTTAATTTGCCCCTGACAGCCGTCAGCGGTCGGAGCGTTGCTCGAGATGGGTTCAACTTGTGTGCCCGTTCTAAGCTGGCGAGTTCTCCCTCCAATTTCTCCCGTTCTTCCCTCCTCAATCGATTGAGGTTCGCATTGAGGCCTATGCAAGTGCCCCTCAGGGAGGCCTTGCAGGCGTCCCATGTATTGAACACAGACGTGTCCGAGGCCGGGTTGAGAGTCAGGAACTCCCTGACAGCCTTTCTAAGCTCCCTACACGAGGTATCATCCCTAATAAGCGCCGCTGGAAAATACCATTTCCGAAAGTCATCTCACCGCACCGACCACTGCAGCATGAGGACCAGTAGGCTATGATCTGAGACAGAGAGCGGAAAAACCTTGGAATCACGGACATCCCCCCTGAGTGCCTGGCTCAGAAAAATATGGTCTATGCGGGAGTAACTGGTGAACGTGGGAGAAGAATGTATAATCGCGGGCCTGGGTGTGCACGGTGCGCCAGCCATCGATCAGCCCCAATTCGCCCACCCTGTCCTTTGTTTCAGTGGAGAAGACACCGGAGTACGGGAGCTGTCTAAGGTTTTGTCCCAGACCATGTTGAAATCATCCAAGACAAACAAGGGTCCTTCCACAAAGTCCCCCACTTTATCTAACAAGCCCTGAAGAAAGCTGTTCTGCTGAGCATTGGGAACTTACACCACCACAAACGTACACAAGCGGCCATAAAGCAACCCCTTGACCATCAACCACCGGCCTTCTTTATCACAGCTTACCCCCATAGGTTGGAATTGGAGGGACGCCCGAAAAAGAAGAGCTACCCCCCTGTGCTTGGTAGAGGCAGAGGATCTATAGATGAGGGGAAATTGCCTGTGTCGGAGCCGGAGCTCGTCCCTGCGCGCCAGGTGGGTCTCCTGGAGACCCACCACATCCAGGTGATGGTCCAACAAATATTTCCAAATCTTTTGGCGTTTCTGCGGGGAGTTGAGACCCTTCATGTTCCACGTGCCAATGCTCTGAGGCATGGGGAAAGTTCAGGCACCACTGCTTCACATTCGCCAAGTCAACACCCCTCCGCTCCCTCCCCACCGCAAACATCCAGTCTCCCCCTCCCCCCTCAGGCCCCCCTCGCATGCACCCGACCAGACTCTCCCCTCCCCATCGCCCGCTCCCGCTCCAGGACCCATGAATCCAACAGTCCCGGACCCACAGCAGATAGGGTGAGGCCTCAATCGGGTTACCCCACCTTAGAGTGCAACGAGTAAGGAACGCATTATTCAAACGCCAGTGAGCCGTTCCCCCAGGGGAAGTAAGGCTTGCAGCAAGCATCCAGTAGTCACCACCACCACACCGCCCACCCCGCTTCACCCCCCAACTACCCCCCCCAACCCCCACCCTCAGGTCCTCCCACCCCCCCACCCCAACATGCAAGAAACCTACAGAATGAAACAAAACAGTCTCAGAGGAAACAGTCCCTGAGTGCAGTAGTGCGAAGAACGTTCCCTGGGTTGGGGTTGGGAACCCATCACAGGGTCACCCAGGGCCAAGGACCGGGGTGTCTTCTCAAAAAGTACAAACATACCCTCGGTACCAGAGTTCACGTGCCCCTCCGGCACCATGTGGCCAGCAGCCCGAGGATCAGGCTGCCCCGGAGCTCTGCTGGGAAGACATCAACGTCGCTGAAGCCACGGACGCCACCGCGTCCCCTCTCTCCTGCAGGCTAGTCGTGCGGTCAGGCCGTCTGCGTCCCGTCTCCGAACCCACTCTGTGCCATGAGGAGGATCGTCGCCGTCTCCGCGAGGACGCGGGCTGCCAGCTTCAGGTGCAGGAGTTGTGTCATCAATGCCCAGGAGCTCTTTCGCCTCCTGGAGAGAACGGATCTGCGCCAGCCGATTTTGCGACCGAAAGACAATGCGAAAGGGATGACCCCATGAGTAGGAAATGTAATGCTCTCGCAGATAGGCGGTTACCGGTCGGAACTCGCGTCTCTTTTGGAGTGTCGTTGCTGCCAGATCCTGGTAAAGTTGAGGACGGTGCTCACGGAATTGCAGGGATGGAATGTCCCGCGCTTTTCTCAGGATACGCTCCTTCAGCTGGAAGTCATGCACGCAGACTCACCTGGGCAGTCCCACCCTGTGGACTCTGTCCATCCTGATTTCCTGCAGGTCCTCCCCGTCCAGTATCTGCAAGAAAAGTGCCTGCACGTAGCCGCGGAGGTCGCCCGCCTCGCCGTCCCACGGGACCGCCCGTATGCGGATGTTGTTCCTACGGGAACGGGTCTCCAGATCTTCCGCGTGGGCCTGTAGGTCTAAGTTCTGCTCCGTAAGCCAAAGCACGTCCTGCTGCAATTGGTGGACATCGTTCGCCATGCTCAGGTCGTGATCCTCCAAGGTAGCCACCCGCTCTCCGATTCTGTCTACGTCCCTTCGCACCTCACGGAGATCCGACGCCAGTTGAGCGCGGAGCTCAGAGATATCCTCCTTTATGGAAGCGAAGAGTTCCGTCATGAAAGCCTTGGTTGCAGGGGCTTCATCATCCCTCTGTCCGGGCGAAGCACTAGGGCCAGGAGATGCTGGTGGTTGGGAACCCTTGGACGGGCCATCCTTTCCGGGCTTCCCTTTGCGCAGCGAAGAGGACATCGCTGCCTCTCTATTCCGACTGGAAGGCAAGGTGGGAGATCACTGTTCAATAGGACAGAGATCCGTCCATCTGACCGTGGTCTGTCCCAATCGAGGATGCAGCCCCAGTGTCCACGGGCTATACCTTTTAATAGACGTGGAGGATCCAGGCGGTATATGGCGTCACCAGTCCGCGACCCCAGTATGCAGTCGGGCCGGACCCCGGAGAAGGCAGACCCCCGTCCTCAGTCACGTTCCCCAGTTCTCAGTTGCACAGCCAACCAGGCGGCCACAAAGCGTCGATGCAGGGAGGTATTCAAGGTCAAAGACCCTCCGCTCCACCCGGGTCACCAGCTCAGGCTCCAACCTCCTCCGGGACGAGAGCTCCGATCCTGCAGCCGCCCATACACCTCCTGCCGGACACCGCAGTCCCGCACTGTCCGCCTCCTCTACAGCACAGCGCCCCAGCGCTCAATTCGGTTCTCCTCCTCCAGCGGGGGGATGAACAAGGCTTACCCCCGGAGGGCCGACCGGTCACCTGCCGCCCACCACGTGGTCCGGGGATTCTTCGGGGGGCACTCACGCCTCTAGTTGCACCACCTCCGTACGTCCCGCAAATCTCCGCGCCCAGACACTGCCACCAATACTCTGCTGTTGCAGGGAGCTCAGGGTACGTTAGGCCTCAGGGCACGCTCCTCTGCCCGAGCGGTACCCAGGTCGCAGTTCTCGCGCTCGCGTAGGTCGCGAGGCCTGGCGTCGCAGCCCCGTCACCTTGGGCCGTGCCCCTCGCACTCCTACAGGGGTCGCTGAATTGTCCAAGATAGGACTCCGCCACACCGGTAGCAACAAGCGCTCCTAGCGCGATCTTTGAAGCACCTCGGTCCGCGACCAGGCCGCAAGCCTCGGTGCTGCGTAGGCTGCAGGCCGGCAGTCGCCTTCCCCTTTGCGCCGAAGCCCCGCCTCCGCGCCGACGCTGGAGGCCGCTGCTGAGATCGCCGCTGCGGAGGGGGGAGACCCTGTCGTCCGCCAGGTCCCGGTCAGCACTCCAGGCCTCCGCAATCCACAGCGCCACGCACCTTGGCCGGAACTCCCCGCAGCCTCTCAGCGCTGCCGACCGGCCTCGTGGCCCGCCCGCTCCAGTCTTGGCGCCGTTCTCAGGCACTTCCACAGCTTGCTCGGGGCCAGCAGTCGGACACGACCCCTAGGGAATGTAGGGACGTCCAGCGAGCTGTACAGGAGCCGTACAGGAGCCCGGGGACAGGTGCTGAACAAGGCTATGAAAGGCCCGGCGCCGCAGGGACTCAAAGCACGTCCTACTCCGCCGCCATCTTGGCCACGCCCCCGAGTTGACACTTTTAGCGGGTCATGTGCACATAAAGAGATGCAACACGTTGAATCCAGCTACGTTGTTGCCGATTGTAGCAGAGACAGATGTTCCTGAACAGCATGATTGCTTTCTCAGGACAGAGGAGGAAACGAAAGGGAGAGTGGATCTTAGGGACACTCCTCTTGAGAAGTGTGATGGTACCTTATGGGTGGATGGTTCATGCTTCAAGCTTCCAAATGGTGATACGACTGCGGCATATGCTGTCACGACTTTACAGACGGTTGTTGAAGCTGCACGTATCCCACATATTTCAGCTCAAGCAGCAGAGCTGATTGCACATCCGAGAGCGTGTGTATTATCAAAAGGAAAGAAAGTGACCATATATACTGACAGCCAGTATGCATTTGGTGTGGCTCATAGTTTTGGATGATTGTGGAAGGAACGTGGGTTCCTCACTTCTCATGGAACCAAAATTCAGCATGGTCAGTTGGTGAATGAGCTTCTTGAGTCACTCACCTTGCCGTTGCAAGTTGCGATTGTGAAATGCAGTGCACATAAGAAGGTTACTGACGACATTGGTCGCGGTAATGCGTTTGCTGATGAAGTTGCGAAAGAAACAGCGAGGGGTGTGATGAGTCGAATGTATGTTGCGGGCCCTGTAAGATGGATTGGTGACGTTGGAATGTGTGAAGATACAATAGAGAATGTGAAGTCTATCCAAGCTGAAGCTACAGAGAAAGAGTTGAGTGTGTGGAGAGAGAGTACGGGTAAATTGGACGCGAATGGTTGTTGGGTTGAGTTGTCGGAGCATCAGCGATGGTTGTTACCCGATGCGTACGTGCTTGCAGTGGTTACAATGGCGCATGGAATGGCTCATATCAGTGTGAAAGGGATCTGTAAGTTGTTGGCTCCAGTATGGCAAAATACTGGAATTCCTAAGTGTGCAGAGAATGTGGTCAAGAATTGTATGGTTTGCCTGAAATACAATCCTGGCAAGGGAACTCCAACTCCAGCTGGTCATTTTGCGCCTCCGACGTATCCGTTCGAGGTTTTGCAGCTAGATTTCATCCACATGGAGAGATGCAACAACCTAAAATACGTACTCGTGGTTGTTTGTGCCTTCTCAAGATGGGTAGAAGCATACCCCCTAAAAGATAATACTGCCCTGTCCACAGCTAAAGCACTTGTCAAGGAGTTTTTCCCTAGGTATGGTTTGCCGAGAATGGTCTGGAGTGATAATGGGAGTGAATTTGTGGGCCAAGTGATGAAGAGAGTGTGTGTAGGGTTAGGAATCCACCAAAAATTCCACGCTGCAAATCACCCCCAATCAGCTGGTCTAGTGGAGTGCTATAATGGCACCCTCAAATTGAAGTTGGCCAAGATACAAGCAAGCTCTGGTCTTACATGGCCTGATGCTTTGCCATTAGCACTCTTGTCGACTAGGATGACTGTGCATTCACGAGTGGGACTTAGTCCTTATGAAATCATTTTTGGACGCCCGGCAAACATATGGGGAGTACCGAGGCCGACGAAATTTAGCGAGATTGTACACCCTGTATTGCTTGACTATCTGCATGATTTGACGGCTAAATTGCGTGTCTTACACCAACAGGTTCATGATACACTGCCTCAGGCTTCTGAAGATCCAGGGCATGCAATCGATCCCGGATCGTGGGTGCTGATCAAGAACTTTCAACGGACAAAGAACGATCAGCCCCGCTGGACCGGTCCATACTTGGTGCTTTTATCTACGAGAACTGCAGTACGAGTGCAAGGGAAGAAAAACTGGATCCACGGCGTACATTGTAAGAGGGTTCCTCTGCTTCTGCCGTACGACCAGTGGGTCCAGGAGGGCATTCCTGATTCTGAGACCGAAACTGTGCCTCGTTTTCTGCCTTTTAGCGATGCACGTTTAATTGGGACAAGTTCTGAGCGTGAAAGTGACAATCTTTTGCAAGAAGCCGTGCCACCATCAGTGCGACTGGACACTACTGAGCCTGAACTCTTATTCTGCAATCACACAGCGCCCGGCAAAAACCGTTATAATTTGAGACCAAGAGTCATGGGACTAATAAAATAAAAATCCTTTTCTTTACTATTTTTGAAAGATCAGCTCTCCCATCTGAGAAACTGTTTTGATTGATTTTTGTTTTTCGAACCGCCATCTGGGTTCAGCTGTAGGGTCGCAGCGTCAAGTCTTTGGAGTGCAAGCCGAAGACACAAGGTCGACGGTTCTGGTTGGTCCTAGGGCATTCCCTGGACTGACAGACGCATTCCTTAGCACGGAACACCCTACCTCCGCGAGCAGCAAGGTTAGAGGATGGAGTTTTTCGAGATGGAGAGACCTGTTGAAGAAACAAACTTTAGAGCCAAAATATGTGAAATAATGAGTAGAAAATGTTTTTTAATTTTGTGCGTTTTCATGTTGCTTAGCTTAATGATGTTTTTAACGGGATATGTTATATTCTCTTTTCAAGTGACGTTTGCATCCACTACACAACCCATACCTTCTTCTACTGTCTCTTCGCATTCTTTTCATCCTCTGCCTGAACATGAGACCGTTAGAAGATTGGAGTTCGTTAACAACTCTTTCGTTCAGCTTCTGCACCAACACCAACTAGTAGTGAACACGACTAACTGTTGGGTGTGTGGTCTTATGCCTCATACTACTGATAAAGGTATTCCTTATCTAGTCCTGCCATTTAGCTACAATGCTTCTGTATGGGCGTACCGAACGATGTTCATCTACGCTCGCGAAATCCACCCCCTACGTTCTGTGAAGGATAATCCAAAGAATAGTGCTCTAATTAAGGGAATAGTCGATATGATTAAAGGAGCTAGTTCCTATGAGGCTATCCCGAGAGATGAGACACTAGCGTATATTGGATGGAACGTGACCGGATATGGAGCTAGTCTGAGTAAGAACCAGCAAGCGAAAAGATCCTCTCCGATTTGGATTGTACCCCATCAGGGTCATCTTTGTCTGCAAGGTAATGGCAAGAATCCGAGAGCTCAGTTAGGGAGTAGCACTGAGACGTATGTTGTTTCGTCCCAGACTTCCCCACCGTTCCTAGCAGCTAAGGGTACCTATTTCATCTGTTATTATAGAGCATACACATGGCTGCCCCCTGATTTCTCAGGCACATGTTTTGTCTCGTTCCTGTTGCCTCCCACCTACACAGCCGCGGCAGATTACCACAAGACAAGAGTAGCCAGATGTGTCTTCAGTAAGGAAGATACTGCAGGACAAGAATTGGGAGATTTCTTGAAGGGTTTTCTGCCGTTTTGGGGACCTATGGTGAACAGCAGGAACATACGACAACTGACGAGAGTGGTTGAGTCCACCGTAGTTGAAACTGCCGGTGCCCTTAGTAACTTGACTGCTGAGCTTCAGTCGGATCGTCTTATGACTCTCCAGAACAGGGTTGCGTTAGATGTCATACTTGCAGATCGAGGTGGGGTATGTAAAGTGATCCAATCAAGTTGCTGTGTTTTCATTCCAGACAATGCTCCGACAGTGTACCAGGCCATTTCCAAACTGCATAAAATCTCCGAATCTATACACATGGATAAAGGGGATTGGTCTTTGATGGGATGGTTCTGGGAACTGTTATCCACGTGGGGATGGAAGACTATGATGGTAATTGGTGTGATCTTAGCCATCCTTTTCCTGCTCTGTCTTTGTGTACAGTGTGCTCCTGCTATATGTGGTCTCTGTGCTACATCGTGTGTAAGGAAACCTCTATCAAGAGACGTGCTAAGTAATAGGATGATGCTACAGCAACATCTTGATGATCTGATGAGTATAGACCTGGACTCAGACTGACATGGGTTTAGGTTATTGCCTATGTAAGGGCAAAAGGAGGGGCTGAGGTACTGAAATTCTGAACCTTGTTATAAAAGTCGTCTTATCATGACGATTTTGGTATCAGCAGACCGAATATGGCGAGTGCAAGATGTATGAGTATTTTCGCCCTATTCGAGTGACGAAATCAAACGCGAAATCAGGGAGTCCGTTCTGAACCCTCGGGTTCCATCTTGCGTACGGCAGCCATTTTATGGTTGCCCTCACATAGGGTGGCGACAGTGGCAGAACGAGTCTCCAAGCACACGTACACTTTAGCTGTCCTCTGAATGACCTGAGCGAGCGACCCTCTTGCCTGAAGCCAAACTAGTTGAACCAGTCCCTTTCCCGGTAGCGGATCAAGATTACGGACCGAGGCACAAAACACCATCAAACCTTTTATTGCGCATACCTATGTCTTATCTTGCTCACACCTGTCTCTGCTCCTTTCTTTATGATCCGTTTACGATGGGGATGTGCCCGTTTTTATGGTGGGTTCGATCGACCAGTCTGACGAAGAATGTTGGGTTTGACCAATAATTGCTTATGGGCTGGACAAACTGAAAAATGGGCTTGTCATCATAATCCTGCCCTTCCTTTTTGTGAAAACATGTGAGTGGTCAACTGTAAATTAGGAATATTTGCCTGAAGCATAATATTTGGTATAAAAAGGGATGACTGGTTTTTGTAAGAGAGCAGTCTCCTGAGAACATACACCGTGTTGTACTTCTAGGATCTCTGTTACAGGCTGCAGCTAATAAAATTGATCTTTGACGTCACCAAGAAGTACCCGCGTCTCTGTACTCTAAGACAGGTGGACCCGGAGACTTGGGAGTTTCCCCTGGCGCCGCTGGGTCTTAAATAACCCGGTTCTTCAGCATGCCCAGCCTCTCACTCTCCTCTCACTTCACCAAGATCACACACTCCGTCACCTGGTCAGTAGCTGACTCAGGAATCGCTGCCTGTGCACCCACTTCAATTGTACAGGTTTCTCAACTCGGGGGTCTTCCTGCTGCATGGCTGCCTGCAGTGCCCCTCCTTACTACGGCTGGGGTGGGACTCTGTCCCAAAGGCCAGCATCTATTGTGATAAAAGTGCGCCGGCGCACTAGCAGCACAGTGTGATCCTGGCCAAAATCCAGGCCGGGCCACCCGCTAACACCTCTGCCTAAGGATACTACGCTAAGCCGCCCCTGATTTCTGATTCTTTTGATTTTTGTGTGATTGCCTTGAGAGTTGTGGGGAGAAACGGGGAGAAAGACAACATCACTAGCCTCCCCAGGGTGACCAGAATTTTAAAGCAAAATACCGGGACCTTTCCCAAAAATAGAAGGACTACAATTTAATTTTCAACATAGTGCACAGAATGACAGTTCTTCTCAGCAGAAAATACAGAAAAGGCAGAAAGAAAATACATAAAAGGCCATTTATAAAGCCAGTGGATGCCTGTTAATTAAATTGCTTTCCAATAACAGCTGCTAACTATCCCTGCTTTTCAAAACATAAAAAAATACCTCCCACCCCTTTTAGCCGACCCTCTCAAAAAAACGGGACATGAGCTGAATTTACTGAAATCTGCCGGGACAGCTGGCTATACACCGGGACTGTCCGGACAAATCCGGGATGCCTGGTCACCCTCCCCTGTGGGTTCTTCCAGCTCTGGCCCCCATTCTACCCTTGATGGCTTTCTCCAGCGGAGGAGGGGGGGGGTTAGAACAAATAAACTGAACGGACAGAAAGAAGCCGGTCACTATCCTCATCCCCAGCACAAGGACAATATTTCTGTAGAAAGAACCCCTTCCTCTTGCGGTGTCCATGGGGGGGCTACAAGATCCATCCCACACGTTGGATGACTCCACTCTGAACAGCCATTAGAAATCAAAATAATTCCTGGCCTCATCCCGACCCTGCGACAGACTCTATAGAACCCCCTAAATGGAAGCCTGGTGAGAGAAAGGGGCTGGAAGGAGGTCATAAAGCAAAGAGGTCCCGTATAGCTCAGACAGGTCTGCAACCCCGGGCCCACAAGCACAAAAATGCACGCCTTGCACAGCAGGGGAGAGGTGGGGGGCGGGCGCGATTCACTTGCGGGAGCGATAATTGCTGCGATATGGTGGCGCGTGCTCCCGCAAGTGAATCTCCTGACGTGCACGTGTTGCCATTGAAGGCAATAGAATGCGTGCACGTGCTTGGCTGAAAAGCCAAAGCGATCAGAATAGGTCTTAAAAAGGGAAGAGGAAGAACAGAAGAGAAGAAGGGGGGAGAGGGATTATTAATACTATGATTTAAGAAATAAAAGAGAGAGAGAATATATTAGATGAAATACCATAAGTGAGTAAAATACATTGTCTGATAAATAAATGTATAACTTAATTAAAATGGTAAATAATAAAGAACAGAGATAAAAACATTCAAGGCGGTTTAACATTTTCTGAGATGATATGAGAAGTAATCTGTAAACCAATGCAATCAAGATATGTGGTTAGAGGCAACCAAAAGAGGTCCCTGTTCATGCGTGGTTTGCAAGAGGAGGCGAACGCAACATCAAGTCCATGAAAGTGAGAGAGGGTATTCCACCAAAGTTGTATGGAAAGTTTGGTGAGAGTTTACCAGTTAAAGGAGATATGTTGAAAGGCCATTACAAGCATTAGGTCAAAAAGACCATGCTCATGTGGAGCAAGATCTGAAGAGTCAGAAAGGCTTCCAGCAAAGAGGAGAGGTATAGTATAAGGAATGGAAATGGTAAACAGCCGAGAGATGTAAGACCAGACCTTTTCCCAAAATTGAGAGACGAAGGGACAGAGATAGAAAAGGTGAAGGAGATCAGCATTAGAACAACCACAAGTCCAACAGTTAGAATCAACAGAGGATGAGAAACGAGCTAGGGACACAGGGGTGAGATAGAGTCTGTGGTAAAGGAAAAACAGAGACTGGGTAGGAGAAGCAGAACAAGAGATTTTTAAAGCTCTAGACAAAAGTCTATCCCAAATCCATCCAAGATCCGAATCCCAAGAAAGTTCCAACTTGGATTTAGCGCGTTCTGGATTAGGAGCTAAGAAAAATTTGTATATAAGGGAGCCTTTAGGAAGAGTAAGAAGTATTTTACGAAGAGGATTTTGGACATCAGATGAAGATGAAAGGGGAAGGGAATAGAATATATCAAGGATAATTGCCATAAGAGTGGTAAACTTCTGTAAAAAGGAGCGATGACAATGAAACAAGGATTGAAATTGGGGAAAGGAGCAAGGTGAAATTCCATCAAAAAGTTGATTGACCCATTAGATACCCCTTAATCTCCATGCATTCAAGAAAATGGGTCTATTGTTGAGGAGGATAAGCGAATTGTGCCAAATAGGAGAAGATAGGAAAGATTCCCAGGAAATGGTAGTGGGTTGAAACAACGGTTTCAAGAGAGAACAAGTATGTTTAAATAAGGGAAGGGAAGTATGAGAAGTTTTAGCAGAAAAACACATAACTTCTTTGAAGGAAAAGGTAGTAATAAGATTTGTTCAATGTCAAGCCAAAGAGGAGTAAAGGGGGAGGCATCTGATATAAGCCATCTTGAGGCATGACGCAAGGTAAAGAATTTATGGTAAAGATGAAAATCCGGGAAATTCACACCGCCGTTAGCTTTTGGGTTCCGAAGAGAAGAAAGAGCAATTCTGGATTTGTTATTCTTTCAGAGAAATCTAGATAGGCAAGAATCAATACGTTTAAAATAAATAGAGGGGATGTGAACGGGGAGCATGGAAAGGATATAAATTAAAATTGGGACAATCCTCATCCTAATCGAATCCAACCGGCCCCACCAAGAAAGAAAAAGAGGGTTCCAAGATGAAAATAATTGCTTAATTCGAGAAAGAGCAGCAGACATATTTAATTTAATGGAAGAGTTTATAGAGTTGGAAAACCAAATGCCTAGATATTGAATTTTCGATTTGTTCCAGGAAAATCCAGTGAAAGAGTAGGAATGTGGAAGGCAAAATTTCATGAGGGGGATAATTTCAGTCTTGTCAGAGTTGATCTTGTAACCAGAAACTTGCGAAAAGGAGTTAAATTCAAGAAGCAAAGGGGGGATAGAAGGTTCAGGAGCAGAGATAAATAAAAGAATATCATCTGCATACGCAGAAAGTTTCAATTGATGATCCCCATAAAGGAAACCGGAAATAGAATCATTGTTACGGATAGAAGTGAGAAAGGGTTCAAGGGCTAGAACAAAGAGAAGAGGGGATAATGGACAACCTTGACGAACACCACGTTGGAGAGGAAATGAAGACAAGACACGACTGTTAACTAAGACCGCGGCTTTAGGAGCAGAGTACAACAAGGATATAAGTGATATGAATTTAGGACCGAAACCATGCCAGCGCAACGATGTAAACAAAAATGACCAATCTACTCTATCAAAAGCTTTTTCTGCATCTACAGAAATAGCAGCCAGAGGAATAGAGAGAGAGGAGACTTTATTTAAGACATTGAGAAAAAGACGAGAATTGTCGGAAGTGAGTCTACCTTTAATAAAACCACATTGCTCTTTACCAATAAGATGGGGCATAAAAGAATCCAAACATAGAGCAAGCTATTTAGCAAATAATTTATAGTCAACATTGACTAAAGAAATCGGGCGATAATTTTTACAAAATTGAGGGTCACGACCATCTTTAGGAATAAGGCAAATAATCGCTTCTTGAAAGGTGCCCTCTGCCTTACCATTTGAATAAACTGAATTGAAAAGTGTTAAAAGTTTGGGGAGTAACAAGTCGGAAAAAATTCGGTAGAATTCAACCGAAAAACCATCTGGTCCAGGTGTTTTCCCTTTAGTAAGGGTATTTAAAGCTTTGGAAAGTTCATTAGAGAAAGATCATTTTCCAGATCAAGAAAATTAAGGTGAGAGGTAGAGGGAGAAGGGAGTTTATCAAGATATGACTGGATGAGAGAAGGAGTGGGAGGAGATTCTGGTGTGTAGATGTGTTGATAAATAAGTTTAAATTCCTCAAGAATTTCTTGATCTTTATGTAGAAGAGAATTGTCAGAGGAATAAATCGAATCAATAAGTGAACGTTCTTTACGTGTTTTAAGGTAATTTGCTAGAAGTTTCCCTACCTTATTACGACCGCCATAATAACAAGCACTGCTACGGAGGAGTATTGAGGATGCATTATCAGTAGAAGTTTTATTAAATTCAAGTTTGGCTCTTATCAAGTCTGGTGAAATGGAGTTGTGTGAGGATGTATAGAATTCATGTTCCAAGAGTTTGATTTGAGCTAATACAGTTTTCAGTTTCTGAAGAAAGTGTTTCTTTTTCTTAGAGACAAAGTCAATAATGAAACTGCGTGCAGTAGCCTTAAATGAATCCCAGATAATATGGGTCGAGATGTTAGAATCACAATTAAGAAGGAAGAATTCACTAACAATGGAGCGAAAAGAGGAGGAGAATAAAGGATCTTTTAAAAGGGAGTTGTTGAAATGCCATCGGGAAGACCTTGGATGTGGAGGGAGTACATCAAGGTCTGTTACAATTGGGGCATGATCAGAGATAACCATAGGTTCAATAGAAGAGGAGAGTAAGTTTTGAGATAAAGATTGAGAAAGAAAGATGTAGTCTAGACAAGAAAAGGATGCATGAGGAGGAGAGAACAAAGAATAATCAAGAGTATCAGGATGAGAAAGTCGCCAAGAGTCAATGAGATGTGTTTGAGAAATAGTGTCAAGAAAGGATTTATGAGATTTATTTGGAATGAAACATACTGTTGACTTGCGATCCAAAAAAGGATCTACTATTGGGTTGCAGTCACCTCCCAGAATAAACAAATCTTAACGACATATAATACATTTTTGCGTAATCAAAGGCCAGAAAGAACAATCAGGCTGTGTAGGACCATAAATATTAAAACAAGCATTTACAATGCAACGGTTTTGCCTTTGCAAAAGTTAGAGCTATTGGCATTGTAAATGACAAACGTTTTATTTGTGTGTTGTTTTTTGAAAATCGATAAATAAATGGCATTGTCATTTACAATGCCAATAGCTTAATCTCTTGCAAATGCGTGACCTATTGCATTTGCACCCACACACACACAGAACCACACACACCCACACACACAGAGTGAAAGCACATTGAAGCCCGCGTGCCTAGAGATGGGGTTCTCTCTGTAAGCCGGTAATAGTTAAATGGATTCTGAGGCACTAAAGGTGTTTCTCACATCAATGCTGCTATACCATGGTAAAAAAAAAAACTGAACATTATCCTTTTAACTTTAGTAATACATTTATGAATTTATGAGGTGTTTATTACAACAACTGTGCACGCACACAAAAGTCTCCGCTCCTCCCGACCCCTCCCCCGTGCTTCATTAAGATTCCTCACCCTTAGCGCTCCTTCTCTAATTAACAGAAATTGAAGTGCAAGGATTAGGTGGAGGCGTGGGTGTCCACTGAACAGCCCTCTTTATTGTGGAAACGGACACTCAGGGGGCGCGAGGAAAGCGGGACCCCAAACTGCGCTTTCACTTTCGGTTTAACCGCCTCTCCAGTTACACGCCCCGATGCGAGGGGGCTGCCCACGCCACTTTTAGCTCAAATTAACGGTTCAGGTCTGCGTCTTAACGTCCGCTCAACCGCCTTATCATTTATTGTTCTTTCTTCATCTCACCTTAAAGATAATTACTATTTATATATCACGCATAACGAGCCAAGACGTGGACCCGATGCACGAGCATATTTTTTAAAACTAATTCTTTAATGTCATCGCTACAACATTTTATTTGGTTAATTAAATAATCCTACATGTCGGTATACTCGCAGCACCATATATGATAAAGGGAGTTATGTTATGTCGGTGGCTTTTCACTTCATGCTGATGTTTACTGCACGTGGAGGGCTCGCATTCTGCACGATCGTGCATAAAACCCCGGCGTCTGCCTCAGCGAAGGGCTGGGGGCAGGCTCGGGGCGCACAGCACTCTCCGGGGCTCTTGCACGTTTCACGAATCACGGATCCGACCGGAATCAAGCCTTCTACATCCTTGTGCCACTCGTGTCCCGATAGTACACACACGTTTAAAGGGTAATATAGGAACATGTACTGGAACAAACATTCAGCGGTAAAATTAGCTGGACGGGAGGGTTAATTCATGGCCAACATGTAATTGTGGAGAGCGTGCACGTGTGATTAATTCACGGGCTTTCCTGTTAACACACGCACGTATCCTGGAGATGGCCTCCTCCACGGCGGCCTGCAGCCGGGCGGCGGTCTCTGGGCTCAGCCGGGTGCTCTCCGCCGGGACGTACCAGGCGCGGATGCGTATAGGGAGCAGTGAGTCCGGGCTGCTTGCCCGCCGTCCCCTGGGCGGGTGCAGCGCGGGAGGGGGTTCAAGGGTTGGGGCTCGGAGCACGGGGACTGCAGACTGAACATCGTCATGTATGCAGCGAGCCCTAAAGGGATGCCCAGCGAGAACAAGGGAACATGCCAGCAGGACTAGCCAACTGGGCCGAGGCGTCACCATGGTACAATTGACAACAGGCATTCTTGACCACTTGGCCCATCTGTCGCTTTCATCCCCACATTTACAACTTCCCCTCGCACTCCAACACCATTACATCTCCGCCTTGATCTCGCGCCTGCACCCTGACCCCCTTAATCTGTCCCAATACTCTCACACTCTGACCTCTAACCCTGCATAGTAATTCAGGCACCTGTGTCCCTGTGCGGAGACCTCGCTACACTTGCAGCCCTGCTTGTACTCCCTTGCTCTCGGCACCCTGATCAATACGTTCTTTTACCCCTCTAACCTTCCGCCCCTGAGTTCACCCTTGCCATGTGCTGTGATCCTTTCACCTTTGCCCTTGACCCGTGCGCTCGTCACTGTTCAGTCCTGCACTCCATCTTGCCTGCTAGTCCTCCTCCTCCTGTCTCACGTATGAGTTCGGTCTCGTATGTTGCACTTCTCCACCCAGCGCCTTGCGGATTCCTCCACCCCTGTCATTCCTCTAACCCCACCTGGCAGTCCCTCCCCGCTGAGTCTGTGTCCCTCTCTCCCGTTGTCCCGTACTCCCTCCCTCCTTGTGGTTGGCACCTCGGCCATGCCTATCTCTCCATGGCAGGCTCGCCTGTTCTTTTGTGTGTCTCAGTCTCTCCCCGGCAGTCTCCCCTCTGGCAGCCTCTCTCTCCCTGAGCTCTCCTGGTCTCGGGTCAGCGGGCTGCCTCCCACCTCCTGGAGACATCTCTGGACCCACAGCACAGAGGCAGGCGGCGTGAAGGGCCAGGAAGTTAATAATCAAAGGAGTGGGGCCCTGGTGGGCCTGCGTCCACCCCGCTCAGAGCGATCCTTAGCCAAGCAGGAAGTGGGGGTCCATGCTAATCACACCTTTCAACAAGACGAGCGGGAACAGGTGCAGCAGAGCCGAAGGCTCTGAGCAAGCTTCAAAACCGAGTTAAAACTCTTTAAAGAGCGCATTTATAAAACATGCGTCCAAGGCGCTTCTACACACCGCGGCAATACAAATAAAAACAAACACGGCAATCCAAGCATATGACAGTTATAATAAACGTATACAAACTGTTTCCAGGGCACGATCTGAAATAACGACTCGCACACAAACTCGGTCTAAAAAAAAAAAACAAGGTCATTTTGGGATTCGGGGGCGGGATTCGGGGGCGTGTTTGCGTGTTTTTCGTGCTCTCCCCTTCCCATTGGCTGGAAGGTAAAATTCCAGCCAATGGGAAGAGGAGAGGGCGGGACTTAAAAAAAGACACGGAAACGCCCCCGAATCGCGTTTTCACGGGGAAAGCGTGATTGACAGCCAATCTCTTCCAATGGCTAGCCTCCATTTATGGAGCTAGCCAATGGAAGACAGAGGCGGGACCAAAGTCCCATATGTAGGATCATAAGATTTCGCCCTGGGCGGAGCACCTGCTTCGGCAGGTGCTGCGGCCAGGGCGAAACCTAAAAAGTTAAAGGAACAGAATTAATTAACAGTTTAGCTAAAACCCATCAACCTTCTGTGTCATTTTCTTGCGATATGACTTTACACTTTTTTTTTTTTCAAAAACCTTTATTTGAGCAAGCAAAAAGGTACAAGGATGGGCCTACAACCACACGGGCCAGCCGCTAAAAAGGAGTAGACACATATCATATATGCCCGCAGAGGTAACCGTCAATCAACAATGCAATACTCCACATTATATACAGGACAAAAACAGGTTTTATATATATGAAAGAACAAACATACAGAAAGGCGAGAGTGTATCACTGAAGGTCAGCCCAAGGGACGCAAGGGGGGGACAGCAGCGGAAGTGCAGTAGCAATATCCTAAGCACTAAGGAGTGCGGAGTGGGGGGGGGGGGGGGGAGGGGGGCAGAGATCAGGAAGAAGAAGGGGGGAGAGCCGGAGACACCAGCTCAGTCCCTATATGAAGATTCCGGGAACGCTAGCCTAAGGAGACAGGGTAATCTCGATAGTGTCCACAAGGGGAGGAGTACAAATGTCGCCACGGTATTCGTTCCATTGACCCCACACCTTCACCCATGCCCTGGGTCTGCCCCTGGCCACATAGACAGTTTTCTCACGGAACATGGACCAATCCATGTTATCCTCCCATTGCGAGAGGGCAGGGGGCCTGGAGGCCCCCCAGAGTTGCGCAATATCTCGCTTCGCAATCATATAGCCCAGGGTGGCCCATCTAGTCTGTGCCACCGAATAGTCCGTGGGCTCCCAAACATTCAAAAGACAGCGACGAGGTTCCGGACGCAAGGATATCCCTGTCACCACAGTCATCAGATCAAGCACAGCCATCCAATAAGCAGCCACCATCGGGCACTCCCAAAGAATATGCAGGAAAGTAGCACGCAAACCACATCCACGCTTACACAGTCCATCGGAGGAAAAGCCCATCACCATCAGTCGCGGTCCCGTCACGTACACCCGATGAAGGATCTTCAATTGGACCAGACGGAGTCGAGCCGGTATAGCCACCTCCTTCGGAGAGGAGAGGGCCGATTGCCAATCCTCATCATCAAGTTCCAACCCATCTCCCATCCACTGTTCCCGAAGTCGGGCCAATAAGTCAGTCCGATTGTTAATCAACTTTTTATAGATCAGGGAGATAGTGCTATCAGGAAGATGTTCGTCAAGGATACGGTCTTCAAGTGGGGAAGAGTCAGGCGGAATCTCACCAGGAGCAAACACCGAAACCAAAGCGTGCCTGATCTGTAAATAACGAAAGAATTCCCGACTACTCAGGCCGTAGTCAGCCTGGAGGGCCTGAAACGGGCGCACAGAACCCTTAGAGTACACATCCCCCACTTTAGAGATCCCAATCAAGTCCCAACGGTCAAAACCCTTGGAAGACCAAAGACCGCCCAGACGTTCTGAAGCATAAAGCGGCGTCGCCAACGTCAAGCGATCCTCCCAGCCCAGGCTCACATTCGCAGCACGCCACACCGTCAAAGCAGTCAAAGTAGGTCCCACAAGATGGCGCCCAGCGGAGCGAGAATAGAGCACTCTGTTAAAGTCACCTCCCGGAAGCTGAAGTTTATTCATCTCAAACGCCGGATTACGACCCGGCGAGAACATAGCGTGATTAATAGCGGACAGATGGGAAGCCCAGTAGTATCTCTTAATATCGGGGAGCGCCATGCCCCCATCGTACCACGGGATGGAAAGTTTCGCGAGAGCAATGCGCGGTCGCCCATCCCAAATAAGTTGCCTCTGAAGGCTCTCAATCTCCCGAAAATAGGTCTTGGGGATAGGATCATAATAATTCTGGAGAGCGTAGAGAAACCGCGGTAGTGACATCATCTTAAACAGGGCCGCCCGACCCAGTGGAGACAGGGGAAGTTTGCGCCAGCGGGCAACGTCCAAACGGAGCCTAAGCAACGGGGGAAGGAGATTACGATCAAAACGAAGGGACGGATCCAAGGTAACAAAAACCCCCAAGTATTTGAAACCATCCCGGACCACCTGAAGAGGAAGTCTACTCGGCAACGGAGGCAAGATACCAGATAAAACGTATACACAGGATTTAGACCAGTTGATGACGAGGCCTGAGTTAGCGCCAAAGGACGCAAGAACGTCAAATAAAACAGATAAAGACTTGCGAGGAGAAGTAAGATACAAGAGGATGTCGTCCGCATAAAGCGAGACGCGGTCTTCGAAATCCGGGGCCCAACGAATACCTTTAAGGGACGGTTCCCAACGGAGCCAGGCCGCCAACGGTTCAAGAGCGAGCGCGAACAACAGAGGGGACAAGGGGCAACCCTGACGGGTACCCCTGCCCAAGGAGAAGGGGGCCGACACTCTACCGTTCACTACAACTTGCGCCAGAGGTTCCGCGTACAACAGCCTAACCCAGCTAATAAACTCGCACCCGAATCCAAATTTCTCAAGTGTCGCCCATAAATAGGGCCACTCCACAGTATCAAAGGCCATGGAGGCATCCAGGGACGCCAAAATGGCCGGTTCAGTCAAAAGCCCCGCACTCGCCAGCGCGCCGTGGAGGCGACGTAAATTCAGAGCAGTGTTGCGATGCGGGATAAAGCCAGATTGATCCGGATGGACCAACTCCCCAAGAACCGAAAGGAGACGGGTCGCCAAAAGTTTAGCCAACACCTTAGGTTCAACATTTAATAGGGATATGGGCCTATACGAGGAACAGAGGTCACGCGGTTTACCCTCTTTGGGAATGACGACGATTGTCGCCAGACGCTGATCATAAGGAAGTATGTTCCGCTCACGAGATTCTAGAAACATGGCGCGGAGATACGGCGCCACCTTATCGGGGCGTAATTTGTACAACTCAATAGGCAAACCGTTCGGGCCCAATGCTTTGCCCGAACGGAGCGATCGAACTGCATTGGCTATCTCATCATTCGTAAAAGGGGAGTCCAAAGCAATACGGTCCAAGTCGGTGACACAGGGCAAAGTGATATCACGCAGAAGAAGGCGGGAGTCGGCAACATCCCTCACAGACACGGGAGCATATACCACACGGAAATATTCCGCAAAACGATCAACAATGGCGGTCGGATCAATCACATTCTCACCACTCGCAGACTGAATCACGGGCACCACACGATTAACTCTTTCTTTCTTGTCCAACCACGCTAGGAGTTTGCCCGCCTTGTCACCCACATCGTACAATCTGCCCTGCTGCTCACGAAACATCACCTTTGCAGCGTCAGTGACCAGAGATTTATATGCAAACTGTTTTAGACCCAGGGCATGGAGTTTCTCAGGCGTGACACCAGATTCCAACTCGTCCTCCAAAGCAGAGATCTCCCCCTCAAGGTCCACCACCTCCCTCCTCCCTGCCCTCTTAGCTTCAACAATCAAGGAAAGGGCCTGTCCACGAATCACAGTTTTAAAGGCTTCCCACAGGGACACAGCCGAAGAGACCGACCCCTCGTTTTCCAGGAAATATGCATCCATGGACTTAAGCAAGAGGGTACGAGTCTCAGGGGAGGAAAGATACCAAGGGTTAATGGGAGCCACTCGGCCCGCCGCCTCTACCCCAACCTCGAAACGAAGCCAGAGCGGCGAGTGATCAGAAATACCCCTCGGCAAATGTAAAATCTCACGAACCGCCGATGATTGGGCTGCGGGCATCAGGAAATAATCCAGCCGAGACAGACTGCCATGAGCCCCAGAATGGAAGGTGTATTGGAGCTGAGTAGGATGCAACAGTCGCCAGCAGTCCACAAGGCCAAAGGTATCTAAAAACCCACCCAACCACTGCTGAGCCTGCGGGGTATCTCTAGGGGGATGGCGATCGTGAAGGCCGGAAAGCACCGAATTAAAATCACCGGCCAGAAAGAGAGTGCTATCAGGGAGATCTAACAAAACACGGCCCAAGTCAGTAAAAGTAGAGGCCTGCAAACCCGGGGGAACATAAACATTGAAGAGAGATAGGGTGCGGCCTTCATACCTACCCACCAGGACAGTATATCTCCCACGGTCATCATGAAGCACCTCATCGATCGCCAGGGGGAGGGAGGTTCGAACAAGAATACCCACACCCCTAGATCCGGAGGTAAACCCCGAGTGCGCCACAAGGCGGTAGCCCCATCTATTCATTGCATAACAAACATTACCAATCAAATGGGTTTCTTGCATGAAAACAATGTCCGGTGACAAACGTCGTATACATTTTAAGACCACACTGCGCTTAATACGATCTCCCAGGCCATTAACGTTCCAGGAAAGAAATTTCAACCCTCTACCCCCCATCCCAGCCGCCCGAGCCAAGACCCCTCGTCCATGAGCTAGACATCAGAAACAGCAGCAAACACAGGAGCAACTCGCCTTGAAAACAACACACAGAAAAGAAAAAACTTCCCAACCCCCCTCCCCCAAACTGAAGAGAAACACCCCCCACCCTGCACCCCTGCAAAAAGCTAAAGAGCCACCCCAACCTGCAGTGTGCCTGTCGCCCAAGAACCCCTATTCTACACAAAGACCCCGGAGGAGGAAAGGTCTCCGTTCCATCCTCCCCCCGACCTCAGCAAGAACAAAAATAACAAACGAAAGACAGAATGATCACAATGTAGAGGGACGCCGGCCAACACTCCTGAGAATGTATTCAAAATAAGACATAAGAGCCGAACAGTTAGATCTCCACACCACCTTCGGCACCACCAGGGTGAGCGGCGGAGTCCGTCTCAGGAGGACGGTCAGGCAATGAGTCCAGCCAGTCATTAACAGCATCTGGCCGATCAAAGAAAAGGGTACGCTCATTGTATTCGACCCGGAGTCTGGTGGGAAAGAGCATGGCGTAACGTAAGCCCCGATCCCGGAGACGTTTCTTGGCACCACGAAACTCCATACGTTGTCTCTGAACCTGTTGGGAAAAGTCCGGGTAAAAGTTCACCGTAGCATTCTCAAAGGCCACGGGCCCTTCACCCGCGAGGCCTGCAGGATAGCGTCCCGGTCTCTATAATGAAAAAGCTTCGCTACAATGGGTCTCGGCGGGGCTCCCGGCTTGACTTTGCCCCCTGGAACACGATGTGCGCGACCCACCGTGAAAAATTTTGTGAGACCAGAAGGGGCCAGATGGTTCAAGACCAGATCCTCAACCAGGAGATCCACCGAGTGGGGTTCAGGTTTTCCGGTACACCAACCAGGCGAACATTGCAGCGACGTGCCCTATTTTCAAAGTCCTCCAGGCGACGGGTCATGAAGTCGTTCCCCCGACGGAGATTTCCAATCTCTGTTTGGAGCTCCGAGACGTCATTCGTAAGGCTAGAGGATTTAATATCCAGTGATTGTACCCTCTCATTCGTCTTGCCGAGATCAGCACGAATCAGATTCACCTCAATAGCCACGGTGTCAAGTTTGTGGGCCAAGGCCTCGTACTGTAGGCCGATGGATTCCCTCACACCCGAGATGGCGCCCATGATATCCTGTAGGGAGGGCTCCGCCGACTCTTCCAAAACTCGTTCGGACGCTATACTAGAACCAGGCAGGGCAGCTCCGGGGGACCCCTTAGAATGGGTATAACGGTCCATGACATTTGATTGAACTGGAGCTCCGCGCAGAGGTGTTTTCGTCTTGCGCGTCTCTCTGTCCCCTCTGCCCGCCATTTTGAAGATGCGTCACAGGACAAGCCACCAGGTTCGACGGGCCCGACACCCAAAGTACAGGATCAAACGTACATAAAAAAGGGGGCACAACTCGGGTAGAGGTCGCCAAGCCAGCAAATAGGTCACATGAAAGCCCAACAGCCGATCTGCCTCCAAGTCTCAGTCGCAACACGACATCCACATCCGTGGCCCAAGTCGGAACGGAATCGAAACCGAAACTTAGGAAGGGGGGACCCACAAGGCCAGATCTCCTGCCGTTGTTGTTCAATTGCAGGACGGCTACAGAACCGCACCCCGTCCCGGGCGCACCTCAAGGGCGGAGCCCAAAAGTTCAGAGCACCATATCTCAGGAATACGAGATCCAAATCGATTTCTGAAAAGTGCCAGGGTAATCAGCCAAACGTCCCCTACACGAATTCTTGCAAGAAATCAGGATTCAGCCAGGATAAAATGCCGGGAGCGGCGAGGGTCCGGAGAGCGCTGTGCTCAAGCGGCCATCTCGGATGCCCGCCAAGCTCCTCCTTCCTGACTTTACACTTTTACTTTTTAATGGGAAAGAATAACAACACCGTTTGTTTTTAATTGTTTTTTTATTTCTTTTTATTGAACAATAGAAAAACATTACAAAAAAGAAATCAACTCTCAGGTGAGAAAATTCGGTTCCAAAGTATGGATCAAAGTGGCACAATACAGGATCAAATAGCAGACTCCTGAGGCGTGAGCCGGGAGCTTTCATAGCGCGATCTATGTGAATTGGTGCTTTTTTACAAATTGTACTCATTGTTTAGGGAAACATTTATTTTCATTCGCATTGTCATTTTCGCCGTATTTTAAACTCACTGCATTTCTGCCACCTTTGGGGATTCACTGCTCGGGGCAAGGGAGGGAGGTTGTGCACCATCTTGGGGGAGGATTGACGAGGTCGCAGACTAGTGTTTGCTGACTTGCCTGCCTGGCCACCTCCTGGGTTACTATAAATGACCTCACTTGTGTGCCCGCGCAGCTACCAGACTCCTGAGGCGTGAGCCGGGAGCTTTCATAGCGCGATCTATGTGAATTGCTGCTTTTTTACAAATTGTACTCATTGTTTGGGGGGAACTTTTATTTTAATTCGCATTTTTATTTTTGCCGTATTTTAAACTCACTTTTAAACAACAAGGGACCCCAATCAAGTCAAACAGGGACCTCGGGGAACAGTTTTATGGAAACAACAGTGGTCCCATGCTTATGGAATACAACACAACAAATAAATATAGACGAAATCGCTTCTATATTTTCAGAAGGACATGTCCAGCCGGACAGAGGTCTTCCAGGTTTACTTAATAAACACAATTCTTCAGAGAATAATTGTCAAGAATACCTTCCACAATGCCCCTGTGTGGTACACAAGCCTGTGCCCAGCACTAACGGGGTGAACACAGGTGAAAAAAATAGGAAAGGTTCAAGGCAAAACAAACGTTTTTCTGTTATCATATAAATTTGTACAGAAAATATCAAGCTGCACCATTACATAAAATCAAGCAATCGGATTTGTATCGGGTGCATAAGCAAGTCGACGGCGTTTCGGTTTCAACAAGAAATCATAGAAACCATCATCAGGACAATTAAATACTTTGCCTTTACATTAAACCTCAATTTTGCCTATGAGAAGGAAATAAAAATATACTTTAGAAGCAGAATACATACAAGAATAAGTGAGGTGACTCTTTGTGCGCAGTGCACATGCTGATTCGTCAGGGAGTGATAATAGTCGTAACCTGGTTGTTGAGGCAGTGACAAAAATCACAAGTTTATAGCATGCGTTCACAGTTGCTATAATGTGCCTATAGGGCATTAGTGATTACAAAAGAATGTTGACCGCAGTGCCAGTGAACTAAATCGTGGTAATATTGTGTAATTAGCACTCGCCGACAAGTGAGGCTATTTCAGGATGATGGGCGCCCCGCACTGCTTACCGAGGCAGAGCGCGTGTGGGCACAGATAGTAATTACTTTCAAGATGCCCGGACCAGTCACCCTGTAAAACGGAGGACGCATATTAGAGTAGGCCAGTGGTTTGGAACAGCCCGGCGGGCGGGAGGAAACAAAAAAAGCAATCTTACCACAATAGAGCAACAGGTATTGCCGGTTTACACGATCGTAAACGGCCGACGCCAGGGCAAGCCTGAGAGGAAATAAAGTCTATTTAACAACGGAACAGCAGACTAAAGCCGGAGTACCAACTAAGTTGCGGAGGTAAACTTACCGAGAGCTTCGGTCATGAAGTGTATCCCTGGCGTGCTCGTGTCCTGGAAACAGGAAGTGAAAAAGGGGTAGGGTGCGCTGTGATTGGAGCAGTGCACGGGAGTTAAGGGCATAAAAATAAAGGAAGGACTAAGTTCCAAGGGCCATATTGAGGTGAAACCTTATGTGAATACCATGCAGAGTGACAATAAAATATGGAATCATTTCAGAAATATGGAGTCATTTCAGGAAACAATAACAATTGAACATTCGTTTCTGAACAGCATGAAGAGGGGATTATTTCAGGAAATATGGATTTCAGGAAGCAATCACAATTGAACACTCGTTTTTGAACAGCGTGAAGAGGGGAAAAAAGGTCAATTCAGATTAATGACGTCCAGTCCTCTTGCAGGTTCAGCCCGGAATTCAGGCTATCGGTCTTCAGTATCCACTTTAATTCCTCTTTGTTGAGCAACCGGCTCAGGTCACCACCTCTGGGTGGTACAATAATCTGTGCGATGACAGTCCAGCGGATATCATTCTCAGTGTGTCCCTTGTCCAAAAAGTGTTCAACCAAGGGAGCGTTAGGGGTTTTGCACCGAATGCGGCTGCGGTGCTGGGAAATCCGTAATTTGATCTTTTGTTTTGTCTGTCCAACACAGATGCAATCGCAAGGGCATAAAATCGCGTATACAAGATTACAGCTGTTACAATTAGTAAAGGTGCACAAATCATTTTTTACATCCCTATACACAAACTCTTTTCCCTCTATTGTGTAATCACAAACTACGCATGAACCACATCTAAAATGCCCCCTCACGGGTGGTAATGACCAATGGTCATGCAGTGTAACATTCTTCCCAGATGTAGCAGGTAACGCTGCCCTCACTAATTGATCCTTCAAGCTCTTATTTTTCTTGAAGGCAAAGAGAGGGATTTCCCAGTCAAGGGGGCCCGAATTCAAAATGTGCCAGTTTTTCTTGATGCACTGCGTTACCCGGTGAGAAATGGCAGAGAAAGTGGTTACACAAACTGTTTTCACATCAGTAGTTTTCTGTTTAGGCTCTAACAGGGTGTCACGAGGACAATACCAGGCCCTTTTCATAGAGTTCTTAATCAGGCGTTTAGGGTACCCTCTAAACCTGAGTTTCTCTGATAAAGTATTTGCCTCTAGAAAATAGTCCTCTTTCTTGTAACAGTTCCTTCTAAGCCTTAGGAACTGTGAGTAGGGAAGGCTGTCCCTAAGTGCTCTTGGGTGACAACTCCTGTAACTGAGCAGGGTATTCCTCTCTGTGGGTTTACGAAATAGGGATGTGTATAAAGCCCCTTCCTGATGTTGGATGTTCAAATCCAGGAAAGGGATACAATTTTTATCAGAGGTTAAGGTAAATGTGAGCCCATTGCAATTATTGTTGAGCCAGTGCGTTAGTCCTGAAAGATCTTCAACGGACCCACCCCAAATTAACAAGATGTCGTCTATATAACGTTTCCAAAGTAGTAACCCCTGATGGAATGGGTTACTACTGGGAAGGATAATGTGAGTTTCCAACCAATCCATATATAGAATTGCCAGAGTCGGTGCAAAAATGGCTCCCATGGAGCAGCCCCGTACCTGCTGGTAAAAATCTGAGTCATAGAGAAAAAAGTTCTGAGTCAAACAAATTTCCAAAAGCTGGATAATGAATAAGGTAGGGACCCTGTGGGGACGTGCCCTGGTATCCAGAATACTCTTCATTACAAATAATGAGTCTTTTTGGGGGATATTCGTATACAGAGACTCTACGTCCAATGTACATAGAGTCTCGTGTATAGGATCAAAGGGGTAGTTCTCAATCAAGCTGATCACATGCATGCTATCCCTAACATAGCATACAGTAGTGGGCACAAAATCCTTCAAAAAATAGTTCACATAATGGCCCAGTGGTTCCAGAACCGACCCGCATCCAGAAAGAATTGGCCTCCCTGGAGGGTTATCAACCCTTTTGTGGATTTTGGGTAGTGTGTACAGGACAGGGGTTCTGGGATTAGAGATGTTGAGGAAATTGGACTCATGTTTACTTATAATACCATTCTCCAGCCCCTCCATGGTGATAGTTTTAATAAGCTTTTGAATATCCTTAGTGGGGTTACAAGGCAGTCTAGCGTAATGATCAGTGTTGGATATCTGCCTGTGAAGCTCATTCCTGTAACTGTCAATATCCTGGAGGACTATTCCACCCCCTTTGTCCGCAGATTTAATAATGAGGTTGTCATTATTCTTGAGGGAATTGATCGCTCCTCTCTCTTCAAGGGAAATAGTGTATGGTATGAAGATATGGGATTTTTCTATCTTACATATTTCCTTTAAAATGACCTTTTCAAAAGTTACAATCTCTTTCGGGATCATGTTTGCAGTAGGGGAGAAAGTAGAGGGGGGTCGGAACGGTGTAGTGACACTCTTGGTTTCAGATGGGTTAAGCTCAAAATATGAGCGTAGTCTTAACTTTCTGAAAAAAACAGTATTTAAACTCGCATTATCTGTTACCCCAGGGTCTTCACAATCAACCAACACCCAGACCCTGGGGACGCTTCAATAACAGAAACACTGTAGTTGGTTTCACTGACTCCTCAGCTGACTCATCCGATAGCTCGGATCCAGGTGAGGGGGGCAGCGGACCAACACGTAATCAAAATCCTTTTTTATCCCGGGGCAATCCAGAACCCCAGAAGAGAGGGAGAGTCAAGCAGCAGAAACGATGGCACAATCCACCAGGAGAACGCCAGACCAGACAGAAATTTTACCAGTGGTAACAGATAATGCGAGTTTAAATACTGTACCTATCTTCAACATTTCCAACCATACTTTAACCACCCCTGAACTATCCATTCTTAGTAAGGGGTTGTCCTTCGTTCCCACTACTTATCCTAATTTCTTGAACCTCCAGTCTGAATTATTTGGTTTTTTCAGAAAGTTAAGACTACGCTCATATTTTGAGCTTAACCCATCTGAAATCAAGAGTGTCACTACACCGTTCCGACCCCCCTCTACTTTCTCCCCTACTGCAAACATGATCCCGAAAGAGATTGTAACTTTTGAAAAGGTCATTTTAAAGGAAATATGTAAGAAAGAAAAATCCCATATCTTCATACCATACAATATTTCCCTTGAAGAGAGAGGAGCGATCAATTCCCTCAAGAATAATGACAACCTCATTATTAAATCTGCGGACAAAGGGGGTGGAATAGTCCTCCAGGATATTGACAGTTACAGGAATGAGCTTCACAGGCAGATATCCAACACTGATCATTACGCTAGACTGCCTTGTAACCCCACTAAGGATATTCAAAAGCTTATTAAAACTATCACCATGGAGGGGCTGGAGAATGGTATTATAAGTAAACATGAGTACAATTTCCTCAACATCTCTAATCCCAGAACCCCTGTCCTGTACACACTACCCAAAATCCACAAAAGGGTTGATAACCCTCCAGGGAGGCCAATTCTTTCTGGATGCGGGTCGGTTCTGGAACCACTGGGCCATTATGTGAACTATTTTTTGAAGGATTTTGTGCCCACTACTGTATGCTATGTTAGGGATAGCATGCATGTGATCAGCTTGATTGAGAACTACCCCTTTGATCCTATACACGAGACTCTATGTACATTGGACGTAGAGTCTCTGTATACGAATATCCCCCAAAAAGACTCATTATTTGTAATGAAGATTATTCTGGATACCAGGGCACGTCCCCACGGGGTCCCTACCTTATTCATTATCCAGCTTTTGGAAATTTGTTTGACTCAGAACTTTTTTCTCTATGACTCAGATTTTTACCAGCAGGTACGGGGCTGCTCCATGGGAGCCATTTTTGCACCGACTCTGGCAATTCTATATATGGATTGGTTGGAAACTCACATTATCCTTCCCAGTAGTAACCCATTCCATCAGGGGTTACTACTTTGGAAACGTTATATAGACGACATCTTGTTAATTTGGGGTGGGTCCGTTGAAGATCTTTCAGGACTAACGCACTGGCTCAACAATAATTGCAATGGGCTCACATTTACCTTAACCTCTGATAAAAATTGTATCCCTTTCCTGGATTTGAACATCCAACATCAGGAAGGGGCTTTATACACATCTCTATTTCGTAAACCCACAGAGAGGAATACCCTGCTCAGTTACAGGAGTTGTCACCCAAGAGCACTTAGGGACAGCCTTCCCTACTCACAGTTCCTAAGGCTTAGAAGGAACTGTTACAAGAAAGAGGACTATTTTCTAGAGGCAAATACTTTATCAGAGAAACTCAGGTTTAGAGGGTACCCTAAACGCCTGATTAAGAACTCTATGAAAAGGGCCTGGTATTGTCCTCGTGACACCCTGTTAGAGCCTAAACAGAAAACTACTGATGTGAAAACAGTTTGTGTAACCACTTTCTCTGCCATTTCTCACCGGGTAACGCAGTGCATCAAGAAAAACTGGCACATTTTGAATTCGGGCCCCCTTGACTGGGAAATCCCTCTCTTTGCCTTCAAGAAAAATAAGAGCTTGAAGGATCAATTAGTGAGGGCAGCGTTACCTGCTACATCTGGGAAGAATGTTACACTGCATGACCATTGGTCATTACCACCCGTGAGGGGGCATTTTAGATGTGGTTCATGCGTAGTTTGTGATTACACAATAGAGGGAAAAGAGTTTGTGTATAGGGATGTAAAAAATGATTTGTGCACCTTTACTAATTGTAACAGCTGTAATCTTGTATACGCGATTTTATGCCCTTGCGATTGCATCTATGTTGGACAGACAAAACAAAAGATCAAATTACGGATTTCCCAGCACCGCAGCCGCATTCGGTGCAAAACCCCTAACGCTCCCTTGGTTGAACACTTTTTGGACAAGGGACACACTGAGAATGATATCCGCTGGACTGTCATCGCACAGATTATTGTACCACCCAGAGGTGGTGACCTGAGCCGGTTGCTCAACAAAGAGGAATTAAAGTGGATACTGAAGACCGATAGCCTGAATTCCGGGCTGAACCTGCAAGAGGACTGGACGTCATTAATCTGAATTGACCTTTTTTCCCCTCTTCACGCTGTTCAAAAACGAGTGTTCAATTGTGATTGCTTCCTGAAATCCATATTTCCTGAAATAATCCCCTCTTCATGCTGTTCAGAAACGAATGTTCAATTGTTATTGTTTCCTGAAATGACTCCATATTTCTGAAATGATTCCATATTTTATTGTCACTCTGCATGGTATTCACATAAGGTTTCACCTCAATATGGCCCTTGGAACTTAGTCCTTCCTTTATTTTTATGCCCTTAACTCCCGTGCACTGCTCCAATCACAGCGCACCCTACCCCTTTTTCACTTCCTGTTTCCAGGACACGAGCACGCCAGGGATACACTTCATGACCGAAGCTCTCGGTAAGTTTACCTCCGCGACTTAGTTGGTACTCCGGCTTTAGTCTGCTGTTCCGTTGTTAAATAGACTTTATTTCCTCTCAGGCTTGCCCTGGCGTCGGCCGTTTACGATCGTGTAAACCGGCAATACCTGTTGCTCTATTGTGGTAAGATTGCTTTTTTTGTTTCCTCCCGCCCGCCGGGCTGTTCCAAACCACTGGCCTACTCTAATATGCGTCCTCCGTTTTACAGGGTGACTGGTCCGGGCATCTTGAAAGTAATTACTATCTGTGCCCACACGCGCTCTGCCTCGGTAAGCAGTGCGGGGCGCCCATCATCCTGAAATAGCCTCACTTGTCGGCGAGTGCTAATTACACAATATTACCACGATTTAGTTCACTGGCACTGCGGTCAACATTCTTTTGTAATCACTAATGCCCTATAGGCACATTATAGCAACTGTGAACGCATGCTATAAACTTGTGATTTTTGTCACTGCCTCAACAACCAGGTTACGACTATTATCACTCCCTGACGAATCAGCATGTGCACTGCGCACAAAGAGTCACCTCACTTATTCTTGTATGTATTCTGCTTCTAAAGTATATTTTTATTTCCTTCTCATAGGCAAAATTGAGGTTTAATATAAAGGCAAAGTATTTAATTGTCCTGATGATGGTTTCTATGATTTCTTGTTGAAACCGAAACGCCGTCGACTTGCTTATGCACCCGATACAAATCCGATTGCTTGATTTTATGTAATGGTGCAGCTTGATATTTTCTGTACAAATTTATATGATAACAGAAAAACGTTTGTTTTGCCTTGAACCTTTCCTATTTTTTTCACCTGTGTTCACCCCGTTAGTGCTGGGCACAGGCTTGTGTACCACACAGGGGCATTGTGGAAGGTATTCTTGACAATTATTCTCTGAAGAATTGTGTTTATTAAGTAAACCTGGAAGACCTCTGTCCGGCTGGACATGTCCTTCTGAAAATATAGAAGCGATTTCGTCTATATTTATTTGTTGTGTTGTATTCCATAAGCATGGGACCACTGTATTTTAAACTCACCGCATTTCTGCCACCTTTGGGGATTCACTGCTCAGGGCAAGGGAGGGAGGTTGTGCGCCATCTTGGGGAGGATTGATGAGGTCTCAGACTAGTGTTTGCTGACTCACCTGCCTGGCCACCTCCTGGGTTACTATAAATGACCTTACTTAGGCGCCCGCGCAGCGGACGCGCGCAGTGGGCGCGCCAAAGGCAAGCCCGTCTGCGGCCATCCGCGCCAGGTCGACGTCAGACGCCAGGACCCCTGCACTTTTTATAGGTGACGCTCTCAGACACTCTCGTGAAGAAGTTTTGGGGTTGACCTCTGAGTGCCCAGCAGTACCGTGGGCCTTTCAAGAGCTGAACTTTGTGTGCAAACTCTGCGCCTTTAAGGTTAACTTGGCGGAGCAGTCTTTTTGTCCATCTAGTCATACTGAATACAAGGTTCTCAGTTTAAATTGCCGCTTTTTGGTGAGTCACTATGCACAAGTATTCGACCTTCTTATGGCTGAGGCCCCTGATGCCCTCTTTCTCACAGAAACTTGGCTGACCCGTGATACAGTGGAGGAGCCAGGGCTTGCCCTCCCGGACGGTTATATTTTACATAACATCAATAGAGAGGGGGGAAGAGGGGGCGGCATCGCAGTAATAGCTAAAGTGGCGTTTGCTGTCAGCCTGTTGAAGGAGGAAATAGCGGGTTGTGAGAGGAAAAGCTTAGTTGCAATCTGACTATGTCCGGCCTTTTAATTTATAGACCTCCTGGGCCTTCCGGGAATTTCCGTGTGGACCTAGTGAACAAAATCGGACCAATAGCTAGTAAAGTAGCTAACTTTACTATTTTGGGAGATCTTAATCTCCACCTCGAGCTTGAAGAAAAGGCTGAGCTTTCTAACTTCTTAGCGGACCTAGAAGCTTTTCAACTGCCGCAACTGGTCTTGGAGGGCACACATGTGGCTGGGCACCTACTTGATCCCATTTTTTCCAACCTCGAGTGCTTAAAAACTCTTTCCCCGGTTCCGCTGACTTGGACTGACCACTCAGTGATTCCATTCTCTCTGCTGTGGCAGGGCTGAGCTGAAGTGGTTCATCCTGTAGTTGTAGCCAAACGGCCCTGGCATAAGTTAGATCAGGAGTTGCTCACCGCCCGGTTGGCAGAGTTCAGACCTCAGCTCCCTGCAGATATCGAGGAGGCACAAGAGTGCTTTCATAACTGGCTAGTAGCTGGCCTGGATAGTTGCATTCCAGCAAAACGGGGAGGCAAGAGATGTGGGCCATCTAATCCATGGTTCACAGATCTACTAACGCAGGCAAAGAAGGAGTGCAAGCAGTTGGAACGTGCCTGGCGCCGCTCCTAAGAGCCGTCTGCCAAAGCAGTATATCGAGAGGCAGTTAAGGATTACCACAAGCTCATCCGCAAAACACGGGCAGAGTTCATTGCTGAAAAAATCTTGAGTAGCTCCAACCCGACCAAGACCATCTTCTCGCTGCTTAAAAACATGAAGAGTGCAGGTACGACTAACATTTCCCCCGTAGCTTCAAATAGGCACTGCGAGGTTTTAGCACTCCACTTTGGGAAGAAAGTGGAGTTGATTTATCAGTGCCTCTCTACAGGGAATCCCCCTAGTGAGGATCTTGTGCTGGCAGGGTCAGATACTAGGATGAATAAGGGCTTGACATTTTTTCCACTGCTGTCGCCCCAGGAGTTCGAGATTTTAAGTGCAAAAATTAAATCGGGCTCGCCAGCTGATCCAATGGCGGCGACTTATTTTTGCCAGCTCCAACCACTTATTGCCCCCATGGCTCTCGAACTAGTCAATCTTTAATTGAAATCAGCCTCTGTTCCAAGGGCGTGGAAGCATGCTAAAATCATTCCACTGCTAAAGAAGCCCTCACTTGACCCGGACGATCCTGGTAATTACCGCCCCATATCCCAGCTCCCTTTTATGGCGAAGGTGGTGGAGGCTCATTTAAATTCCATCCTGTCTGGTTACATCGACGAGCATAATATCTTTGACCCTTCCCAACATGGGTTTCGCCCCCGCCACAGCACTGAATCAGCTCTCCTCGCTGTCACGGAAACTATCCGAAGTCGGTTGGATGAAGGTTGGATCTAAGTGCCGCTTTCGACACGGTGTCCCATGCGATCCTTCTCCAACGTCTATGGACAATTTGAGTCAGAGATGAGGCCTTGGACTGGATTCGATACTTCCTGACTGGGCGATCGTTCCAAGTATCTGTGCCGCCCTTCCATTCGCAGGATTATGCCCTGTGTAGGGGGGTACCTCAAGGCTCTATCCTGAGCCCACTTTTATTCAACCTGTATGTGGGACCCTTAGCAGAGGTGGCCAGAGGTAGGGGGTTGTCCCTGGTGTCGTATGCAGACGGCACCCAGCTGGTGATTGCTTTTTCAAAAAAATGTTGCACCAACCTGGAGACTTTCAAAGAGGATCTGTCTATTATCTCTGACTGGATGAAGACTAATTGCCTTCAACTAAATGCCAGCAAGTCCGAGATTCTACTATATGGGAAGGTCCAGGAGCTCTGGTCTGAGCAGTGGTGGCCTGAACATCTGAAACCTGCCCCATTACTGAAGGAGTCGGTAAAGAACTTGGGTGTCTGGTTTGATTCTGGATCAACATTTGAGAAGCAGACAAGAGCTGTTGCTGCTGTCTGTTTTGGTCTCCTGAGAGGATTGAGGCCTCTGCTTGGTCTCTTTCCGCCTAGAGTACGCCAAACCATCATGCAAGCCTCCATTCTTGCAAGGCTTGACTATGGCAATGCCTTATAACTAGGAGGTAATAAGGCAAGTATCAAACGCCTGCAGAGGGTCCAAAACGCGGCAGCGTGCATGCTAGTGGCACTCCCAAGATCTCAATCAGTTGCACGCGTGCTTCTGAAATTGCACTCGCTGCCAATTGAAGCCCATATTCAGTTTAAGGTGCTGTGCATTGCGCACAAAATCCCGAGTCATCAAGCCCCTATTGGGCTATCGGGTCTGTTGAAGCCCTATGTGCCTAGGCACGCTCTGCGTTCCGCACACCATGGTTTGGTCTGTGTCCCTCGAGTGAGGAAAGCAAGGGCTGGTGGTCGCTCGTTTGGCTTCGTGGTAGCCAAACTTTGGAACTCCCTTCCAGCTAGCATTCGAGCCACCCCCAATCTTCTGGCATTTCGGAAATCGCTAAAAACATGGTTGTTCCCCACTCTTTAATACTTGGTGCTTGTAAGTCTCCCTGCCTCTCTCCGCCGGTTTCTGGTTGCGCTGGGACGCCTCGTTGCTGAGGCAGCCATGCGCATTACAAATCCTGTATAAATAAATAAATAAATAAATAAACAATCAGTACTAGGAACTAGGGGATTCCTGTGTTCCCAAGTCTAATCTTGTCGCGGGTGGCTCACAAATTCCTCCTCGGTGGCTATTCCACGCTCCCCAAACCTTCCCCCACTTCTGCGGGCAACCCCTGGCCACATACACTGATCTCTCCCGAAACGTGCACCTATCAAGGTCTTCCGCCCATTTATTAATTCGGGGTGGCTGACTGGCACCCCAAAGTTGAGCAATATTACATTTGGCCACCATATAAGCCAGAGTCACCCATTGTTTCTGGTACGCATTTAAGTCAGTTGGCTCCCACACATTCAACAAACATCTCTGGGCCTCTGGTCGTATCTCCGCACCCAGAACATTCCCCAACTCCTCGTGGACTTTTGTCCAATATATCTGGATCGCATCACAATGCCAGAGGATATGCATCAATGTACCGACCTCTCCACAATCTCTCCTACAAACTCCACTCTCACCTCTCCCCATTTGTACCAGACGAGGCCCCGTTATGTAGGATCTATGCAATATCTTTAACTGCACCAACGGAGCCGCATCTGGATAGCAACAACCTTGGGGGATGACACCGCCTCCGTCCAATCCTCATCATCTAGTTTTAGCCCATCCGCACTCCACTGAGCCCTAAGCCGCACCAATGGGTTCTCCGAGTTGTTGACTTATTTCCTGTGGATCAATGAAATGGACCTCTCGGGAATATGACCATATAGCACACGGTCCTCAAGAGGAGATGCCTCTGGAAGCTCTGTGCCCTTGGGAACATGGGTGGTAAGGTCATGTCTAACCTGCACATAACGAAAGTACCCGTTGTGATGTAAACTATACTGCTTTGCAAGGGATTCAAATGTGTGCACTGAGTCTTTCTCCCACACATCTTTAATCTGGGTAATTCCAATAAGGTCCCATCTATCGAATCCCTTGGTCCTCCACAAACTGCCCAACTTCTCTGAGTTTAAGAAGGGGGTGGCCAGTGTCAACCTGCCCTCCAACCCAAGACCCCTGTTGCCTGCGTGACACACCTGTATCGTGTGTGCGGTCGGGCCAGTCAATGGAAACCTCCCAGGCCTAGCGTACAGAGCTCGATCCAACAACCCGCCGGGGCCTGACCCCGGTCCATAGCATATCCCAGGGAGTCCGTAAACAATGTGGTTCACCGCGGCCAGCTGTGAGGCCCAATAGTACTTCCGCAAGTCTGGAAGTCCAATCCCGCCATCATACCACGGAAGGGTCAGTTTATTGAATGCGATTCGGGCCCCACCTTCCCAGAGGAGCTGTCTCTGAAGAGCCTCTATCTCTCTGAAGTATGCGACCGGCACTGGGTCCATCGAGTTTTGCAAGACATACAAGAACCGGGGCAAAGCCATCATCTTGAAGAGGGCGGCCCTTCCGAGCAGGGAGAGTGGAAGAGCCTTCCAGCGCCCCACATCTTTCCTGCACCTATTCATTGGAGAAGCCAGATTATTATCATACCGCAACTTCGGATCTAGCGTGATAAATATACCAAGATATTTGATCCCAGTTGTCTCAATATGAATAGGGCATGACTCGGGGATCACCGGTGGGTCTCCCACCAACACAAAGAGCACCGACGTTGCCCAATTAATTGCTAACCCAGAATAACTGCCAAAAACAACAAGCCCATCAAGAAAGTTGCGGAAGGATTCCTTGAGGTTAGTAAGGTAAAGCAGAATGTCGTCCGCATACAGGGAGATCTTGTCTTCCCAGTCAGGCGTCCACCGCAAACCCTGTATCGATCTATCCCATCTAACCCAGGCTGCCAATGGCTCCATAGCGAGTGCGAAGAGCAGTGGAGACAGTGGGCACCCCTGTCTGGTGCCCCTCCCCAACAGAAAGTCACTGGACTTACAGTTGTTAACGACCACTCTAGCTAGGGGGTTTGCATACAGCAGGCATACCCAACCAATACATTTGCTTCCGAAGCCCAGCTTTGCCAACACTGCAAACAGATATCGCCACTCCACCCAATCAAAGGCCATTGTGGCATCCAGGGATACCAGCACCATTGGCTCATGGATTTTCGAGGAGCCCCCGAGGACTCCGTGTAGCCTTCGCAAATTTAGCGCCGTGCTACGGCGTGGCATAAACCCGGACTGGTCCGGGTGGATCAGGGTTGCGATCACCTTGATCAATCTAGTGGCCAGGAGTTTCGCTAGTATCTTGGGTTCCGTGTTAAGAAGCGATATGGGCCTATAGGAGGAGCATTGTGTTGGAGGCTTGCCTGCTTTGTGTATGACCACTAAATTGGCCATCTGCTGATCATAGAGGAGTTCCCCCTTTTCCTTGCTTTCCACGAACATGGCACGGATGTGGGGGGCAAGTTTATTAGCGTTCAACTTATACAACTCAATAGGTATCCCATTGGGGCCCGTCGCTTCACCTGACCATATCTGCCTAATTGCTTGGGCTACTTCATCGTCTGACAATGCGAAATCAAGATAGCTCCTGTCCTCCTCTGACTGACGTGGCATAACGACATCCTTAATCATTTCGGTATTATCCTTTTCCGTGAAGTCACTACCGGCCGTATATACCTTCCGGTAGTGGTCAGAGAACCCGTCCGCCACTGCCTGCGGCTCTGTGATCCTGCATGACTCTAGCCCTACCAGTTCAGGTACCGACCTCGACGCACGTTCCCCGTGTTCGAGCCATGCGATCAATTTACCTGCTTTATCGCCATGTTAGTAGATACGGCTCTGGACGGCATTGTGCTGAGTCACCGCTCTATTCCTGACAAGGTTTTTATACTCCTCCTCCCGAAGTCTCAACAAATGGAACCCCGCCGGTGTGTGTGACCTAGCTACCTTCTCCTCCAGAAGTATAACGTCTGCCACTTTTTGTGCTACCTCCGCATGGCCTGCCTTCTTCTTCCCTGACACCAAGGACAGTACTTCACCTCTAGCAACCGTTTTATACACTTCCCAGAGGGACTGCGCAGAATCTACCGACCCCTTGTTCTCCATAAAATAACGGTCTGACATCCGGAGAATCTCCTTCTTAATAGCAGGGTCTTTTAACTGCCAGGCACCGATGGGAGCCACTCTACCCACTGTCGGTATTTCAAGAGCGAGGGAAAGCCATAACGGGGAGTGGTCAGAAATTCCCCGACCGAGATATCTCACTTCCTGGACCATGGACGCCATCGCCGCAGGAAGCAGCAAATAGTCCAACCTAGACAGGCTGCCATGCGCAGCTGAGACATGGGTGTAGTGCGTTGACGTCGGATTACGTACTCGCCAACTGTCCACCAGCACCAGTGTGTCAAGAAAATCTGAGAGCCATCTCTGCATCTGTCTGAGCGCCCGAGGTGGACTTCGATCGACCTCCCCATCCAATACTGAGTTAAAATCACCACCTAAGACTAGACCTCCAAGGGGCAGTGTAAGGAATATAGTACTCAAATCCCGAAAGGTCTCGGTCTGAAGGCCAGGCGGTACATAAATAGATAGAAAAGTAATCGTCCGGCCCCCAACCTGTCCGGAGACATCGGCATATTTGCCCCTCTGATCAATCCGCGTGGCCTACACAAACAGGGGAAAGGAGTTCTTAACCAGGATACCGACACCTCCAGAGCCGGTTGTGAACCCAGCATGTACCACCAATTTATACCCTCCCTTGTGGAGGGCCATGCACCTGTTCCCGACTAAGTGCGTCTCTTGCAATAAATTCACTTCTGGGTAATGTCCCCTGACAAGTTGACTGAACATCCCTTTCTTGATCTTGTCACCCAATCCGTTCACATTCCAACTCAACACTCTCATCCCCGATCCTCGGCTATTCTGTGCCACCGGACCCATGCAAAAAGCAAATCACAATAATATTATCACCCTAGTTAAAAAATAATAACAAAAGAAACACCAATCACACAACAACGAATACGACAACACATCAAAGAAAAACATTCCCAACTCTCCTCCTCCCACCCTGCACGCCTGCTCCTGGCTTACGCCTGACCCCAACTTGCAGTGTGCCTGTCGCCCCACACTCTAACTAACCGACTAACTAAAGATAGTAATGAGGAGGAAGACAGCTCTAAAGGACATCCCCCCCACCCCCCCCTCCACCCCCAACTCCTTTTCAATAGTGACACACATCTCTTAAAGTCATAATGAGAAGATACATATATCGGACACCCCATGGTCATTCCCAGAGTCGCGCCACTATTCCTGCTCTAACACTTCACCCCCTCCATATTCCCCGGTATCTCTGACCCTTGCCCAGGATGCGCGTCTAACCAGTCTGAAGCAATTTCAGGATTGTAAAAAAAACCACAATTTCCCATGAAGCTCAATCCGCAGTTGGGCCGGGAACATCATGGCATATTTCAAACCCCTTTCCCTGAGTTTCTTCTTGATGCCCAGGAAACCCTGGCGCTGTCTCTGGACTGCTTGTGTAAAATCACGGAAAAAGGAGAGATTAGCATTTTCAAATTTCAGAGGGCCTCCCGACCTAGAAGCTTGCAGAATAGCGTCCCGATCTCTGAAATTAAGTACTCTCGCAATCAGTGGACGTGGGGGAGCCCCGGGACTCTATGCGCCCGTTCAACTGTAAAGAAATGACTCAGTCCTTTGGGCTGAAGGTACTTGAGGACAAGGTCCTCCATGAATAAGTCCGGGGCCGGGCCTTCTGCCTTTTCGGGAACCCCAACGATCCTGACGTTGTTTCGCCTAGCCCTCCCTTCATAGCCCGCCTGAGCTCCCACACCTCAAGCTGCAATGAGGCCACGTCATCTGTCAAACTCGTTGTTTTAATGTCAAGGGACTTGACCTTCTCAATAGTTTTGGTGAGATCCGCAAGGATGAGGTTGACTTCGATGGTCACTGTATCTAACTTATGATCAGGCGACTCCATTTTCTGTCCCAGGGATGTTCTAACCCCATCTATAGCCGCCATAACATCAAGAAGCGTCTGCTCAACCAGCAGGCCAGTCAGTTCCTTCCCTGAGTCCTGCACCTTCCTCAAGGCTTGCGGGGACCCCTTAGACATCGTGTAGTGGTCCAGCTTGTTAGTCTGGACATAACGAGATCCCTTGGAGGATCGAGATTGGGACTTCTCGGTTTCAGGTTCGGATGCCATCTTTAGTCCTCTACGATTCATAAAGGGGGTGGTGATGGACAGAGTATCTGAATTAAGCAGAACACTCCTACCCAGTCAAAAGATCAGGGCTTGATCCATCACCGTTTTTTAGCTCACTGCACCATCCCAGCTCAGAACCTGGCTACATGCAAATTAGTCTGACCCTGGCCCAGTGCATCATGGGAACAGGGCAGACCAAACTACCAAGCCAATTCTTTACTGGAAAGGAAACAAGCTTCCGGGGACCGGTTTCTGGCAATACAGCCGTCTTCGGCCCGGCTTGCTTGAATCCTGATGGTGCAGTGAGCAAGGGACTCACATCTGAGCATACCCTTCCACACTTGTGGTGGCCAAAACGATTCATAAAGGGGGTGGTGATGGACAGAGTATCTGAATTAAGCAGAACACTCCTACCCAGTCAAAAGATCAGGGCTTGATCCATCACCGTTTTTTAGCTCACTGCACCATCCCAGCTCAGAACCTGGCTACATGCAAATTAGTCTGACCCTGGCCCAGTGCATCATGGGAACAGGGCAGAACAAACTACCAAGCCAATTCTTTACTAGAAAGGAAACAAGCTTCCGGGGACCGGTTTCTGGCATTACAGCCGTCTTCGGCCCAGCTTGCTTGAATCCTGATGGTGCAGTGAGCAAGGGACTCACATCTGAGCATACCCTTCCACACTTGTGGTGGCCAAAACGATTCATAAAGGGGGTGGTGATGGACAGAGTATCTGAATTAAGCAGAACACTCCTACCCAGTCAAAAGATCAGGGCTTCATCCATCACCGTTTTTTAGCTCACTGCACCATCCCAGCTCAGAACCTGGCTACATGCAAATTAGTCTGACCCTGGCCCAGTGCATCATGGGAACAGGGCAGACCAAACTACCAAGCCAATTCTTTACTGGAAAGGAAACAAGCTTCCGGGGACCGGTCCCCGGTAGCTTGTCTCCTTTCTGGTGAAGAATTGGCTTGGTAGTTTGGTCTGCCCTGTTCCCATGATGCACTGGGCCAGGGACAGACTAATTTGCATATGGCCAGGTTCTGAGCTGGGATGGGGCAGTGAGCTAAATAACGGTGATGGATCAAGCCCTGATCTTTGGACTGGGTAAGAGTGGTCTGCTTAATTCAGACACTCTGTTCATCACCACCCCCTTTTCTGAATCATTTTGTCCACCATAAGCGTGGAAGGGTATACTCAGACATGAGTCCCTTGCTCACTGCTCCATCGAATTCAAGCAAGCCGGGCCGACGAGGCTGAAATGCCAGAAACCGGTCCCCGGTAGCTTGTCTCCTTTCTGGTGAAGAATTGGCTTGGTAGTTTGGTCTGCCCTGTTCCCATGATGCACTGGGCCAGGGACAGACTAATTTGCATATGGCCAGGTTCTGAGCTGGGATGGGGCAGGGAGCTAAATAACGGTGATGGATCAAGCCCTGATCTTTGGACTGGGTAAGAGTGGTCTGCTTAATTCAGACACTCTGTTCATCACCACCCCCTTTTCTGAATCATTTTGTCCACCATAAGCGTGGAAGGGTATACTCAGACATGAGTCCCTTGCTCACTGCTCCATCAGGATTCAAGCAAGCCGGGCCGACGAGGCTGAAATGCCAGAAACCGGTCCCCGGTAGCTTGTCTCCTTTCTGGTGAAGAATTGGCTTGGTAGTTTGGTCTGCCCTGTTCCCATGATGCACTGGGCCAGGGACAGACTAATTTGCATATGGCCAGGTTCTGAGCTGGGATGGGGCAGTGAGCTAAATAACGGTGATGGATCAAGCCCTGATCTTTGGACTGGGTAAGAGTGATATGCTTAATTCAGACACTCTGTTCATCACCACCCCCTTTTCTGAATCATTTTGTCCACCATAAGCGTGGAAGGGTATACTCAGACATGAGTCCCTTGCTCACTGCTCCATCAGGATTCAAGCAAGCCGGGCCGACGAGGCTTAAATGCCAGAAACCGGTCCCCGGTAGCTTGTCTCCTTTCTGGTGAAGAATTGGCTTGGTAGTTTGGTCTGCCCTGTTCCCATGATGCACTGGGCCAGGGACAGACTAATTTGCATATGGCCAGGTACTGAGCTGGGATGGGGCAGTGAGCTAAATAATGGTGATGGATCAAGCCCTGATCTTTGGACTGGGTAAGAGTGGTCTGCTTAATTCAGACACTCTGTTCATCACCACCCCCTTTTCTGAATCATTTTGTCCACCATAAGCGTGGAAGGGTATACTCAGACATGAGTCCCTTGCTCACTGCTCCATCAGGATTCAAGCAAGCTGGGCCGACGAGGCTGAAATGCCAGAAACCGGTCCCCGGTAGCTTGTCTCCTTTCTGGTGAAGAATTGGCTTGGTAGTTTGGTCTGCCCTGTTCCCATGATGCACTGGGCCAGGGACAGACTAATTTGCATATAGCCAGGTTCTGAGCTGGGATGGGGCAGTGAGCTAAATAACGGTGATGGATCAAGCCCTGATCTTTGGACTGGGTAAGAGTGGTCTGCTTAATTCAGACACTCTGTTCATCACCACCCCCTTTTCTGAATCATTTTGTCCACCATAAGCGTGGAAGGGTATACTCAGACATGAGTCCCTTGCTCACTGCTCCATCAGGATTCAAGCAAGCCGGGCCGACGAGGCTGAAATGCCAGAAACCGGTCCCCGGTAGCTTGTCTCCTTTCTGGTGAAGAATTGGCTTGGTAGTTTGGTCTGCCCTGTTCCCATGATGCACTGGGCCAGGGACAGACTAATTTGCATATAGCCAGGTTCTGAGCTGGGATGGGGCAGTGAGCTAAATAACGGTGATGGATCAAGCCCTGATCTTTGGACTGGGTAAGAGTGGTCTGCTTAATTCAGACACTCTGTTCATCACCACCCCCTTTTCTGAATCATTTTGTCCACCATAAGCGTGGAAGGGTATACTCAGACATGAGTCCCTTGCTCACTGCTCCATCAGGATTCAAGCAAGCCGGGCCGACGAGGCTGAAATGCCAGAAACCGGTCCCCGGTAGCTTGTCTCCTTTCTGGTGAAGAATTGGCTTGGTAGTTTGGTCTGCCCTGTTCCCATGATGCACTGGGCCACGGACAGACTAATTTGCATACAGCCAGGTTCTGAGCTGGGATGGGGCAGTGAGCTAAATAACGGTGATGGATCAAGCCCTGATCTTTGGACTGGGTAAGAGTGGTCTGCTTAATTCAGACACTCTGTTCATCACCACCCCCTTTTCTGAATCATTTTGTCCACCATAAGCGTGGAAGGGTATACTCAGACATGAGTCCCTTGCTCACTGCTCCATCAGGATTCAAGCAAGCCGGGCCGACGAGGCTGAAATGCCAGAAACCGGTCCCCGGTAGCTTGTCTCCTTTCTGGTGAAGAATTGGCTTGGTAGTTTGGTCTGCCCTGTTCCCATGATGCACTGGGCCAGGGACAGACTAATTTGCATATAGCCAGGTTCTGAGCTGGGATGGGGCAGTGAGCTAAATAACGGTGATGGATCAAGCCCTGATCTTTGGACTGGGTAAGAGTGGTCTGCTTAATTCAGACACTCTGTTCATCACCACCCCCTTTTCTGAATCTTTAGTCCTCTGTCAGGACTCCCAACAGTACGCAACAGTATGCAGAGCGTCCACCACCACACCGGCCTGTGCTGTAGATGTGTCCGCAGGCCTAACCCCTCAGCACCCCTGACTCTGCCAACCCAGTATCTGCTGCCCCCAGGTATTGGGTCGACCCGCTGGCCTCACCCCCCGCCCGTGACCAATCACCTCCAGGTACCAACCGTTGTCAACTCCGGCAATTCCATGATCCAGGATCGCCACTGTTTCCTCACCGATTCTTTCTGCCCACTCACAGGTGATCAGGGGGAAGGGCGGGGGGGCCAGAAGGGGGCAGGATGTTGAGGCTATAGTCCCACGACCGAGGTGATCCGAGAAATACACCTCAGGGGCTTCCTTCGGGGGGGGCAGCTAATCTCGCCTCTAGGGCTACTGTAACTGACCCGAGCCGTCCATCGGTGCACCGCAAATAACGGCGGGGGGACGTCTTCCAGGGCCCCCCAGCTTCCTCCACACCGGGGGCCACGTCCCTCAATCAGCTGCCTCAGCCCTCACTTCTCCCGTGGGACCGGGGCCCCGGCCGCCGCAGACACGTCTCACTGCTGAGCCCTGGAGCCCCAGCCACCGCCGGACCAACCACGTCGAACCATCATGCAGGGCACTTCAGTGCCCGCCCACGGTATCTGCGCGGGCGGGCGCAGCCCGGGAGTCCCCGGGTCAGCCTGGACAATTCACCCCTTTACTCCGGGGCCGCTGCTGACAGTCCTCCGATTTAACTGGCAAGTTCCTGTTTCGGACGCGGGATTAGCTAAACCCGCGGCTGGCCGTGCCTCCTGCTCGAGCCCCGGGCTCAGGGCGTCCCAAAGGCCCCCGACGTCTTACACAGTGCCCCGGCCCCCAATAGGACAGAGGGACCAGAGCTACCGCAGGGGGGCGTCTCGGGGTTTTCGCCGCCTATTGAGCGGGACCGTAGCCCCGGCCGCCACAAACATGTCCCGTTCCCGCTCACAACCACCGCCTTGGTAGGTGCATCTTGGGGGGGCCTCAGGTCATTTGAGCAGGTCCGCCTCCTTCCTCCCAGAGACAATTCAGGCGACGCTTTGATCAGCCAGCTACTTCCGGTCTCGGCCGCGGGTGTTGTTGAACTCGCGGCCGGCTTTGTCCACAACTCGAGCCCCTGGCTTAGGGCGTCCTGGAGGCCAACAACTTCTTCACACGGTGCTCCGGTCCCCAGTCTCACAGCGGGACCAGAGTTGCTGCAGGATGGTGCCACGGGGTTCCGCTGTCTGTTAATCGAGACAGTGCATCAGGATAATGCCAGGATATCGGGGTGAGAGTTCCGTCCCGGCGGAGCTGCTCACCTACGCGGCCATCTTAGGCGGGGGTTAGGCTCCTCCTACAATGTTTTTTTTAGTAGTAGATGGAGAGAATAAAACCGTACCCACCCAGCTTCTTTTTAACCAAAGTGATTCAGCTTCTGTAAGGTGAGTTTCCTGTAAAAGGACTATATCAGGATTGTAAGAAGCAAGGTGAGAAAGGATTCTCTATCTTTTAATAGGACTGATAAAACCCTTTACATTCCAGGATATAACTTTGAATGTAAAAATATTGAAAATGTAGAAAAAACAACGTTCTCAATGAGAGGAACAGTAACAAAAATGGTAACGAATAAATGGTAAAAAGGATAGAGGAGGAAGAGGAGAAAAGGTAGGGGGGAGTGGAGGGAGGAAAGGGAAATAGAAAGGAAAAAGAAGAAGAGACAGTACATATCCAAAAAGGATGACTGAGAAGAACATACCTCAAGGGAACAAAGGAAAATACACAACGGGGCAAGGACGACACATGACAAGACGGACCGCCCGAACCTCAGGCATCCAGACCGCAACAGGACGGGGGAGGAAAAAGGATACGGACCATATGGAGTGGTATGATATAGACAAACCTGTGTGGAAATATGAAAGAAAAATTAACATTGAGATGATACAAAGAAAGTAAATTAAACATCTGACAAACGCTTAACAAGAAACATGAATAACATGAACTACTTATGTAATAATGAGTGAATAACTTTAGAAGAAATTAACCACAAGTAAATAAAACAGTCTTAGGCTAATAGAAATAACAAATGAGAGCGAAACCATGCTGTGGCTAAGATAACTTTTAGAAGAATAGAACGTGCAGAGAACAGGAGCGTCAACCATTGGGAAAGCTAGCCGCGTCCATGGAGGGTGCATTATACGATTGAATAAACTTCTTCAGTTCCGCAGGATCTTCAAATGATAGGGTCTGATTTTGACCTTAATAATGCAGGGGTAAAAAAGTCCATATTGAGCCCCAAGAGATCGAAGAGGAGCTCGAAGGTTAAGGAATTCCTTCCTTCTTGTTGCCGTAGCATTAGATACATCATGAGAAATGAGAAATGTACACCCTCCGGCGAAGCCAAGAGATTTGTCGTTTGGCCCTAGCTGCAAAAAGAATTGAAAGCAGGTCAGTAAATAAAAAAAAAAGAATAATGACTCCTCTTGGCTTGACCTGAGACGTAGAACTTGAAGTGTACGGACCCAATCTGTGAGCTCTCTGGATACTGAGAGATGTATAGGAAGGCGTGTCCAGGAGATGCGGCAAAAAGGAGGAAAAGAAGTAGACAGGATCATCACCCTGCAAAGTTTCCGGAAGTCCGTAAATGCCTTATTCCTTCTATTCCTGTTTTCCAAGTCCTCTGTGTGATGACGGAGGTCACAAACCTCTTTCTCTAAGGAAGTTAGTCTCTGAGAATTATCTTGTACCACAGTAAGTTGCTGCTCCACCAAGGATACCCTGTTCTCCATTGATGACCATTTCCCCTCCAGGAATTGCATTTTGCTATTGGTCTCCTCTACAAAAGTGCGTAGAGCACAAATTTCTTCCAGCAAAAGTTCTAAAGAGATGGGTGGCGATGATTTGTCAGGAGACGGCGGGTCCTGTTTTAGACGTTTGGAGGATGTTGAAGGTGATTGTGTTTTTGTAGTGGTGGAATGAGATGCAGCAGAACGGTTAGAAGTAACACCTGCCATCATTTCTGCAATATGAGGTGAAGGTGGTACTAAAGAAGAGGTTGATGTTGAAGAAGAAGAGTGACTCTTGGGTAAAAAAACAAATTGCGGTTTGCGCAGTCTTCCCATATATAAAAAAATAACAGTCAAGATATAGGGTAAGATACGACTTATAGTAAGACCGCAATTTACAGACACAAAAAGAACAATGTAGAGAAGTTTCTTGAGGTGTCCAAGAGCTTTGCGAAGGAGATACTAGTCCAAAATTAAGTTAAAAATTGACTGCGTAAGATAATCCTAAATAGCATCAAAAGGAGAACCAACAAAGGACAAAAAAAAAATGAAAGTCAGACATACATCAGGAATTAGTGATCTCCAATCATGAAAAACAATGCTGAGAAGGCATTTTCGCTGAAAATAGAATTGACTTCTGAAGAAGAGACGCCTCTAAATGTTGAAATGCTGTTTAGAAGGCGCCAAATTGTCTCAGTGAAAGTTGTGAGTGGTAGGAGTGGATTTGAGGAGTTGTCAAACAGAGAAGAGCATAAAAAAAATCCTTACATATCCTGGTATAATTTCCTGGTATAATGTGCAGCTCTGTTGTATTAAAAAACAATTAACATATGTTAATTAGAAGAGTAAGTGATGGAGCAATGCAGGGATATTAAACAATGGCCCAAAATAAATGAAGTATCAGAAATGGCCATTAATAGCAACAAACATCTCACCACAGTGATGTGTTGCTCAATGAAAAAGAAAAATCCAGACTTAAATCCAAGTGAACGCTGGAGAAGAGCCAGCGTCGTCAGTCAGAGCACATTTTTGAAATTCCAGTAGCGCGGGAGCCAAAATGGTGCGCTCGCCCAGGGGAGCGTTTCGGCGGTGAAATGAGGTGAGGGAAAGTGCACCTCTTGAAGAAAAAGCGCTCAATGCACGCGCGGCATCACCAGGCTTTCAGGACATATGGTATCCGAAGACAACGGTGCCGAAATGCGCAGCTGCGGGATATAAATTGTCCTGGTGCGTCGGAGTCCCCAGTGTAGGTGGCCATCTTGCGTAGAGTCGAAGCCACGCCCCCTCTTAGACGAGTTTGACTTTCCTCCTTTGAAGATAAGTTGAGCAGTATGATAATGATGCTTAATTTTCACTGAGCCGGCGCAGATGCCTAGTGCAAATTACCTGGAACTGAATTAGTAGAGTGGGAGGAAATCAGAATCGAGTGGTCCCTTGATGAGGGCAAAATTATTATTTATTTAGCCTGGCTTATAAATACTGAGCATAGATTTTGTTTGACCAGATGGAGACTAAACATGGTCCATTACTTAGTTGCCTTTCCCTTAGCTAGCTCCCGGTTTTTAAATTGTAAATTGATACTTGTATAGCGCACTACTCACCCGCAAGGGTCTCAAGGTGCTTGTACGAATACCGCTGTGGAACCCATCCTGGCTTTTCCTGTGAGGTGTCCACTCCTGGGCACCCCCAAGGTGGAGGCCAGGTATCCTTAGCGTTGTGGGGGCCGTTGTGGAGATTAAGCAAGCTATTGCCTAGAGTTGCAGAGTGGGACTCCATGGTTGGAATAGGCACCGTGGCGAGAATTATCAGGTCTGTGGAATTTGGAGCCCAGGACCCGCCGAGACGGGGAACTGAACCCTGGTCCCGGGCTAGACCTCTGCATCAGGGGCTGCTGCTCTAACCATTGAGCCACACTTCTCCACTTTGCTTCCTTTCCATGCTGCCTATGTGATGCCATCTCCTCTCAATTTACTGGGCACTCTATGCTAATTTTGCACTTTGGACCACACATTTAGAGCCTGATTTCTACGCCCGATTCTTTTGCACAAACACTTTAACTCATATAAAGAAGGGCTGGGAAACCTGTAATCTTTAGCTTCACTGGATATTTGCTTTTCTGTCCTTAGCTATATCCTTGCTGCTATAAAGCCAAGAGAAAATGATGCACCTGAATCACAAATTGTGGTATTTTATTTATTATATTGTTTTAATACTCTGTAGCATTGCTGCATCGCATCACATGTCCTTCATTCTGGTCTCCATCACATGCTCCTTCATTCTTCTCCCTTGTGTCCGCGGGTACTATGTAGCATTGCTGTGTTCCATCACATGTCCTTCATTTGACTCCCTTGTGTCCGTGGATACTATGTAGCCTTGCTAGGTTCCATCATGTGTCCTTCATTCAGCTTCCTTGTGTCCGTTAATACTCTCTAGCACTGCTGGGTTCCATCATGTGTCCTTCATTCTGCTCCCTTGTGTCCGTGGATACTCTGTTGCATTGTTACGTTTCATCATGTGTCCTTCATTTTTAGGTCTAGCCTGGGTGGCATGCTGTATTCAGGTATTGACTTAAAGCTCCGCCCACTCACTGCCCATATTTTTCATTTACTTATGTCATTGTCCTTTGTAAACTGTGGCTTTTCATTGGTTAATAGGCTTAGTAGTCCTTCCTTAGTGCCACTTTATCTCATTTTGTAACCTCCCATCACGACAACCTCTGTTACATGTGTTGTTACTCACTAGGCTTTAATTACAGCCGCCGAGCACTATTTAGTTAAATAGTTTGATCCTGCCAGGGGCGGCTCCTCCATGTGGGTGGAGAAGTGTCGCCCCACTGTTTTCTCACAGTGCGAGAAGCAGAAACATAAAATGGTATTATAAATAGCATTTATGTTTCTGTTTCTCACACTGCGAGAAATCAGAAGGATGTGGGTGGGATGGGCGGCTCGGCGGTCCTGCTCTAGGGAAGGGGAGGAGTGACTTGCCCACTCTGAGGGTGCTGACTGTTTGGTCAGCCTGTGAGCCTGTGGGCCGACCAAACTAATCATACTGGGGAGGCAGGGGCTTTATTGCTGTGCTTCCAGAGCCTGGAATGAGCTGCCTTTCATGCTTAGAAATGCTCCGGACTTCCTGTCTTTTCGTAAGGGTTTGAAAACTTTGCTCTTTTCTCAATAATACAAATCCTGCTTCCCAGGCAATCAGCATTTAGCGCCAGGACACCCCAGGGTAACCGTGCGCTCTATAAGAATAAATAACATAACATTACATAACATACGCACTCTGCCTGAGAAATTGGCCTCCCCACTGATGCCTGTGTGGTCGGCATCCCAATCAATCACAATGATGCCATTGCAGCATAGTGATTGTCTTAGGGGACATGCCTGCTTCCTGTGAGGAGCCGAGACAACCCGGGACCGGGCCAGCGAAGGTAAGTTAACTTAAAAAAAAAAATGAAACCCCTGTGCAACCCCCTCCCTGTGAGCCCTCCTGCTCCCCTCCTTCCCGCGAGTCATGCTGGCCCTGACTGACACCACCCCCCCCTCGACCAAGGCCTGAAAGACACTGGAGCCAAGGAGCTAAATACAGGTCCTCAGCAAGGCCAATTCACTTACTCTCACCCTTTACCAGCCCCCTATAGCCTCAAGGGACTGGCCTGGATGGGGAGCAGTGAAAAAAGCACAGAGCTGCTGCTGCTCCAGGGGATCTGAGGTGATTGATGATGCCCAACGACCACATCACCTGCCCCCAGGCAGGCTGCTGCACTCAACACCTCATCTTAGTTTAACAGCATGGCAGGGTGTGGAAGACTACTTCTGGGCGGAGAGAGGGAACAACATAAAGAATGTAGTAGCCAGGGCAATACTGGTCTAGAGACGCAGCAGCAAACTTGCATTATGCTGACCCCCAGGGCACAAGTCCTATAAAAAGAAGTGGGGGGACTGACAATATGCAAATGACCTCATGACTTCACGTGCTGAACGTGTTCCGGTGTCGGAAAATTACACCGGGACACGTTCAGCTTATTTTTGTGGGGCCTAGCTTCTTGGCGGGGGGAGGGGGGGCGGCGTCCACCCTGTGCAAAGAGTGGGGGGATGCCGTCCATCCCACATTACAGTGGCCTGGCAGGCAAGACAGTAAGCCTCTGTGAGCCGGTTGACAAAAACTGGCACACAGGTGACCCTTAGGCATCGGCCCATTGCCCAATGCCCGTCTCCCTGCCTTCCCTATCCGATGTTGTCCTCCCTCTATCCCTGTCTGGCATGTGACAGTATGCCGGCAATGTGTCAGAGGTACAACTAGACCCTAACTTCAGGAGGGAGGTAATTAACACTCGCAACCAGGGCGGCTCTATCGCTGTTGGTGGCCGTTAAGACAGACTGCTTTTGGTGCTCTCCTCCCCCAGCCATAACCTCCTTCTCCATAAACTCCCTCAATAACACTCTCCAACAGTCGCCTCATATCTCCATAGCCCCTCTCCCATGCACATTTCATTTTTTGATAGTGCTATGGTTAACCCACACTCAGTTCCATGATCTGCATGTTACACTTTCTTTGCAGCAGGCTCATTAACCCTGGTCCCTCCACTCTACTTAATGATGAGCCAAATCTGCCCCTTGGCAAAATTCAGAGCGCTCACCAAGGTTAACTTGTCATTTTTATTGTTGACTGAAAACTGTCTGATGCACAAGGAAGGTCATGTGCTTTCAAATCCAAAATAATCTTTAAACACAGCCTCATCCCCCCCCCAACCACCGAAGTCAACCAAGGCTGCACCGATCATACCGCCCTAAAGCCAGTCCTGCCTCCGACACTCGGGCAGGACAAGTGTGAGAAGCTGGGTTTCTTTTGCAGTAATCCCCCTACTTTTTGCCAGACTTCTGATGCACTTTGACTTGATGTGCCCTGTGTCCCTACCAATCAGGTTCCCACGGCCTGTGTTCTTTCCCCAAAACGATCCCAAACCCATTGACATCTCTGGCCACAGTTCAGTCCCTGGTAAATGGTACCACAGGTACCCAGGGCACAGACCAGGGAAGACATCTAAGGGCTGCAGCACTTATTGTGCCACCCTTAGAGGTCCTGTAACTTTACACTGCCTTTGCAGGCTGCGTGTCTTGGTGCAGAAGAAAGTGAAGAGTTGACATGGCACTTATCTCTGTCTGCCATGCCTACAACCCACTGCCCTGGCATAGATCAGTCACCTCTCTAGCTGGGTGCCCTATACCAGTGGTGAGGGTACAGGCGCATGAGCCCAAAACCCCTACAGTCACTAAGTCCATTCTTGGACACTGTAAGTGCAGTGCTGCCATTTAGAGTAAATGGTGCTGGGAGTTTGTCATTACAAGCTCCACAGGACCATAATAGCTACATTGAAAACTGAGAAGTTTGGTACCAAACTTGTCAGCACATTAAACGCATACTGATGCCAGAGTAGGATTTAATGAAAAATGCACACAGAAGGCATCTTACAGAAGGCCCCTGAAAAACGACCTACCACTAGTGTCCAGGCTGAGTGGCTGCTTTGAGCTGCCACCACCAGACATGTTTCTGGACCCCTGGGTCGAGAGCCTGCTGCTCTTGGGGGCCCGAAACAATGCACATCCTGGGACGAGGTGCTAAGTCTCCTCCCCCCAGGATGGGCAGTATCCTTTGTGAGCTTCCCCAGGCCACTTGCTGCTTTCAGCAACTGTAACCCACTGGGTCTGACCCCCACTTTGGGCGGGAGAACCAGCGGGAAAAAACAAGTGCGGAAGAAAGGTGTGCCAACCTCAGCCAACTCCACCCCCCAGGTGGGGGAGGTGAGGTGAAGCACAACTCTCAGTCCCCGCCATCTTGCAGATGGGGGGGACCCAGGCAACCAGGGAAATGCTTATGCCCCCCTCCCACTGGAGGGTGGCATAATAGGGGGTGTACCCACATCAGGGAAGGGACCCACTGGCCCAACCTTTTACCTACCTGTAATGCCCCTAAGTCTAGTATTAAGGGGCACCCCTGAACCTTGCTTCCTCAGACAAGAAACTGCAACAAGAAAAGACGAACAAGTACTGAACAGCCGTGTCGAAGCTAATAAGAGGAAGATGCCTGCTGACTTGGCCCTAGACCTACCGGCCTGTCTCCACCTCAAACCTGCTTCTGTGGAATCCCGGTGCGTCCTGAAGCCAGCAACCTTGAGAAACCCAGAGCACCTGCCTGCCTTCAAGCCCAAAGACTGTGTCTCCCATGAACACTGGAATTGTTCATCTCCAACCTATGGCCCCGGCCGGAAACTTCGAATCTGCCCCACTCTACACCCACTGTCACAGCCCGAGTTTGAGTGAAGCAAACACCACAAGGATGTCTTTCCGACGATTCTGGTTTGAGATCCAGCAATCTCTGACCTGCCTCAAGCCTCTAGCTGATACCGGCACCCTATATCTGGAAGGATCCCCCAACCGCGACCAGGATCTGGTAAGAAGATGCAACCCTAAAAGGCACCCCTGCACCCGACGCCCCACAGCCTTGGGTGACCCAACCGATGGTGCATAACCAGCCCCCAAGACCCCAACTTACCTCTCAAAGTGATGGTCGCACCCAGAAGACCTTCGTCCCTGGGCCTGCAGTGCCTTTGCAAACCCGAGGTTCCAAATTGCAAACAACAGGGTGCCCGACGTCGAAACAGCACCCTGCACCCGGCCGCCCGAGTGCCACTGAGGGTGCACCTTTGGTGCTACTTTGTTTCCCCATTTGACCTGAGCTAAAGTCCAGGAGCTTGGGTCCTGCAACCAAGTGGCCTGCTCGTCGACAGCCACCAATCAGTAGCCCCTTATCAACCATTGAATAACATTGGCCCTCAGCACTCTGCAACCGGCCACCATAGTGCCACTGAGGGTGTAATGAGAGTGCATCCCTGACCCTGGGGGACCTCAACTCCCACTACCGTATACTTACCCTAAAACCGATAACACTATTTTCCTCCATGGGATAACATTGACTGTTTTTCTTAGAAAAGTTTGAAAACCTAAAGAAATTCTTTAAAATTGTACTAACAAAAACGATTTTACTTACATGTTTGCAGGAAATGCCCCAGTGTAGTATCCAAGTGTACTACACTGTATAAAAAAAGTCATCACAAAAGTAATTTGCCTGTAATTTTCCTCAAAATCCTATACAAAGTATATGTATTCTATTCTGAAAAGCATTCCATTATCAGTAACACTACTGTAATCAAATTAAAGTACACATTCAATTGCAATCCAAAGTGTGTGACAATTGTATATTTACTGCAAAGTACCTAATACTTACCTGTGCCAGGCTTGCTTGGTTCTAGCAAAAGAAAATAACAAAAAAATATTTTTATATAAAAAACAATTGTTCTGAAGTTCAGTCTTTGAGTGTATGGAATCATTTGCTGACTGAGTGTGTACAATAAATGCTTAACACTGTCCTCTGATGAAGCCTTAATGCGCGACCACCCTACCATTAATTGGGAGTAAGTTGCAATCTAACTTTAACATTCCTTACCTTTGGGGTTTCACTGGACTTTGTGCACACACTATACCTCACTTTGGTATAGTATATACAGAGCCACCTTCCTACAACAAGCATTTAGGTGAATGGGGTGAGAGCTAACCTCATAGCCAATTTTATGAGAAAAAAGATCTATGTAAGTGGTGTGGTGAGATACTTTCCTCAATAACAGTAAGCAAAATAAGTTAACAGATTTCTTGTAGATGATTTAAGGGAGAATAGACTTCTCCCCTGAGAATATTTTGAAACTTTTGGGATCAACTTTGCTAAAGCGCTGCAGACCCTTATAGGGAATTCATGAAATATTCCAGTACTTTCATGGTGCACCAGGGAAGAATGGCCTTTTCTAGAAGTTTATCTCGTTTTTTTCAAATGTCTTAAGTCAGAAATTCTTCCACTATAAAAAGGTCCTCATTTTTTCATGAGTGCTAAGAATTATGTGCATCATGTCAGGGCCTTCGGCCAGGTGTGGTGGCATGTATTCTGGGCCCCTGCCACAGGGTATAACTGGGATAGCAGCTTTCTCAGTTAGGTAGTACAAGTCCCCACAGTTACTGATGGTATCTTCATAGAAACATGTCAAGGCCTGCAGTTTGCATACAGTAAAACCTCCCATCCATATGCTGTAGTGCCCCTTAACCATAAGGCAAGAATAACCTCCAGTTGCCAACCAGAAGCATACTTTTTTTCTTTTTTTGTTTTGTTTTAAATGTCAGTGAACAGATCAAAATTACAATTCTCAATTCATACAAAATTATAAGCAAAACATAAAAACTTGAACATCAGACTTTGTCGGATCAATGTTTTAACCAGTTTGTAATAGGACACCAAATCTTTGCTCCCAACATTTTTTTCCTCATACCCTTCCTTTTATTCAGAGACGTCTCTAAATGATATGTAGACAAAAGTTTTGTTTGGCAGTTCAAAAAAGTCGGTGGATCGGCATCTATCCATATAGCCGTAATACATGATCGAAAAATAGACATGCAGATAAAAATAAATCCTTCTTCGGGAGAAGACCATCCACCCTGTCCTTCTTCTTGAGAGCCAAAAATTACCAACTCCGCTGACAGTTGTACTTTAATGCCCAGCTTAGTTGTTACGAAAAACTCAATCTCCTAAATGTATTGAGAAAGTCTGGGACAATAAAAGAACATATGGAGTGCGTCAGCCGCAATTAGACCACATCGATTGCATTTATCTCCCCTAGTTGATTTCCATCTCACAACCTTGCTCGGAGTATAGTATAGTTCGAAGATGGACATAAAATGTTGGCTATTCAATGAACCATTAAGCAATACCCGGGTGGCTATATGTAAGCTCTCTGTAATATTAATCCGTTCAACCCCTAATTTGTTCTGCCACTTTATCTCCCGATCTTGCAGATCATCCTTCATTTCGTCTAAAAATAGCTGATATATTGGAGCCATTTTAGCTCTTGCATTAATTAATTCAAAGATTCCTATCTTATCTAATATGATCTGATTATTACATATTTTCTGCTCCAGGAAGCTCCGTACTTGGAGATATTTAAAAAAGTTGTTTCTGTTTAAGTTATAGGTATTTTGTAAATATTCGAAGGATACTAGTTGATGTCCCTGAATTAGATGTCCTAAATGAGTTATTCCAGCCCTCCCCCAATTAATCATTACTTGGTCGCTAAATGTATTCGGCAGTAAAGGACAGTTCTTTAACGGGGTATACATATTTAAATTAATATTAATACCTAAAAAAAAAAAATTCATACTTCCACTGCGGTCCTTACGACCTTAAATCTTGTCTTTTTGTAGTAGCTCTGTTCGATAATCCGATTCAAACATTGCCTCACCTCGGAGCCTAATAACATTTCATAAATCGACGGGGTTGCAAAATCTTGTGTAGGATCCAGTGGTAATATTAAAACCCCTATATGTTGAAGGATAGCGGTCCAGTGATGTAAGCGAAGATTAGGAATACCCCAGCCGCCTCTTTCTCTAGGCAAGGTACAATATTTGAGAGATCGTCTAGTGCGATGGTAGCTCCACAAGAACCTTGCAAACATTCTCTCCATCTGAGAAAACAAAGAAGTAGGAATGAGTAGGGGGATAGCCCGAAATAAATACAAAAACTTAGGAAAAATTAGCATTTTTAAAACATTACTACGGCCGTAAATGGATAAATGTAAATTATCAATTCTTTCTAAAATTTTATTAGTAGATCCTATGACTGGATCCAAATTTATGGGTATAATTTTATCTACCTTAGCTGTTAATTTCACACCCAGATATACAGCCTCAGAGTCAAAAAGAATATCTAATGGGCGACCGGCCTCCGAGTGTATCAATTGTGTCTTGGACACATTCAGTTTATATCCTGAATAGCGTCCAAAGCTGTTAGCAGCTTCTATAATCCTAGGAAGGGCTGTACGGATTGCAGAGGTTGCTACAGCAATATCATCCGCATAGGCGAATACTTTAAAACGCCCATTGTTTATCTCGACAGGTATAATTAAATTATTGTTCTCCAAAGTAAGAATAAACGGATCGATATATAAGACGAAAAGCACGGGGGAACAGGGACAACCTTGTCTCGTCCCCCTTGCTATCGTGATTTTCCCAGAAACATTGCCGGCTATACGAATAGATGCGGATGGTTGATAATACAATGTTTGGATTGCCGTTATGAATTCCTTGGGGAACCCTCGCCACGCTAAAACCAACCATAAAAATCTACACGCGACCCTGTCGAATACTTTCTCAGCATCCAACAGGGCCACGCCTACCGGAGAGTTTGTAACCTCCGACCAGTCCAACATAGAGATGATCTTTTCAATATGATCGGTAGTACTCCTACCCTGAATAAAGCCATGTTGCCTCGGTGAAACTAAACGAGGCATAAGATTGTTCAGCCAGTTAGCCAAAAATTTGGAATACATTTTACAATCAGTATTTGATAATGAAATAGGTCTATAAGATCCAAGTTCACTGGCTGGCTTACCCTTTTTTCTAAAAACGACAATGGTCGTGTTTGACCATGACTCGGGTGGGTTGCCTATAAAGGCTTGGTGGCAGATTTCTAATAATTCATTTTTAAGGAGATCTTTAAAGACACAGTAAAACTCTAATGGGATGCTATAGGGGCCCATAGCTTTTCCCGAAGCTAAGCAGAGAAGGACGTGTTCTATTTCAGGCCAAACTGGTAGAGAAATCAATAGAGTTTTTTCTGAATCTAATAAAGTTCCTGTAGGGAGCGTCTTCGGATAGTCTTCCTCTCCTCCCACTACTTCAGAGTGAGAACCAGGTTGACTATAAAGAGATTGATAAAAGCCCTGAAAGGCAGCCAAACCCCCCCCATCAGACTCCTGCAGGATACCATTAATGTCGATAATTTTCTCGATGTTATTATATGCTGCCTTCTCTTTTAACCTCTGTGCGAGAAGCCTGCCAGTTTTTTCATTAAATTCATATGTATCCTCCCTGTATTGAATATATTTTTCAGCTATTTGTTCTGCTACATTAGAATAAGCAGTAGCTCTTTTAATCATAAGGTCACTTTGCGGAGCCCTACAGTCTAGGCCTAGGCGAATTGTATCAGCCAATTTCCGTTCTGCCAGCATGACCACCTCGAAATCTTTCTTATGTTTAAGTCGTATTTTTTTTATTTGGCATTGGCAAAGCTAACCACCGATTTGAAGGTATCCCAAACTATACATTGAGAATCTGTGCTTTTATTAAATTTAAAAAACTCATCAATAATTTTAGACATATACTGACAGTATTCTTCATCCATCAGCAGCTTTCTATCAAAAGACCAGGAATGCTTTGTTGGATTGATCCCGGCATCTATCAATAATTCTAAAACCACTGGATTATGATCCGAGATCAATTTCGGATGTATTGCAATTTTAGCTTTACTCAAAATTCTAGAGGGGGCTAAAAAATAATCTAAGCGAACGAGTTTGGAATGGGGGGCAGAAAAAAAAGTAAAACCTGGATCCTGGGGATACATAAAATTCCAGACATCTTTTAGCCCATTACTGTTAACCAGATCGCTTAATGATGCAAAAACCTGTTGTTTTTTACCGCTATAAACTGCATTAAAACCTGAGTTCAGCTGGGAATCAATATGTATATTTAAATCGCCGCAGATAATCAATGGTTGTGGCCATTGAGCTAATTCGACATTCAAATAATTCATGAGTTCAGAATCATCCAAATTTGGACCATAGATATTACACAACGTAAAAGAAAATTGGTTACATTTCTGTTTGGAAATTGCCCACCGGCCCCATTTATCAGCAGAGGCTCTGATACAAATGCCCATCCCCTTCTCTTGAGTATCGCCACCCCTCTCTTAATACCCGTTTGTTTGGAGCATATTGCCAGTTCCATCCCTAGGTTTTTCAATATTCCCCTATTTACCTAGGCAATGTGCGTTTCTTGTAGACATAACAGATCGATTTGCAAAAATTGCATTATTTTAGTCAACACTTGTCTTTTTTTAGGGTCGTTGAGGCCACAAACATTCAGAGTACAAATGTTTAGTTTCTTATCCATAATACAAATATAAATTTATTCTAGTCCTCCCTACTAAACACATCTGTAACCGTAACTCTCTCATATAGGTTAAGCCCTTGTCCAACCTTCTATACATAACAGATTGGTTATAATTTGCCTTGATCTGTCGCTGACTTTTCACCCCCCCACACCAAACCCCAACACCCACCACCTTACCCCAAAAGACCCCCCTTGTCCCCTCCCACCCCTCCCCCCACCCCTACCACCCTCCCCAACATATGAGGCTCAGGAACTCTCGGTTCCTGAAAAGTATGGAAAGCCGTGTCCCTCCGCCCCGGAAACCGTGAAGGAAAACAACAATCTTTAAACAAACAAATAGAAAATCTAAAGAACGCTCAAAGCAGAGCCTATATGCCGATTACACTCGTCTTCTAAAGGTTCCGAAGCTATAGTCTACCCCTTTCCTTCAAGGTTTCATAAAGAACCCAGATACACCTTTGCTTGAACTTCTGATAGAAAAAATGTAGCCTGCCAATTCACAATTACTTTATGTTTTGCTTCTTCTCTTTTTTCAGGTTTTGCTAAAGAGGAAATCTCTTCTCTAGCAAGAAAATTATTAAAACAGACTAATATGGAACGTGGGTACACTTCCTAGCCCTGATGTGTTTTCCTAAGTGTGAACGGAATCCGGTGTGCCCTCTGGATTTCTCTAGTCCAGTCCCATGAGGTCAATTCCGGGAAGGCTTCCGTTAATAATTCAGCAATAAATTTCCTAACATTAGCCCCCTCTTTTTTTTTCCGGGATCCCCAAAAAGCGTAGATTATTTCTACGGGCCTGGTTCTCCATGACTGACATTTTGTAAACAACATCATCCCTATGAGCTCTAATGGTTTCGAGTTCCAATTTCTGAATCGTCGTCTCCTCTTCCAAAACTGCAATTCTGGCTTCTGCTTCAGTCACCCTTTCAGTTGTTTCAGTATTAATTTTGATTACGCGCCGAACAGCATTTTTAACCTTTGAGCAGGTAGCTTGAGTACGTAAGTTTTCTGCTTTACTTTCGGGTCGGTGCATCATCATAGTGTTGTAAATAGTGGCCAAAGTAATCTCTGTTGGGGTATTTTGATCACCTTGATCACTTTCATTCTGTTCAGTCTCTACCCCGCTTTCAGGTCGCTTTTCTTCCAATAATACTATTTTATCTCTCCCATCTCCTTTATCTTTTACAAGAAGTGCTTTCTCTGTCTCTTTTAATGTGTTACAGTGCGAGTTTCTCTTTTTTCGCCGTCTCACCGTAGAGGAGCTAGTATTTGGCGAGATCGCTCTAGACCTTAACTCATCCTCTGCAGAGCTACTGACAGCACTATAGTCGGCCCAGTCTTTGCTCACGTTAGTACTGCCTTCTGATGAGTGGTCCGATAATGAAAAAAAGGTTTCCACAGTGTCTTGCACCATCTGGTTTTCCTGTATATCCTGTAGCTCGCTGGGGGGCATATCATTTAAGAGCTCCGTTTCTTGGACCACAACTTCTGTACTATTAGCTTGGGGATCATTCGGGACTCCATTTCCCAAAATGCAGCTAGATATATGCGTTGGGGCTGCAGAGAATATTTGTGGAATTACCGCATCAGTATTTGTCTCAGTATTACTACCAGCGTTAATGGCAACAGTAGCACCCAGTTCCTTGTCTTTATCCTTATCACTTAATAGGGAAGTTTCAACTGTTACATTGTTGCTGTCAGCGTCTTCACAAACATTCTTTCTCCCCTTAGCAGACTTCCTTTCAAACAAAGCAGGAAGAGTCAATAGCCCTTGTTTAACACTGCGCAGGGACCCAATAGTTTTAACAGCGGACTCACCACCCTTCTTATTAGCACTGCGGTCAACATTTACTGAACGGCTCTCGCCTTCCACCACATCGGCGTTCTCCTCAGGGTCTCGAGTCTCCTCGCCTGCCGGCTGAGCTTTGGTTTTACCGCTTCTCGTAGTAGCTTTTGACTGGGTCTGATTTTTCGGTGGCATCTTTCTGCGAGCCGTTACGCGCTCCCGCCCGATTGACTTCTGACAGCCAGCTGAGATCAATGAAACGAGCCACAGTGGAGTACGCCGTCGACGGATGAGCAAATCGACTAGCATTCGGAGCCTGCAGTACAGTTAATCCCAGAGTGCTTTGACAGAGCCCGCTTTAGCAGAACAGGTTTTCCGTAATTCTGTGGTCCCAAGAGACGGCTAGAGCAGGACACACTCCGTGTCTATCCAACTTGATATTTACAGGTACACGCTAATGCCGCCTCAGCTTCTGTGATTTACTGAAGCATAATTCAAGCACCGGTTTCGAACGACGTTCCCTTCAGGCGTCCGGAGCAAGAGGATTGAGCTGCTTACACAGCCCACGCCACGGCCGCCATCTTGCCTCAATACTAGCATACTTTAAAAAAAGAAATTATAAAGGTTTTATTGGTGATTGAGAGCATTAACACAGCTCCTTGCCTACAACCACAAAGTGGCCAGCAGCGCTCGAGCAGTTCTCAGATAGGAATCAATAGAAATAGCAAGCGGAGCACGTTAACACAGCAAGCCGCCTACAACCACTTTGGACTGGCCACGTATAAATGATGTTCCACATGACAATAATCTGCTTATATATAAAATTACGTGTAAAAAAGGAAACAAAATAAAATGGAAAAGAGAACATGTTTGAGGCACACAGAGACAAATTGCAAGGCACATTACTGATTTGCACAGTCGTCGATCAGTCCTTTGCACAGCGCTACATATTCATGGACATACACAACATAGGAAAAAAGGGGGGGAGGAAGGGCGAGGAGACCTATCAGGTCAGTATCACCCGCTTGTGCTTCTCAGGCTGTTAAGAACCACATTGGTCGAACAGTGTCGGTCGGAGAAAGTACTAAATAAATCTACTCGTATGCAGGCAACATACAGTTGTCTACACAGTGGCTGGTGATTGGGTATCGTCCGTGGAGTGCGATAGCAAATAAGACCCTAGAGGCGCCCATATGTCTCTGGGTCGAGAATTACAGGACAATAGCTCAGCATAGAGGGCAGACTGTTCTTGACAAAAAATCATATCTGTGAGCCAATCCTTAAACTTGGGTGCCCTGCCCCTACCCCACCTGCAGGCAATACGGCGTTTAACCATCAACAATGCAAACGCTGTGTATTTACGATATGCCACCGGTACATTTTTAACATAGCTCAGTAAGGCAGTCAGTGGCGTAGCGTCTATACGTTCATTGGTCATGTGGAAAAGTGCCGTAAAAACATGTCCCCAATATTCATGTATGGCTGGGCAGTCCCAGGACAGGTGTAGAAAATCAGCCCGCAGCGCATGGCATCTCTCGCAGCTGTCTGTCTCCCGTAGGTTATGGCTGTGCACACGAGCCGGAGTGCAATATAACCTGTGTAAGTATTTGTAAAGTATGATTCGAAGTCGGCTGCTGGCAGGTATGCGTTCAGTTTGCAAGCAACAATACTCCCATTGCTCTTCTGTTATGTCAACGCCCAGTTCAGCCTCCCATTTCGAGCGTGACGGGGAGGGTTCCACGTTATGTCTAGTATGAGTGACACGGTAGATTAATGAGACCAGCCGCCTAGGTGAGGGTTGCTGTAATAATACCTGCAGAGGCGGCAGCATGGGAGGCTCATCGGGAAAGTTGAGGTGAAGAGCTCTCATGCCCTGTTTGAATCATACGTATAAGAAGCTATCTATCCAGTGGAGTGCGCTGATTGTCCTGAAATACACTATCTGCATCACAAAATGTACCATCTGCGTACAGATCCCCCCATGTTGCGATGGAAGTGCGAGTCTGTAACTTGTGAAATATAGCCTCTTGTAAAAGGGGCATGTCTGGGTGAAAAGTCAAGGGAAGCAGTGGCGAGTACAAGAAGGGAAGTTCAAAAAGTTTGGTAATTCTTTGCCATGCCGTGATTGTAGCATTTACTGTCGTCTGCGTGCGCTCATGAGCGGGTATGACCAAATACACGGCGCTCTCTATCAGTATAGGGTGTGCTAACCAGTGTTCTGCTGCTAATTATGGATGTATCTGGGTTGTCGTATCCAAAAGTATAAATAGTGTGCCTGGGCACTAATGTAATAAAGTTCAAAGTCCGGAATGCCAAAACCACCAGATGCATATGGCTTAATGAGGATCGTCCATTTCAACCTAGCACGCTTGCCTCCCCACACCAGCCGGCTCATCTCAGATTTGAGGGACGCCAAAAAATGTCGCCCAGGAGAGTACGGGATATTCATAAACAAATAGAGTAGCTGGGGCAATATTACCATTTTAATCAAAGAGGCTCTCCCTGCCATGGAGAGTGGGAGCGTTATCCAACGATCAACTTTATCTGTGATACAGGACAATGCTACACCGTAGTTGAGTCTCATGAGTTCTTCCCTGTTTCTGGTGACCTTGATTCCCAAGTACCGCAGCTCCTCCTCTCACCATTCCAGCGGGTAGTCTAGGGGGAAGCGCACTACCGCATCCGTAAGGGGAAAGAAACAAGACTTCTCCCAATTAATCTGAACGCCAGACAGGCGACCGAAGACTATGAATTCTCGCAAGAGGGTATTCAGATTTTGCTGTGGGTGTCGAACATATAGGGTAATGTTGTCGGCGTACATGGATATTAATATTTGTCGCAGGTTGCATTGCAGGGCCATAGCATTGTAGCATTGGCGCAGACGTGCCGCCAACGTCTCTATTGCAAGGGCGAATAGCAGCGTGGATAATGGGCACCCCTGACGCGTGCCCCTGGTAATCAAAAATTGTGGGGATAGTCACCCATTGATTAGTACCCTCGCTCCAGGTCGTTGATACAACAGGCGTATCCAGGATAAGAACAAAGGGGGGAAGCCCATACGTGTCATTATGCCGAAAAGGTACCTCCATTCCAGAGAATCTAAGGCCTTTGTGGCGTACAAAAAAACTGCAGCCAGGGGTAACTCAGGGGCAACATTATGCATCATTGTAAAGAGGGTTCTCAGGTTGTGGGAGGTGGATCTTCCAGGAACAAAACCCGACTGATCAGGTAATATCAGATGCTCTAATAGCAGGCTCACTCGGTTGGCGATGAGCTTAGCCAATATTTTAGCGTCAACGTTGAGAAGAGAGAGTGGCCGGTACGAGCCACATAAATGGGCAGGTTTGTCTGGTTTTAACAATGATATGATCAGGGCTTCCCTCTTTGAGGGTGGGAGAGAGCCACATTCGAAGGATTCTTCATAAACTTCCCGAAGGATGGGGGCCATCAGATCGATATAGGTTTTATAAAATTCAACGGGTATACCATCCATTCCTGTGGCTTTGCCCGACTGGAGGCCCATAATGGCATCTCGCATTTCATCCAGTTCAAAAGGTGAACATAGGAATTTCCGGTCTGCATCACTGAGCCATCCTAGTGCCACGTCACCCAAATAAGCGTCCAGACCCAGGTCCAAATCGTGGGAGCCAGAGGTGGTGTATAGTGTCAGGACCCCAGAGCCTCGGGTAGCGATAATCCAGCACAGGAGCCATCTTCAGCGAGGATTGCGACCTATTGGGGGCTCTTGGTCCGAAAAGATACGGAGCCAGAAATCCAAGATGGCCGCTGAGCTTGATTAGAGGTTAGCGGTCTAGTGTTTTGAGTCTCTGGCAAGGTTGAGTCTAGGTGGCGCGCGCGCTTGATGTAAACTGCGCACTTCACCAAGATTTGAACTGGTGAGGAGGCGTTAGAGGAGTTCGCGAGTTTTTGAGGAAGAATAGAATAAATTTGTAGCGTAATAGTGTGAACGAGGTTCACAATTCAGAGTGACCATCAGGAGCAAGTCAACTAATTCACGGAGAAATAGCCGTAGAGAAGAAAGGTTTGACAGAAACTACAGTGAAGAGAAATTCAGGAGAAAAGCGGTACGAGACTTACCTTGAGAAGCAGCAAGGCGTGTCTCTCAGCAATCCACAGAATGACAATAGAGCGCCTGAAAAGAGAGGAACAGAGGATTCAGATAAGTCTTTTGAAAAAGTTATGAACAGTGTCCATAGACGTCAATAGAGTAATAACCCTAACGAATACTTACCTAACTAATGCGACAATGTTGGTTTGAGACATTTCCAAGTTGAAGTACCTAGAGAAAAGAGATAAGGAGAAGAATAATAGTTACCTAATAAGAAGATAAGAGAGAGAGTGCAAGATAAAGATAGCTTAGCCAACAAGTAAGTCAGAGTCTCTTAAAAAACCATAATACTTAGTTGGAGTTGTAGGCCAGTAATAAATATTAACTGTTATTGTATTATTCGAAAAAACAGGAAGGCGAAGGCAAATTAATAGTGAAAAGGCACTTAGGAAAAAGGCAACAAGAGTCCAGAAAATAAGTCAGTAAATAGTTAACAATATAGATGTAAGGAAGAGTAGGAAGGAAGTAACCTGAGAACTAACCAAAGAAATACATTGTGAATTACAGGAGACAATACAGAAACGAGATAGCCAACTAATAGTGCCAAGAAAAGAAGTAGAAGAGGAGTACAGTTCTTGGAAGTCAAAGGTAGGCAGGAGAATTAAGGTGTAGAATTAGAATATAGAACAGAGTAGGGAAAAGACTTGAATTGACTGTGTTTTCTTTCCTAAGGTTCAATATCAGCAGAGTCTGCGGGTCGGACGAAAGCGAGAAGAACCAGCCAAGACAGTCTCTTCTTAGTTTGTTATTTTATCCAATTTCCCCCTTCCCCCTAAGGTAACAATTTAGAGACTTGTTAATCAAGCTCTGGGTTGTTTTCTGGTGGGATTTGGGATAGAGCATCTCTGTTCCCGTGCGGATATCAAAAAGGAGTTTTCTCGCAGTCTGACATATAGAGTCTCACAGTGGGTAGTAAAACCGCTCAGGATATTCGTAGTGTCGCAGTAGCGCGTGCCATCCGGCCCCTCCAGTTCCAACACGTAGCTGGAGTGTCGTGGCGCCCTAATTAAGTCTGCTAGAGTTTTACCTGGGCGCTCCCCCTCTCCATAATGACAAGCCTGCCAGTGTTTGCCCCTGACGTGCGTCTCCCTCTGTGCCTCTTCCATATATTCGGTTAATTTAGACCTTAATTTCTCTTGTGTCTCACCATCCGGTGATCGTGCCAGTATAGCCTCCAATGCCCGCAATTCTTGTTCCAGTCTAGATAGTGTGTTGATAATATCTTTGAGTACCCCTGAGCCCTTAGATATGCAGTACCCTCTAATTGTAACCTTAAAGGCCTCCCATATGGTCTCCACGCTTTGCACCGAACCCTTATTACGTGTAAAAAAATCTTGTATTTCCCCACGCAGTTCCTCTTGAAAGACTGTGTCTGAGAGCGCGCGCGTGTTCAGGCGCCATGCGCTCCGCGGGGGGGCAAAGTCTGTGTACGAGAAAGCCAGCCATACCGGAGCATGATCGTAATAGGTTCTTGCTAAGTGTCGCGCTTGAGAGATTGCAGGGCCAAGCCCACGAAAAATAAGCCAAAAATCCAGCCGTGCCCAGGTGGCTGAATACGCCGTAAAATGCGTGCCCTCCCTATCCGAGGGGTGCCAATGCCTCCAAGCGTCAACTAAGTGTTTATCTGTTATGATGTCTTTAAGTACGACGCCTGCCCTCGTGCGGTGATGTGGGGCTGGGTGGGATCTGTCCAGAGTCGGCGCGTATGTGACATTAAAGTCGCCTCCCCATATGATATGTGTGGACCCAATGCGAATAACCTCCTCCCATAGGGATGAGAAAAAATCGGGAGCATCAACATTCGGACCATAGCAGCACACTAGTGTAACTGATTCCAGACCCAAGCACCCCCAAATCATACAATATCTGCCCTGATTGTCACTAGCTGAGCCCACTAAATGAAATGGCACCTTCTTGTTAATAAGGATAGCAGTGCCCCTGGCATAAGTGGAGTAGGAGGAGAATACACTATGCCCGGCCCAGCGGGTCGCAAATGAGGGGGGTTTGAGAGGTGAGAAGTGCGTTTCTTGCAGCAGTGCAATGTGGGTGTGTTGCCTGTCTAGGTACGCCAAGACTTGTCTTCGCTTTCTGTGGTCTCCGAGCCCCCGGACGTTCCATGTGAGAACGTTTAAGTGTGCACCTACAGTGTTAGCGTGACCCTTGTCACAGCTAAATCCCAGTGAAAGGGTTGTAAAGTTCTTCACTGTTTGGAAATGAGAATCTTCTAAAACAAATCCAAAACTTTCATGTTCCAAAATTCTTTATTCTTTATCATAGTGTTATTTTCATGTCTTCAAATCGGTTCAAAAACAAATCAATGGCATCCAGCCTTATACCCAATATTTAATTCTCCAATGCATTTCGGCTAATGAATAGCCTTCATCAGGGACTGGGTTCTACAAATCAAAAAAATGTGATCACGTATAAGGGTATATCAGAGTACATATATGTTCAAATTATTACTTGTTTAGACGCCCGTGGTAAGTCTATTTCGGGTAACACTGTAGTGAGCATAGCTATAATCGGGTGAATTAGTAAAGAAGAGAAAACCACGTGGTTTCGAGTGATGTAGTTAGAAACGATGTGTGCTCATGTAAGAAAGCCTGGTAACACCCTAATTCGAGGAAGAGGAGAAAAAATAATGAAAACGCCAGAGAATGATTACGTCAAATACCATGAAAATCAATCACCAGTTGTGACATAGGTTATACTGAAGCTCTACATTTATCCCGTAATTTATCAAAAGTCAGTGAAAGTCAGACCGTCACTTGCATAACGCGTGCACCCGCTCACCGAAAGTGATAAAAGTTAATCCCATGCACTTACTCGTGGAGCCAAGAGTTCTGAACGTTCATAACCGCCGGTTGGGGAGAACGCTGTTCACAGGGTTAGTGTGTCGGGGATACTAAATCGCCATGAAGTTAATAGACAGTGAAAGCGGACTTAACTCTGGGGGTCCCTGGCCGCCATCTTGGAAGGAGTTAAATGAACGTGAAAATGAACGTGAAAGGGCATGCTATGTGTGGGATCGTAAAATCGAAACAACATTAGATGTGTTGCAAAGGAACAAAATTAAGTATATACATTAGACAAGGGAGCAATGAAAAATAAACATGCAAACACTCTTTGATTAAGTATGTCATAGTAGTCATTATAGGTAACAACTGAATTCTGTGCGATCGTTCATTCCAGTTGGTTTCAAAGTTTCCAATCTAAAAATCCAAAAATTCTCTTGTTGTAACATGTTCCGTTTTGCCACAATTTCTAAAATAGTGAACCTCAATTGGCTGATGTTATGAGAAGCCTCACAAAAATGAGCTGCAACTGTGGATTTTATCTGTTTGTTGCGAATATTCGATTTGTGCTCATTTAGTCTGGTTTTCATTTTTCTCTCCGTCTTTCCCACGTAGCCTTGTCCGCAGGGACATTTCAACAGGTAAATGACGTTCATTGAGTCACAAGTGGCTGACACATGTAGTTTGATCTTGTGTCCTTTGCTGGGGTGGGTGATGATATTCCCTCTGATGATGCTGTTGCAGTGACTGCAGTTATAGCATGGTAGTGTGCCGTGAAAGATTTCATTAGTTTTCACCTCCTTCGGTTTGATCATGCTTCCCAAATTCTTCGCCCTTTGATAGGCGAATAAAGGCATCTCACTAAAAATGTTATTGAACTCAATTTCTTGAGATACTATCGTCCAGTTTTTTCTGATGATGTTTTTAAATGCTTTGCTTTTTGTTGAATATTTTGACACGATCACCACTCTTGTGTTTTCCTTTTTTGTTGTTTGAGTTAGTAAATCTTTCCTATTTTTCTGTGCACATCTCAGTTTGGCATCATCCAGTATATTTTGAGGATATCCTCTGTCTCTGAATCTTAGTTCCATCTCTTTAATTCTGGTTTCAGATTTCTCAGGTGTTGATACAATCCTTTTTACTCTTAACATTTGTGAGTACGGCAAATGCATCTTTAAAGAGTTTTGATGAAAGCTGTTGTGATGTAACAAATTATTGCGGTCTGTTGATTTCCGATAGATGTCTGTCTCAAACCGAGAACCTTCTCTGTGGATCTCCACATCCAAGAATGTAATCTTGGTCTCGTTAATCTCTGATGTAAATTGAATGCGTTCATCACGTGTGTTGAGTTCCATGATTGCTTCCTTGAGCTTTATTTCTGTGCCAGTCCATATGATAAACATATCGTCTATGTATCTCAATATGAGTTTGGTGTGGGACTTCCATGGTTCCTGAGTTAGAATGTGTTCTGTTTCGAATCGTTCCATGTACAAATTCGCATATACGGGAGCTGCCGAATTTCCCATGGCAGTTCCGGTTTGTTGTAGATAGTATTGGTCTTTCCATTTGAAGTAGCTGTGGAAGAGAGTAAAATACAGTAATTCCATTAGGAAAACTTTAAAATTCAAATCAAGTTCTGTGTTCAGTAGTGTGTGTTCAATGGCTTCTATCCCATCTTGATGAGGTATGGATGTATATAAAGATTTGACATCCATGCTGTATAATATTATCTGTTCATCCTTTGCTATTTTGACCATCTCTAGTTTCTCCAAAAAATGGGTTGTGTCCTTCACAAACGTTTTCATCCTCATCACACAAGGCTGCAAATGTGTGTCCAATAATTGTCCTATGGATTGGTGTATGCTTCCAACCGTCAACACTATGGGTCGAAAAGGAGGGTTTGCAAGGTCCTTGTGTATTTTGGGTAACATATGTATTGTTGGGCTTCTGGGGTGGCTCGTGATCAGAAATTTCCTTGTTCTTTCATTAATTACCCCATCATTGTGTGCTTTGTTGATAATACTTTCCAGAGTTTTAGAGAATTGTTCAGTTGGATTGTGATCCAAAGGTAAATAGACTTGTTTGTCCCCTAGATGTTTTTCCACTTCTTGTTCATAATGTGAAATGTTCATTATCACTATGGCACCTCCTTTTTCAGCTTTCTGACATATGATGTGTGGATTATTGGCTATTTTCCGAAGAGCATCAATTTGTTTCTGTGTGAGGTTGTGTCGTCGGGATTTTTTCTTGAAACTCAGCTTAGATAACTCTAATCTCACTAGGTTCTCGAACGTGTCCAATGTTTTGTGTGACACTGGTGCTACATAAGTACTATGTGGAGATAATCCCAATAATTGATCCTCTTTTGTGTCACTCTTGTCAGTGACAATGTTGTCAAAGAAGTGCCTGAGACGTAGTTTCCTCATTAGTTTATAGAAACTAACTTCCAGTTCAAGTCTATCAGTTTCAGTGGTTGGGACAAAAGACATTCCTTTCTGTAATACCTCAATGGAAATACGGTCCATTTGAACATCGGAGATGTTGATGACCAAGTTTTTTAATTCATGTTCTTCTTGGGTTTGTCCTTCTTCTTCTCTGCCGCTACACTCCGGGTATTTGGTGGATCTTTTTCTTTTCCCTTTGCCCCTCCTGGGTCTTCTTTTTCTTGTTGGCCCTCCTCTAAAAAAGGCTCCTCTCTTCTTTGTTGTTGTGTTAAATTTTGACGAAGTCCTGCGCTTTCCAAGTGTTGTTCAACTCCTGTTTGTTGTTGTTGTCGGGGTCTTCCGGTGGTCTTCGGTCTCGAGGGTTGGTCACGATCTGTTGAGGATGTATCTGTGCTCTGTGTGTATGGTTTGCTTTGTCTACGGCGGGCATATACCTCTGCCCAGGTATATACCTCCCCAAGTTTGTAATCAACAGTGTCTCTTCATAGTTTCCTAATTTTCCTATCATTAACCTCCTGGGTATGTTTAGTTAATTGGACATTAGCTGAGCTTCAGTATAACCTATGTCACAACTGGTGATTGATTTTCATGGTATTTGACATAATCATTCTCTGGCGTTTTCATTATTTTTTCTCCTCTTCCTCGAATTAGGGTGTTACCAGGCTTTCTTACATGAGCACACACCGTTTCTAACTACATCACTCGAAACCACGTGGTTTTCTCTTCTTTACTAATTCACCCGATTATAGCTATGTTCACTACAGTGTTACCCGAAATAGACTTACCACGGGCATCTAACGAATGTGTGTGTACCTATGAAACAAGTAATAATTTGAACATATATGTACTCTGATATACCCTTATACGTGATCACATGTTTTTTTATTTGTAGAACCCAGTCCCTGATGAAGGCTATTCATTAGCCGAAATGCATTGGAGAATTAAATATTGGGTATAAGGCTGGATGCCATTGATTTGTTTTTGAACCGATTTGAAGACATGAAAATAACACCATGATAAAGAATAAAGAATTTTGGAACATGAAAGTTTTGGATTTGTTTTAGAAGATTCGCATTTCCAAACAGTGAAGAACTTAACAACCCTTTCACTGGGATTTTGTCACGACCACGTATTCTCAGGATCAGGGCGATGCTATATAGGGGTCCACCTCCAGACTGCCCTATACTCTGAAATCACAATACACAGAGCATAAGGCAATCAGGTGAGGGAAAAAAGACCAGGAAGGAACTGGAACTGGACGGGAGGCTGAAATGAGAAAAAACCAAGAATACAAAAAGCATTAGTAACACATGACAGCTAACTACTCTCAGTTATTCTTGCTAGGACACCACCTACCACGGGCACTAGCTACAATTTCCTCTTCTCCCCTTCGGTTGATAGTGTAAAAAGCCTTCTTCCACTGTAACACTCAAATCTAGAATGCAAGAAACAGGGTCAGCATTCAACCTGGTATCTTCACACTCCCCACACTCTTCCTCTATTGAGTACGCCCACACACACCTTCCAGCCTTCCTAGGTAACACCAAAATAATGTCCTTAATAGTGTACTTTCTTAAATCCAAAAGAAAAGATGAATGTGTGCCAAAAATAACTGAAGTATTCTTTAAAAGTCTCGAAATTGATCCTAAGCAGAACACAGTCTTGCAGCCACAATGTTCAGCAATCCATAACTATAAGCGTTATCTTCCCAGGATTTATTGCCATCAAATTCCAAAGCGTTTAACTTTTATATTGTTCTGAACAAAGCGCTAATGCTCATTAGATCATTCATTAGACATAACTCACGGAATCCTTTCACTTCAGGTAGAGTCTTTTCCGTATCAGCTTTGAAGGAATCCACAAACACCAGCCGGTGCTAGAATCGCGCTCAACCGCCGTTGAACGCAGCAAAGGGAAGCAGTCACTCCCCACTCGTTTGTTCTCTGAACCAAGAAAACAAAAGCTGTCCAAAAACGCCGCCTTGTATCACAGCCGCCTCACCCCTCCTGAAATGCCTGATACTTTCCAGCCGGGATAGAGGGGAAACTCCGAACTGCAAAACAGCTGATGCACACGGCTGCCGCCGCCCGCCTTCTCTCGTGAATAGAGAGCTCCGCTCTCACGTGGATACAGAGCTCCGCTTCACCTGGCTCACAAACCAACGCGGGCAAACTCGGGTCCTGTAGCAGAACTCTCTCCGGCTTCCAGCAGCGGCAAAAACGCAGCTACAGTACTTCAAAAACTCCGCTTTGGCCGACTCTCTGCCAAACACGGGACCAACACAGGTACTAGCACAAAACAGGTTCAGAATTCAAAATCACGTACACAGCGCCCCCGCAGGCAGGGACCTATATAGATAACAACCCTCCCTGCTTACTAAGCATTCTGGTCTTAGTAGTGTATAACTTCAATCAAACCAAAACTAACTCAACAAGCGCTCCAAAAATCAGATCATGACAGATTTAGCTGTGACTAGCTGACGTCACCCAATCAAGGGTCACGCTATTCCTTCATATACCAGTACTCCATGACGGAGAGTACACCCTAGAGCACGCAACAACAGATTGAACACAGGTCAATTTAGTGTGCAAGCGTGACATAAAACTTTTGTCACCTACAGTGTTAGCCATGGTCCCTCAAAAACAATGTATAATCCAATAGTGTGTGCGCTGTGCGGTATGGTTCAGTCGAGCTAACCAGCAGCATACTTGCACCCATAACACACATGCACTCATACACCCCCATTCTCTCAAACACACTCTCAGTATTTCTCTTGCACTCTTTCATACATTTGTACTCTGTCACACTCGCACACACACAGTGCCACTCACACCTCCATTAGTCAATCTGCTTTTATTGTGTTAGAAAAGCTTGCCATGCTGCTTCTGTTATACCTGCCTAGCCTTTCAGTGAAGCTTAATAATAACATATTCTCTATAAGGTATTAAAAATAATAATGCATTGCTTTGTCAATGTTTGTTACAAGAATGAACTGAATGAAAAGTGCACTTCCTTAAAATAGCTGTACGGAGCTTATATTTGGTTTCGTATGTGGATCAAGCATTCTCCCACTTTGGCAGTAGAAATAAAATACAAATGTAAGGAATAGTCAGAGTGGGGACCCAAGGGAACTGGAACCAGTGGAAAAGCACAAACAAAGCTTGTTAACCAGTTCACAAAATGTAAATGGTCTTTTAAAGACCTGTCAAAAATGCGGGTGTGGCAAGTTAAATGTTCCAATGAGGAATACGCCAAATTTACAATATCTAAAAGGGCGCACAGGTACTCTACTAGCAGGGGATAATTGCATAGAGTTCTAAAGCCAGCAAAGCAGATATGGAAAAAAATATGAAGGGTCGCCACACAAAATATGGTAATTTCCTACAAGGATTATTAAAAGGAAGCATGATTGTTACAAATGAACATAGGGCATTTCACACAAATACCTTTTCACTTGCCAACATTTGACTGTTTCAAAATAGCAAACGTAACCAAATTATATTTTTTTCTGGTGCGACCCCAGGGTCAAGTGGCTCTATATTATGAGAGATGTCAGTCTTCACTTTTTAGTCAACATCGAGCAGTTTGGGACTTGTAGTTTCTCTTTTAAGACTGACAGTATGGCTGAACATTGCAGTGAGCAAAGCACTCTTGTGGCTAAAAAGAGATTATTAGCTGGCGTAGAAACACCACAATTAGACATGACCTCATGGTGGCTGGATGACCACATTAATTTTTCTGCCAAATAGAATCCTTGCTTGAGTTGTCCAACATATTTTACTGCTGGGATACCACATATTACAGCTCCTGCATTGCTGTAATTTCTGGTATCCCCTACTTTTCAAGAGTTATCTTTTAGCTACTTACCAATTCAAGTTGTCATTTATTTGATAGCATACTTCAGTATCTTTTCACATTTTTAATTCTATTCAATAAGCTTTCACGTCCGGTTCCTTTAGGGGATACTAAACATAATGTTTCACATGGGCTATAATATTTGGTATCCTCTATTATTCTCAGGTTAGAGTTTACCAGGATTAAATTTGACATGGAATTATGTTGGCTGGGTGGACAAAGTATTTTACTGCCAAATATCACCCTTCCCTGTGTTTTTCATAATCTTGTACTGTGGGTATAGCACATATTACACCTTCTACATTACTGTGATATCTGGTATCCCCTACTTTTCAAGGGTTACCTTTTAGCCACTGACCAAGTCAAGGAGCCTTTTATTTGATAGTAGGCTACAGTATATTTTCACATTTTTGATTTTATTCAACAAATTTTCACATCTGGTTCCATTAGGACGCCAAATATAATGCCTCATAGGGGCTATAATAATTGGTATTCCCTATGTTTCTCTGGTTAGAGTTTACCAGGATTCTATTTGACATGTCCTTCTGTTAGCTGGGTGAATACAGTATTTTCCTACCAAATTGCACCCTTCTCTGTGTTTTCCAACATAATTTTCTGTGGGGATACCACATATTACTGGTCCTGCATTACTGTAATATCTATTATCTGTAATTCTTCTCTATCTCCCCTTTTATTTAACCTCTACATTGCCCCCCTTATTTTTGCTTTACAGCAGCGGGAGGTCTCTGTGTATAACTACGCAGACGATCTCCAGCTCATTTTTTCCCTCTCCTCTACCCCGGAGTCTATGTCCAATGTTCAGTCCACTATGACCTTCATCCAGGACTGGATGAACTTCAACCACCTGAAGCTCAACCCCGATAAAACGGAGTTGGTGTTGACAGGTGGTTGTTCCAGTCCCTGGACCCCCTCCTTCTGGCCCCCTTCACTAGGTTCCCCCCCCACTCCTGTATCCTCTGCTAAAACCCTTGGATTCAAAATCAACAACGAACTCTCTTTGCATTCTCAAGTTGCTGCTGTGGTTTCCTCAGCTTTTCTTTCACTCAGGACTATCCGCAGAGTCTCTCGATTTTTCGCCCCAGACGCGCTCAAACTAATTCTTCTAGCCATGATAACATCTCGCCTAGACTATGGCAATATTCTTTTTCATGGCATGCCCGACTACCTCATGAGACGTCTTCAGCTTGTTCAAAACCAGGCCGCTAGGCTGGTTTTTAACCTTTCTAAGTCACACCACGTAACCCCTCTTCTTTTTTCCCTGCACTGGCTCCCGGTCCGGCAACGAGTCTTATTTAAGCTCGGTTGCACCATTTTTAAAGCCCGGACAGGTTCTGCCCCTTCTTTCATTAACTTGGCCATTCAACCCTACACCCCCTCACGAGACCTTCGATCCTCTTTTCACCACCTCCTTCTGGTTCCCCGCTTTAAACGGAAGAAGTGGGGTGGTTCAAAATTTGCTACCACAGGTCCAGCCTTCTGGAACTCTCTCCCTTTGGCCCTCAGAACCTGTACCCAGTACCCCCAATTCCGTAGAGACCTCAAGACTCTCCTCTTCACCCAAGCCTTCTCATCCTGAATGTTCTCCTCTCTCCCCGGCCCGCGCCGCTGAGTAGCTGTTGCCAGTAAGCGCCAAGAAACCGCCAGGTGCACGAGCGCTATACAAATCCTTTCAAATTCAAATTCAAATTATCCCCCTACTTTTCAAGGGTTACGTTTTAGCCACTGATCAACTCAAGTTCCTTTTATTCATTAGCAGACTACATTATTTTTTCACATTTATGATTACATTCCATGAGCTTTCACATCCCGTTTCTTTGGGGGATACCACATATAATGCCTCATATGAGCTATAATACTTGGTATCCCCTATGTTTCCAGGGTTAGAGCTTACCAATATTCAATATGACATGGACTACTGTTGGCTGGGAGGACACAGTATTTGCCTGGCAAATAGCACCCTTCCCTTAGTTTTCCAACATCTTTTACTGTGAGGATACCACATATTACAAAGATTATTTTTTAAAAATTTTCATTTCATTTTTCAATCTGTCACATTAGGTTCCTTTGGGGATACCACATTTAATTCCTCATATGGACTATAATACTTTGTAGCCCCCTATGTTTCTCTGGCTAGAGCTTACAAGGAATCTATTTGGCATGGCCTTCTGTTGACTGGATGAACACAGTATTTTTCTGCCAAATAGCACCCTCCCCTGTGTTTTCCAACATCTTTTTCTGTGGGGATACCACATATTACGGATCCTGCATTTCTGTAAAATCAGGTATACCCGACTTTTCAAGGGACACCTTTTATACACTGACCAATTCAAGTTGCCTTATATTTGAGAGCAGATAACAGTATTGCTTTGCATTTTTCATTTAATTCTGCGAGCTTTCACATCCGGTTCCTTTTCGGAGGGGGAGAGGGGGCGGTGGGAGGTACCAAGTATAATGGCTAATATGGGCTATAAAAATGTGTATCCACTAAGCTACTCGGGTTAGAGCTTATCAGGATTCAATTTGACATGGCATTCAATTTGCTGAGTGGACAAAGTATTTCTCCTCCAAATAGCACCCTTCCCTTTGTTTTCCAACATCTTTTACCATGGTGATACCACATATACGGGCCCTGCATTTCTGTAATATATGGTATCACCTACTTTTGATGAGTAACATTTTAGCTACTGACAATTCAAGATGCCTTTTATTTAATAACGGACTACAGTATCTTTTTACATTTTTTATTTCATTCCACAAGCTTTCACATCGGGTTACTTTGGGGGATACCAAATCTAAGACCTCATAAGGGCTATAATATTTGTTATCCCCTCTTTCTTGGGTTTGAGCATAGAGGGTTTAAGTTGACATGGCATTCTGTTAGCTGTATGGACAAAGTATTTTTCTGCCACACTTTCCCTGTTTTTTCCAACATCTTTTACTAGGGGATACCACATATTACTGCACCTGCATTGCCGTAATATCTAGTATCCTCTACTTTTCAAAGGTTTCCTTTTAACCACAGACCAATTCAAGTTGCCTTTTATTTGATTGCAGATTACAGCATTTTGTTTTGCATTTTTAATTTAATTCCACAAGCTTTCACATGCGGTTTCTTTCTGAAAATACCAATTATAATGCCACATGTGGGCTATAATATTTGGTATCCCTTATGTTTCTCGGGTTAGAGCTTACCAGGATTCAATTTATCATGGCACTCTGTTAGCTGGGTGGACAAAGTATTTTCATACCAAATAGCACTCTTCCCTGTGTTTTCTATAATCTTATACTGTGGGGATACCACATATTGTGGCTTTTACATTGCTGTACTATCTGGTATCCCCTACTTTTCAAGGGATACCTTTTAGCCACTGATCAACTCAAGTTGCCTTTTATTCCATTGTACACCACAGCCGTGTTTCCCAAAATGTACTCCTGAGGATCCCCGTTGAGTCACTACTGGAAGCAAGCCAGGACCCCCAAGCAATTTTTACGATTTAAATTTCAAACATTAAAACCGTATTTAAAAAAAAATTAACCCACATGTGCACGCCAAAACAAATACTGGAATTACTAAAGATGTTACTATCTAATATTAAAAAAAATAAGCCAAAATTCAAAAATATTTAATAGGAACGTTGGTGCTTCATCTCGGCGACTAAAAGCGACTACCTTTTCAATGTTTTTTTTTTTTTGCAGGATGAGGTTCCTGCTCCTGCCAGGGCCGGACTGGAAACCCTAAGCAGTCTGTCTATGTCTATGTCTATTTGGGGATACTTGTGGAGCGCACTGCTACTCCAAGGAGTGTCCTGGTGCTAAAGCTGAGAGGTAGCAGCATGGAAGAAGGTTTAGGGGCAGGAGAAAAGCCAGGTTTTCAGTTTTTTTCGGAACAAGGGTTTGGATTCAATGCTTCTCAGATGGAGGGGCATTGAGTTCCAGTAGAAGGGTCCAAGGAAGGAGAGAGCCATACCTCCCGATCTAGACTTTTTAAAACGGGGGACATTGGCCAGCAGCAGTCCCCATACAGTGCACACCAATTGCAGTGAATGAGCCTCACCACTACAAAGGGGGCTTTAGGGGAGCTCGCTTCCAATAAATATTTGGGAAAAACGGTGCATTCTCCAACACATTTGTCATTATATGTCGAATTTGTTAGACCTGGCACCATTGGCGTGGGTCTCCCTTCCATTTTTTGCTGTTGCCTCTAATGTTTTTGCTGGTTTTAGATGCTTTGGGCACTGTGCCACTGGCATTCAGTTCCACAGTGAAAGTGCTCCCTAGGTAAAATTGATGTATGGATTAGTGACTCCATGATTGGCTTATTTGGTTTACTTGTCAGACCCCAGTACAGACCACTGCATGTGCCCAGTGCTTGTAAATTAAATTCTGCTGGTGGGCTTGTAGCACTGATTGTGCCACCCACCGGACCAGCTTGTAAAGTGTGTCTCAGGCCTGCCATTGCAGAGCCTGTGTGCAGTCTGGTACTGCCATGTTGACTTGGAAGTGCACCCACTTGCCAGTCCCTAAACCTTACCCTATCTGCATGTCTGTCACCCCTAAGGTAGGCCCAAGGGCAGGGTGCAGTGTAAGTAAGAGGTAGGACAGGCCCTGATGTTAGAGGCATATCCTGATAGTGAATTACAGCTATTTCCGTTTTTCATTATTGCAAGGCTTCCTGTCCCCATAGGCCAGAATGGACAGATTGATTATAACACCTTATAATTATAACTGGCCCAGGGAACATGGTAGAAAAAACTAATTTAGTATGCCTGAACTCAGAATGATAAAATACATCTTTTAGTGAAGTTGGTTTTAACATTCTGTGTTTGAAAATACCACTTTTACAAAGTAGGTATTTTCTTGCCTACTATCCAAGCCTGCCTCTGCTAGGATGTGTATTCCATGTCTGGTTTGTGAGTGACAGGGGCTGTGGGGCTTCAAGAGACAGGGTGGGTCAGCACAAGGCTGAATAGGGCTATCTGCATGAGGAGTGGTGGGAGGAGTAGCACCTGGGCATGAATAGGACTGTGCCTCCCTTCCACAATGCTAGATCCACCTCCTGTGGTGTGTCAGAGGACCCTGGCCCACCCTGACAAAGGAAGAAGGTATACACTGACAGGATGCACTGATAACTGGTTTGGGCTAGGTACAAATGTGGAAATGTGCCTTTCAATGAGCACACCAGTGCAGGGTTCACCCTTTTCTTGTCCACGGGTCCATAGACCAACAAAATAGAGATGGACACTGAAGCTGGAATTCAAATAACAAGTTTATTAATCACTCATGAGTGGGACTACATCCACACAGCCCTCTCAAGTGCTGCCTGAGGTAGTAAATTGAATGCATAGGCCATGGTTCTTATATGCAGAGTTTGTTGCAGAGTAAGCATGTTGATACAAATAGAAGGCACAAGTCTACACAGGAATGGCTACCTGCAAACATGGGCAGATGGGAGATCCCTTAGTCAGCAAAGTGGGAGGGGGAGCAGAACTGCTTACAGCAGCCAGAAATAATCGACAGTTGCATCTTGGACCAGGTGCATTCTAGCAGCTACAGGCCTTTTCTCAACACGTACATTACTTTGGCTCAGGACAGAAGGAGTTAACTAAAGTTGATGACACAAGCAGAATAGAAGAGCAAGCAACAGTGAAGACAGAAGAATTACAAAGCTAACAAAATGGATGCCACAAACAAGATGGCTTCAGCTTATGCCCAACGTAAATTATTTTCGATTTCCACAGACGACCCTTTCAGCATTGGCTGAAGATATCATGTACATCTATTCTCATGAGTTAATTAATTTCCTGGTCCATTGCTAGGTGGGCATTTACATTCTTATCATTCTGTTCAGTTGGTATACATGAGGTGCAAGTAGAAACACATAAGGAACAAAGCATTGGGCCGCAGTGAATACATAGGCAACAAGAGAAAAGAATAGCAACAAATATACATAGGGCTGACAATAGTTTCCAGCCCCATGCAGTAAACATTTTCCATAGCCATCCAGTTTAGATCTATGTCCCTGAATCCTGATGGATTTCAGTGGCTATTTTGTGCATCTTTGAGATTGCATCAAAAACAGAAGGGGCGTGGTCAGGGATTTATACACAGCAGCTGCTCCCAATAATGCGACATGCTCCACCACTGTTGGCTAGGATCACATCAAACAACATCCTTTTTTGGAGCGCTACAATTCTCGCAATTTGTAGTTCTTCTGTGATGTTTCCAAGCACCATTGCTGTCTGATTGGTTACAGCCTCTACAACACATGTCTGATTTTTCTGCTGTTTAAGGCCGCACCATCAAAGAAGAATAGTCCAAAATTAAAGTCAAAATACTGCTGCAGTGCAGTATCAGTTTGATCCACCTTATCATTATTATTATGAATCGGCTCTTAGAAATGTCATTACCCAGTTTATAGTCTTTATGGTAGGATGCAGGTGCCAAAAACACAGGTGGAAGCAAAAAGGACACATAACAGCTACCTGACCAACCAATAGGTAGATGGTAATAGCTTTTACTTCCACAAATGAAATAGGTGTTATGTGAGGACAAGAAACTGCTATTGTTCATACAAGTAGTATTCAGCATTATAGTACAGTCACTTTTTGCCACAGGGATACTACCAATGCTGCTCACGCAGAGATCCGCTCGAGCTCTAGTAACAGCGATAACAGGAGGCCCATTTCCCTTGGCTGTTAAAGTGTTACGGAAAACATAGGGGTATATTCACAAGAACGTATGATAACTACTGCAAGAGTTGCATAACGCAGCTTTCAATGTCACAGCCCATCACGGGAAAACAACCCTGTGACAACGTGGGAATCACAGCAAGGCGGTAGCATGCGATAGTCTGCCGAAACCGCAGACAACGTCTGCTATAAAACCACCTCGATGGAGATAAAAACACAAACCACAACACCAAAAAACCTGCGATGGGCCAAAGCGCGGAGAGCGGAAATCAGCAATAAACACCGCAAGGCCTGCAACACACACCTGGCAGGTGGGAAAAATCTCTATAAAAGCAGAAAAAACACCCACACACAAACTGACCTACACCCAAGCACCATAGAGGCAGCCGGAGCAGGCGCAGAGGATGAGCACAACCCCACAAGCACCCCGGACGACCAGCCCAGGACCTCGGGGACAGGGAAGGGCAAGGACAAGAGGATGAGGAAGACCAAGTTCAGTCTGCAGGTGAACAGGATCATAGTCACGGATGTGATGGAACACAATCAACAACTCTTCGTCACCTCCAGTGTGTCACTGGGCACCAAAACTGCATTATGTCGGGACATCGTCGACAAGGTGAATGCGGTCGGAGAGCACAAGCGGACAATGGACGAGGTCAAGAGGCGATGGAATGACATCAAGCGGAAGACCAAGGAGAAACTCTCTACCAACCAGAAGGCAGCAACACTGACCGGAGGTGGGGGCCCAGCGCCACAGCTGGAGCTGGATGACATGGAGGAGCTGGTGTCGACAGTCATCAGTGTGGAGACTGTGGCTGGAGTCGGGGGAGCGGACACTGCTTGACAGGACACAACACAACCGCAACAGGGTGAGTGACCACCAGGCACTGGGGGGATGGGTGGAGATGGTCACAATGGCACGCATGCACAATTAAACAGAGCACAGTGCACACCCACAATGACTCTGGGTCATCGCCCAGATCTACAGACTGTCACAATGTACAATGCCATGCTGTCTGAATGTCAACCTGTACCATGGGGCTACACACATGTGGACACATTGTAATACACCATCTCCCCTTCACATCGCAGGGGCACCATCAACACCTCCTGCAGAGCAGTCCCAGCCACTCTTTACTGATGATGAGGAGGACAAAACCAGCATCGACACCCAAACCATCCAAGACATCATTGACCTCATCTGCCACTCACCTCCAGGATCAGGGCAGCCCAGCTACATCGATGAGACCCCACCCACCACCCAAACCACCTAGCAGGAGGTGCCCACAGCCCAGCACTCTCCCAAGACCTCCAGGAACAACATATGGCCTTCCAACGCCGTGTGTTGGAGTGCCAGATGGAAACGGCTGAGCAGTTGCGGGTGGGCTTCGGCATCATGTCTGCCAAACTGGACTCCATCCTTGGGTGTCTATGTCCGCCCCATGGTCTCCAACGAGCCCTGACTGACATGGTTGGAGTCATGACACAGAGAGAAGAACAGCTGTCCACTCAGAGTGACTCCAGCGATGCCAGCCGTGAGCTGGTACACATGCAAAGGCTCATGGAGGACATGGTTCGGATGGAGGCAGAAAGGATGGCAGCCAGCGCTGCACATCATCGAAATGTACCTGTGATCTATCAAGCCCCTGCAGACCTCCATCATGGCATTGCCGCCACAAGGCATGGCGCTGATGAATGCTGCTGCACCCACACCATCCACATCCCCGCTCCCTGGTGTCAGTGCCTCCCAGTGGGGCAGGCAACTCCACTCAGGCCCCTGATGTGTCAGTGGCACACAGTGCGGCAGCCGGATCCACTCAGGCCCCTAATGTGTCAGTGGCACACAGTGCCGCAGCCGGTTCTGCTACACCCACAGGTGGTGCAGGGCACACGACAGAGGACGTGGATCAATCAATCAATCAGTAGCACTTATAGAGCGCGCTACATACCCGTAGGGTCTCAAGGCGCTGGGGGGGGGGGTGGGGGGTGCCGCTACTGCTCGAACAGCCAGGTCTTCAGCTTCTTCCTGAAGGAGAGGTGGTCTTGGGTCAGGCGCAGGTCGGTCGGGAGGGAGTTCCAGGTCTTGGCGGCCAGGTAGGAGAAGGACCTTCCTCCTGTCGTCGCTCTTCGGATGCGGGGGACGGCGGCGAGGGCGTGGTTGGCTGATCGGAGGTGGCGTTTCGGAGCGTAGAAGTTGACTCGACTGTTGAGGTAGCTCGGGCCTTGGTCGTGTAGGGCTTTGTGTGCGTGGGTGAGGAGGCGGAAGGTGATTCTTTTGTTGACGGGGAGCCAGTGAAGGTCTCTCAGATGTCCGGAGATGTGGCTGGTTCGTGGGATGTCGAGGATGAGTCTGGCTGAGGCGTTCTGGATCCGCTGGAGTCTCTTCTGGAGCTTGGCGGTTGTACCGGCGTAGAGGGCGTTGCCGTAGTCCAGTCGGCTGGTGACGAGGGCCTGGGTGACGGTCTTCCTTGTCTCGGTGGGGATCCACCAGAAGATCTTCCGTAGCATGCGTAGGATGTTGAAGCACGACGAGGAGACGTTGTTGACTTGCTTGGTCATGGAGAGGGAGGAGTCCAGGATGAAGCCCAGGTTTCGTGCATGGTCTGTCGGTTTGGGTGCGGTGCCCAGGGCGGGAGGCCACCAGGAGTCGTCCCAGGCGGAGGGTGAGGAGCCCAGGATGAGGACCTCCGTCTTGTCCGAGTTCAGCTTCAGGCGGCTGGTCGTCATCCACTCGGCTACCTCTTTCATCCCTTCGTGCAGGTTGGCTCTGGCGGCGGCGGGGTCGTGGGTCAGGGAGAGGATCAGCTGGGTGTCGTCGGCGTAGGAGATTATGCTGAGGTTGTGTTTGCGTACGATGGCCGCGAGGGGGCTCATGTAGACGTTGAAGAGGGTGGGGCTCAGAGATGATCCTTGGGGGACGCCGCAGATGACGTCGGAGGCCTCTGACTTGTACGGTGGTAGGCGGACTCTCTGTGTTCTTCCGTCGAGGAAGGAGATGATCCATTCCAGCGCCTTGTCCTGGATTCCGATGTTGCCGAGGCGTCGTACTAGGGTGCGGTGGCAGACTGTGTCGAATGCTGCGGAGAGGTCTAGGAGGATGAGGGCCGCTGTTTCTCCATTGTCCATCAGGGCTCGGATGTCATCGGTGGCGGCGATGAGGGCGGTCTCGGTGCTGTGGTTGGCTCGGAAGCCGGACTGTGAGGGGTCGAGGGATCCGTTCGTCTCGAGGAAGGCGGCCATCTGTTTGTTGACGGTCTTCTCGATGACTTTGGCTGGAAACGGGAGGAGCGAGATGGGGCGGTAATTCTTGAGGTCGGTGGGGTCCGCTGTTGGTTTCTTGAGTAGAGCGCTGAGTTCGGCGTGTTTCCAGCTCTCCGGGAAGATGGTGGTGTCGAAGGATGAGTTGATGATGTCTCGCAGGTGGGGTGCGATGACGGCGTCGGCCTTGTTGAAGACGTGGTGAGGGCAGGGGTCGGTCGGTGAACCGGAGTGGATGGGACTGTGGTCAGAAGGTCCAGGCACTAGCATTCATTTCTGCCACCTGGCCTGTTTCTGCTTGGTCACGCACATGGCCTCATGACCTTCCACTGACCCACGATGCACTCCAATGCACTCACCATGGACAGCGACATTGACTGTCTCTTCCGGATCGATGACCAATGACACAGGGACCAGGCTGCGGACTGTACCCTTCCCTTCGGCAGGACTTGTCATCCTCGGATGGACTCTGGCTGGTCCTCCACCGGCCCATATTGTGTAGTGTGCTGGGCATTGCCCTAAACCGCTCCAGCTGCATAACTGCACTGGATGTGCAATAAACATCCATTGACACACTGCTGTGTCATGTTTTTCATCAGTCATGTATGCATGTGTTGATGAATGTAGGGACAGTGATTTCCCTTGCGTCAATGATGCTCATCCGTTGGGATGCCAGTCAGAGGGTGTTACATTGCATTTTGTGTACCGGGTCCTGTGGCTACTACAACAGAGACACACGCATCACTCACTTCCTTGTCCGGACTTGGACTGAACCACACCCAGAGCCAACGAGTCATTGTGGCAAGCCCTGCACTGGTCCGGCATATGGCAGGCCAGACCACTCCGCTTACGTTCAGAGGGGGGGCCTCATTGCTCCCTATCGCTGGTGAACTCGCTGGTGGTGTGCAGGTCACTGGTCTAGTTGTCAGCATGTCACAGCCACTCCCTGAGGGCAGGTTTGCACACACACCACACCCATCCAGCACAGGCGTCACAGACCATGTGACTCCGCCAACATAAGGAGCCGACAACGTCACATTCTTCTCTGCCCGTGGTGACTGGATCCTCTGCCCTCTGACGGACGCCACGGTTCCCAATCATAAAGGGCTCAAGAGTTGTTGCTCACAGGGTTAGTGGCAACCCAGGCCTGCGTACGGCACAGGCCGACCACCACGTTGCGCTGGCTGGGGTTGCACAGAGTTAGTTGCACCTGGCACATTGTGGACGGCACAGGCACCCCGCCAAGAAACTGTGACTTTGGGTGCACTGAGTCAGTGGCACCTTAACCTACTGAATGGGTGGGTACCCTGCCATGATGCCCCATCCCGGTGGTTCGGGCAACTCCGGTTTCGTGTGCCCTGCTGGACCGCAGTGTAGGCCAGAGCCAGCGCGCAGCATGGGCCTACCGCCACGAGGCCTCGCTTCTGGGTTCACAGAGTTAGTGGCACCCATTGGGCTGATCGTGTGTGCAAAAGACACCCAATAGATGTACGTAATGCTGAACAAATCAAAACTGAGTGGGTGTGCAGCCTACGATGTTGCCGGGTGCACTGGTATGTCCCATGGCATGGAGTATTCGAGACCCAGCACCAAACGTGAGACCTGGTGGCCTGCGGAGCTTGTCTACATGGTGTGGAGGGTGCCATGTCCGCGGGCCCCGGGCTTATGGCTTGCAGCGGCACGTGGTGGGACATCCTATGTACACGCCGGTGGTGGAAAGTGAGCAGTGAAGCCTAGGTGTGCATGGGCAGGCATGCTCCGTGGGCGGCAGGAGCCTTTGTGGTGCTTCTGCCTGGATGTGCATGGGCGGGTAGGCGATATTATATTTTGCAAGTGTTTGTACTGTGCCAGTCATGTATCTGGACTCTGTTTCAGATGACGGCTCTGACTCAGATGTGTGACCTTGTGTACTGCTATACATACCGGCACGTGGTTGGAGACACACCCTCGGCAGTAGGTGAGCAATGTGGCCTGGGTGCGCAGGGGCGGCTCTCTCTCTTTATCTCTCCCTCTCTTTATCTCTCTCTCTCTCTCTTTCTCTTTCTCTCTCTCTCTCTCTCTCTCTCTCTCTCTCTCTCTGTTCTCTCTCTCTCTCTCTCTCGCCCTCTCTTCCTCTCTCTCTCTCTTTCGCTCTCTCTGTCCTTTAATGTGCACAGGACACACCTTCTCATCATGTTTTTTTGTCTTGCAGGCTGTGACCTATGGAGTATCCCGAGGGGGAGCCGCCATGTGTCTTCATTTAATTTAAGTGTTCATTTTAATAAAGTTTTATTTGTTGCTTCAAAAGTGAATGTGTGATGCTCATTTCTGTGATGACACATGCATTTCAACTGTTGTGATTGTGCGACATCATGTATATTATTTTGTACGTGCTTTGGTGTAGCTGATGTGGCATGTCTTTGTTGGGGAGGTGCCAGGGAGGGGTGGTCTGGGGGGTGGGGTCGGTGCATGTTGTGGCCCTCTTGGGTGTCAGGGCCACCTGATGTGTGGTTCCATGGCATCTGTTGCACTTCCAATGTGGCCCTGGGCTGGTCTCCCTTTTGTGGTGCTGGCTGCTGTCTGACTTAACACCAGGTCAGAGCAGGTGTAGATTTCCTGGTGCTAACGCGCCTTTTCACCGGTTTTGTGTTCTTATCGCTGAACTGGCTGGTCATTGAGAATGTTGAGGAGTGGTGTTGTCACGACTTTTGGCACAGAAACGCCTACTCTGCATCTCATTAGCGATAGCCGGCGGGGGGCCTCTGTGGCGATGTTTTTTGCGGCTGCTATCACGGGTAAACTGGTGCTGAGCTGCCATAAAGTGCTGTTAATTCGGCGATAGCTCCTTGTGAATATGCCCCTTAGTGCGCAGGAATTTTCTCGATGATCCCATACAGTTCCTTTAGCTTGTGAATCTCCTTCCTCATCAGGGTAACAAACTTTATTCAACTGAGCATTTAGTTCTCCTACATCAGTGTAGGTAATATTAGCAATTTCAGAAGCCTACAACAATGCAAACCGGGCTCTACAGGAGCCATTATGTGAAAACGGGAAGGGAGTAAAAGGCGTTCCTCCCTTTTTAGGTCTCGCCTAGCATTGCAACGCGAATGCGCTACCATTGCTTTGTGAGGCATGCAGTATATATCTTTAGTGTGGAAGCTTCGTGGAAGCTCTGCCCACTCTCTGTCCATTGGCTTTTGTCTTAAATGCTGCCTTCCGATTGGTTTGAGGCTTGTTAGTCCCTACTCATTCATCATTTGTATCCTTCCACAGCACCCCTTTACTCCTAACACCATTTTCTTTTAGGTCTCGCTTAGCTTTGCAGGGCGAATGCGCTGCCATCGCTTTGCAAGGCATGCAGTATATACTGTAGTGTGGAAGCTTTGTGGAAGCTTCGCCCACTCTCTGCCCATTGGCTTTTGTCTTAAGTGCTGCCTTCCGATTGGTTTGAGGCTTGTTAGTCCCTCCTCATTCATCATTTGTATCCTTCCACGGCTATTGGCCCCTTTACTCCTAACACTATTTTTTTCGCTGTCTCCCAATCCCACTGCCCCCTCCCTCAGTCTGTGACTTCTCTTCCTCCCCGCCCCACTCCCGTTTGTGATTTCTAGCCTGCCTGCACTTCTGCTTTCAGCTTTGTTATTGTCACCTTGCAATATGTGAGTTTAGGTTGCGAGCTGTACAAAAACGTCTCGTGTTTAATTAACTAGATTTTAATTTTATATAATAAGACTCTAGGCAACATTCGGGGTATGCATGGCAACTGACGCCTCTTAGTTCACAAATGACATTGTTGGGCAGGAGGAGCTGCAGTGTTTTAAGTCATGCTTAAAACGAGCACTCTTAATAACTTCCTCTCAATTCAGTGCTATAATCTTGTGTACTGAGGTGACGCGCTAAACAAATGCACTTTTTTGAATTCTGAAGAGACATTATCGCACATTTACATCATGTTTACTGTATGATTAACATGCCGATCATTTTCACAGCTCCCCCACTAGCTCATATACGCTTGGCTCGTCTCCGGCTGGCTCTACCTGCTAATTGATATATTGGCTCGGGCATCTCTAACAAAGAGAGATGAATGGATACATGACAGTGAGCCCGGTAGATGGTAGAGAAATAGACTGGTGCAAACAAACAGACAAAGTCAGTCACCATTGCCTCACGTCAGATTCATCACTTTCAATAACCTGGAAATCATCCCGGCAACTCCTGCATGCCCCAACCTCACCCCCCTCACCTATTCTTAGTAGAAATGGCAGATTCTGAGCTGTGCCCTACTGGTGCAGAGGAGAACGGCAGAGTCTGTAGAAGTGCTGGGATCCCTAGCCTCTCCGGGCGGGCACCTAAGCCTTCCGGGTGCCTTCACACTTTGGATAAATAAATACATTTTGTTCTGTGCTTTAGTCGCCCCTCTGTGAGCATTGTCTGGTAGATGAAGCTCTGTGTTAATAAACACATTCTGAGAGGTGGTTGTGTACAAACAAACAACAGCCACAATACCATACATTTCGAACATATAGTTAAATACCTGCTCATCGAGTACCTCATTGGCTGATCATTCAATGGCACTACCAAAATTACATTTGGACACATTTGCTCAACTGTAAATCACTCCCTTTAACGGGTCATTTAACAACTCGGGCTTTGTGGTTATGTAACCTACTTTGGATACTGTGTAAAAGAGTAGATACAAAAATGAATGCAATGAAACTAAGCAACCAGTACAGTCTAAAACACTGTGAAAACTGACACGCATTCTGGCATTTAGTGTAGTTAATGTCGATTTTCTCATAGATGCGAGTAAAGTATTCTTAATATCTTAATGAAATCTGCACACTTTTTAACTAATAGCACCGGGTGACCTTTGACAACTAGGCAATTAATACATTTTCATGTACCCCCGAAGCCCTCCTGCCCCCTTCCCCTTGGCAAACTTCATTGCCTCCCAGTGTTTGGGGTGTAACCAAGACGTAGGAGAGTGAGTCAAATGGTCTAGAAAATGAAAGAAGCCGGGATTCGGATTCACATGCTCTGATCCCGATCGCGTTGGTTAGTCTGTAAGCACTACTTTTATTAATGAGTTTTACATTAGTAAAGCACCACGGTGTGCATGTGTGGCAACACTTCACCCATGAGGTTCGTGCCAAGCAATTGTGGACACAATCCACACTTTTTCAATATATTTATTACGAAGTGCTGGACCTTTCCAAGGGATTTTGCACACTACATACATTCACTCCAAAAATAAATTGTGTATGTAAAAACATTGCCATTTACAATGTCAATAGCTCTAACTCACAAATGCGAGACCTATTTGCATTGCAAATGCTTGTTCTGATGAGCTGGCATCATTCCACATACCCAGCAGTTAGTAATGTTCATAGCATTGTGTATATTGGGCAACATTTGAATGAAAGTGTTATTGAGGTAGGACATTCTGTGCTTTGGTTCATGTTAAGGAAGAGTAAAGTATTAGTGTTCAGTGGGAACAGGAGTGGTAACAGTCAGCAGATTTCGAACAGGAGCTATTTCCTCTACAATCCATGTTACTATAGCAACAATAACAACAGTCAAAGTGAGTCCAGTAGCAATTATTGTTCTTTTGCTACAGACTCTTGCAGCAGTTGGTTTCTTATCCTTAGGCATATTCATTTCGTCGACAAACAACAAAACAGATTGTGCCCTAAGGTCCTGGGCTGGCGTTGATTTCTTCCCTAACATTGAGACTAGTATTCACTAAAAGGCTATCCCCCTTTGAAGTCATTCTTTGACCACCCAGGACAGTGGCTCAAACAGTCTTTTCAAGCAACAAAGTGTCTTTCCTCCTGGGTCGCAGCTGATATTGAGATATACCAGAGATCGTGTGGTCCGGGAAGACTTCCTTGGGTCCTTCAGGTGACACAGCTTGTCCTTTCTCAGTGAACAGGATCTCGCGGTGATCTGCCAATGCATCTGGGCTCACTAGGTCTTGCAACACTTTTTGGCAGTGTATCGCGTGGACCAAGTTCTTCCGGTTCACCACTCGAACTGCAGTCCTGGTAGTCAGCAGCACCTGCTCAGGACCTCGCCATCTCGGTGCTAGGGAGCCGGCTCTCTGGAAGGACTTGACTACCACGTAGTCTCCAGGGCGCAAGCAGTGGCCCTCACCTTGCGACCTGTCTGGTAGAGTTTCCTGAACCTGTTGATAAATAGAAGACAAACTGTCAGTCAACTGAGACAAATAGTCACTCATCAATAAAAAAGGTACATTGTGTATAGGGCGTGGCTTACGAATCCCCCAAATATTCATTGGCCTTCCAAAAACCATCTCATACGGTGTGAGGCCAGATCGTGTATGTGGTATTGACCTAATGGATAGCAATGCACAGGGCAGTGCATCAGGCCATTTCAAAGATGTGGAAGCCTGTATTTTAGCCAACTTCAATTTGAGGGTAGAGTTGTAATGTTCCACTAGTCCTGCTGATTGTGGGTGAAAAGCAGCATGAAATTTCTGCTCAATCCCCAACCCTTTCATGAGATACTCAACAACTTGCCCAATAAAACGGGGTCAGTTGTCACTCCACAAAATTCGACAAATGCCGAATCTGGGAAAGAACTCCTTTAGGAGTACCTTTGCTGTAGTAAGAGCTGTATTATCATTCGTAGCATATGCCTCCACCCATTTACTGAAGGCACAAACCACTACCAGAACACACTTCAGATTATTACAGCGTTCAAGCTGGATATAATCCATTTGCAGCACCTCAAAAGGTGCAGTAGGTATTGCAAACTCTCCTGTTGGAGTTTGTGTTCCCTTTCCAGGATTATACTGAAGACAGATCAGACAGGACTGGACTAACTTCTTAGCTGCACCGACAATCTCTGGATGATCCCAAACTTGCATAAGTTGCTTTGCTATTGAGGATGCTCCAACTTGTACCGGCCCATGTGCACTGTGAATCATAGGGTGTAAATAGGCTGCAGGTAACTTCCATTTCGTCATTTCTTTATTCCTTCAACAGCCCTCATTATCCAATGCTCCCTCCTTGGACCATTGGTCTAGTTGTTCAACAGAGGCAGATTGTTGCATGTCCAGGAACTCTTGCCTGGCATCATGCCATCATTCAGCCTGTGATTTAATTACATATATAGATGTGGTACTTCGCTGTCTCTCAAGCTGTGTAATCCGCAAAGGCATTACCTGCTCCTATTTTATCTGTCACTTTCTTGTGTGCGCTACATTTAACAATTGCTACTTTCTTAGGATAGGTCAATGCAGTAAGGAGATTATGTACTGATTCCCCATGCACTATTTGTGTCCCATGTGAAGTAAGAAAGCATCTTTCTTTCCATAGCTGCCCGAAATCATGAGCCACGCCGAAGGCGTATCGGCTATCAGTATAAATGTTAACAAGCAAATCTGTACTAAGCTCACATGCTCTTGTCAGTGCTATCAACTTAGCTGCTTGAGCTGACTTCTGTGGGATGCGAGCTGTCTCAACTACTGTCTGAAGTGTTGTAATTGCATAAGCAGCAGATATAGTACCATCAGGCAACTTCAGGCAGGACCCATCAACCCACAATTCCCCATCAACGTTGGAAAGAGGTGTATCTTGTAGGTCAACACGACCCTTTGTTTGTATTTCAGTAAGGGATATACAGTCATGTAACTCTTGTGATTGAGACTGAGTAGCTAGAAGTGGCAATAATGTAGCAGGATTCAGTCAAACATCTTTTTAACATGATATGAGGGGCCAAAAGTATCAGTTCATATCCTGTCAAACGGGCACTAGTCAGATGCTGTGTTTTCGTTTGATTTAGCAATGCATCGACTGAATGAGGTACTAACCCAAACAATCTTTGTGGCAAGACGATTCCCTCGCTCTGACGTATGGACACAGCTGCTGCCGCAACTGCTCAAAAACAACCAGGCAGTGCACGGGCAACTGGATCAAGTACAGCTGAGAAATATGCACAAGGATTTTGTTTATCACGTGTGTCTTTGTTTAAACCGAGAGGGCACAACCTTCCCTCTCGTGTACATAGAGTGTGAAAGTCATAGTGTAGTCAGGAGTACCTAATACTGGTGCCGAACAAAGCACTTGACGTAGCTGTTGGAAGGCATTCTGGCATTCAGTAGTCCATGGGAGAGGCATCGGAGTGTCTTTAGTCAAAAGGGCCAACAAGGGTTTAATATTGTACGAGAAACTAGGCAAGTAAGGCCAATCAGTGTACAAAAGTATTTCTGAGTACGGGGCACAAGAGTGTAGAAAATGGTTTGAATGTGGTCTGGTGTGAGTGCACGTCCCTCCTTAGACAGGAGGTGACCTAAAAAGGTAACCTGCTGTCTAGAAAACTGAAATTTCTTCCGAGAGATTTTGTGATGATGAGAGGCAAAACACACAAGATGATGGACGGAATGTTGCACAATGGCAAAACATTCACCCCCCAGTCACAGATCTGGGTTTAATCCATCGTTATTTTGCTCACCAAGCCACCCCAGTTCAGACATGGCCATATGGAAATCAGTCTTGACCCTGTGCCTCATGGGAACAGTCCAGCCCGAACTGCCAAGCCATGTCTTCCCTGGACGGGAATCAAGCATCCTAGGAACGGTTTCTGGCTATCAGCCATCTTCAGCCAGGATAGCTTGACTCCAGTGGCGTAGTGAGCAAGGGACCCACGTCTGGGCATCCCCTTCCCATATAGGGTGAACAGCAAAACACACAAGATGATGGACGGAATGTTGCACAATGGCAAAACATTCACCCCCAGTCACAGATCTGGGTTTAATCCATCGTTATTTTGCTCACCAAGCCACCCCAGTTCAGACATGGCCATATGGAAATCAGTCTTGACCCTGTGCCTCATGGGAACAGTCCAGCCCGAACTGCCAAGCCATGTCTTCCCTGGACGGGAATCAAGCATCCTAGGAACGGTTTCTGGCTATCAGCCATCTTCAGCCAGGATAGCTTGACTCCAGTGGCGTAGTGAGCAAGGGACCCACGTCTGGGCATACCCTTCCCATATAGGGTGAACAGCAAAATACACAAGGTGATGGACGGAATGTTGCACAATGGCAAAACATTCACCCCCAGTCACAGATCTGGGTTTAATCCATCGTTATTTTGCTCACCAAGCCACCCCAGTTCAGACATGGCCATATGCAAATCAGTCTTGACCCTGTGCATCATGGGAACAGTCCAGCCCTAACTGCCAAGCCATGTCTTCCCTGGACGGGAATCAAGCATCCTAGGACCGGTTTCTGGCTATCAGCCATCTTCAGCCAGGATAGCTTGACTCCAGAGGCGTAGTGAGCAAGGGACCCACGTCTGGGCATACCCTTCCCATATAGGGTGAACAGCAAAACACACAAGATGGGGACGGAAAGTTGCACAATGGCAAAACATTCAGCCACAGTCACAGATCTGGGTTTAATCCATCGTTATTTTGCTCACCAAGGCACCCCAGTTCAGACATGCCCATATGCAAATCAGTCTTGACCCTGTGCCTCATGGGACCAGTCCAGCCCAAACTGCCACAGGCACAAATATGGTGACAATCACATAGAGATGCAGCAACATGCACCTTCAGACAACAAATGGCATCAGATTTCACGCGAAACATACAGACCAGGTCAGCCTTGGAGTGGAACAGCCACAACCAACACACGCCTTTTGGCTTCCGCGAAAGGTTCAGATTTCGGTGAGGTTTATTATTAAAATTGCAAACTTCATGTTCAGACGACGCAGACTCCAGTGGGAACTTGATGCTCTTCGAATGACTGCAAAGGAACAGTGCGATTAACCAGGACGGGAATCAAGCATCCTAGGACCGGTTTCTGGATATCAGCCATCTTCAGCCAGGATAGCTTGACTCCAGTAGCTTAATGAGCACGGGACCTACGTCTGGGCATCCCCTTCCCATATAGGGTGAACAGCAAAACACACAAGATGATGGACGGAATGTTGCACAATGGCAAAACATTCACCCCCAGTCAAGGATCTGGGGTTAATCCCTCGTAATTTTGCTCACCAAGCCACCCCAGTTCAGACATGGCCATATGCAAATCAGTCCTGACCCTGTGCCTCATGGGAACAGTCCAGCCCGAACTTCCAAGCCATGTCTTCCCTGGATGGGAATCAAGCATCCTAGGACCGGTTTCTGGCTATCAGCCATCTTCAGCCAGGATAGCTTGACTCCAGTGGCTTAGTGAGGACGGGACCCACGTCTGGGCATACCCTTCCTATATAGGGTGAACAGCAAAACACACAAGATGATGGACGGAATGTTGCACAATGGCAAAACATTCACCCCCAGTCACAGATCTGGGTTTAATCCATCATTATTTTGCACACCAAGCCACCCCAGGTCAGACATGGCCATATGCAAATCAGTCTTGACCCTGTGCCTCGTGGGAACAGTCGAGCCCGAACTGCCAAGCCATGTCTTCCCTGGACGGGAATCAAGCATCCTACGACCGGTTTCTGGCTATCAGCCATCTTCAGCCACAATAGCTTGATTCCAGTGGCATAGTGAGCACGGGACCCACGTCTGGGCATACCCTTCCCATATAGGGTGAACAGCAAAACACACAAGATGATGGACGGAATGTTGCACAATGGCAAAACATTCACCGCCAGTCACAGATCTGGGTTTAATCCATCGTTATTTTGCTCACCAAGCCACCCCAGTTCAGACATGGCCATTTGCAAATTAGTCTTGACCCTGTGCCTCCTGGGAACTGTCCAGCCTGAACTGCCAAGCCATGTCTTCCCTGGACGGGAATCAAGCATCCAAGGACCGGTTTCTGGCTATCAGCCATCTTCAGCCAGGATAGCTTGACTCCAGTGGCTTAGTGAGCACGGGACCCACGTCTGGGCATGCCCCTCCCATATAGGGTGAACAGCAAAACACACACTGGGGGCGAATGTTTTGCCATTGTGCAACTTTCCGTCTATCATCTTGTGTGTTTTAGCCGCTAACTTTCAATCAGGCATGTTGGCAATAAGTGACTGGATGGCTGCCAATTGCTTAAAGCTGAACTCCTCCAAAACAGAGATAATGGTCTTCGGTAGACTGGAACCCATCTGGTCTCCCGTCTGGTGGCCTGACAAGTTAGGTCCTCCCCCCACCCCGGTCACCAAGGTGAGGAACTTAGGGGTAATATTTGATGATAAATTGCTATTTACCCATCATGCTAACAATGTGGTGTCCTCTTCATTTTTTATGTTACGGAAAATAAAAAAGCTACTACCGTATATCCCCAGTACTCATGCAAAAACACTCATCACCTCCCTAATTTTCTCATGTACAGATTATTGTAATGCTCTTTTTTTGAATGCACAGGCCAAAATTACTAATAAACTTCAGCTAGTTCAGAATGCGGCAGCCAGAGTCCTTCTCAAGATTCCCAAATTTCAATCCATCTCCTCCCATTTGCAAAACCTTCATTGGCTCTCCATCAAAAACCGCATCAAATTTAAGTCCCTCTGTATAGCATACAAAGCAATCAACAACATAGGTCCCGCTTTTCTCAGAGAGGCCTTTAAACCTAAAAACAACCCCACAACCTTGCGCTCCTCTTCCTATCATTGTGTTAACATTCCCCGCACCCGAAGAGTCAACTGGGGAGACAGATGCTTTGTAATAGCCACCGCCAAACTTTGGAATTCTCTCCCCACTTACATCAAAACCAGCCCCACCCTCATGACCTTCAGGAGACAGCTAAAAACTTGGCTTTTCACTCAGTAAACTGCCCTTTCAGTGTAACCATTTCTGTCTGACTACTTTTGATCTATAGCGCCGAGACACCCATGGGTATTTGCGCGCTTTAAAAGTCGCATAAATAAATAAATAAATAAATAAACAATGGATTAAACCCAGATCTGTGACTGGGGGCGAATGTTTTGTCATTGTGAAACATTCCGTCTATCATCTTGTGTGTTTTGCTGTTCAAACTATGTGGGAAGGGTTTGCCCAGACGTGGGTCCCGTGCTCACTAAGCCACTGGAGTCAAGCTATCCTGGCTGAAGACGGCTGATAGCCAGAAACCGGTGCTAGGATGCTTGATTCCGGTCCAGGGAAGACATGGCTTGGCAGTTCGGGCTGGACAGTTCCCATGAGGCACAGGGTCAAGACTGATTTGCATATGGCCTTGTCTGAACTGTGGTGGCTTGGTGAGCAAAATAACAATGGATTAAACCTAGATCTGTGACTGGGGGCGAATATTTTGCCATTGTGCAACATTCCGTCCATCATCTTGTGTGTTTTGCTGTTCACCCTATGTGGGAAGGGTATGCCCAGTCGTGGGTCCCGTGCTCACTAAGCCACTGGAGTCAAGCTATTCTGGCTGAAGACGGCTGATAGCCAGAAACCGGTGCTAGGATGCTTGTTTCCGGTCCAGGGAAGACATGGCTTGGCAGTTCGGGCTGGACTGTTCCCATGAGGCACTGGGTCAAGACTGATTTGCATATGGCCTTGTCTGAACTGGGGTGGCTTGGTGAGCAAAATAACAATGGATTAAACCTAGATGTGTGACTGGGGGCGAATGTTTTGACATTGTGCAACATTCCGTCTATGATCTTGTGTGTTTTGCTGTTCACCCTATGTGGGAAGGGTATGCCCAGACGTGGGTCCCGTGCTCACTAAGCCACTGGAGTCAAGCTATCCTGGCTGAAGACAGTGAAGAACCGGGTTATTTAAGACCCAGCGGCGTCAGGGGACACGCCCAAAGTCTCTGAGTTCACCTGTCTTCTAAACACAGAGACACGGAATCTTCATAGTGACGTCAAAGATCGAATTTATTGGCTGCAACCAGAAACAGAGGTCCACGAAGTACAATGGCTGTATATTCGTAGGAGACTGCTCAATTTTTACAAAGCAGCCATCCTTTTTATGCCAAAAATCACATTCCAGACAAATACCTTACATTTGCAAACTGTCCAATCACATGTATCCAAATCAGAGGTATCGCATGACGGTAAAACCCCTTTTTCAGTTGCCCAGCCCACGATCGATCATTGGTTGAACCCAACATTCTTCATCAGGCAGTTCGATCGAAAACCATCATAAAACCGGGCACCTCCCCATCGTAAACAGCCAGAGGAGTAAGGAGCAGAGACAGGTGTGAGTAAGATAAGACATAGTTGTGTGCAATAAAGGGTTTATGATCTCCTGTGCCTTTATTCCCAATCCTGATCAGCTACTGGGAAAGGAACTGGCCTAACAAGTTCGGCTTCAGGCAAGAGGGTCGTTCGCTCGGGTCATTCAGAATTCAGCTAAAGTGTACGTGTGCTAAAGACTCGTTGGCCAAAATCATTGGCCTATGTGAGGGCAACCACAAAATGGCTGCCGTATACAAAATGGAACCCGAGGGTTCAGAACGAGTCCCTAAATACATAGTGAATCCATCGGTGTAATAAGACGGAAACACTCATGCTTGTCATACTAACTGGTTACGGTCCGCTAATACCAAATTCGTAGCGGACCGTAACTTTTATGAAACGGGTTCAGGATTCACGGAACCTCAGAAACTCCTTTTGCCCTTACATAGGCAATTACCTAAACTCACGTTAATCTGAGTCCAGGTCTATATTCATCAGATCATCACGATGTTGCTGAAGCATAATCCTATTGCTTAGTACCTCTTTTGGGACAGGGCTCCTTGCGCACCTAGTAGCACAGAGGCCACATATAGCAGGGGCACACTGTACACAAAGACAGAACAAAAACAGAATCGCTAAAGCCATCCCAATGACCATCAGAATCTTCCATCCCCAGGTGGATAACAGTTCCCAGAACCATCCCATTAACGACCAATCTCCTTTATCCACGTGTATAGAGTCGGAGATTTTATGTAACTTGGAAATGGCCTGGTATACTGTCGGAGCATTGTCTGGAATGAAAACACAGCAGCTCGATTGGATCACTTTACATACCCCACCTCGATCTGCAAGTATGACGTCTAACGCAACTCTGTTCTGGAGAGTCATAAGGCGATCTGACTGGAGCTCAGCAGTCAAGTTACTAAGGGCTCCGGCAGTTTCAATTACGGTGGACTCAACCACTCTCGTCAGCTGCCGTATGTTCCTGCTGTTAACTATCGGTCCCCAAAACGGCAGAAAACCCTTCAAGAAATCTCCAAATTCTTGTCCTGCAGTATCTTCCTTACTGAAGACACCTCTAACAATTCTCGTCTTGTGGTAATCTGCCGCGGCTGTATAGGTAGGAGGCAACAGGAACGAGACGAAACATGTGCCCGAGAAGTCAGGGGGCAACCATGTGTACGCTCTATCGTAACAGACAAAATAGGTACCCTTAGCTGCTAGAAACGATGGGGAAGTCTGGGACGCAAAAACATACGTCTCCGTGCAGATACTCTTCCCTAACTGAGCTCTCGGATTCTTGCCATTACCTTGCAGACAAAGATGACCCTGATGGGGTACGATCCAAATCGGAGATGATCTTTTCGCTCGCTGCTTCTCGTTCAGACTAACTCCATATCCAGTCACGTTCCACCAAATATATGCTAGTGTCTCATCGCTCGGGATTGTCTCATAGGAGCTAGCTCCTCCAATCATGTCAACTATTCCCTTAACTAGAGCACTGTTCTTTGGGTTATCCTTCACAGAACGTAGGGGGTGGACTTCACGAGCATAGATGAACATCGTTCTATATGCCCACACAGAACCATTGTAGCTGAATGGCAGGACCAGGTAAGGAATACCTTTATCAGTAGTATGCAGCATAAGGCCACACACCCAACAGTTAGTCGTGTTTACTACTAGTTGGTGTTGGTGCAGGAGCTGAACAAAGGAGTTATTAATGAATTCTAATCTTCTAATGGATTCATGTTCAGGTACAGGATGAAAGGAATGCGAAGAAAGAGTAGAAGAAGGTATAGGTTGTGTAGTGGGTGCAAATGTCACTTGAAAGGAGAATATAATATATCCCATTAAAAACATCATCAAACTGAGTAACATGAAAAGACACAATATTAAAAAACATTTTGTGCTCATAATTTTGCACATTTTGCTTTTAAAACTCGCTTCTTCAACAGGTCTCTCCATCTCGAAAAACTCCATCCTCTAATCGTGCTGCTTGCGGCGGTAGGGTGTTCCGTGCTAAGGAATGCGCCTGTCGATCCAGGGGAACGCCCTAGGACCAACCAGAACCGTCGACCTTGTGTCTTCGGCTTGCACTCCCAAGACTTTACACCGCGACCCTACAGCTGAACCCGGATGGCGGTTCGAAATACAAAAATCGATCAAAACAGTTTCTCAGATTGGAGAGCTGAATGTCAAAAATAGCAAAGGAAAATGTTCATTTTATTTGTCCCATGACTCTAGGTCGCAAATTATAACGGCCTTTATCCGGCAATGTCTGGTCGCGAAATAAGAGTTCAGGCTCAGTCGTGTCCAGTCGAACTGACGGTGGCAGAGCTTCTTGCAGAAGATCGTCACTTTCTCGCTCAGAACTTGTCCCAATTAAACGTGCATCGCTAAAAGGCAGAAAACGTGGCAGAGTGTCAGTTTCCGAATCAGGGTTGCCCTCCTGGACCCACCGGTCGTACGGCAGAGGCAAAGGGACCCTCTTACAGTGTACGCCGTGGATCCAGCTCTTTTTCCCTTGCACTCGCATTGCAGATCGCGTTGACAAGAGTACCAAGTAGGGACCAATCCAGCGAGGCTGATCGTTCTTTGTCTGCTGGAAATTTTTGATCAATACCCAGGAGCCGGGATCGATGACATGTCCCGGATCTTCAGGAGCCTGAGGCAATGTATCATGAACCTGTTGGTGTAAGACACGCAATTTAGCCGTCAAATCATACAGATAGTCAAGCAATACAGGGTGTTCAATCTCGCTGAATTTCGTCGGCCTCGGCACTCCCCATATGTTTGCCGGGCGACCAAAAATTATTTCATAGGGACTAAGTCCCACTCGAGAATGTACAGTCATCCTAGTTGACAAAAGTGCTAATGGCAACGCGTCAGGCCATTTAAGACCAGAGCTCGCCTGTATCTTGGCAAGTTTTAACTTAAGAGTGCCATTATAGCACTCTACTTGTCCAGCTGATTGTGGGTGATTTGCAGCGTGGAACTTCTGTCGGATTCCTAACCCCTCACACACTCTCTTCATCTCTTGACCCTCAAATTCACTCCCATTGTCACTCCAGACCATTCTCGGCAAACCAAATCTAGGGAAGAACTCCTTAACAAGGGTTTTAGCTGTGGAGAAGGCAGTGTTATCTTTTAGGGGGTATGCTTCTACCCATCTTGAAAAGGCACAAACAACCACGAGTACGTATTTCAGGTTGTTGCATCTCTCCATATGAATAAAATCTAATTGCAAAACCTCAAACGGATACGTCGGAGGCGCAAAATGACCAGCTGGAGTTGGCGTTCCCTTACCAGGATTGTACATCAGGCAAACCATACAATTCTTGACCACATTCTCTGCACACTTAGGAATTCCAGCATTCTGCCATACTGGAGCCAACAATTTACAAATCCCTTTCACACTGATATGAGCCATTCCATGCACCATCGTAACCACTGCAAGCACGCATGCAACGGGTAACAACCATCGCTGATGCTCTGACAACTCGACCCAACAACCATTCGCATCCAATTTACCCGTACTCTCTCTCCATACGCTCAACTCTTTCTCTGTAGCTTCAGCTTGGATAGACTTCACACTTTCTATCGTATCCTCACACATTCCAACATCACCAATCCATCTTGCAGGGCCTGCAACATACATTCGACTCATCACATCCTTCGCCACATCTTTTGCAACTTCATCGGCAAACGCATTACCGCGGCCAACGTCGTCGGTAACCTTCTTGTGTGCACTGCATTTTACAATCGCAACTCGCAACGGCAAGGTAAGTGACTCAAGGAGCTCATTCACCAACTGACCATTCTGAATCTTTGTTCCATGGGACGTAAGGAACCCACGTTCCTTCCACAAACGTCCGAAACTATGAGCCACACCAAACGCATACTGGCTGTCGGTGTATATGGTCACTCTCTTTCCCTTCGATAACACACACGCTCTCGTAAGTGCAATCAGCTCTGCTGCTTGAGCTGAATTATGTGGGATACGTGCAGCTTCAACAATTGTATGCAAAGTCGTAACAGCATATGCCGCAGTCGTATCACCATTTGGAAGCTTGAAGCATGAACCATCCACCCATAAGGTACCATCACACTTCACAAGAGGAGTGTCCGTAAGATCTACTCTCCCTTTCGTTTCCTCTTCTGTCCTGAGAAAACAATCATGCTGTTTGGAAACATCTGTATCTACTGAAATCGGCAACAACGTCGCTGGAATCAACATATTGCATCTCTTTATGTGCACATGACTCGCTAAAAGTGTCAGCTCATAACCTGACAATCGAGCACTAGTTAAGTGCTGTGTTTTGGTCCTGTTTAACAAAGTATCCACTGCATGTGGAACCATACAATCAACGTATTATTCATGACCAAACCAGCCGACTGTCGAATGGAAACAGCTGCTGCCGCTGTGGCTCTCAAACAACTCGACAACGCTCTAGCTACTGGATCCAAAGTCGACGAGAAATACGCACATGGACTTTGCTTATCGCCGAACTGCTGTGTCAAAACTGACAATGCACATCCCTCTCTCTCGTGGACATAGAGTGTGAAAGGCTTACTGTAGTCGGGAGTACCCAACACAGGAGCCAAACACAATGCATCGCGCAATTCAGAGAAACTCTTCTGACAATCATCAGACCACGGGAGGGGATTCGGTGTATCTTTACACGTCAATGCCACCAGAGGTTTGGCCAGCAAAGAAAAATTCGGTATCCATTGTCTGCAATATGACGTAATACCCATGAAAGCACGCACTTCTCTCTGTGTCATAGGCACACTCATTTTCGCAATTGCTTGAATTTGTTCTGGGGTCAACCTTCTTCCCTCCTTCGATAAGAGATGACCTAAATAGGTCACTTCTTGTCGACAATACTGTAACTTCGAAAGAGACACCTTATGATGGAAATCAGACAAATGACGCAACAATGACAACGTAGATTCCTTACAAATCTCTTCAGTATCGGCAGCGACTAACAAATCGTCAACGTACTGAAGAAGAGCAGCACCATCAGGTAAAGCAATCGTATTAAGCTGGGTTTTTAAAGCCTGACTATATATAGAAGGACTCTCGCAGTAGCCTTGAGGAGCTCTCTTAAACCGGAAGCTTCGGCCTCCTAAAGAGAAGCTAAATATATCCCTACTCTCCCCGGCAATCGGGATGCTGAAGAAAGCATTCTTCAAATCAATCACCGAAAACCACGTGGCTGAAGCTGGAATCATTGTCAATAAGGCAGTGATATCTGGAACAACAGGAAATTGTGGCACAACTATCTTATTCACCTCTCTAAGATCTATCACAAATCTGTAAACAGGTGGCTGAGAAGAGTTGGTGCGTTTCAAGACAGGCAAAACAGGGCTATTGCAAACATTACCTCTCGTTTCTTCAATGACATCTTTCTCAATTAGATCATGGATAATCGCTAGCAATGCTCTTTCACCATCACTAGAGATCCTATATTGAGGAATGCGTGGCATTTTAACGTTCGCTTTCAGCGTCACAACATATGGTGGTATCTCCAAAAGACCCACATCATTAGGACCAGTAGCCCAAATAGTATCAGGAAGAGAAGACAATTCTGTCGGAAGTTGATCCCTCGACAAATACATCGGTGAGACCACTTTCTTACCCAATGTAAGTTGTACTCCCGAAGGAGAACAATACAATGTCGCATACAATCTTTTCAACAGATCCAATCCCAACAAGTTCTCACCACAACCTGTCGTCAAAATAAGGGGTGCTTCGAATTCACGAGGACCAACAGAAAGGGACAAAGGACTAGAAATCGGGTTTCTAACCGGGGCGCCAGAAAAACCTACTAAAACATTCGTTAAGCCAGACAAAGGTGCGCCAGGGAGTTTAGAATGCATAATAGAACTCTTCGTAGCACCAGTATCCAACAGAAAAGGCTCTGACACACCTGATGTAATCACTTCAACATAAGGTCCACTCTGATCTACTGGAACTGAAACAACTCCCTCTCTTTGTCCATGGCTGTCCTAGCAATCATTACCATCCACACTCTCACCTTCGACGTAATAGTCGTCAGCATAGTACTGAGTCGTCCTACCAGACGTGTTATTCTGCTGATCGAAACAATTCATTGAATTCTGCTGAGGGAAGGAACGCGCGTTCTGGGGGAAACCCCCACGTCCCCTACCTCTAGAAGCTTGCGGAACACCCCGACCTCTTGCAGCAGAAACACCATTCATACGCTGTAACAAAACAGGGCAACTATGTTTAAAATGACCCTATCCTTTGCAATATGCACATTGATTAGGGCCTACAGGAAAACGCGGTTGAGAAGGCTCGAACCTTTGCGAGTTTCGCTGAAACTGCTGAGGTTGTTGATAATCATGTTGATTATAACGAGGCGGATACTCTTGCTGTAAAAGAACCTTTGTCTTCAAATCTTTAGTCTTTTTATCTGCTCTATCCTTCTCATCATTATCCCTATTCTCGTAATATTGTGCAGTAGCCAATATCTGTGCTGACGAGGGAACAGCCCAAGAACTCTCTGAATCCTTCAACTTAGTACATAATTCGGGAAGTAAATTATGCACAAACTTATCAACAAACAACCGTTGACCACCCTCGGTGCTCATGTCTTGACCACAATGGTCAATGAACGTTTCTTCAAACCTAGTGAAGAAATCGGATACGGTTTCATCCTTCTTCTGCTTACACGCAGACAATTTGTCCCAATTTACTCGCATAGCAGGCATTAACGTTTTCATGTAAGTAATGAGCCTACCAGGAAGGTCTGCAACTACAGGCCCTGGTTTAGCACCACCAACTTGTCGGCCATCCGCAGCACTAATGTTAACCCATGTATCACCTAACTCCGGCGCATGATCAGTATGACGAAATAAACCCCATAAAGGCTGCGGGACCACATTACCGAACAACATGTCTATATCCGCCAGATTCATAACGCATGAGTCTGCGGTCTGTGACAATTCCTTATAATACCCTGCAGGATTTTTACGGGGGTCAGGCAAAGTCTGCTTAAGAGCCAAAACTTCAGCTCGTTTCCACGGAACATGCACCCAAACACGTTGAAAATGAGCCGGTGTGGCTACAATACCAGCATTAAGATCGGCCTCAACGGCCTCTTTCCACACCGGAGGAACCTCTCTCATCGGATATTGTCGCACTTTTCTCCTAACAGAAGGGTCAGGCTCAAACAACGTCTGAGAAGGAGACTCGCTCCTCAACGAAAGCAGTGTCGCTACCGCTCTTTCAATGTCGAGACCCACAATCGTGCCTTTCGCAAATTCGGACCGTACACGGAACAACTCAGGCGGAGTTTGTCCTAGATCACCATCTTCCCATTCTTCACAAAGGAAAATACACATTTTGTCAAAAACATATCTCTGCTTCGGTGCTTCCCATTGGCGGAACACATCCATAACAGATTCTAAATCATATCTTGCAGGATCAGTAACCCATTTACGCACCAAATGATCTAATACTGTCCGCTCCGTAGGACCAGGTATTTGGCTGCGCAACTGCTTACGCTCCGAAACGGGGGTCGTACTCAATGACCCAAAGAAAGGAGAAAAAAAGACTAGAAACAGTGTCCGTCATTCTCTGTCGAACAGAAGGAGAAGTTGACAGGACAGGAGATAAAGCGGACTGAGAAAGAGCTAATATAGGAGCAGTAGCAGAAGAGGCAGCGAGAACAGGCGGAAGAGTCGTAGGAATCAAGGACGGAGCAGGTAGCAAAGTCAGCGGCCCTTGAGCAGGCTGCACCAGAGGAGTAGAAGCCAACTGAGGAGGAGCTGGCGGTTGTGCAATAGCAAGAGGCAAAGCAACCGGAGGTTGCGCAACTAAAGGTTGCGGAGGTGCTGTAGCACTCTGCGCATAAGGGGGTGGCGAAGTCAACAAATGTGACATCAAAGGATCTTTTACAAGGTCCTTCATCGCATCTTGCTGAAGAGGCGGCAAAACTGGATAGCATTTATTAATTGCCATTTTACGTTGCCTGTGCAACTGCTCACTCGCTTGTTCTTCTTCGCTATCTTTAAACTGTATAGCAGCTTGCATTATCGAGATACCCTTCTCTCTTTTATTTTTCTTCGCTAATTTAATTTCTTTCTGTTTGGCTTCTTTTCGCCATAGGCGGAAAGAGTCAAACATCGCCGGCCGGGTTTTCTTCTTAAAAAGTCTAACCTCTAGATTATCTAAAACTTCCCTGTCAAAACTACCATATTGGGGCCATTTGAGGACACCGTCTTTTCTTGTGTACCGAATCCATACTTCATTATACGTGATGGGGCCCACGCCATGTTTCACATAGAGCTCATAGGTTGGAGTTCCAATCGGAGGAACCGGACACGAGTCCTCCAATCGGGAATCCCTATTACGACCACAACAAAATATTCTTCCAAGTCTGCTAAGACCAGGCATCTTCGCTCACTAGTCTAGCTTCAAACTTCAAGGGAGTATCGAAACGATAGTCTCGTGAATACACAAGTCCCTCGGCTTTGGAGCTTGCAAGGTCCAAATCAAAGATCCCAAGGGATACCAAAAACTAAGGACTGGGAGACGCTCCACTCATACTTAACTGAAGTATCGATGACGTCGCCAGAAGACCCGTCTATCGTCTCGCTCTACAAATCATCAAAGGCTCCAAGACAGGGCGACAGTCAGGGCAGCAGTCCTTTGTAGCCGTCGGAAAGCGGGAACCTCGCAGCAAAGACTTTCGGACCACGATGACATACAGGGGTCAATGAAGTGGTAGGCCTTCCTCCAGAATTTTCACACGAAGCTCCTCACGATCTTCAGGCTTGGACCGGTACCGCTTAAATCGCCCAACGTTGGGCGCCAACTGAAGAACCGGGTTATTTAAGACCCAGCGGCGTCAGGGGACACGCCCAAAGTCTCCGAGTTCACCTGTCTTCTAAACACAGAGACACGGAATCTTCTTGGTGACGTCAAAGATCAAATTTATTGGCTGCAACCAGAAACAGAGGTCCACGAAGTACAATGGCTGTATATTCGTAGGAGACTGCTCAATTTTTACAAAGCAAGCCATCCTTTTTATGCCAAAAATCACATTCCAGACAAATACCTTACATTTGCAAACTGTCCAATCACATGTATCCAAATCAGATGTATCGCATGACGGTAAAACCCCTTTTTCAGTTGCCCAGCCCACGATCGATCATTGGTTGAACCCAACATTCTTCATCAGGCAGTTCGATCGAAAACCATCATAAAACCGGGCACCTCCCCATCGTAAACAGCCAGAGGAGTAATGAGCAGAGACAGGTGTGAGTAAGATAAGACATAGTTGTGTGCAATAAAGGGTTTATGATCTCCTGGGCCTTGATTCCCAATCTCGATCAGCTACTGGGAAAGGAACTGGCCTAACAAGTTCGGCTTCAGGCAAGAGGGTCGTTCGTTCGGGTCATTCAGAAGTCAGCTAAAGTGTACGTGTGCTAAAGACTCGTGTGGCGGAAATCATCGGCCTATGTGAGGGCAACCACAAAATGGCCGCGTATACAAAATGGAACCCGAGGGTTCAGAACGAGTCCCTAAATATATAGTGAATCCATTGGTGTAATAAGACGGATACACTCATGCTTGTCATACTAACTGGTTACGGTCCGCTAATACCAAATTTGTAGCGGAACCATAACTTTTATGAAACGGGTTCAGGATTCACGGAACCTCAGAGGCTGATAGCCAGAAACCGGTCCTAGGATGCATGATTCCGGTCCAGGGAAGACATGGCTTGGCAGTTCGGGCTGGACTGTTCCCATGAGGCACAGTGTCAAGACTGATTTTCATATGGCCATGTCTGAACTGGGGTGGCTTGGTGAGAAAAATAAAGATGGATTAAACCCAGATCTGTGAATGGGGGCAAATGTTTTGTCATTGTGAAACATTCCGTCTATCATCTTGTGTGTTTTGCTGTTCACCCTATGTGGGAAGGGTATGCCCAGACGTGGGTCCCGTACTCACTAAGCCACTGGAGTCAAGCTATCCTGGCTGAAGATGGCTGATAACCAGAAGCCGGTCCTAGGATGCTTGATTCCGGTCCAGGGAAGACATGGCTTGGCATTTCAGGCTGGACTGTTCCCATGAGGCACAGTGTCAAGACTGATTTTCATATGGCCATGTCTGAACTGGGGTGGCTTGGTGAGAAAAATAACGATGGATTAAACCCAGATCTGTGACTGGGGCGAATGTTTTGACATTGTGCACCATTCCGTCTATCATCTTGTGTGTTTTTGCTGTTCACCCTATGTGGGAAGGGTATGCCCAGACGTGGGTCCCGTGCTCACTAAGCCACTGGAGTTAAGCTATCCTGGCTGAAGACGGCTGATAGCCAGAAACCGGTCCTAGGATGCTTGCTTCCTGTCCAGGGAAGACATGGCTTGGCATTTCAGGCTGGACTGTTCCCATGAGGCACAGGGTCAAGACTGATTTGCATATGGCCATGTCTGAACTGGGGTGGCTTGGTGAGCAAAATAACGATGGATTAAACCCAGATCTGTGACTGGGGCGAATGTTTTGACATTGTGCACCATTCCGTCAATCATCTTGTGTGTTTTTGCTGTTCACCCTATGTGGGAAGGGTATGCCCAGACGTGGGTCCCGTGCTCACTAAGCCACTGGAGTCAAGCTATCCTGGCTGAAGACGGCTGATAGCCAGAAACCGGTCATAGGATGCTTGCTTCTTGTCCAGGGAAGACATGGCTTGGCAGTTCGGGCTGGACTGTTCCCATGAGGCACAGGGTCAAGACTGATTTGCATATGGCCATGTCTAACTGGGGTGGCTTGGTGAGCAAAATAACGATGGATTAAACCCAGATCTGTGACTTGGGCGAATGTTTTGACATTGTGCACCATTCCGTCTATCATCTTGTGTGTTTTTGCTGTTCACCCTATGTGGGAAGGGTATGCCCAGACGTGGGTCCCGTGCTCACTAAGCCACTGGAGTCAAGCTATCCTGGCTGAAGACGGCTGATAGCCAGAAACCGGTCATAGGATGCTTGATTCCGGTCCAGGGAAGACATGGCTTGGCAGTTCGGCCTGGACTGTTCCCATGAGGCTCAGGGTCAAGACTGATTTGCATATGGCCTTGTCTGAACTGGGGTGGCTTGGTGAGCAAAATAACAATGGATTAAACCCAGATCTGTGACTGGGGGCGAATGTTTTGCCATTGTGCAACATTCCGTCTATCATCTTGTGTGTTTTGCTGTTCACCCTATGTGGGAAGGGTATGCCCGGACGTGGGTCCCGTGCTCACTAAGCCACTGGAGTCAAGCTATCCTGGCTGAAGACGGCTGATGGCCAGAAACCGGTGCTAGGATGCTTGATTCCGGTCCAGGGAAGACATGGCTTGGCAGTTCGGCCTGGACTGTTCCCATGAGGCTCAGGGTCAAGACTGATTTGCATATGGCCTTGTCTGAACTGGGGTGGCTTGGTGAGCAAAATAACAATGGATTAAACCCAGATCTGTGACTGGGGGCGAATGTTTTGCCATTGTGCAACATTCCGTCTATCATCTTGTGTGTTTTGCTGTTCACCCTATGTGGGAAGGATATGCCCAGACGTGGGCCCCATGCTCACTAAGCCACTGGAGTCAAGCTATCCTGGCTGAAGACGGCTGATAGCCAGAAACCGGTGCTAGGATGCTTGATTCCGGTCCAGGGAAGACATGGCTTGGCAGTTCGGGCTGGACTGTTCCCATGAGGCTCAGGGTCAAGACTGATTTGCATATGGCCTTGTCTGAACTGGGGTGGCTTGGTGAGCAAAATAACAACGGATTAAACCCAGATCTGTGACTGGGGGCGAATGTTTTGCCATTGTGCAACATTCCGTCTATCATCTTGTGCGTTTTGCTGTTCACCCTATGTGGGAAGGGTATGCCCAGACGTGGGTCCCGTGCTCACTAAGCCACTGGAGTCAAGCTATCCTGGCTGAAGACGGCTGATAGTCAGAAACCGGTGCTAGGATGCTTGTTTCCGGTCCAGGGAAGACATGGCTTGCAGTTCGGGCTGGACTGTTCCCATGAGGCACTGGGTCAAGACTGATTTGCATATGGCCTTGTCTGAACTGGGGTGGCTTGGCGAGCAAAATAACAATGGATAAAACCTAGATCTGTGACTGGGGGCGAATGTTTTCCCATTGTGCAACATTCCGTCTATCATCTTGTGTGTTTTGCTGTTCACCCTATGTGGGAAGGGTATGCCCAGACGTGGGTCCCGTGCTCACTAAGCCACTGGAGTCAAGCTATCCTGGCTGAAGACGGCTGATAGCCAGAAACCGGTCCTAGGATGCATGATTCCGTTCCAGGGAAGACATGGCTTGGCAGTTCGGGCTAGACTGTTCCCATGAGGCACAGGGTCAAGACTGATTTGCATATGGCCATGTCTGAACTGGGGTGGCTTGGTGAGAAAAATAACGATGGATTAAACCCAGATCTGTGACTGGGGGCGAATGTTTTGTCATTGTGAAACATTGTGCCTATCATCTTGTGTGTTTTGCTCTTCACCCTATGTGGGAAGGGTATGCCCAGACGTGGGTCCCGTACTCACTAAGCCACTGGAGTCAAGCTATCCTGGCTGAAGATGGCTGATAACCAGAAGCCGGTCCTAGGATGCTTGATTCCGGTCCAGGGAAGACATGGCTTGGCATTTCAGGCTGGACTGTTCCAATGAGGCACAGGGTCAAGACTGATTTGCAGATGGCCATGTCTGAACTGGGGTGGCTTGGTGAGCAAAATAACGATGGATTAAACCCAGATCTGTGACTGGGGCGAATGTTTTGACATTGTGCAACATTCCGTCTATCATCTTGTGTGTTTTTGCTGTTCACCCTATGTTTGAAGGGTATGCCCAGACGTGGGTCCCGTGCTCACTAAGCCACTGGAGTCAAGCTATCCTGGCTGAAGACGGCTGATAGCCGGAAACCGGTCATAGGATGCTTGATTCCTGTCCAGGGAAGACATGGCTTGGCAGTTCGGGCTGGACTGTTCCCATGAGGCACAGGGTCAAGACTGATTTGCATATGGCCATGTCTGAACTGGGGTGGCTTGGTGAGCAAAATAACGATGGATTAAACCCCGATCTGTGACTGGGGGAGAATGTTTTGCCATTGTGCTACATTCCGTCTATCATCTTGTGTGTTATGATTAGAGGCAAGAAATGATAATAGGGGCAGTTTTCCTTCTTTACACTGTTCAGGGGTATCGGCAGTCAGCAAGATGTCGTCAACATATCAAATAAGAGCCACCCCTTTCAGGACAGGAAAAGAATCAAGCTTCCTTTTCAATGCCTGGCTATAAATGTTGGGGCTCTCTGTATACCCCTGTGGAGCTCTACAGTATCTGAATGATCTATTAATCAAAGTGAACCCGAACAAATAACGGCTGTCAGGTGAATAGGTATTGAGAAATATGCGCTTTTCAGATCTATTACACTAAATGTAGTGGAAGTAGGGGGAACCATAGTAAGTAGTGTCATGAAGTCCGAGACGACCGGATATTGGGGCACTACGATTTTATTAACCTCCTGTAAATCAATAATGAATCTGGAAATCTCAGTATCAGTCTCTTTTCAAAAGAGGAAGAATAGGTCTATTACAAATGTTATAAGGGACTTCTTCCACAATCCCAACCTTGATCAAATCCTTAACAATGTGCGTCAATGCTTCTTTGCCTTCCCGAGATATTTTATATTGGGGTAGTCGAGGAAATGAAGCGCCTTCCTTCACTTGAATATGCACTGGTGGAATAACCATTTGTCCCACATCGGTGTCTGATGTAGCCCATAAAGTACGAGGTAACGATGCCAGAGCGATATCCTCTTTGATAAGACAAGACGTCTCAATGATTGGCTAGCTATCATTTAAGATAACACGCACACGGAGAAACAGCGGCCCTCATCCTCCTCGACCTCTCCGCGGCCTTCGACACTGTCTGTCACCGTACCCTAGTACAACGCCTCAGCAACGTCGGAGTCCAGGAGAAGGCACTGGAGTGGATCATCTCCTTCCTCGCCGGAAGGACACAGAGAGTCCGTCTCCCTCCGTTCAGATCTGAAGCCACCGAAGTCATCTGCGGCGTTCCTCAAGGCTCCTCGCTCAGTCCAACTCTCTTCAACGTCTACATGAGCCCCCTCGCAGACATCGCACGCCAGCACAACCTCAACATCATCTCCTACGCCGACGACACCCAGCTGATCCTCTCCCTCACCAACGACCCCGCCACCGCCAGAGCCAACCTTCACGAAGGGATGAAAGAGGTAGCCGAATGGATGAAGAACAGCCGCCTGAAACTGAACTCGGACAAGACGGAAGTCCTCATCCTGGGATCCTCACCCTCCGCCTGGGACGACTCCTGGTGGTCCCCCGCCCTAGGCAGCGCACCCAAACCAACAGACCACGCACGCAACCTGGGCTTCATCCTGGACTCCTCCCTCTCCATGACCAGACAAGTCAACGCCGTCTCCTCGTCGTGCTTCAACATCCTGCGCATGCTACGTAAGATCTTCCGTTGGATCCCCACCGAGACCAGGAAGACGGTCACCCAGGCCCTCGTCACCAGCCGTCTGGACTACGGCAACTCCATCTACGCCGGAACCACCGCCAAACTCCAGAAGAGACTCCAACGGATCCAGAACGCCTCAGCACGACTCATCCTGGACATCCCCCGTCGCAGCCACATCTCCGGACACCTGAGAGATCTGCACTGGCTCCCGGTCAACAAGAGAATCACCTTCCGTCTCCTCACCCACGCACACAAAGCCCTACACAACCAAGTCCCAGGATACCTCAACAGCCGCCTCAACTTCTACGCTCCCAAACGCCAGCTTCGATCGACCGGCCACGCCCTCGCCGCCGTCCCCCGCATCCGAAGAGCCACCACAGGGGGACGGTCCTTCTCCTACCTTGCTGCCAAGACATGGAACTCCCTCCCGACCCACCTCCGCCTGACCCAGGACCACCTCGCCTTCAGGAAGCAACTCAAGACCTGGCTGTTCGAGCAGTAGCGGACCCCCCTCCCCTTGCGCCTTGAGACCCTCTGGGTGAGTAGTGCGCTATATAAATGCTTTGATTGATTGATTGATCACACCTTCTTGGGAACAACGTACTGTATCACGAAAATGTTTAAGCATATCGATACCCACAATGTTATCCGGCGTGGTAGGGGATAGCAAAAATGGTCATGCTGCAGTGAATTTATCAAAACTGAATGCAAGTGGCTGTGACAGTGGGCCAGATGTAGGTGTCCCATCAAATCCTATCGATGTTATCATTGCACCAGAAAGGGGAGCCTTAGGAACCATTTTTTTAGACAGAGCACTACAAGTAGCTTCTGTATCAACCAGAAACCGATCAGTAGAGCCCAAGACATTCGCATCAATATACGGACCTTTCTGATCTTCTGGGACCTGAACCGGTTCCTTTAGCCCATCCTAGGCATTCCTATGCATAATCAGAATCCCCAGGACCACCATCTGAATAATCTGACATTTGATATTGATTACTGGGCCATAGTCATAAGGATGATTGGGGAAGACGTAGTCCATGAACTCTCGCTGGCCTTCAGGCGACTAGCTATTCTGGCAACACGTTAGCGTCAAATTTGTCGACTAACAGATGCTTACCCATGTCATCTGTCAATGACTGTCCACTAAAGTCATAGAACATTTCTTCAAATCAAGTAAAGAAATCAGAAACTGACTCATCTGCTTTTTGTTTACAAGACGCTAACGTTGTCTAATCTATTTTTTTAGGGGATATGAGAGTTTTCAACTTAGTCACAATAGCTTTGGGAAGATCTAATATCTCCTGTTGTGGTTTCTGCGCAGGCTCGCTAACCGCATCCATTTCTTCTAAATGCACCCAAGTATCACCATATGCTACATTATCATCTATTTTCCGAATTGTTCTCCACATATCAAGGGGCAAAATAAGCCCAAAACCATATTGATATCTGGCAAAGTCATAGTGCAGGAGCTAATGGCTCCTTCCACTTCTTCATAGAAAGCAGCCGGATTTTTCCGCAAGTCAGGCAAAGCAGCCTTAAGAGCCATAACATCTGCTCTACTCCAAGGAGTATAGACCCAATTATAAACAAAATATCCCTTCTCATCATCTGAATCTTTATTGGCACTTGTTCCCGCACCCTTCGGAGAAACATACAAAGGCGCAGCTTCACGCATTGGTTTCACAGTAATTATAGTATCATTAGGATCTTTATCTGGCCCCGTAACTTCTTATCACTTCTTAAAGTTAGGATTTTTCTCAATTTAGGAGCCCTAACTTTACTACTCCTAAACTGAGAAAAATCCTAACTTTAAGACTTTCGGTATTCACAGAAGGCATTTAGGAGTCCTAAAGTTAGGAGTCCTAACTTTACTACTCCTAAACTGAGAACAATCCTAACTTTAAGACTTTTGGTATTCACAGAAGGCATTTAAGACTCCTAACCTCTGTGAATGCCGAAATGAGTAAGTGTCTTCTGTGAATACCAAAATGAGTAAGGGCCATATGTATCAAGCACTAATGCGTTCGCAAACGCCGAAATTCACAGAATTTCAGCGTTTGCAAACGCAATAGTGCTAAATGGTATGTATGAAAGAAATCTGTGTGGAAAATAAGGAATCACAAAATTTGCGATTCCTTATTTTGCGATTGCATTTAAGGAATCGCAAATTTTGCGATTCCTTAAATGCAATGTGAGAAGCATTAAAAAAATGCAAATTGGCCTTAAGGAATCGCAAATTACCACCAACTTCAAGTTGGTGGTATTTTGCGAATTCCTTGGAAAATGCACTTTTTTTTGCATTTTTCAAAGTGCAATGTGAAGCACAAACATGCCCTTAGGGCATGTATGTGCACCACATGTGCACCCATGCTAATTTCAGGGGTGCAACATGGTATCCTTTGGACACCCCTGCACCCTTGAAATTATTCTCAATTTGTGATTCTCAAATTGCGAATCGCAAATTGAGAATAACTTCCCATTCATTCCTATGGGCCTCCTGCCCATAGAAATGAATGGGAAAGTATTCCTTAATTGTGATTCGCAAATTGCTAATCGCAATTAAGGAATACTAAGAAATCACTAAAAAAGTGCGATTTTGTACATACATCCCTATGTGCGATTCTCAAATAGCGATTTCTAAAAAATCGCTATTTGAGAATCGCAAATCAGGTTGTTGATACATATGGCCCTAAGTGCCTTCTCTGAATATCAAAATAGTAGTAAATTTAGGATTTTGTCTTACATAGTTCTGTGAATCGGGCACTTAGTGTTGTGACTGAAACAGACAACCAGGGTGGTGCACCAGTCCAATTGTTCCTATTCTCTGTATATCTGCCTTCAGTTTGCATCTCTCAACGGCAGATGCAGGAGTAGTTTGTGCAAACCAATTATGACTACATCACAGATTATCTACAACGGGAACACAGCTAAGAGGTGCGGCCATTGGAGTCCACCGTTGATTCTTGCCCTCCATACATGTTAATTTGGGGACTGCTTGTGTTTCACCCTGACAAGAATGTGGTTGTTTCTTTGATAGGGTTTCATCCACCTCAACCTATAACCCAATTTCTGAGAAGGGTGTTAGGTTGCTAGATGACATTTTAACTTAGATAGACATTTTTATTTTATTCCCACTCATTGCTCACAACCTGCATTAAGGCTGTTGTAATAACATCCTGGGTGCCTATTTTACATGTGCTAGGAAAAAGATTGAACATGTTGAAATAAACCCTTTTGTAATCATCAAAAGGGATTTAGACAGAATGTCAGAAATAGAAATACAGTGGGACAAAATATTGGGTAAAGAATATTGAGGACAAAAATATTGTGAAGGCAAGTTTCCATAGGTAAGCAAAGTTTGACTATATATAACTCCACATAGATGTGGAGTTACGAAGAGTAAATCTATACTTACTTATTTTCGATTATCTTCTCAATCGATTAGTCCTCAATATTTTTTACATGATATTCTGTCCACACAATATTTGTTTTCCGATATTGTGTCACTAATCCGATAATAGAATTTTTCTTAGTTCAGTGACTGTGTTTGATATTGAAAAGAATGAAGCTGGGCGCTCAAATCACCACTGCGTCCCAGAATCCCTTTTTAGGTCTTGGCTGTCAAAAGCAGCGCGCATGCACTGCTCTTGGCATCCGAGAGCTTCTTGGAATCGATACAGATTCCGAAGCTCTCGGAGGCGGAGTTGAAGCCCCACCCATCTTTTCAATTGGCTAGCATCAGCTTCCATGCAAAACGCTGGCTTTTCATTGTAAAGGAGGCTTCTTAATCCCTCCTTGTTGCCACCTTGTCTCCTTTTAGCCACGACAACCGGGATTTGATCTTTTACCGGCGGCGTGACACACTCTCCTTTATTTATCCCTAATGCACTTTTTCCTTCTCACTTCGGCTTTGGCGAAGTCAGCCGCATGTTTATTTTCACGTCAAAGTGAAAGCGCGATGCCGAAGTAAACATGCGGCTGACTTTTTAGAGCTGCAGCCGAGTATGTATTTTTTTGTTTTGCGTTTTGTTTGTATGCTGTTTGTTTTGTTCTCGTACATGTTTCCTAAGCCTATTGTGGAAGAAAGGCATTCCTTCCACCATGGCCTTTAAAGCCATCAGAAGCTTTTGCGTGGTTGAAAGAATGTATAAATACAAAATTAAAATATTTTACATTTCAATCACGAGTCATTTCAGAGACTTATTACTAATATTATTACATTGGTGCCTGGGGCATTGCAGGTATGCCTGTCATGTAATAACCATAGCTAGGCATTCGACATTCAAATCCATAATCTTGCTTGGAGTGCCCACTAGGTAATCTTCTCTGACGTGGTCACTGTTACCAAACTAATATTATTAAGAGCTCAGGATGATTTTCATATACCATAAGTAGCTCTATTACAGAAAAGGGTGGAGACCCCTGCTATAAATAGGGTGTAATCACAAACTTAAAAAAGAAAAATCAAGAAATGTATTGAACTCTGTAATCTGGACTCATTATTATGAACCAGCTTTGGCAAATAACGAATCCTATGAAAACCAAGCACAAGTGGTTAAAATAGCAAAAGTGTGTATGTAATTTATATACTAAAGCCACACCCTTAAGCTTGGTCAGGTCATTTGAAGCACTTGCTTCTGACTTGAACAGGACCACTATTAACAAGTGGGACTGCGGCTTCATGAAAAGATTTCAATGCATTTCCATTCCACTTTTGAGGAACATCTAGTGAAGACTAGTGGAACTGTGGGTTGAAATTAGAATTTCAATGCAATTGCATTTGATCTTTGAGAGACACCTAGTAACAACTCATGGAACTGCACCTTCTTGAAAGAATATTAATGAATTTGCACTTGACATGAGAGACACCTAGTAGATTAGTAAAACTGCAGTTTAAAGTAAGAATTTCAAAGCTTTTGCATTTGACTTTTAGAGGGACACCTAGTAAACACTTGTGGAACTTCAGCTTAATTAAAGAATTTAAAAGTGTTTACATTTGATGTGTCATGGAACACCTAGTAACCGCTACTGAAGCTGCAGCTTCATTTAAGATTTGCAATGATTTTGCATCTGACTCAATATGATGCCTCGTAATGACTAGTGGAACTGTAGCTTCATGTAAGAATTTAAATACACTTGCATTTGACTTGTGAAGGACACCCATTAATGACTTGTGGAACTGCACCTCCATGAGAGAATATCAAACCTTTATTAGACGAGCAAAAGTGGTTATGTACATTTTAATGTTGAAGCACCACTCCCTCAACTTTGTGAAGGACATTTTAAGCAGTTGAATCTTACTGGAGTGCGACATTTGTCATCAACGCAAGTTAATGTAGCATTGTGACAGACTTGTTAAGCAGTTACTTCTAACTTGAGAGGTGCGTCTAGTAAAGTTCTGACTTGGAAAGGAAATCTAGTAGTTACTTGAGGCAACTGTAACAATGTGAAAGGCCAGAAAGATTGGCTTTGCCAATGCTTGTTTCTTTTGTCTGCAAACCTTTACAGACTTTGATTGGGGTATAAATTGTTTTCGATGACATGCTTACAAATCAGCGTTGAACAGCATGGTGTGGGATTCAATCCTCTGAATGTATTCCAACAGGTTCATTTTGTAGCTAAAGAGCACATAATAAACTGTACTCAAACACATCTTGGATAGGCAATGGTAGTAGCTCTATGGTAATGCCTTCTTCCTGGAACAGACGTATAAATGCATATACATTTTTTCACTTTCTTGTTATTTCCAGAGTCTACAGCAAGCTAGAAAACCGAGCTTGTGGGATCATGTTCATTGACTTTAAGTGGTTTAGACACTTTCTTTTTTACATTTATGTAATGCCTCAGCCATGCCACTGACTTCCTGTAATCATCATGCATAAACCATGGACCCTTTATCCAACAGTGGAAATTGCTTTTGATACTCTAGCTAATAATCCTCTGAGTTTATTGGTCGATAATCTAGGATTATCGGCAAATGCCATTTACTGCACTAATAATCAAATTGATCCTTTAGATGCTTCCATCCAAAATATTATCTGTTACCTTCTCCATCTACAGAGATATAATCTGGCATATTCATCTATACGCTTACATCTTGCAGCCATTGCTGCATACCTACAAAACAGACAACATATGTTGTTGTTTAGAGTACCAGCAATAAAAGCTTTTATAGAAGGATTAAAAAGAATTATTCCTGCTAAGTTACCACCCTCTCCAGTGTGGAACCTAAACATTGTTCTTACCAGGCTCATGGGACCCCCTTTTGAACCTTTACACAAATGTGAACTGCAGTTTATCACATGGAAAACAGCTTTCCTCATTGCTATTACCTCTCTTAGAAGAGTTAGTGAAATTCAAGCTTTCACTATACAAGAACCATTCTTACAATTACACCGTAACAAAGTGGTTCTAAGGACTAATCCTAAATTCCTTCCTAAAGTAATTACTCCTTTTCATCTAAACCAATCCGTAGAGTTACCAGTGTTTTTTCAAAACCCAGACTCTGTAGCGGAGAGAGCTCTACACACAGTAAATGTCAAAATAGCTCTTCTCTATTACATCGATAGGACCAAATCCTTTCACAAAACAAAGCAACTATTTGTAGCTTTCTCTCCACCACATAAAGGCAACCCCATTTCTAAATCAGGAATTGCAAGGTGGATTGTTAAATGTATACAAATATGCTATCACAAGGCAAAATGCACATTAACAGTTCCTCCTAGAGCACACTCCACACGCAAACTAGGAGCCTCCATGGCTTTCTTAGGGAATATTCCCCTAGAAGACATCTGCAAGGCAGCAACATGGTTTACAACACACACCTTCACTAAACACTATTGTGGTGATGTGCAAGCCAAGCAGCAAGCTGCAGTAGGCCAAGCTGTCCTCAAAACTCTCTTTCAAACTACTGCAATGGATACAGGTGACCAACGCTAGGGGAGACACTGCTGCACAATAAATGCAAAGTGTAGAATCTGCAGCTCATATGCCTCGAGCGGAAAATGCTACTTACCAGTATGCATCTGTTCTTGGCATGTAGAGCTGCAGATTTCTACACGCCCTCCTGCCTCCCCGGGACCTGTACCTGTTCCAGTTTTATCTTAATTAGATATACACGCATGGACATCCCTTCTTTCTTTCTACTAACTCCATCATTTCCCATCATGGCAAAAAACAATCTAAGGATGGAGCCGATGCCGATGCCGAAGCGCACTATCGTCCAAGGGAGGAGTCACCTATCTTGTGACTACAAAGACTTCTTCCAAGACGACAACAACATGCAATCATCCAAGCCCAACACCAGGTGGCGATCTAATGCAAAGTGTAGAAATCTGCAGCTCTACATGCCAAGAACAGATGCCTACTGGTAAGTAGCATTTTCCTTTCTTACGGTGCTGAGAGCACCGCCGCCACAATGTTAAAAATGCAGGTGCGCCCGCCACTGTGGCGGGCGCATCCTAATACCCCCCACGGGACCCCTGCCCTTATGGCGGGCGGTCCCGTTATCCGATAGGATGGCGGGCGGACAAAGTCCGCCCGTCATGCTAATGGCCCCCTTTGTATGGATCCAAAGAAAAACATTATTGCAATTCGCTTACACTTCGGGCAGAGGTGGTAACCACTGAAAATGACACCTTCCCAAAGTTGTTTGGCCAATGTAACCAAGGTAGAGTACAATTGCCCTGGACATGGATATTGCTCATATGCATCAAGCAATGAAACAACGAGTAACTGTTTCACAGGTACGGGAAGCAGTTTAAGTTGTGGGTCCAAGAAGGCATAGAGTTTGTTTATGTTACTGCTTACATGCACGTGGTAAACTGCCCTGTAATTGTAGATAAAAGATCATCAAGAGAGGAAAGAATTTCTATTCACTGCCATGTTTACATTTGCTTTTGCACTGGTAATAGATAAAATGATGACCCCACTTGCGAAAGAATGGTTGAAGAACTTGCAGATGTAGTTCCCATTCGTGAATCTGTTGTGTCTGTCGACTTAACAGATCGGCTATCTAATTGTGAACTCCTGGAAGGTGTTCTGCAAGCAGATATATCTTTTGTGGAATGGCCCATCTCCAAATGTTTTGTGCGAGCTGGGACAGCTGCAGGGAATGTGTGCCTCCTTGTTTTTGAATGTAGTACATGGCTGTCATGTTGTCCATCTGTATTAAGACAGCTTTGTTCTGTATGTGCACTGGGAAGGACTTTAGTGCTAGGAAAATTGCCATCAACTCTAGGTGATTGATGTGAAGCACTTTTTGTTGAGCGGTCCATCTTCCCTGAGTTGTGAGGTGGAGCAGATGTGCTCCCCATCCTGTCAAGAATGCGTCTGTTATCAGTACTATCTTTGGAACTGGCTCGAGGAACGGCCACCCTTTGGACAAGTTTTTGGTGTTCCACCACTGCAGAGTGATGTGTGCGGCTGTCCACCAACACCAGGTCTGTTAGTTGTCCTTGTGCCTGATTCCACTGGTGTGCTAGACATTCCTGCAATGGGCGAATTTGCAGTCTTGCATATGGGACAATAAAAATGCAAGATGCCATCATGCCTATTAATAGTGTGAACACTCTGGCTGGGAGAGAGTGTTGGTTTTGAAACCTTGTAACTAAGGCTTGAATGCTCTGTATCCTGGCTGGACTGGGATAAGCTAGAGCTGTATTGGTGTTTATGGTAGCCCCTAGGTATTGATATACATGACAGTGCTGGAGATGTGACTTGGTGTAGTTGTTTCTAAACCCCAAGTCGTGTAGTGTTTGAATTGTTCGAGATGTGTGTTGGACACTGATTGAATGACTTGGCTTTTATGAGCCAATCGTCTAAGTATGGGAAGACGTGGATATGTTGTCTTCTGATATGTGCTGCTACTACTGCTAGGCACTTTGTAAATACTCATGGTGCAGTTGTGCCCCTAATGGAAGGACTTTGAACTGATAGTGTTGTCCTTCTAATACAAATCTGAGATACTTCCTGTGAGAAGGATGTATGGGAATGTGGAAGAAGGCGTCTTTGAGGTCTAGTGTGGTGAGGAAATCGCCTTGCTGTAAAGTGATCATGTGAAAATGATCTTAGTGTATATACACATTGAGAGGTCTTAGGTCTAGAATTGGTCTTAGTGTCCCGTCCTTCTTGGGTATTAGGAAATAGAGTGAGTAAACCCCTGTTCCTTGATGTTGTAATGGAACTAACTCTATGGCGTCTTTTTGTAGTAATGAGAGTACCTCTTGTTGGAGCAGTGTTAGAAGTTCTGTGGACATTGGACGCTGTCTGGGTGGTATATGTGGAGGGGTAGCTGTTAGCTCTAGGCAGTAACCATACTGGATAATTTGTCATAAGCGATACAAGAAAACGCAAAATGCCCAACCTTCGCCGCCAGGTTTCCACACCCGTTGGCCAAGGGCAATGAGATATGGATGAACTGGTCAGGCAGATTTGCATTTGCTTTTCTGCCAATCCCACTAATACCATTAGTGGCACGCAAGCTCAGACAACAGTATCTCAAACTGATTCTGGTAGCTCCTACATAGGCACGCCAACCTTGGCTCTCCACATTACTAGAACTTTCTTTAGTTCCACACCAAAAACTGTCTCTGACACCATCCATGCTAACGCAGAACCATGGAGAAATCAGGTATCCAGATCCAAGTCAACTGAATCTGGCGATCTAGCCCCTGAAGTCTTAGAGTTTGGTTACCTTAACCTGCCACCAGACCGTATGAATATCATTAAAGAAGCCAGAAGACCTACTACTAGAGCTTATTATGCTGCTGAATGGAAAAAATGTGTCTTACCCAATTGTCTGTTGTGATGAATTCCAGACAGGTAGGAACTGTGTTAGTCTGCCCCCTACAGGAGTAGAATGCTGTTGGGGGAGCAGAAGGAAGTCACTGTTTTCGGTTGGGAGAGGTTCGATTATTGTTATTTCCTCAACCTCTTCCCTTGTTGTTGTTGCCTCTATAGCCTCCTCTAAAATATCCTTTATTAGAGGATGATTGTGTATTTGTTTTAAAGGAAGCTGAATTGTCTGATCCAGCTTGTTTGGAGCCTCCTCTGTAGAAGGAGCGACGAAAGGAGCCTCAAGACAGCCACCCGCAAACACCACCAACTAATTCGATCCACCAAGAAATCAGCATTTAAGGACCGTCTCGACAACAATTCTCATAACAGCAAGGAACTCTTCAATATCGTCAAAGAATTCACCAACCCTCCCGCAGCATCCAACGACATCACTAACTCCCAAGACCTCTGCAATGCGCTATCCTCCTTCTTCTACAACAAAATTGCCGACATCCACAACAGCTTCAAGAATACTCCCAATGACCAACTCACCCCACCCCCTTCTGATCTCACCCCTCCAACTAACTACCTCAATTCCTGGAACCCAATCACCATCGAAGATACCATTCGCCTCATGAACTCAATCCACTCTGGCTCACCTTCTGACCCCTGCCCCCACTACATCTTCAACAAAGCTGACTCCATCATTGCTCCCCAACTCCGCGATGTCATCAACTGCTCCTTCAACTCAGCCACCTTCCCAGAAATATGGAAACACGCAGAACTCAGCGCCCTTCTGAAAAAACCAACAGCAGACCCCTCAGAACTGAAAAACTACCGACCCATCTCCCTCCTCCCTTTCCCGGCCAAAGTCATCGAGAAAGCCGTCAACAGCCAACTCGCAGCCTTCCTTGAATCCAACAACTCCCTGGATCCCTCACAGAACGGCTTTCAAGCCAAACACAGCACCGAAACCGCCCTCATTGCGGCAACCGACGACATCCGAGCACTCCTGGACAACGGCGAAACAGTGGCCCTCATTCTACTCGACCTCTCCGCCGCCTTCGACACTGTCTGTCACAACACCCTCATACAACGCCTCAACAACATCGGCATACAAGGAAAAGCCCTGGACTGGATCATCTCGTTCCTATCCGGGAGAACACAGAGAGTCCGACTCCCCCCTTTCTACTCAGAGCCCACCGAAGTCATCTGCGGCGTACCTCAAGGCTCCTCACTCAGTCCCACCCTCTTCAACGTCTACATGAGTCCCCTCGCCTCCATCGCACGTCGACACAACCTCAACATCATCTCCTACGCCGACGACACCCAGCTGATACTTTCCCTCACCAAAGACCCCAACACCGCCAAGGACAACCTTCACGAAGGTATGAAAGAAGTAGCCGAATGGATGAAACAGAGCCGCTTAAAACTAAACTCAGACAAAACTGAGGTGCTCATCCTTGGATCCTCCCCCTCATCTTGGGACGACTCTTGGTGGCCTTCCGCTCTGGGATCAGCGCCCACACCCACTGACCATGCACGTAACCTTGGCTTCATCCTAGACTCCTCTCTCTCAATGTCCAGACAAGTCAACGCCGTATCGTCCTCCTGCTTCAACGTCCTTCGCATTCTCAAAAAGATCTTCCGCTGGATCCCCCTCGAAACAAGAAAGACTGTCACCCATGCACTGGTCACGAGTCGACTGGACTATGGCAACACTCTCTACGCCGGAATTACAACAAAATTGCAGAAAAAGCTCCAGCGCATCCAAAACGCATCAGCGAGACTCATATTAGACATCCCGCGCCAAGAGCACATCACCGGTCACCTAAAAAACCTCCACTGGCTTCCCGTCAACAAAAGAATTACTTTCCGCCTTCTTACCCACGCACACAAGGCCCTTTATAATCTAGGACCAGAATGCCTCAACTTCTACTATCCCACCCGCCAACTAAGATCATCCATTCAAGCCCTCGCCGCAGTCCCACGCATCCGAAAAACCACCATGGGTGGCAGATCCTTCTCCTTCCTGGCTGCCAAGACCTGGAACTCACTCCCCACCCACCTTCGCCTTACTCAGAATCACATCTCCTTCAGAAAAGAACTGAAAACTTGGCTATTCGATAAACAATGAACCCCTCCCTCTAGCGCCTTGAGACCCTCTGGGTGAGTAGTGCGCTCTATAAATGCCTGAACTTGAACTTGAACTTGCTTGGGTGGATTGCAGCGCTCCCATAGACTTGGCTGTGTCAGTGTCTTTCTTCATTTTTTCAAGTGCTGTGTCTACCTCTGGACCAAACAACTGTTGTTGGTTGAATGGTTGATTTAAGATAGTAGTTTGCACTTCTTGCTTAAATCCTGAAATGTGTAGCCACGCGTGCCGTCTAAGGAGGACACTGGTTTTTATTGCTCTGGATGCAGTGTCTGCTACATCTAGTGCGCATTTAATGGAGGCATTTGATATACGTTTACCCTCTTCAATGAGGTCATCTGCTTGTGCCTTATATTGGTTAGGTTGATGTTGTAAGAGCTTCTTCAGCTGATCATAGTGAGCCCTGTCGTATCTTGCGAGGAAGGCTTGTGTGTTAGCTATGCGCCATGTATTGCTAGCTTGGGCAGCTATTCTTTTTCCTGAAGCATCTATGATCTTTGATTCTTTATCAGGAGGTGGTGCTTCACCTGATGTTTGCGAATTTGCTCTCTTCCTAGCGTTTAAAACTACTAGGGAGTCTAAGGGTAGTTGTCCTTTAATGTAGGCAGGATCCCCAGGAGCTGCTCTGTACTTTTTGTCTATCCTTGGGTTTATAATTCCAGCTCTTACAGGGTCTTTAAACACTTCTGGTGCATGTTTAATGACTCCTTTAATCATTGGTAGTATTTGCACAGATTTTTGGGAGTGTTCAAAAGTGTCTAGTAAAAAATCTTCCGCTGCCTCATCTGAATGCATGGTGACATTGTGATAGATGGCAGCTCTATTAATTAAGTGTCCAAACCCAATATTGTCTTCTGGAGGAGGTTTAGATGGATATATATGTGGCTCAGGAATATCTGGAACGTCCTGTGGGTTTGGATACTCCCAGTCTGGTGAACCTGTTGGGTAGAGAAAAGGGTCATCTGGGTCTCTCCCTCCCCCCATGCTATACTCATCATCATCAACATTCTGAGGAGGTGTAAGTTGTGGAGAATGAGGAGGAGACTTTTGAGGTGAAATGTTTAAAGGAAGAGCAGGAGAAGGAGATACAGGAGAAGAAGGGTGCATAAGAGATGTGGCAGAGTCCTTCTTCTTGACAGGCACTGGAGGTGTAGGTGCTGTATCTGACTTCCTTTTCCTGTGTGGTGTAGTGGAAACATGTCATGTTTCTGGAACAATGTAGATCCTTTTTTGCAAAGGATCTGGTTGGAAAAGCTCCTCTTCTTGAGGCACAGCCTTCGGAGCCGATCTTTTCGATTCAGAACCTGTTTGTTGCTTGTCCCTAGCCTTAGGAGCCGATGTTGAGTCCTTTGGCGTAGATTTTGGCACAGGAGCCTGTTTCGTGGACTTGGAAGGATCGGAAGCAGGCTTTGTTTGTTTCGGCATCGAGGGTATCGGCTTCGGAATGGAAGCTGTTTTTGGGGCATCGGAAACAGGCTTCGTTGTTTTCTGAGCTGCTTTGTCTCTCGGAGTCAACGGTTTCGGAGTGTCTTCCGGATCCGGGACTTCTTTTTGTTACGGTGCCAAGGGAGCAGGTGGTATCGGCACATGCGGTTTGCTCTGTATGGAGCTGCCGGAAGGCTTCATTATTTTCTTCGGAGCCGGGCCCGATTGCGGGGCTTTCAATGTGCTTTTTCAATCTCGACTGGGCCCCGCAGGCGGAGTATTGACCTTTGCCTTCGATTTTGGTGTTTGGGCTGGGGTTGGGGCAGTTGTACTCACACGTTGACCCGAAGGTATGGAGTCATCAGAGTCATCTGCCTCGGATACGATCTGGAGATCATCGGAATCTTCCTCCGGGACACATGGATCTTTGTCGAAGATATCCACTGGTTCCGGCGCTGGTCTCTGCATGTCGCGTCGACGGGCCCTCCAATCCCGAATGGTCTTTTTCGATCGAAAGGATGCACAGGCTGTGCAGCTGGATTTGCCGTGTTCTGGCGATAAGCACAGGTTACAGACCTCGTGATGGTCACTGCGTGGGAATTTTTCTCCACACTCAGGGCATCTTTTGAATGGCGTCCTTTCCATGAGGTGTAGGCCTCACGGCGTGGGTAGGTCCAACGGCCCGCGTTGACAACCGGAATTGAGCTGACGAAGTCTAGTCGATGTTTCTTGGTATTGAGTTGTTTGGTGAAGTTTGAAGAAATTTTAACGCGTCGAAGTACTTGAAAAGTAGATTTCGAACCGGAGCGGAAAAGTTTCATCCGAACCCAGTGGCGGAAAAAAACAATCTAAGGATGGAGCCGATGCCCATGCACACTAGTCCAAGGGAGGAGTCACCTATCTTGTGACTACAAAGACTTGTTCCAAGACGACAATAAAATGCACTCATCCGAGCCCAACACCAGGTGGCGATCTAATGCAAAGTGTAGAATCTGCAGCTCATATGCCTCGAACATGACATTTCTCTGCACAGAACCTGCGGCGCTGTGGATGGTGCTCAGCTCTATGTGAGTTACTGTTCCTTCGTTGGTGTTCTGTATTTCCATAACATATACAATTTCAGACTCCTCTTCTTATTTCACCATGTCAAGGCTGTTTACTTGAGCCTATAACCCACTACACATCTCACTCTGGGCATCCCCAGGCAGTTACTTGCACCCTTCAGCAATAAGCTTCCATGCAGGTCTCTAATGGGGGTCCATGGAATGACCTTGTATGCATTTTGACATTTTGGATCCTGTAATTCTTCTAAAGTGGCATTCTGAGCATGCTCAAATACTTTCTTGAAATTCTATTGAAGTGAAGTTGAATTTCGAATATGCTACTTACCAGTATGCATCTGTTCTTGGCATGTAGGTCTGCTGACATTCATATCTTGTGCATAGATCGCCGCCTAGTGTTGGGTTCGGATGATTGCAAATGGTTGTCCTGGAAGAGTCTTCGAAGTATCACGAGATAGGTGGCTCCTCCCCTGGACTACAGTGCGCATGGGCATCGACTCCATCCTCAGATTGTTTTTCGCCATTGTGGCAAAGATGGAGTGTAACACCGTGAGTGATGACCATGCTAAGAATAATTGTAAGTGCTGCAGCCGCTACAGGCGCCGGGGAGGAGGGCGGGCGATATGAATGTCAGCAGCCCTACATGCCAAGAACAGATGCATACTGGTAAGTAGCATATTCGGTTCGAGGCATGTGGGCTGCTGAATTCATATCTTGTGCATAGAATACATAGCAGTACCTCCATTAGCGGCGGCCGCCTGTGCCAGCTGCAGCAGTTTGAAAAAGTGTCTTTAGAACAGCCTGCCCTACAGCTGCCTGCTGTTTGGAGTGCACATCTACACAGTAGTGCTTTGTAAATGTGTGTGTGGTAGACCATGTGGCTGCTCTACATGTCTTCTAAAGGAATATTTCCAAGGAAAGCCATAGAGGCCCCCAACTTTCGCGTGGAGTGGGCCCGTGGGGGAACCGTTAATGTGCACTTGGCTTTATGATAGCAAATCTGAATGCACTTAACAATCCACCTGGCTATACCTGCTTTGGAAATGGGTTTGCCTTTGTGTTGTGGCGCAAAGGCAACAAACAGTTGTTTTGTTTTCCGAAAATCTTTGGTCCTATCTATGTAATACATCAGAGCTCTTTTGACGTCTAGTGTGTGGAGCATTCTCTCCGCCACTGACTCAGGATTTTGGAAGAACACAGGCAGTTCTATAGTCTGATTGATATGGAACTGTGAAACCACTTTAGGAAGAAACTTAGGGTTAGTGCGAAGTACCACCCTGTTGGAGTGAATCTGTATGAATGGCTCTTGGATAGTTAGTGCCTGGAGTTCACTAACGCGTCGCAGCGATGTGATCGCTATTAGGAAAGCCACTTTCCACGTCAAGAACTGAATCTCGCATGAGTGTAGAGGCTCAAAAGGCGGACCCATCAGTCTGGTGAGGACCACATTTAGGTTCCATTCAGGAGCTGGTGGGGTCCGGGGAGGAATAACTCGTTTGAGTCCCTCCAGAAAGGCTTTATTGGCAGGCACTCTAAAAAGTGAGAGATGCTGCCTGTTTTGCAGATAAGCTGCTATTGCGGACAAATGTATACGAATGGAAGCATATGCCAGATTGCATTTGTATAGGTGTAACAGATAACAAATGATGTTGTGAGTAGATGCGTCTAGCGGGTTGATGTTGTGGTTTGCACAATAAATGACAAACCGCTTCCATTTTGCCGCATAACATGCTCTGGTGGTGGGCTTCCTTGCCTCTTTAATGATATCCATACAGTCGGGAGGCAAGTTGAGGTAGCCAAATTCTAAGACCTGAGGAGCCAGATCGCCAAGTTGAGCTGTTGCGGATCTGGATGCTAAATGTCGCCATGGCTCTGGGTCAAAAGCCTGGGCGTGAGGTGCAGCCTTTGATGCGGTACCACGGATAGTTCTAGAAACGTGGTGTACCATGTTTGGCGTGCCCACGTGGGAGTGACCAGGATGAGTGTCATCGAGTGTTGCTTCAGCTTGCATGCTACCAGCGGTATTAGAGGTGCTGGGGGAAAAGCGTACGCAAATATGCCTGACCAGTTCATCCAGATCGCATTGCCCTGCGACTGTGGGTGTGGAAACCTGGCGGCAAAGCTTTGGCATTTTGCGTTTTCCTTTGTGGCGAACAGGTCGATCTCTGGATGACCCCACTGCTGGAAGTACGGGTGGAGTACTGATGGATATATCTCCCACTCGTGGATTTGGTGGCTGTAACTGCTGAGCAGGTCCGCCATCTAATTGTCTTTGCCCGGGAGGTGTTCCGCCATGAGGAAAATGTTCCTCTGAATGGCCCACTTCCACATGCTCTGAGCCAGATGAGACAACTGTGGAGAGTGTGTACCTCCCTGCTTCTGAATGTAGTACATGGCCGTCATGTTGTCCGTTCGGATCAACACGACCTTGTTGCACAGATGTACTTTGAATGCTTTCATCGCCATGAAGATAGCCATCAGTTCTAGAAGGTTGATGTGCATCTTCCTTTGCTGCGTTGTCCATAGTCCCTACACTGTGTAGTGGAGTACATGAGGTCCCCATCCCTGGAGAGATGCGTCCGTTGTCAGAATAATCTGTGGCACAGGCTCCTGGAACGGTCGGCCCTTGCAAAGGTTTTGTGGATTCCACCAATGCAGAGAGTTGTATGCACGACCGGTCACCAACACTAGGTCTTTCAAATGTCCGTGAGCCTGATTCCACTGACGTGCTAAGCACTCCTGAAGCGGACGCATATGTAGTCTCGCGTGCCATCATGCCTATAACTGCATGAACACTCGTGCCGGAAGCGAGCGTTGTGGTCTGAATTTTTGTATCAGCAATTGAATGCTGTCGATCCTCACTGAATTCCGCTGTGCTTTGGCTGCCAGAGTATCTATTGTCGCGCCCAGATACTGCCGTACGTGGGCGGGCTGAAGGTGGGACTTTGGATAATTCAGTGAAAACCCCAGATCGTGAAGAAGGTGAATGGTGTGGGACATGTGGGCGGCACACTGCTTGGACGACTTTGCTTGGATAAGCCAGTCGTCCAGATAAGGGTAGACGTGAACGTTCTGTCTCCATAGGTGTGCTGCCACTGTAGCCAGGTACTTTGTAAACACCCTGGGTGCTGTCGTCACTCCGAAAGGGAGGACCTTGAACTGATAATGCTGATTGTGAATGGTGAACCTGAGGTATTTTCTGTGTGACGGGTGTAGTGGAATATGGAAATATGCATCCTTCAGATCTAATGTTGCGAGGAAATCTCCCTGACTGAGTAACGGTAGAACCTGCTGCAATGTTAGCATGTGAAAGTGTTCTGATAGAATGTACTGGTTTAGGGGTCTGAGGTCCAGTATGGGTCTGAGGGACCCATCCTTTTTTGGGATCAAGAAGTACAGCGAGTACACTCCCTTACCTCTTTCTTCCACAGGCACGAGCTCTATTGCTCCTTTTTGCAGCATGACGACTACCTCCTGCTGCAATAAGTGCAAATGCTCCGTGGACATAGGATGGTGTCTTGGGGGTATGGTGGGTGGAGTGGATGTTAACTCCAGACAATAACCGTACTGGATAAGGTTCCTCACCCACCTGTCTGTAGTGATGGATTTCCAGACTGGCAGGAACTGTTGTAGTTTCCCCCCGACCGTGTGGTATGGTCGGTGGGCAGTGACAAGGCGTCACTGTTTGTTAGCGGCGGAGGACCGGGAGCTGTTGTTTCCACGACCTCTGCCCTTGGCGCTGTTCCCACGATAGCCACCTCTACTTTGTTTGGTGTAAGTGGTTTGCGCGCCTCCTTTACTGTACTGTGTTTGCTGGGACAGCTGGCCTCTGGAAACTCCTCTATTGTTTGAGCGACAAAAAGAACCACCCCGGAACTGCTGCGACTGTAGGGCCCCCATAGACTTTGCAGTCTCAGTGTCCTTTTTGATCTTTTCCAAGGTGGTGTCCACCTCAGGTCCAAATAAGTGATCAGGGTTTACAGGCTGATTCAGTATGGTGGTTTGTATCTCCGGCTTGAAACCGGAGATTCTCAGCCAGGCATGTCGCCGCAACATTACACTAGTGTTAATGGCTCTGGCCGCGGTGTCTGCTGCATCCAGTGCACACTTGATAGATGCATTTGATATAAGCTTCCCTTCCTGTATGAGCATCTCTGCTGCCTCCTTATATTCATCTGGCAAGTGTTGTAACAGGGTCTCAAGTGTATCGTAATGGGCCCTGTCATATCTGGCTAAGAGTGCCTGAGTGTTGGAGATGCGCCATATATTGGCCGCTTGAGCTGCCACCCTTTTCCCTGATGCTTCTAGCACTTTAGATTCTTTGTCAGGGGGAGGAGCATCACCCGTTGTTTGCGAGTTTGCCCTCTTCCGGGCATTGGAAACAACCAGAGAGTCCAACGGCAACTGCCCCTTGATATAGGTAGGGTCCCCAGGTGCGGGTTTGTACTTTTTCTCGATTCTGGGGTTTATCACCCTTGCCCTTGTGTTCTCTTTAAAAATGTCTCCAGCATGTTTTAAGACACCTTTCAGCATTGGCAGAGTCTTGACAGTTCTCTCTGAGGTGGAGAAGGTATCAAACAGAAAGTCCACTTCAATAGGGTCAGCATGGAGCTGGACATCATGATTTTTGGCTGCCCTTTCAATAAGTGCATTAAACGCCGCCGAGTCTTCAGTAGGCGAGGTTTTCCCAGCATACACATGACTGTCTGGGGCAGTTTGTGGATCTCCTGGGTCAGCAGCATATGCCCAGGGTTGATTGTAATCTTCAGGATCAGTGTCTATAGGATAACTGTACTCCTCATTGTCACTTTCCCCTGTCTCCACATCCGAGTAAGTGGGCGAGATAGGAGCAGTTTCTTGGCCATGTGGTGATATAGGTTCCACAAGAAGAGGTGATGTAGTAGAATCCTTCTTCTTTTTCAATGGAATTTTATATGACTCCATAAGCTGTTCAGGGGCGATCTTTCTTTGGTAGATTGAAAGTCTACCTTTGTCTGCGTTGATGAATTGCCTCGACTGCTCTTCAGGTGGAGGCTGTCGATGCTTTGTGACCACTTCCGCAGTTGTAGGCTTCGGCCCCGTGGATACCTTCTTGGGCGTCTCGACGGCCGCCTTAGGGGCGAAGGCCTTAGGTACCACTTTCGGCGGCAGCGTGAACTGTATGGGCGCCGACGATTTTTTAGGTGTACTGGCAAGCTTCGTTGGCGGAGTATTCTTCGGTCCGACAGTTGAAGCCTTCTCCTTAATGCGTTTGAGCGATTCCGACACCTGCTTCGAAAAGGAGGCGGAAGGCAGCCCCGACTCGACGGAGCCCTCTGAGCCACCGCCCGGCGTGGACTCGAGGGTCATACCGCTCTTAGCCTTGTGTGGCCGACTCGCAGGATCGAGAACCCTCTGAGCTCCGAGTCCTTTTTCTGTGTCGACGGCCTTCGGCGCCGATTTCTTCGGGTCGACGGCTTTGACCAGTTTTTTCGGTGCCGCAGTGTTCGGCTCGACACCCTTTAGCGACCTCACCGGGTCGATAACACTCTTCTGCTTTGTCGGCGCCGATAGTTCGGAGGACTTCGAGCCGATCAAACCAATACGCACTTTTGGTTTCGATTGTGCCTCCAGTGCTTTCGGTTGTGTAGACACCGATGCTTTCTCTTTTAGTTTCGATTGGTCGACCAGTGGCTCGCCATGAATGTCCGTAGCCGGGCCCTGAGGCGAGGCCGTAGAACGAATTGTACGATCTTGGGTAAGGCCATGTGGAGTTCCCTCGACCTGAGCCTTATCGAGTGTCTTGGTCTGGGCCCCCGTACCAACGGGTGGGTTCTGCTCTTCGCCTTAGCTATCTTCTCCGGCCCCAAAGGCCACATCGTCGTCTCCTACCTCGTCGACGACGTCTTCAATATCGACCACTTCGACATCAGCGTCGTAGTTGGAGTTGACCTCCGATGCAGGATCAGACTCCTGAACTTCCTGCTCGACTCCCTCATCGTCCTCGGTATCGAAAATGTTCACCGGGTCAGGTGCCGTCTCCTGGGCCTCCTTGCGCGCTGCGCGTCGAAGTCGAATCGTCTTCTTGGAGCGGAAACGAGAACAAGCCACACAGCTGGCTTCATCGTGATCCTGGAGACAGGAACTTGTTGCACACCGGGTGGACGTCGATATGAGGATATTTTGAGTTGCAAACGGGACTTCTCTTGAACGGGCTCCGTTCCATGATGGTTCGTCGATAAGGCCTCTGGCATCGACCGGGCCTTCAGTGCCGAAAAGCCACGCGGCTCTTCTGGAGGTTCGTCTCGGAAACCGAGCTGGAACAAGAACTGGGCACCGATCGCAAGACAATACCGACGATAACTAAAGGCCTTTTGGCCAAAAAGAAAGTTTGTTATAGATTCCAAACTTGAGTTAACAAATATGCATCCGAACCCAATGGCGGAAAAAAACAATCTGAGGATGGAGTCGATGCCCATGCGCACTGTAGTCCAGGGGAGGAGCCACCTATCTCGTGATACTTCGAAGACTCTTCCAGGACAACAATGTGCAATCATCCGGACCCAACACTAGGCGGCGATCTATGCACAAGATATGAATTCAGCAGCCCACATGCCTCGAACATTTAGCATTTCATTCCCTTGATGAGGAACCGGAGCCCATTTACAGAGGGGTATCATACTACGTTGTCGAAGACCTTTTATGGAAGAAGTGTATGTTTATCGTGAAGTTTATGTCAGCAGTGTATTCTTGTCATGTGTGAAGAACAAAATTACTCTTTTATCATATTTTTTGGCACAGCACCTTGATGTACAGTGAAGTAAAAGGAATGAGAGACGGAATGGCTAGGATGTTAAATCTCTAGTGTAAGGATATAAAGATGTGTGAATGAAGGGGCTTATTTAAAAACCCCTTGCGCCACCGGCGCGTCACTTTTCGTGGCACACCGGCATAGCATTTTGCCGCTCCATATATTCACAAGGCCATGAAAAGCCACCCTACATGGTTTTTCCTGTCCTCATATATACGGCCCCTTTACACGTTACACTTTGCATGAAAGGGGCATTCCATAGGTGTTGCAGTGGGTGTTCCTACACAACACCCATGGAACCTGACACATTTCCAGATTTACAAGAAATGGTAAAGTGGAAATGCGTCTGAATGCTACCCCTTCCCAGAGGAGGCGTAGAGAGGCGCAATGAGGAGAAATGTATTCATTTCTCTTCGTTTTACTCCTCATTCTATGCATGCTGCATTCTGCAGCACACATAAAACGAGGAAATCACCTTTTGTGATTTTTTATGTGTAGGTAGGTATCCCTTCCAGCACATAAACAATCATTAAAAAAATTACATTCTGCAACTTCTAGGTGTGCTAATGCAGCACTCATAGAAGTTGAAAAACGCCATTTCAGATTGTGTATGTGCAGGAATGGACACCTTCCTGCACATAAACAATCGTCCCCATGATGCAGGCATCTTTGCACCATGGTGCGCTGGTGGTTGTGTCGGCGCATGGCAGTCAATTGTGAATCAGCGCAGGGGAGAACAAAGGGATCTGTCATACCGTTGTAGATATGATGCATCCCTGTGCTTCGGAATTAACGCAGCGTGGCGCAGCCAAATGGCTTATGGCACGTGCTGCGTTAATTCTTTTTAAGACCCGTAGTGTTTAGGTGTTGTATATGTATTGCGGGTTGCATGAATTCTGTCAGTGGAATGGTGGTATTTCTACAAAACAAATTGGATATTGGTAATGTACATGTACAACAAAATATGGATCTTGGTAAAGTACATATTAAGTATAGTAAGGTTTATAGAATGCAGAGGGCCTCAAGTGATGTCAGTGGTAAATGAGTACCCCCCGCCCCCTCCCCGGGTATGATTAGCTTGATGTGGGAGGCCATTGGACAGCACTGAAAATGGAAGGACCTCCTCCTGCCTCAGGAGGAAGAGCGACTGCAGGAGATCCTAATAGCTAGGATCCCATCCCAATAACGAGCGCCGGTTTCTGCTCCCTAGGTCAAACAATAGAAAGTAAAAATATCCTTGGAGTGTGGTGTAGGGTGGCGTGCAATTGAATTGTGCCAGTTTTTCGCTGTAATAATGCTAGATGCAATTTTACTCTTTCAATAATTTACTGTCCATTTCCCCATATTAACTTGACAGTACACGTGCTTTATGTAGCAGAGAAAGACCAAGCCTCTCAGATGTGTCAAGTTCCAGTTTTTTATCTGGCAGTTTAAATGTTGTATTTAGGACAACATGTATAGTTTGTCAACGATGTATCCATTGCATCCACAGCTAGTCATTAAAAGAAGATAATGGACTGATAATTAGATAAATGACTGCGCTTTATTGGCATGCACAAACATTTTTTGTTGCAGTCTCCTGTTGACTAAAGCTGAGAAATACTCAAGAGTTCAGATGTTCTAGGAGCTGAGAGTTGAAAATTAACACAGTTTTTGACAGATACCTCTCAAAAATCCTCACCGTGGTACACAGGAGCATGACTCACTTGACCGAGTTTTAACAATAACTCGTTGCTTTTTAAGGTTGCTGTGAAATCTCCTGGTGATGAATGGTTGCTCACATGTGTTACTTTACTGACACTGAGCTGAAGTAAATGTTTATGAAGAATTCTCAACTGAAGACTGCGCTGAGCCGAAGCCAGGAATTTGTCCCCTTTGAACTGTGCTTGTGTTTGCACATCTTCCTTAGGTGCCATCGACTCGATGATTTGGTTGTTGATTTTTGATTATTGTCTCACAAAGAGAAACCTTGAGCCAAGAACTGCATTAAAGCGTGAACCCACAAGACATCAGTGATTCTGTTTCACTGCCAGAAGATACAGGTGGTGCCTTTCTAGTTTGAAATGAGAAGTCTAGGCCTCCATGCAGCTCAATCTCTTTTAGAGTGTAACACATCTAAATCTGCAAAACTCTGCCATTTGGTACATGCAGCTCAACCTCTTTTTATTGTATAACACAGCGACGCTTAGGTTTGGAAGCCTCAGCTATCTGGTGCTGGAGTCTTTGGATCTGTTCCTGCATTTCTTTATGTTGCCTCTCTGCTCCCTCCTGAATCAGCAGTGCTTGTTCCTGTGGAATAAATGAGACAACGTGAGACAGCGGCAGCTTCTAGAAATACTCTGGAGTATACATTTGTAGTCACATCCACAAAACAAACATAAGAGACACCTGAAAAACAGCCAGTCAACAAGATCTTACCTGTTCATATCGCATAAACATTTAAATAATACCTAATCTTAAAATACATGGCAATGGTTGCTTATACTACTTTGTACAAAATGGCACACACATATATACCGGTATTGCCTCCAATGTACTGTGCTGAATAAAGCTCTCAAAAAAGAAAGGCTGATATTGTAAATACTGCTGCTGACCATTTGTATGGTTAATACTTTGGCAAAGCCACAATCTAGAGAGAGAAAATCAGGTTCTACTAAACTGCTTTCTCCTCCTTGTATGGCTAGCAGCTTTAGCTGTTTCCCAGTCTTTTGTAAAGAGGATACAAAATCATAATATGCAACATAGAGGTACTTTGGGTCAGCCTCCTTCAGCCACTGCTCATTCACAGTTTTGTTCATTCTAAAAGACAGCATCCTGAGTTTGAAATCAGATGAACCCCCTTCAGTCCTTAGATTTTATGGCAGTGTCCGTCAACCTTTGGATCAGTCCATAGTACAGCCGCAGGATAACTGAACTGCTAATGATGAGGCTGGAAGACGTTTAGCCTTATTACTTTCCACTCCACATTTGCAAGAGGAGAGGCAAAGGAGTCCATCTGCAGGCACTGCACTCTCCCACAAGTCTTGTAGGTCGCAAGCAAACAATGGCACGGCTGGTTTATAAAAGGGCTAATCCTATTTAGCTTGGGAATTTGGGTTTCTTATAATATCACATAAAAAGGGACTGTCAATTGCACTCCCATATTTATCTTTTTTTCCCAGGCATTTTGGCCGCTGCAGACGTGTGTTCTCCTCAAGAATACGGGACCAATCACATGTTCTATGACAAGCTCCCTTGGCAAACCTCCCCATTGTTTTTTTTATTAACCCTGTTGTTCTGAGAATTAACCTCTGTATATTAGATAAAGCTGTACTCCCAGCTGCTACACATGAGAGACTGCTCGCTGCCAAACACTCTACAGGTGTTCTCCATCTCATGGTAGCTGTAGTAAGCGCTATGTAAATACATTCATTGAGGGGGGTTTAGGATGATGGAGAACTAAGAGTTTGCCACCTAGAGCAACGTGAGGTATACGGGTGTCTTGCTGCAAGGTATACAGTGCGTGACATGCTGAGATGGCCACAGCAGCTGCTGTTGGCTGCAATTGCAGAGCGAATGTGTTGTCAGTCAACAAATCAATACTGCTTCTGCACCAAAGGAATCTGGGACTGGGGGTGTATAAAACCACCAGCCACTGCATGCCAGTGGCATGACAAAACCTTAGGGCCCTCCCCTGCAAGGAATGGTGAGCCCCCGTCAACTATGCCCATACCATCGCAGGAACCAACCACCCTGTAGAATTACTTCTCCAGTATTAGGGGTGTCTTTCATAGATTCACATGCCTGAATCATTCCCCGTCGTCGGAGTGGGAGTCCCACGGTACATAAAAAAGCAATATAATGCCATAAATATGTAGTAATACCAATAGAAATGAACCAGGAAGTAAAACAGCCAATGGTACAGTAGGCAAAAAACTTCCACATCTATGACTCTCATAGTCATTATGTATAGTCCAAACTGCAGCCAATCAGGCGCCAGCACCCACCAGAATGTTCTCCCCAGAGGCTCAGGCTCTCAGATTTTCTACCGCACGTCGTGTGAAGGGAGTCTCCCTGAGCTCTGCTCAGTTTCTTACTTCTAACTTCATTTGTGTCTTTACTTCAGGATGTCTTCAAAGAAATCTCTCTTTAGAGCCTGTGACTGCTGTGGTAAGCTTCGGCTTTTTGAAAAGGATCCACATAAAAAGTGTATCTATTGTCTCTACCCAGATCACCAGGCCTCGGACTGTAAGATCTGCAGAACCATGCCTCAAAAGACTCTCAGGGATAGAGAGGGTCGTTTACTGCTTTGGTTGAAGAGGCTAAAGGATTCTTCTAATCCTGTTTCTGAGGTAGGAAGTGTCACCTCTGGTTCTACTTCAGCCTCCAGGAAGAGGCCTGCGCCTGAGGGAATGTCATCGCCCAAGGCTAAACTGCCTAAAAAACAACCACCTGCTAAAGGACTGGATCAGCCTTCTACTTCTCAGGCTGTCCCCACATCCAAGGGCATGGAAGGCGCTTCTGCTTCCAAAAAGGGGAAAAACCTCAAGTTTCCCCTATCTTCTGAGAGGATTTTACCACAGACTTCATCTCCGCCTCCTGTGATGTCCTCTTCAGCTTCCTCGTCGACGAGATCGACGACTTCAGTGACATCTACGGTAACATTTTCATCTCCTAAACCTGGTATGGTTATGTCATCGTCTACGGCGTCTCCAACAATGGTTTTTGTTTCTGTGAGGCCTGTTTCGTCGACGTCCGTCGTCGACGCCTCGTGGTCGACACCTCTAAAGGCCTTACCGCCGACGAAAAAGGCTCCGTCGACGAGCTCGTCGTCAGGCTCTACGCCGTCGACGAAAATAACACCGTCGACGAAGAGTGACTCGTCGACGAAGACGGTCCCGTCGACGAAGAGTGTCCCGTCGACGAAGGGTGTCCCGTCGACGAAGAGTGTCCCGTCGACGAAGAGTGTCCCGTCGACGAAGAGTGTCCCGTCGACGAAGAGTGTCCCGTCGACGAAGGGGGTCCCGTCGACGAAGAGTGTCCCGTCGACGAAGACTGTCCCGTCGACGACGAGTGTTCTGTCGATGAAGGGTGTCCCGTCGACGACGAGTGTCCCGTCGACGACGAGTGTTCCGTTGGCGAAAGGTGTCCCGTCGACGAGAGGTGATCCGTCGACGACAAAACCTTCGGGAGTTAACCCTCCGACGACGCCGCAGTTGTCATCATGCACGGCGCTACAAGTGTGGTCTCCGTCGACGGTGTTTTTAACACCACGGCAAGCAGCAGAACAACTGCGCAACACTGCAATGAGGCTTTCACCCCTTCGTATTTCACCTCATAAGGTGTCCTCTGAAGTGCCAGACCAACTTCTGGATTCTGACAGTGACAATGAGATGGTCCAGAATACTTTTGGGCAAGCCACTAGTCCATCGGAGTTACATATTAAACTTCAAGATGAAGAGGATGATGATTCTCACTCTCCTGTTGAGGTATCGATGCCTGTGAGTACCCCTGTTGCTCAAGTGCCTTTGGATTTAATATCCAATTTACAATTTATGCTGGATGACTACTATCGGAGGTTCCCACCATCGGAATCGGCAGGTTCTGGACAGGCAACTCCAACTTCGGAAACGCCTCCACCTGTGCCCCCATCGGTGTGTCCACCTTCACACCCACAACCTGCTCACGAAGAAGACCCGCAATCCTCGGAGGATGACGACCAGCGGGAAGAAGGAGAAGTGGATGATTTATCGGAGTGGGAGGACTATCAGGTACAATCTCCTTCAACATCTCCTCAGACTGCGTCGGCCTCCCCTCCGGTGGATGTGGCGAACTTTCACTTGTTGATGGAGCGTGCAACCGCACGTTTTCATATGAAGATGGAGCATACGCAACAAGAATGTTTCCTTTACGATTTCAAGGATCAGCCCAGACGACAAATTAGGACAATACCCATCGTGGAATTCATCTGGAAGGAAGGTGTTAAGGTGATGTCAACGCCGGCTTCCATTCCTCCAGTCTTGCCAAGAATTGATAAGAAATATAAAGCTCCCGACAAGACGCCTGCATGTCTTCTTGGACAGGCAAAACTTGACTCTGTAATTGTCCAGGCGGCTCAGAAAAGAGCCAGAAATCCGTCCTCTGCGGTTACGGCGCCGCCGGATAGAGATGGCAGACGCCTAGACTCAATCGGAAAACGAGTTTCCACCATGGCTGCAACGACTGTCCGTGCTGCCAACGCATTGGCCATCTTAGGTCGGTACGACCGTCAAATGTGGTCTGACATCTCACCATTTATCGATCTCCTCCCTGAGCCATCCAAGGCTGAAGCACTCCAAATTCTCCACGAAGGTCAAAGGACCTCTGAAGAGATAATCGATTCAGCTGTTGATGTTGCATCTACAGGATTTCGCCAATTAGCAGGAGCTGCGGTTCTGCGTAGACAGGGGTGGTTACGTTCCACTGCTTTCAGACAAGAAGTCCAAAACCGAGTTCTAGACATGCCATTTGATGGCGAATATTTATTCGGCCCCAAGGTAGAGGAGGCTTTACAGACTATCAAAAAGGATACCGAAACAGCCAGATCCTTAGGCACTCTACAATTCCACAAGCCGCCCTTTCGAGGAGCGAGAGGACGAGGAACGTCCTTCAATAGAGGTGGATACCAGCAACAACATCAACAATCCTCATACCGTCAGGGTAATCAGCGTTACCAATCTCAGCGCTACCAGTCTTATGGGCAGAAAAGATCTCAATACACCCCAAACAGGGGTAAGGCTACCTACCGCGGCAAGGACAAGCGACAATGAAATTTTTCACCTGCCACCACCGTCTTTCCACCCACTCAAAAAACTTGGCGGAAGAATATCCAAATTTTACTCCAATTGGCAGTCGATAACAACGGACAAATGGGTCCTGGATATTGTGGCCAGGGGCCATGCCCTAGAATTCGAAAAATTCCCCCCAAATGTACCGCCAAAAGGCCCGCCTCCAGCTCACCTGAAGGAGCTGCTTACCCAAATCAAAATGATGATACAAAAAGGAGCGATCGAGAGCGTTCCTCAGAGGATGAGAGGTCTAGGATTCTACTCCAGGTTCTTCCTGATCAGAAAGAAGAACGGGGAGTGGCGCCCGATCCTCGATCTTCGCGCCTTAAACAAATATCTAAGGAAATTGACATTCCGAATGCTATCTCTTCAAGAAATTTTGCATCTTCTAACAGCAGGAGATTGCATGGTCACCCTAGACCTCCAGGATGCATATTTCCACATCCCCATCCTACCTCGCCACAGGAAATTCCTTCGCTTCAGGGTGGCTGGCAGGAACTACCAGTTCAAAGTCCTTCCCTTTGGACTACGGTCAGCTCCAAGAGTTTTTACGAAAGTTTTAGCTCCAGTAGCTGCGCACCTCCGGCTGGAGGGAATACAAATTTTCCCATATCTGGACGATTGCCTTATAAAGGCCAATTCTCATGGAACCGTTCAACGTCACCTTCAACAGTGTCTCCACCTGTTTCAATCTCTAGGCCTGACAATAAATTTCACCAAATCCCAAATGCAATCGTCTCAAAGAATAGCATTCTTAGGAGCGATGTTGGACACTCACAAATGCAAAGCTTTCGTCTCCAAGGAGAGACAAATAAAAATAAGTCGGCTAGCACAAGATCTCATGCAAAGAAAGTCAGTTTCTGTCCGACTATACAAATCCTTTCTAGGGATGGCATCGGCTTGTATTCCATTACTTCCAAATTGCCGACTTCAAATGAGGCCGCTTCAGGAGGAACTAATCTTGCAGTGGCAACAGGTTTCAGGCACTTTCGAGGACCTCATTCAAATCACACCACTCATGAAGGAGTCTCTTCTTTGGTGGACACAGAGGTGTCATCTGAGTCAGGGTCATGCGTTCCTTCAAGAAACACCAAGTCTCACCATCACTACAGATGCATCCCTCGAGGGCTGGGGGGCTCATCTACAAGGCCTCACGATCAGCGGCAAATGGACTGCGCAACAAAAACTATGGCACATCAATCGTTTGGAACTGAGAGCCATCTTTCTTGCCCTCAAGGCGTTTTGTGCCATCATTCAGAACACCAATGTGTTGATAAGAACAGACAACACAACAAGTATGCACTACGTCAACAAACAGGGGGGAACTCGATCTCTTCTCCTGTCTCAAGAGGCGCAGGAATTATGGACATGGGCTCTTCACCACAATGTACAGTTACATGCGGTGCATGTTCCGGGAACGGAAAACGTCCTTGCGGACGCGCTCAGCAGGACAACGATCACCACCCACGAATGGGAGCTTCACCAGGAAACAGTGGACCACATCTTTCATCAGTGGGGTTGGCCAGACCTGGATCTATTTGCGACGAGTACCAACAGCAAATGCCTGCGCTTCGCCAGCTGGCACCCCCACAAGAATTCTCTGGGGAATGCGTTCTCCATCGATTGGTCCCTGACGTTTGCGTACGCTTTCCCACCGATTCCGTTAGTCCCCAAGGTTCTGCGGAAGATGAAGAAGGAACCTTGCCGACTGATCCTGATTGCGCCCAGATGGCCGCGCCAGTATTGGTTTACGGAGCTCCTCCTACTATCAGAGAGCAAGCCAATTCAGTTACATCCAATCCCGAACTTGCTCAGTGTTCAGGAAGGTCAAGTCTTCCATCCGGACCCAGCATCGCTGAGATTAGCCGCTTGGCTCCTGAACACCATGAGTTTGCACACCTGAACATCCCGGCAGACTGTAAAGAGGTGTTGGCCAAAGCTAGAGCACCCGCTACCATCAAAACATATAGTCTGAAATGGAAACGCTTCTGTATCTGGTGCCGTTCAGCAGGCGTTCACCCTTTTTTAGCAAAGCCTGAGGAAATTCTTCCTTTTTTCTTGCAGTTAGCACGAACAGGTCTGTCCCATGCTACTTTAAAAGTATTTCTGGCTGCAATATCCAGATATCGACAGGATGGGTCCAATTCTCTGTACTCAGCAAGAATTATCCAACAGTTCTTTAAAGGCCTCTTTAGAATGTTCCCTCCTGTACGTCGTCCACCTCCTTTGTGGCATCTGAATGTGGTCCTGGGTCAACTCATGCGTCACCCATTTGAGCCCATCCATAGAGCTGACTTGAAGTATCTTTCGTGGAAGGTATCACTGCTTTTAGCCTTAACATCCGCCAAGAGAGTTAGTGATATCCAAGCTTTCACTGTACATCATCCTTTCCTTCAATTCACAAGCGATTCTGTCATACTTCGCACAAATCCCAAATACATTCCTAAGGTACCTTCGGATTTCCATCTGAACGAACCTGTTGTTCTTAAATCGTTTTTTCCAGACCCGCAAAGTCCTGCGGAAAGAGCTTTACACTCGCTTGACATTAGAAGATGTCTTAAATTCTATCTACAAAGAACGTCTACTGTACGCACCTCTGACCAGTTGTTCATTACCTACGGTGCGATTCGTAAGGGGCAGGCAGTATCTAAACAGACTATTGCAAGATGGATATCTGCTGCCATTGCCTTTTGCCATGCACAGGCTGGGAGACCTTTACCATCTGCGCCCAGAGCGCACTCTACAAGAGCAGTCTCCTCATCTACGGCCTTATTTGCTGGAGTCCCTCTTCAGCAGATCTGCAAAGCGGCTACTTGGGCGAGTCGCCATACCTTTACCAGACATTACTGTCTAGAGTCCATCAGCGAGGCTGATACTTCTGTGGGTCGAGCTGTTCTGCGGAATCTGTTTCATTAAGGTGAGCCTCTGTTTCCCACCTCCTTGTTTTCTGCTGTCAGACGCTTCTTATATTATGTTTTCACATATTTCCATGATTGCATTGTGTTATGCTTTATACGATATGTATATATTCACTCTGCATGGTTATTTGCATTACTAGCTGACAAGCTGGGTGTTATGAGCGTCTGTTCAGCAAAGATATGTACTGCTAGCTACTCTGATTCAGGCATGTGAATCTATGAAAGACACCCCTAATACTGGAGAAGAACAATAGTTACTTACCTGTAATCTGTGGTTCTCCAGTATTGGTGTCTTTCATAGATTCACATGCAACCCGCCCACCTCCCCTCAGAGGCTTTTTAGGCTATTATGGTTTACCTTCACTCCTTGCGAGAAAATCTGAGAGCCTGAGCCTCTGGGGAGAACATTCTGGTGGGTGCTGGCGCCTGATTGGCTGCAGTTTGGACTATACATAATGACTATGAGAGTCATAGATGTGGAAGTTTTTTGCCTACTGTACCATTGGCTGTTTTACTTCCTGGTTCATTTCTATTGGTATTACTACATATTTATGGCATTATATTGCTTTTTTATGTACCGTGGGACTCCCACTCCGACGACGGGGAATGATTCAGGCATGTGAATCTATGAAAGACACCAATACTGGAGAACCACAGATTACAGGTAAGTAACTATTGTTCTTCACCTTTGCCGCCTGCATCCACATTACATCAGTACAATTTTCCCTGATACATTTAGTGTTAAAGGAAAAAAGAAATTATTGAGGGCTCTGCCAAAGCTACATACATACAGTGAGAAATTGGGTTATTGGTTGAGGCGGGTGTGAGCACTTCACATGCAACAGTCGCAATTCTTGTCAGAGTGAAACACCAAAGTCACTACATTAACCTGTGCTTAACCTTATGGTAGCTTGGCGCAAAAACAGTCAGGCTTAACTTAGAGGCAATGTGTGAAGTATTTATGGAGCACACAAACAGTAATGAAGTGAAAACATCACACAAGAAAAATCCCACACCAATTTAGAAAACATTGAGTAAAATCTAACAAATTATTTGAGACTTAAATGACAGAAATCCAATCAATAGAGCGGGAGATGTGTAATTTAAGGATTTCGGGTAAGTATAGCGCCTAAAACCACAGAACGCTACTCGCGGACATCTGCTCGTTGAGACTGAGAGAAAGTCACAGGGACCAGGTTAAACCAGCTGAAAAACAGACCTTCTAAAGTCCAGTGTGAAGAGTTCCCTTTGCGAAGAAAGAGGCTGCGAGCAGCAGGGAGAGTGTCGCAGACGGTTGTCACTGTAATGCAAAGGTCAGGACGGGCATTGCAAATGATTGTTGCTATGCATGAAGATACTGTTGGATGATGTGGATGGTTGGTGGTGGATTTTCGCATTGGCTGTCACTGTGAACTCTTGATACTGTAGCACATAATTAAAATCTTGTGTTACCGGTCCTCGCTGGAGGTCGCTGTACCACGAAGATTTGGGTTCACTGGAACTTTGCACTGCCAGTCAGCGTGGGCATCAATATCTTGGTGCAAATGGGCCCGTTTTAGGTTTGGAACAGTCCAAAACTCTAGAGTGTCTACTTTTCTGCAAGGAGGAGCTAAAATGATGCCGCACCAAGGGTCCAGGACCTAGGATGAACCTCTTGGGGATCAGGAACTACCTCCAGCAGTGGCCAGAAGGGCTCAGGTAAGTCCAGTTTCATGTCCAATGCAGGAGGTTCAGCTGGACAGTTGCTGGGAGGCCACTGGAGCTTGTTAAAAAATTATTTTGCAATACACCCGATAAAGAAATACCTACTACTAAAAACATGAGTAATCTTACTATACAAGAACTTAAAGAGACGCAGCTCCTGTTATCTCTAACAGAAACAGAAGAGGACCCTGCTACACTGGCCAAAATTATGGAAGATCTAGAAGTCGAACGCTATATGACAGAAAGCAGTGGTCTCAAAACAAGCTCTAAATGGACACCAAGGTTAACACAAGGAAATGTTATTGATGTATTCTTTAAGGCTGTCCGTCAGGATATAGATCAAGAACTAGAACATAAACGTTCGAGCTACTTGCATCCTAGAGAGGATAATTTAACACCAAGAGAAAGGAAAGCCCTCAATGAACTTTTGAATAATAAGGAAATAATAATTCGAAGAGCAGACAAAGGAGGCAACCTGGTATTACAGAATAGTATTGACTATAAAAGTGAAGTTCTATCACAATTAAACGACAAACGCTATTATACAAGATTAGAGTCCAACCCAATGAAGACCCTAGTAGAAACGGTAAACACTAAAGTGAGGGAATGGTATGATTTATCACTGATCAATCATGACGAATACCTGTACCTACAAACTACATTTCCAAGATCACCGTGTTTGTATACCTTGCCAAAGGTCCATAAATGCCGAGACAAGCCCCCAGGAAGACCGATAGTCTCGGGCATTGGTGGACCAACTGAACACCTGTCCGAATACATTGATACATTTCTTAGGGATTTTGTACAGAACTTACCATCCTTTGTTATGGACACGAAATATATACTTAATATATTGAATTACATTACTTGGGAAGATGGGATGATTTTAGCTACACTTGATGTAGTCTCCCTTTATTCTAATATTGATCACACTTTAGGAATCAATGCTCTTGACTTCTTTCTTAGCAAGCGAGCTGCTGAATTTTATGACCATTCACAAATGTTGTTACAAATGACTGAACTTGTATTGAAAAATAACGTGTTTTTGTTTGATGGTGCGTGGTACCGCCAAGAACTTGGGACAGCGATGGGAGCCAAATTTGCTCCGTCTTTTGCCAACCTATTTATGGGCTGGTACGAGGCGGAGCGAATTTGGAGACCCAGTAACAGAGATTGGATTCAGTATATCCACTACTGGGGTCGTTTCATCGACGACTGTCTGCTTATCTGGACAGGATCGGTTGAACAATTACATGGATTTTTTGATTACTTAAATGATAATGTGTATAATCTACGGTTTACAACGCAGTATGATTATAACATGATTACATTTCTTGATGTTGAGCTATTTGTGCAATCAGGCAAACTTAATAGTAGAATGTACAGGAAACCTACAAGCTGTAACTCAGTATTACATGCTAAAAGCTGCCACCCAACGAATCAGATAAAATCTATTCCGTATGGGGAGATGGTGAGAGCCAGGCGAAATTGCTCCCTAAATCATGACTTCCAAGAGAACCTATCAGATATATCCATGAGATTTGAAAAGAGAGGATATGACAAGAAAACTATAGACACAGCCTTTAACAGAGCAAAGAAACTAAGGCGTACAAATACTCTTAAGGAAAAACCTAAGAAGTTGGATAAAGATGGTGATACTAAGGTTAGAATGATCACCAATTACAGTACAGAAAGTAATAAATTATACTCTATTCTGCGCAGACATTGGAATCTACTTAAACTTGATCAAGACATTTCCCCTTTTGTTACTCATTACCCTTCCCTAACTTTTAGGAAAGGTCTAACTCTCTCTAATCTACTTAGCCCTAGCTACCCGACCAAACCTGTAAATAAGGACTGGCTGTCAAAATTTAAAGGTTTCTACAAATGTGGTAGATGTTCTTCATGTAGATGGGCAAAGAAAAAAGTAGTGAGCTTCCATTACAATGGCACAGGAGAGTATACTATTGAGACTTTCATTAATTGCGACACAACTTTTGTGGTCTATGCGATTGTGTGTAGCTGTGGTAAGATCTACATCGGTAGCACCAAGAGAAGACTAAGGGATAGAATGGCAGAACACTTTAGAGCCATTGTACAAGGTGACACTAGGTATCCAACCGCAGCACATCTGATTAGGTATTATCAAGATAGGAAGAAACATACATTCACTTATCATGGTATTGACCACTTAGATACAGACCCGAGAGGTGGCAATAGAATACTGAGACTCAGAAGGTTGGAAGTTACTTGGCTCATTAAACTTAAAGCAGTAGAAATGGGGTTAAATGTGGATCATGAATTTGAATATTTTTTAGGCAATTAAATCTCAGTAGCCTGATCAAGCACGATAGCTCTAGTCATCTAGTATATACTTTACGGCTTGCATATGTTCTTTCTGCTTTTCAATATGATAAGATGTAGTAATTCTTGATGCCCGCACTTTTGTAATCATGATTACTTAATTGTACTCCAGATATGAATTAGAGAAATGATGTACTGTACAATTGTATGACTCTATGCGAATATGAGCACCACTGTTAATTTATTTTGAGTTGAAAATATAAGTACAATTGAATATGAGAATTTATAGTTGAGATACAGTATATTTCTTTTATGTTTTTCCTGTAAGAATTATGTCTTGATCGTAAAACCTTGAGACAGTGAGACAAGACTTAATAACAGTCAGATGTGATTTTAATCTTTCAAAGTTCGTTATGTATTGTGATATGATATTTTGAATACATATTCAAGCCGTTATATTTACATTGGAAATGTTGGTACTAAGTATTGTATTTTGCAATCTATTATCTTTACCTCCAATGCATAGTTCTGGTGTCTCTATAGACTATTATTTCGGGCTGGCGCTATGGTGGGAGAGCGGAGTGAAGTACTGGTGCCACCACTCACCGGTAGACCGAATAAATATTAGGATAATAACATGTTGCCTAAAAGCGAGCGTGAATTATAAAACGGGTAAAACATTTCAAATCGAGTCAGGACATAACAATATGAGAATACGAGACCATTTCAAGATGGCGACTGATAACACTATTGGAAATCTGAGTAGTAGTTAGAAGTATATTAACAGAAGAATAGCTACGGTAATATATTACACGTTCTGTTATGAGAACGTTGAACTTGTTAAACATTTATTAATGAATTACTATTTTCTCGCCGAAAATCTCTTTCCTTCATTTACACGTAATAATTTCATAAGTGACAAAAAATACATTTAATACGGGAGATTAAAGATATACATAGTTTATAATATCGATAAAAATAGTTAAATCTAGCAGATTTAAGCTTAGAAAATTACGCATCTATACTTTATCAAAATGGCGCCTAAAAACCTTCTTACACTATAAAGGAGACTAATCAAGATGGCGCCTAAGTAGGACGCAGACACGGAGAGACGCGATCCGAGGTTCTCAGTGACTTCGAAACCGGTGAGTGTAGTACCAACAAACAGAAGTTAGTTATCTTTGAACGTGACTATTAGCTTAAACTTTCACTGAGCTTACACTGGACAATTCGTTCTTCATTTATTTACAGATACTTGAGATATTCGTATTGAGCTACTTACCGGCGAGAATCTGGGGATTATCTCTAACTTGCAGAGGTAAGGTTGTCTCCATCTAAAAACTAAAGGCAACTGAAGTGTATTACTTAAGGTAGTGACCAAAATAACCCCATATAGCGGTCTGAATAAATAATTATTTTTACAGATATTGATACTAAATATGAAAATTGGATACTGACAACCTAAATGAAGTTTATACATGGAAGCCTAAGCCAGAAACTATAACGTTTTATAATATTGGACGTTACTCATATTTGATAAGGTAAGAATGTCCTGACCATTCGGAGTCGATCATAGTAAGGTAACAAGGATTAGAATACAAAATATTTGAGATTGAATACGTATGCACTGATTCTTTCAGATACGTTAACATTAAAGACTGAGCTATACTTATGAAGTGGATTAACTGATGCTACCGATGAGGGAAGGCATAGGTATGTAGCCTCGCTGTCTAGCCATGACGCCAAACTGGAATTTCTACTATAATTTTACGTTTTCTTTCTTTTACTCTATATCTTGTAGTAATAAATGATAAACCCTCCATTTATTTATAATTAGATACACGGGGTGCCTTCAGCTTATAAACTTGGTGGTGAGCAAACAATTCTATATAATAACTTTACTCTAGACACAACTATAACAGTTATTTAACATTCTTGAATACGAATGTGAAAATGTCATATTCTGACATTAACTGGTTTACTTATTATTATTATAATTTGTTTGGGTTGCAGCCCTGAGGAAGTCGTAGGTCTGATCAGACCAGACGAAACGTGCGTTGGCTGCTGTAGTGTTGAAAATAAAACGAGGACTGTTTCAATGAAGATTCAATTGTGACAAGAATCAAGAAATAAATAAACTGAACACTAATACTGGACTTTTGAGTGCTCGATGATTATAGTGTCTATGTTGAGCTATCCTTTAGCTTATTGATCTAGTCGTGGTAACCGATTAGCCATCATTTGGAGCACCATTGTTACTTTGTACTATTACCCTTTACTTAGCTGTGCGCTCAATGAAAACAGTTACCTATTAGTCTTATAATCCACCAATTTAGAAAACATTGAGTAAAATCTAACAAATTATTTGAGACTTAAATGACAAAAATCCAATCAATAGAGCGGGAGATGTGTAATTTTAAGGATTTCGGGTAAGTATAGCGCCTAAAACCACAGAACGCTACTCGCGGACATCTGCTCGTTGAGACTGAGAGAAAGTCACAGGGACCAGGTTAAACCAGCTGAAAAACAGACCTTCTAAAGTCCAGTGTGAAGAGTTCCCTTTGCGAAGAAAGAGGCTGCGAGCAGCAGGGAGAGTGTCGCAGACGGTTGTCACTGTAATGCAAAGGTCAGGACGGGCATTGCAAATGATTGTTGCTATGCATGAAGATACTGTTGGATGATGTGGATGGTTGGTGGTGGATTTTCGCATTGGCTGTCACTGTGAACTCTTGATACTGTAGCACATAATTAAAATCTTGTGTTATCGGTCCTCGCTGGAGGTCGCTGTACCACGAAGATTTGGGTTCACTGGAACTTTGCACTGCCAGTCAGCGTGGGCATCAATATCTTGGTGCAAATGGGCCCGTTTTAGGTTTGGAACAGTCCAAAACTCTAGAGTGTCTACTTTTCTGCAAGGAGGAGCTAAAATGATGCCGCACCAAGGGTCCAGGACCTAGGATGAACCTCTTGGGGATCAGGAACTACCTCCAGCAGTGGCCAGAAGGGCTCAGGTAAGTCCAGTTTCATGTCCAATGCAGGAGGTTCAGCTGGACAGTTGCTGGGAGGCCACTGGAGCTTGTTATGCCCCTGTAGCTCAGAATAGGAGATCCGTCAGCTAACCTTTGAAGTCACTACAGCCTGGCATGAAGGATGCAGGTCCAATCTACCTTCTCAAACAGCAGGTCGTGCTTCAGGCAGTCCAGTTGGCAGTTAGGGAAGGTCCAGTGCAGCGGGTCAGCTGGGCAGACCTCCTTCTGCAATATCCACAGGACCAGGAGTTCACTAAAGAGTGGGGCTAAGGATCCTGGGGGTATATTACCAACAACTAGCGATAATTTTTGTCTCTAACTTGTTTAGAGACAAAAATTATCGCCGCACATCGGCGATTTTTATCGCAGATAAACCTTGCTATTAGCAAGGTTTATCGCAAATGCGATAAAAAACGGCCGCAATGCATGAATATCGCTGAAAAGTCAGCGATATTCATGCATTATCGAGCAAATGCTCTTAGCCATGTTATCCACCTCCCATTGGATAACATGGTGAAGAACTGCTCAGGGCAGGTGTTAGCTTTTGGAGATATTCGCGCTTAGCGCGAATATCTCCAAAAGTTGGTAATAGGAGATAGCGATGTTAGCGACTGTTTCCAGTCGCTAACATCTTGGCACGCCCACTTTGCATGTCATTAGTGATAAATATCACTGACATGCAAAGCGGGGCCCAAGATGGTCGCTATCTCCTATTAGCTGTCACTAACTGGTGTTAGCGACAGCTTGGCAATAGGGAGATAATTTTATCTCCGCTTTCTTGGCTTTTAAAGCCAAAAAAGCGGAGATAAACCCCTTGATAATATACCCCCTGGTGTCCACTTTCAAGTGGAAGAAACTTCTGGAGTTTCCCCCTGCAAAGGTGTCTGGAACTTCCTGGCCTGGTGGCAGTCTGTCTTGGAGCACAATAGGCTAGTGTGAAGTCCTTTGTGTGTGAGCTGGCCCAGTACCTTTGAAGTGAAATTTTGGTAGGTGACAGCTCCTCCCATGCCTCGCCTCCCCATTAAGCCAGGATGTCCCATCCTGTCACATCCAGGCCCTCCACTGTGATGCTGTCTGGGAGATATGCACAAAGACCAACTGACAACGACACCTAGTCATGGGACCAGGAACATTCTGCATGTACCAAATGGCTAGGGAGTGTAAATGCCAATGATCTCAAAGTAGCATTTTCAGAATTGTGACATACAATTTGACTTTACCATAAAATAAGGTTATAAATTACAGTTCCTCAAACACCAACCTTAGCCTTTCTAACCTGCTCCCCACAAACTGTATCACGTATTAAATGTAATAAGGTAACCCAATTTTATCCTATGGGAAAGGTAGGTCTTGAAGTTGTTGTGAGGCCTTCTTGAGTCCACTTTAGTTCTCCATTTTAGTTTTTTACAATACACGTTTTAGCAGACTTCGTTTAAACAATATTATTTTTTGCCTTCACAATATTATTCTGAGCAGACGCTGTACATGGTGTTTTTAGAAATACTTTCTTGCTATGTAATCAGTACACTCCCTTCAAGACTAGGAACACAGAACAAGATATCCTAGTGTATGTGTAGTGCATTCGGAGACAGCTTCTAACATCTAGACACATTATTGCATCAGAGCTGTACCTCTAACACAGTGCTTTTTATTATATGGATGGGACAGTAGCCTTCAGAGGAGCACTTCAGTCATGACTGTCCTGGAACAAAGGCTGTGTTCGACATGCAGCTCTAATGACGCTGACCTTCTATTCTGCTGAGAAGGACTGCCAATCCCATTTCAGGCTGACACCCTGGTCAAGTTGTCCAGGTATGGGGGCTCAGGCTTACCTAAGAGATTGTGCAGATAGCACACCCACTATGCTCTCAGAGTAGGGGTAAAGATAGGTAGAAATATATAGAAATCAGACTGGCCTAGCTGGACTGTTTATTCTTTTTACCATGTTCATCACACTGGTTATATTTTTTGTTTTATCTGACTAATAATCGCAGCTCACTCTTTCTAGGCAAGACTACATTTGTTTCAATAAATCTATTTGAAATCTTCAATTGTATCTTTCTTGTGGTTACCATGGGCATGCAAAGTAAATAATGAAAGGGGTAAGATCTGTTACCATGATGGACAGAAGTGGCAATACAGGCTAAAAGTTTATGCCTATCCAGAGGACTGAGGGCAGTAAATGGCCGCACCTCCTCTGATGCACAGGGTAAGCACACCTTTGACAATCTAAGATCAAGTAGTAGGATAGATTATATTCTCATAGATGTCAGGGATTGGCATAAAGTGATCGATATGCAGGTGATTGCAAGATTGGAGAGCGACCACAACCCTCTGTGTCTGCTTCTCAACCTGGAACATGGTGTAAACATAACAAACCCGGCTAGGGATCTTACGTCATTAGACGTTGTTACATCTAATAATCTCCGACACGTCAAATGGACAACTTTGGTAGACAAACCTGGGGATATGCAGGCCCTAGAGGGGATAGTTGCTGAAGAGGTATCCAGACTACAGACCTTTATTAATTAAACAAATTTTAAACAATTGATTGAAGAGTCACAGCCAAAGTTCTTTGCTAATATACAGAAGCTATTTTTTAAAGAAACTAAGCAGAGGAAGGGAGCTAGACTACCAATAAAGAGGGGATGGTACGACCATTCCTGCAGATTAGCGCGACAAAATCTTAGTCTAGCGCTGAGATCTAAAATAGGACTTTTAAAGGCCAGAGATGAATACAGGAAAACACAAAGTAAGGCAAAAAAATTGTGGGATGAGAACATATGGGTAGACCTGAAGAATGCATGTGCCGATAAACATCAGAAAGAGTTCTGGGCCATTTTAAAGTGGGGTTCTGGGGGAGTAGCTGATTGTCCGAAAAATCATGTAGCTAAGGAGGCTTGGGTGGATTTTTCAAACCACAATATGCAGACAATTTCGTATCACATATTGAACCCCTTCCAGTAAGGGTATTTTATACCCACGAACTATTTACACTGAAAGATGTGAATGAGGCAATGGATGGAGTAACCAGAGGAAGGGCGCCAGGAATTGATGGAATACCGGCGGATGCGTTCTTATCGGACAGAGCTAATTGGTGCAAATACTTTGCATGGCTTGGTAATGCCATTGCACAAGGAGCAAAGATTCCAGCAACATGGAAAGGAGCAGAAATAATACCTGTTTATAAAAAAGGGGACAAGGCTTTACCAAGCAACTATAGGCCCATTAGCCTTATCGACTGTGCACAAAAACTGATGGGCAGGATGGTACAAAACAAAATGCAAGCCTGGATAGATGATAAGGATATCCTTTCCCCGTACAACGCTGGTTTCCGCCCTTTAACCAGCTCTGTCGATCAGGTATTCCATTTTTTAACTATGTACTGGAAAAATGTAACCTTGCCAAATGGTCCACTATTTGCTGTTTTCGTTGACCTGAAGTCTGCGTTTGACTTAGTCCCCCGACAAAAGTTATGGATTGTCTTGCGGGATCTCGGAATAAGCCCCGAACTACTGACTTTGCTTGTAAGGTTGCACGAGAACAACTATGCCCGGATTAGATGGGGTGCACAGGGAGATGTCACAGAACCTTTCCCTGTGGACAGAGGAGTGAGGCAGGGTTGCGTCCTGGCCCCCACTTTATTTTCCCTTTATATTAATGGCATAGTTGATTTTTTGAAGCAATCTCCGACAGATGCCCCATTACTAGATGGGGAGCGAGTTCCAGTGCTAATGTTTGCAGATGACACCTTGCTGGTCTCGCGGACCCCTAGCGGATTACAAAAGACAATAAACGCTTTTGGTGACTTCTGCCGGTTCCGGGTCTTGGAGATAAATACATCAAAGACTAAATTTATGAACCTGAATCCCGCAAAGAAATTCAAGGGGTAAATGAATTACAATGGGTCCTCACTGGAGGAAGTTAATGCTTTTACCTACCTAGGCATCTCCTTAAATGCCAACATGAACTGGAAATCCCACATGGACTCTGTGCTGCTAAAGTTTAACCAGCTGACAGGGGCAGTAGCCCAAAAACACAAATCTTCATTTACAAGACCTATCCAGCCAATAATGGAGATTTACAGCATGAAAGTGTTGGGCGCCTGCCTTTATGGATCAGAACTATGGGGCTTCACTAATTTGAATTCATTAGTAGTTGCAGAAAATAAATTTCTTCGCCGAATAATTGGTGTTCCCCAGAGCACCCCCTCGACCCCACTTCAATTTGATCTTGGGAGGAAAAAGATTGAGGACACGGTCAGACTACGTCCCCTCCTTTATTGGAGGCGTGTAAGAACTACCCCTGAACTGAGTCACTATGCAGCTGCTCTTCTGGATGTGGTTAATTCTGATAGGTTCCATAAAGTATTTTGGCTCAAGGAAGTAAGGAAATTACTCCAAAAATTGCACCTTGAGCACCTGTGGACTGCAGTAGACCCACATGTTTTCCCATCTAAGATTTTATTGAAGAAAATGTATTGGGATATGATAAACAATACTGTACTGATTTCCAATCAACCATCCGTGTTGACATCCCAGTTTCTGGAATTTAAAACTACACCAAAATTAGAACAGTACTGGGATTTGATTGCTAACCCCCTAGACAGGAAACTGTACTTCCAGTTCAGAATTGGCTCTTTACCCCTTAATGCTTTTACGGCCAAATGGTCTTCCGATAATGTAAATACTTGCTCCTACTGTAAAGCACATGTAGAGGATATCCCACACTTTTTGTTTGTTTGCCCACTATATGCTGCCCCAAGAAGTAGATGGTTGAAGCCGGCTTGCAGGAATTTGGGGACAAGGAAATATACAGAAGCGTTAAGAATTTTAAAATCAAACTGTGCCCCCAATCTTGCAATTGCTGTAGCCAAATACATGGGGTGGGCCTGGATAATTCGCACGCGCACTTTAAAACTGTAATTAATTATCTACAATGATAATCCATCCCTCTAAGTTCTCTGTGCTGTGACTTGATTTTTAACATGTACAATTTTACCGAGTTATTCGCCAACAAAGTATAAAATTTAATATGTATTTTAAGTTGTTCTTAAAAATTTAGCGTAGTATTTATTCTGTTTAGCTTAGGGATACATGCTTTTATGACAAAGTTGTCGAATAAAGTATTTAAACTTGTTACCATGATTCCCTTGGGGATCAGAGTATCATGTTCGAGGTTGCCAAAATCATCTGCCACCCCAGGAAGATTATGGGTTCGGGTGAGGCACTGTGAGCTAGCTAGGAATTGGGAGGACAGTCTCTGATTGTGGAGATGGACTCAGTCCCTACATTTTGAAATTCTGTTGTCTTAATACGCAGTCCTACCTTTTTAGTGAGAACCATTTTACACAGAAGTGATAAACGAATTCAGGAGTTTTTCACTACTAAGACATATACAATTTAAATGCATATATCCAAATTTTTAGATACAATGCACCCTCCCCTACTGGCTATTTAGAGCCTACGCTAGGATTGACATATATATTAAAGAGGAACGTTTAGATCTGGCAAAAGTTTCTTTTGCCAGAACGAAATGGCAGCTTAAACTGCACACACAGGCTGCACTGAGCTCAAGCACCCCACACTTTCTTCTTGAGAAGCTTGAGACTGCTTGGTCCTGCTACCTTGAGAGGCAAGTAAAGTCGACAGTGGCCCACTTTTCACAGTCATAGTATGATGAACCCCATGACACAAGGGACAAACTATCTTAACCACCACAGTTGAGGCCCAGAATCCCCTACCCCCAATGATATACCCCTTATCCCCAACAGGTTCCTTCATCTACTTTACAAGGGTCTATAAACTACAGAGAGAGCGTTGCAAGTGGACCAGGAAGATGCAAATCTGTAACCTTGAAATTGGCCTCACCAGAGTTTATTCTGGACTGCTCCCAGCATACAAACTGAAACTGTGATTATTGGGCATGAAGCAAATACCTATAGTTCGTATTCTTGGGTCGGTCTGGAGTACGAAAAGACTACCAAGGCTGGATGTTAACGCCCAACTCTGCCTGGGGAGTGATTGTGAAATCGCTGTGCATTCATGATCCTGATTACAACTAATTTGTGCATTAACATTCTCTCAATAAAATGCTGGAAGACACACCCTAGGAATTGAATTTCCGGCTGTATTGACAGGACTTTCGTGGTATCAAGCTTTATCTTTGAGGTCAAATGGATGGCTTTCTATGAATCATTGGAACTTTCTCCTAGGTTTCTAAAAGAAATGCTGGAAGGACAGTAGATGGAGGAAGAAAACGGAGGTCGTCATACCATTCTCTGGAATAGGAGTGTGATGCTGAAATTTGTGTAAAGGGTTCGTGTCTTTCTACTGGGCCATGCATATATGAAACCCCCTAGTCTGGGCAGTGATATATTTAAAATGTACTGGCCAGTTCCACCCTACTTCCATAGGATTATTCAGATAAGGGTGGATCTTGCTCTTGGGTGAATTGTCCCTTGAAACCCAGCGTATAGTTGAGAGTCACATGCACAAGCCTTTCATTCACTGCAGCCATGACATAAATTGTTGTAGATTTGAGCATCATGACCCATTCATAGGCTTGCACTTTCATAATGGCTCCCCAAGTCAATTGTATCAAGAACTTTCAAGCTCTCTGATTGCACTAAAAATCAAGTTGTTAGTATCCACAAGAAGGTCAAACCGCTAGTCAGTATGAATGCTTGTGCACGTCCCTGGCTAGGCATAATCAAAGATAGCTGGATCATCTGTGAAACGACATTTCAGCCAGAGGATGGAGAGATAAATAAGCTCCTCCTCATCAATTGTGTTGTCTCATTCACTAGATCGTGTGTCAAGATTGTATTTTTTTTAAAACATATTTTTATTAAAACAAAACAAAACAAAAACAAATGCTTTCCTTTCAATGAGACAAGATACTCCGCCGTGGGTCAACAAATACAGTTACATAGCATTATTCATAATGTACAATTCCCTTAGTTCTCTAATGTCCCCAAGGCGATCCCCGTTTTCTCAAGAGCCCCCCCCGCACGTTGGTAGGTGATGCCCCTCAATAGGTCAATAAATCCCCCCGGTACGCCATCCAGGCCCCCCAAATCTTTTCCCACTTCCGCGGGCACCCTCTACTCTAGTACACAGTATGTTCTGCCCTTTGACACCAATCGAAATCTTTTTTCCAGCCCCCCACCGAAGGAACCTCACTAGCCCCCCATAGTGTGGCTATGTTTTGTTTTGCCACTATGCACGCCAATGCGAGCCAGATTGTAGCCTATTTAGGCCATACTACCTCGCCAGTCACTCCAGGGATATGCCACCTAGCGTCCACCGGGACCGTGGAACCCACCACCTCAGACATGACCTGTGCGACCTTCTTCCAGTACCTTTGTATCAGAGGAAACTCCCACAGGATATGGAAGAATGTCCCGGTCTTGTTACATCCCTGCATGCTCTTGTCAGACCCACAATAGCCAATACGATGCTGCACTGTCCTAGGGACATATGAACAATGAAGAATTCGAAGCGGGACAAGACGAAACTGTGCCCTTACCACTATTTCTCTGGGGCTCTCTATAGGGCCTCTGCTCAGTTGTCATCCTCGAGGAGGCCCACGTCTGATTCCCAGGCCTCTCGTAATGGTCCCAGGAAATCTGGCGTGTTGTTTATTAGTTTTGTGTATGAGAGTGAGATGGCTTTATCAATCATTGGATCAAGCAGAAGCCTGTCTTCCAACGGGGCATATTCTAGAAATCTTTCCCCATCCTTCAGATGACAGTGTATTGCATGTCTGACCTGTAGATAGCGGAAATATTCCCCCTCTCCCATCTGATATTCCGACGTCATGGTGGCAAAGTCTATCATCCTCCTTTTTTTTTCAGACGTAACCCAGGAGATCTATACCAATTTTGCTCCAGCCACGGAGGCCTCTCAGGCGCATGGTTTCCAACAGAAAATCACCTTCCCATAGTGGGGTCTGTTCCATGAGTTTACCTTCCCACCCTGTCCTCTTAGTTGCCTTCCGCCATAGAGCAACCACTGTCTGCATATGAGTTGGGAGAGTGGAAGTGCCCCTCCACTTCGTATACAGGACTACAAGATAGCTGCCCCTCCCCAAAGCCATACGATCCACCTGATATGCTGGGTCCTCTGTGGAGGAGAATACCCATCCATTAATGTTGACCAGCTTCGTTGCCCATTAATACTTTCTGAGGTCCGGTACTGCCAGCAATATTGTATTTTTAGGTCTTGCTGCAAACAGCTTAGCCATTTTGAAGTCCAAATGTTGAGAAAGCCTTTGCTCATTCTGTGTGACCCGGAGGGATTAGGGAAATGAGGGGAGGAGGATCCAATTCTAGTGTCTGAAGAGCACCGAAAAAAAATAATGAATGACTGGGGAGAGGATAGGACCTACGAAGATTAATGTCACAGTCAATGGAAGAATGCCACCTAGCACTTCAAAGACTATTTGTAGAAAATGTTCTGGATCTATTCTGACACCTGCAGATACTAAAATATGAGGAATATTCAGAAAGCACGGTGCATTAGAAAGTCGATGTATCCTTACTTCTGTGACTATCTTCTAAAATATGTGGTACCAAACAATCAACTCATAATATCGACATGCAGCAATATCTCTAAAGTTTTGACTTGCACAATACTGTCAAGATAATTTGATGAGGCATTAGACAGTAAATCTATTCTTCCTAAGGAATGCTTATCTTGATAATATTGTGCAAGACATTAATTTGGATTCTACATAGTTGCAGGACGGCTTAATTTGAGCCAGTGGTTTCCAGGGCTCGGCACCAGCACTTAATTGTCAACATCGGCTCTTATGGCAGTGTGCCACAAAGCAGAACTGTCTTATTTAGAGATGAGCACAAGAGCAGTTGTTTAATACTTCAATATACATTACACATTACAAATAACTGCCACACAAGTCATTCTTATATCTTTGGGGGCCTAGAATAGTCTGAATTGTAAGAGTGTAATTTTGGTAGTTGTGTTGGTACTATCAGTGGCAGCGCATGCTGGCAGGGGCAATGGGTGGTGCAAGCTGCAGTGGCCTCCAGAAAAAGTCACAAAATGTTTTTGTTTTTTTACAAATTATGCACTGGTTGCAGGTCAATATTTTGGCATGCAATCCGCCTGAATTCCAGTTCATAACAGATAGCAAGAGAATAATTTCAAGGCATCGCTAAGATCCTGCAGCATGTAGGGCTCCATATACATCTAAGAAAGTCTGGAACTTTCTCCCCATCTCTACTAGAGCCAAGCCCAACCAGATGAAATTCCATAAAATGATGAACTTGGCTATTTTATTAGGTGTGTCAGGTCCTCCAACAAGGCAACCTGATACTGGCATTCCCCTTTTATAAAAAAGCAACAAAAGAATTAGAATGCACAATAAATTACAATACATTTCTGCATAATATTCTCATCCGTCAACCCTTATCCCCATTGCTGGGAATTCAGTAAACGGGACCAAATCATTTCAAGATTGTAAAAGTGTATCCTTCAGAAGCAGAGATGTATTTATCCATCAGAATTTACTTTTTTTTAAAGTAGGTGCTCCCCTTCTGCATGACTGATTTATTATCGTCGTGCATCCCCAGTTTCTTGCATTTGCATTGTACACAGGATACATTTGTGTATGAGACCTCTGCAGGAATGTCTCAAGGAACAGTATAGTCAGAAGCCAGTGCATTGGGTATAAAACTAGCCATTTCCTCTTTAGATCTCCAGTCGCTCCAATATGACACCAGAAGGAACTATGGGACATATTATCAAGCCTATTTTCGCCGTTTTAGCGGCGATTTAAATATCGCACTATTATCAAGGACACTCTAACGCGTGTTTCCTTGCTTTATTAGCCGTTTTTTCTCCATTTTGCATGTCAGCGATTATTATCGCTAATGACATGCAAAGTAGGCGTTCCTTACAATGTCTGCATGATTAACGTGGCAAACACAACTTCGCACTATTAACAATGCGGCCCGAGTGATAAAACAAACCATGCTAACCGCAGTTATCTCATGAAGTTAACGTCTGCTTTCTCTTTTACTTAGCTATGCTGATAATGGGAGGTGGATCGCCATGTTACGACCACACTGCCCTATCAGCAAGCATCTCCATAATCAACGCTGGATTTCTGTTTCTCACTGTCTATCGCTGGAATTAAATTACCTGTTCGCAAAGCGTTGATAATGCGCCGCTAACACGGCGAGGTAATTCAGCGATAGACGGCGATAAACAGAAACACGCTGAGTGAGCTTAGCGATGTTTATCGCTCTTCTTTGATAATATGCCCCTATGTTGTCAGGAAATCCTGTAGAGGGCTGCTGACTCCTCAACCAGACAATCATGGAGGATGTACTTATCCGGTAAGGGGCATATGCTATTTAAGCGGCATGGTCTCAGAAGGAGCAGTCCTCAAATATTACTTTGTTATTTATGCATTTAACAAAGGTACCCATGATTGGGAACTAGGATTACAAGTAAAATGTATATTGCTGTAAAACATTTATGTTACAAAATATGGATATTACATATTGTACAATGAAAATGTTTAATGGTAAATACAACTGCTTTGAAATTTACCTTGAGCTTTTGACTCATCACCCTCTCGTTGTCCTCTATCATTTTCAGCCTATCCTCCTCCATCTTCTGTGTAAGCTGCTTGACATGTTCCTCGTGGCTTTTCTGCTGGGCCTCCAACTTTTGCTGGGCTGCTGCATGCATCTCTTCCTTCAGCTTCATCTCCCGCTCGGCAGCTTGAACCTTTGCTTGCTCCTCTGATGAAACCATAAGCAAGAACACGGTTAATTCAGATGTCCTACTAGGAAGTAACTTGCCCAGCAAACCAAAATCTGTCACGATAGTAAAAGAGCAAAAGGTCCAGATAGTGAATTGGCCCACCATCAAGGATTTTAGGGTGATTGAGAGGTCAGATAGTGATCACAATGCTTTAGAACTTGATCTTATCCACCCTGGCCTTCCAACCCTTGCAACTATGAATGAGGGAAACAAACCTGAACTTCTACTGGCTAACAACAGAAGGAGAATCAGGTGGGAAAACATAGCCTCTAGTCGGGAGAAGCTTCCGAAGTTGTATGCAGGAGTAATCCCTATCCTAGAGAGAGTAGGAGAATTAGACTGTGGGGTGGGCAGTAAAGAGGCACTTGGCAAACTACATCAGGCACACGAGGACCTCATAAAGGGTGCCGCCCCAATCCTATTTAGCAATGCACAAAACTCGAAGAGGGGGGAGGTACAAAAATCCTCTTGGTACAACAAAGCCTGTAAAAAGGCAAAGGAAGAACTCCTTAAAAATATCAAGGAGGGTCAAGGAGGAGAGAAGGTAAGAGAAAGTAGACGGGTATATAAAACACTCCTGGTCCATGCTAAAACAGAATGGGAGGAGAACCAATGGGAGGAGATAAATAATTCCCTTGTGAAAGGAGACCACAGGATGTTCTGGAGAGTAGTGAATGGGGGGTCGGGGAATCTCCACTCAGCTATTGAGCCTAACATCGCTCCAGGGGTATGGCAGATTCACTTCCAATCCCTTTATAGCTCTGAGTTGGGAGAAACCCCGAATGATGTTGGGGGTGACCAGGCAGTATACGAGGGGGAACCGATAACAGTGGGAGAGGTTAGGGCAGCAATAGCAGGCCTGACATCGGGCAAGGCGCCGGGATTGGACGGCCTACCTGGGGACTTGTTTAAGCAGGAACCCGACGTATGGGCCCCCTATCTTGCTGTTCTGTTTAACGGAGTTTTGAGCGGCATGGAGGTACTTGGCTGGGGGCAGAGGTGGTCCCCATATATAAGAAGGGCTCGCCCCTGCTCCCAGCCAACTATAGGCCAATCAGCCTAATTGATGTGCCTCAGAAGTTGCTCGGCAGGGTACTGCTGAACCGACTGCAGGAGTGGGAGGAAGAAACAGGAGTCCTTAGCCCCTATCAGGCAGGATTCAGAAAGGGGGTTTCAACAGTGGACCAGGTTTTTAGATTAAATATGATCTATTGGAGGGCAGCGATATTCGATGGCGGCAGCTTATACACAATATTTGTGGATTTGAGGGCCGCCTTCGACTTGGTGCCCAGAGGTAAACTTTGGAGCGTCCTCTCAGAGATGGGTGTACCCGCGGACATTTTATTAATCTTACAGAGATTACACCACAATAATTATGCCCGAGTGAGGTGTGGAAAGTCAGGGGCATTGACGGATAGATTCCCCGTTGACAGGGGGGTTAGGCAGGGCTGTGTGCTTGCACCGACCCTGTTCTGCCTCTTTGTCAACGGGGTAATCGCCCACCTGAATGGTACTGAAAATACGATGCCCCAAAATTGAACGGCAGCAGGGTGCCTGCAATTATGTTTGCAGACGACACCCTGCTCCTGTCCAAAACCCCAATGGGGATTCAGCGGATTCTTGACTCTTTTGTGGCCTTCTGTACAGATAGGGGTCTAGAAATTAACGCCAAAAAAACTAAATTTATGGCCTTGAATCCTAGCCAGAAATTGCGACCGAACCCACTATTGGGAGCGTCAAGGTTAGAGAGAGTCTCCACCTTTGAATATTTAGGTGTAACCCTGAATGAGCACAAAAAATGGTGGGGTATTACTTTAACCCCACCGCAGCGGCGACAGCCTCATTTTTAGAAATGCCAATGCTTCCATTATTTTCTATTAATCCTTTTTCTCATTTCATGAGGAATTTTAAAAAAGATGACTAAAAGTAAAACGATTGCGCAGCATAAAATATAAGGAATTAATCATGAAATGAGAAAAAGGATTAATAGAAAATAATGGAAGCATTGGCATTTCTAAAAATGAGGCTGTCGCCGCTGCGGTGGGGTTAAAGTAATACCCCACCATTTTTTGTGTTTATGTTGTACACGTGCTGTGTGGGCTTGGCACGAATCAGTGAGCACGCCATTCACAAAATAGGTTGAAAAAGTTACAGCAAATATGGTCTCAAATAAACGGTGTGCAACCCGTTCTCCTACGTAACCCTGAATGAGACCATGTCATGGGGGCCACATCAGACTAGAGCTAACCTCAAATTAGTGCAGACCACTGGGGGCATCGTGCGGTTGATGAAGAGTTCGACATATCGGCCTCTGGGACCGCTCATACAGATTTATAAAGCACAGGCTAGGGGCGCCACTATGTATGGGGCGGAATTGTGGGGACACACCAACTCGCAGTCTGTCGGCAACTGAGAATAATTTCATTAGACAGATAGTTGCCCTTCCGGCCAGTACCCCGCTCCTCCCTCTGAGGCTGGATCTGGGACTGAGAATAGCTGATGAAATAGGTCTCAGACCCATAGTCTTCTGGCGAAGACTGTGGAGTAGTGAAGATCTATCTGCCTATAGGGCGGAATTGAGTGAGCTTCTAATTCATCCTAAAGCTTCACAAATCCCCTGGGTAAAATACATTCAACAATCATGCACAACACTGGGGCTCCCTGATCTCTGGTCTGACCCTGCAAATGCTTCATTAAACATCCCACGCAGAACTTTGGCCAAGGTCTATCACGACCAGAAATTATCATCTGCCATGGATGGCCAGCGGGAGGGATCATTAACATCTGCATTCATGTTGAGCAAGGACTCATATAGGCTGGAAAGGGTTTTGGACGCCATGTCCCCCGTGTTGGCCAGGAAACTGTTTCTCCAATGGAGATATGGAACATTGCCCTTCCGATCTTTCACCAGTTCCTGGACAACCCCGTCCTCTTCTAAGCAGTGTCCGGCATGCTCCTATGTGGAGGAGAGTGATTTACATGTGGCCCTGTTTTGTCCATCCTATACGAAAGCTAGGAAGTACTGGCTCCTACCACTTATCAAGAACTTTGGTTGTAGGGAGTACCTGCCAATGTATAGAATCCTGAAAACCGATGGTTCGAGTTTAACCGTATTTGCAATGGCAAAATTCCTCACCAATGTCTGGCATACCCGCACTCGCATTTTGAAATCTCAGGCCCTGAGTTAATCCCAAACTTCTTCTCTTTTTTTTTTTTTTTTTTTTTTTTTAAATATGTAACTCTGGTAGTTTTAACCTACAGGAACGATTTTATAGTGTATAGCATGTGCTGTTTTGTTTTTGTTGTGGATTTTATCATGGTTGCACATGTTTTACTGTTGTTGTATATCTTTTATGGCTATATGGCCGAAATAGAGATGAATAAAGGATAAAGGATAAAAGAGCAAAGGTGCTGAATCGTCCTCCTAATTCCACTTCAGAGAACCCAATTCCTGAAGCAAGGGGTACCTAATAGTTCGGACCTGTCTTCGTATTTGCGAATTTTCAACTGTGAGCATTTCATTCTGAAATACTGAAGGTGGATTCAAGAAACTAGCCTAGATGATGTTAATAGAAATGTCTAAGGTAGGGAAAAGGGCCTGGATGAGTGGTTACTGTAAAGATATATGCCCTAGCAGTTCATGCATAGCGGTCCATAGGGTGATCAAAAGGCATCAAAGTAGGTGGAGCTTGTCATCATAGGCTGTTTAGCCTTTGAAGGCTGAGTACAGATGATTTTTCTGGCCCGCATTAAAGCCAAAAGGCAGGTGGGGTTTTGCCTAGAGTTTGATAAGTGGGGTTGGTTTTTGAGTGATTGTTTTCACACCCTTCTAATTAGCATTACCTGATAGGCACTATAAAAGTTGTCTCTGTGGTTCTAAGGAGCTATTTGCTTTTCAAGGTACCTGGGATTGATGGGGAAAGTGTGTTGGTTAATCAAAGTTGCTCCAATGTTTGTTTGATTGGGGTGGAAGTTGATGAATAGGAGTCAAATTGACCTCAATCTTGATTTATTATTTTGTTGCTATTAGCCATCAAGCAGGTAATGGATGCTGGTGAATATTGAACAAGGTGTTCTTTATGTCCAGTGTAGGTGTTCTTTACACAATGATCCCCTAAATAGTCCTGGCTGGGGCCTGGCTGAGGCCTTGATGGTACATGGATACACAGTAGAAGACAGATTTGGAACATGCTGCTAGGATTGTTATTGGAGTATGTGTTTTGCTAGATAGAGCCATAGGCAAGGTGTTATGTTTAGCGCATTACATGGGAAGGCATATCTATTAAATCTTTCAAACTACAGTACTGAATATGCTACTTACCAGTATGCATCTGTTCTTGGCATGTAGGTCTGCTGACATTCATATCTATAGCATAGATCGCAGCCTAGTGTTGGGTCCGGATGATTGCACATTGTTGTCCTGGAAGAGTCTTCGAAGTATCACAAGATAGGTGGCTCCTCCCCTGGACTACAGTGCGCATGGGCATCAACTCCATCCCCAGATTGTTTTTAGCCATTGTGGCGAAGATGGAGTGTAACAGTGTGAGCGATGGCCATGCTAAGAGTAAGTGTAAATTCTGCAGCCGCTACAGGCGCCGGGGAGGAGGGTGGGCGATATGAATGTCAGCATCCCTACATGCCAAGAACAGATGCATTCTGGTAAGTAGCATATTCAGTTTGAGGCATGTGGGCTGCTGAATTCATATCTATAGCATAGAATATATAGCAGTCCCTCCATTAGCGGCGGCTGCCTGTGCCAGCTGCAGACGTTTGAAAGAGTGTCTTTAGAACAGCCTGCCCTACAGCTGCTTGCTGCTTGGAGAGCACATCTACACAGTAGTGTTTCGTAAATGTGTGTGGGGTAGACCATGTGGCTGCTCTACAAATGTCTTCTAAAGGGATATTTCCAAGGAAAGCCATGGAGGCCCCCAACTTAAGGGTGGAGTGGGCTCTTGAGGGGATCGTTAAAGTGCGCTTAGCCTTTTGATAGCAAATTTGAATACACTTAACGATCCACCTGGCTATACCTGCTTTGGAAATGGGGTTGCCCTTGTGTTGTGTAGAAAAGGCAACAAAGAGTTGTTTCGTCTTCCTAAAATCTTTGGTCCTATCAATGTAGTACATCAAAGCCCGTTTGACGTCAAGAGTGTGGAGCATTCTTTCAGCCACTGTCTCAGGATTTTTGAAGAACACAGGCAGTTCAATAGTCTGATTGACATGGAACTGTGAAACCACCTTTGGAAGAAATGTAGGGTTAGTGCGCAGCACCACCCGGTTGGAGTGAATTTGTATGAATGGCTCTTGTACAGTGAGCGCCTGGAGCTCACTAACACGTCGCAGTGACGTAATGGCTATCAGGAAAGCCACTTTCCATGTTAAGAACTGGATTTCGCATGAATGTAGAGGCTCAAAAGGTGGACCCATCAGTCGGGTGAGTACCACATTAAGATTCCATTCAGGAGCAGGTGGGGTCCTGGGAGGAATGACTCGTTTGAGCCCCTCTAGAAAAGCTTTAATGGCAGGCACTCGGAAAAGGGAGAGATGCTGCCTGTTTTGGAGATAAGCCGCTATGGCGGATAAGTGTATTCGAATGGAAGCATATGCCAGATTGCATTTGTAAAGATGCAACAGATAACAAATGATGTTGTGCGTGGACGCGTCAAGCGGGTCAATGTCGTGGTTCACGCAATAAATGACAAACCGCTTCCATTTAGCATGCTCTGGTGGTGGGCTTTCTTGCCTCCCGTATGATATCCATGCAGTCATGAGGCAAGTTGTGGTAGCCAAACTCTAAGACCTCAGGAGCCAGATCGCCAGGTTGAGCTGTTGCGGATCTGGGTGCTGAATGTCGCCATGGCTCTGCGTCAAAAGTCTGGGTGTGAGGTGCAGCCTTTGATGCGGTACCACGGAAAGTTCCAGAAACGTGGTGTACCAAGGTTGGCGGGCCCACGTTGGAGCAACCAGGATGAGCGTCATCGAGTGTTGCTTTAGCTTTCGTGCCACCAGTGGTATCAGAGGTGCTGGGGGAAAGCGTACGCAAATCTGCCTGACCAGTTCATCCATATCGCATTGCCCTGCGACTGTGGGTGCGGGAACTTGGCGGCAAAGCTTTGGCATTTGGCGTTTTCCCTTGTGGCGAACAGGCCTATCTCTGGATGACCCCACTGCTGGAAGTACGGGTGGAGTACTGATGGGTGTATCTCCCACTCGTGCATTTGGTGGCTGTACCTGCTGAGCAGATCCGAAATCTGATTGTTTTGCCATGAGGAAGATGTTCCTCTGAATGGCCCACTTCCACATGCTCTGAGCCAGATGAGACAACTGTGGAGAGTGCGTACCTCCTTATTTTTGAATGTAGTACATGGCTGTCATGTTGTCCGTCCGGATCAACACGACTTTGTTGCACAGATGTACCTTGAATGCCTTCATTGCCATGAAGATTGCCATCAGCTCTAGGTGGTTGATGTGCATCTTCTTTTGCTGCGTTGTCCATAGTCCCTGCACTGTGTAGTGGAGTACATGAGCTCCCCAACCCTGGAGAGAAGCGTCCGTCGTTAGGATGATCTGTGGAACAGGCTCCTGGAACGGTCGGCCCTTGCAAAGGTTGTGTGGATTCCACCAATGCAGAGAGTTGTATGCCCGACCGGTCACCAACACTAGGGGGCATATTACCAAGCAATAGCGATCATTATCGCTATTGCTTGGTTAGAGACAAAAATTACCGCTGAGCTGCGGCGATTTTTATCGCAAATAAACGTTGGTATTACCAAGGTTTATCGCAAATGCGATAAAAAACGACCGCAATGCATGAATATCGCTGAAAAGTCAGCGATATTCATGCATTACCGAGCTAATGCTCTTAGCTATGTTATCCACCTCCCATTGGATAACATGGCTAAGAACTGCTCAGGGCAGGTGTTAGCTTTTGGAGATATTCGCGTTTAGCGCGAATATCTCCAAAAGTTGGTAATAGGAGATAGCGATGTTAGAGACTGTTTCCAGTCGCTAACATCTTGGCACGCCCACTTTGCATGGCATTAGTGATAAATATCACTGACATGCAAAGTGGGGCCCAAGATGGTCGCTATCTCCTAATAGCTGTCGCTAACTGGTGTTAGCGACAGCTAGGTAATAGGGAGATCATTTTATCTCCGCTTTCTTGGCTTTTAAAGCCAAAAAAGCGGAGATAAACCCCCTTGATAATATGCCCCAAGGTCTTTTAACTGTCCGTGAGCCTGATTCCACTGACGTGCCAAGCACTCTTGAAGCGGACGCATATGTAGTCTCGCGTGCGGGAATATGAAGATGCAGGAGGCCATCATGCCTATCAACTGGTCTGAATTTCTGTATTAGCAATTGAATGCTGTTGATCCTCACAGAATTTGGCTGCGCTGTGGCCGCCAGAGTACCTATCGTCGCGCCCAGATACTGCCGCACATGGGCTGGCTGAAGGTGCGACTTCGGATAATTCAGTGAGAATCCCAGATCGTGAAGAAGCTGAATGGTGTGGGACATGTTGGCAGCGTACTGCTGGGCCGACTTTGCTTGGACAAGCCAGTCGTCCAGATAAGGGTAGACGTGAACGTTTTGTCTCCTGAGGTGCGCAGCCACTGTTGCCTGGCATTTTGTGAACACCCTGGGCGCAGTGGTCACTCCGAAAGGGAGGACCTTGAATTGGTAATGCTGATTCTGAATGGTGAATCTGAGGTATTTTCTGTGTGACGGATGTAGTGGAATGTGAAAATATGCATCTTTTAGATCTAATGTTGCGAGGAAATCCCCTTGATTGAGCAACAGAAGAACCTGCTGCAGCATGAGCATATGAAAGTGTTATGAGAGAATGTACTGGTTTAGGGGTCTGAGGTCCAGTATGGGTCGCAGGGACCCGTTTTTCTTTGGGATCAAGAAGTACAGGGAGTACACTCCCGAGCCTCTTTGTTCCACTGGTACGAGCTCGATTGCCCCTTTTTGCAGCATGACGAGCACCTCTTGCTGCAATAAGTGCAAATGCTCTGTTGACATAGGACGGTGTTTTGGGGGGATGTTGGGTGGAGTGGACGTTAACTCCAGACAATAACCGTACTGGATAAGCTTTCTGACCCACCTGTCTGTGGAGATGGATTTCCAGACTGGCAGGAACTGCTGGAGTCTCCCCCCGACAGGTGTTGTATGGTCGGGGGGCAGTGACAAGGCGTCACTGTTTGCTGGCGGCTGAGGATCGGGAGTTGTTGTTTCCACGACCTCTGCCCTTAGTGCTGTTTCCGCGATAGCCACCTCTACTCTGTTTGTTGTATGAGGTTTGTGCACCACTTTTAGTGTACTGTGTTTGCTGGGACATCTGGCCTCTGAAAACACCTCTATTGCTTGAGCGGCGAAAAGTACTACCCCTGAACTGCTGGGACTGGAGAGCCCCCATAGACTTTGCAGTCTCGGTGTCTTTTTTGATCTTTTCCAGGGTGGTGTCCACCTCAGGTCCAAATACGTGATCAGGGTTTACAGGCTGATTTAGGATGGTGGTTTGTATCTCCGGCTTGAACCCGGAGATCCTGAACCAGGCCTGACGCCGCAACATCACACTTGTGTTAATGGCCCTGGCCGCGGTGTCCGCTGCGTCCAGTGCACACTTAATAGAAGCATTTGAGATGAGTTTCCCTTCTTGAATGAGCATCTCTGCTGCCTCCTTATACTCATCTGGCAAGTGTTGTAACAGGGTTTCAAGTGTATCATAATGTGCCCTGTCATATCTGCCCAAGAGTGCCTGCGTGTTAGAAATACGCCAGATATTGGCCGCTTGAGCCGCCACCCTCTTCCCTGATGCTTCTAGCACCTTAGATTCTTTGTCAGGGGGAGGAGCATCACCAGTAGTTTGTGAATTTGCCCTCTTCCGGGCATTAGAAACAACCAGGGAGTCCAACGGCAACTGGCCTGTGATGTAGGTAGGGTCGCCAGGTGCCGGCTTGTACTTTTCTTCAATTCTGGGGTTTATAAACCTGGCACGTGTGGGTTCTTTAAAAATGCCTGCAGCATGTTTCAAGACACCCTTCAGCATTGGCAGAGTTGTGACAGTCTTTTCAGAGGTGGAAAAGGTATCAAACAGAAAGTCCACTTCAATAGGGTCAGCATGGAGCTGGACGTCATGATTTTTAGCTGCCCTCTCAATAAGTGCATTAAATGCCGCCGAATCTTCAGTAGGGGAGGTCTTGACAGCATATACTTGAGTGTCCAGGGCAGTTTGCGGATCCCCTGGGTCCCCAGCATCTGCCCATGTGTCGTGGTGATCCTCAGGATCAGTGTCAGCAGGGTAGTTGTACTCATCATCGTCCCCTTCCCCAGCCTCCACATCCGAGTAAGTGGGCAAGATTGGAGCATTGTCCTGAGCACGTGGAGTAATTAGTTCCACAAGAACTGGGGAATCTGTGGAAGCCTTTTTCCTCTTCAAAGGAATTGTGTAGGACTCCATAGGCTGTGCCGGTGTGATCTTTCGCTTGTAGATGGAAAGTTTACCGGTGTCGGCGTTGATAAATTGTTCCGACTGCTCCTCCAGTAGGGGTTGTCGATGCTTTGTGCCTACAACTGCAGGGGTAGGCTTCGGCCCCGTGGACACCTTAATGGATGCCTCGACGACCGTCCTGGGCGCGAACGCCTTCAGCGCCACTTTCGGCGGCAGCGTGCACTGAATCGGCGCCGTCAACTTTTGCGGTTTGGCGGCAGGCTTCGGGGTGGAAGTATCTTTCGGATCGACCGCGGAAGCCTTGTCCTTGATGCGTTGCAACGAGTCCGATACCTGCTTCGTGAAGGATGCGGACGGTTTCGTCGACCCAACAGGTGCTCTCGATCCACCAGCATGTGCAGACTCGAGGGCAACAGTACTTTTGGCCTTGTCTGGCCGACGTGCAGGATCGACAGCTTTTGGAGCTCCGAGTCCTTTGTTTGTGTCGACGGCCTTCGGCGCCGACGGCTTCGGGTCGGCGTCCTTGACAAGCGGTTTCGGTGCCCCAGTCTTCAGCTCGACGCCCTTGAGCGACTTCACCGGTTCGACAACCTCCTTTGGCTTCGTCTGCGCCGACAGGTCCGAAGACGTGGAGCCGACCAAGGCGACAGGCGCTTTCTGCTTCAACGGCGCCTCTATCACTTTCGGTTTTGTTGAGACCGAAGCTTTCACTTTCGGTTTTGTTGAGACCGAAGCTTTCACTTTCGGTTTCGATTTGACTAATGGCGGCTCCGTAGAAATGTCCGTAGCCGGGTCCGGAGGCGAGACCGTGGATGTAGGTGTAAGATCTTGGGTAAGGCCATGTGGCGATCCCTCGACCTGAGCCTTAGTTATTGTTCGAACGGGGCATAGCTCTTCACCTGAGCTATCTTCCGTGGCCCCATAGGCCTCATTGTCGTCTCCTACCTCGTCGACGACGACTTCTGTATCGAGCATTTCGACGTCTGCGTCGTAGTTGGAGTCGATCTCTGCCGCTGGTGTTGAAATCGGCTCCCGATCTTCCTGATCATCTGCTTCTTCCCCCTCGAAAATGTTCACCGGGTCAGGTGCCGTCTGCTGGGCCTCCTGGCGCGCCACGCACCGAAGTCGAATCGTCCTCTTGGAGCGAAAACGAGAACGAGCCATACAGTTGGCTTCATCGTGATCCGGCGACAGGCACTTGTTGCACACCGGGTGGACATCGATGTGGGGATATTTCGAGTTGCACACGGGGCATCGTTTGAACGGGCTCCGTTCCATGATGTGTCGTCGAATAAGGCTGGATGCGTTGACTGGGCATCGAGCACCGAAGAGCCACGCGACTCCTCTGGATGTCCGACTCGGGAACTGAGCCGGAACAGAGCTGGGCACCGAACGCAAGACAATACCGACGCTATAGGAAAGGCCTTTGGGCCGAAAAGAAATTTTCTATCGATTCCGAACTTGAGTGATCAAATATGCAACCGAACCCAATGGCGGAAAAAAACAATCTGGGGATGGAGTTGATGCCCATGCGCACTGTAGTCCAGGGGAGGAGCCACCTATCTCGTGATACTTCGAAGACTCTTCCAGGACAACAATGTGCAATCATCCGGACCCAACACTAGGCGGCGATCTATGCTATAGATATGAATTCAGCAGCCCACATGCCTCGAACAGCAATTACTTAGCACCTACATTGTTAAAAAGCATTTGGTTTCTACTGTGCTTGGGTAAGGAATCGTCTAAGAAAAGGGCTGAAAATTATGCTGATAGGATCCAAGTTTATGTAGGCAGAATTCCTGTAGCTTACACTTGATTTCATCAGTTTGTACTTTGTGGTCTGAACTAGTACTTAAACAGAATTAATGACCAATGTTTGTTTTGTATTGTTAATTGCAATTCATAGGTTCAATATGATCACAACCTACCAGCAATTTCCTTCTCCTTCTGCGACAGGGTCTGATCCATCTGCAGAATGGACATTGCTACAGATTCTTGTGCCTGAATAAAATCCTGGAGAACTTCTTCTGCCTAGGAAATAATACACAATTAATTTCACACCCGAGTCCTGCAGTTTAAAAAGTACATGTGATTGTATCAGTAAAGAAGGATAGAGTTACATATATGCTCATGATGGTCCTAGACGTTTTCTAATGAGAATGTAAATGTACCCTGCCACCTGTTGGTGGGACAATAAACAACTTCTCAAAGCCATAATTAAAGTTGTATTAGATGTAAACCATGTGCACTTGAAGCACAGAGATATGTAAATGCCGCTTTGAGGACAAAATGGATTTCATTTCCTTGTAGCACTAGAGTGCATTGGGTGGGACCTGCTCACGCAACGCTTAATTCTATCACCGCCATCTTGGAAAGGCGGTTTTTACTTATATGATTTCTTGTTCTACCGTTTGGTTTAGTTTGTTATTATTTATCAGTAACTGGTCTTCTCAGGGGAGCCTGTGAGACTCAGCAATGGGTTGCTGGACCTCAGTCTGTCTTTTATTTTACAATCACTTTCATAGTTTTAAACTCATGCCGAGGAGCATTCTCGACCAGCGTTTCCCAAACTGTGGTCCGCGGACCCCCAGGGGTCCGTGAGACATTCCCAGGGGATCCGCAGGAGTAACATGTTTAGAGAGTGCGCTAAACATCTGTGTGAAGGGGTCTGTCAGTCTCTCTAGTGGTTGAACAAAGCTAAGGCATTTAGCACAGAATGCTACATAAACAAGTGGACTAGAACGAGAAGCAGCTTGCACACTCCACCCCTCCCCCTGAAAACTGAGACCCGATCTTTGCCAGGGAAACACTGGAAGGAAGTTCGAACTTTAACCCATTTTGGTGTGCGTGTCACGTGGGCTCGCCCCTGGCCCAGCGGCAACATGGCAGATGAACAGCACCAGAAGAAAACGGCACATTTGACTTCCAGCCTTTGTGCTGTGGCCACTGAAGAGTAACGATTGGCCTCATTTGATATGCCCTAAAAGGCCTCGCAACTACGTGATGCATCGACGGATCGAGGTTTTTATCAGTGATGTCGGGGATAGGATAAACGGGTCGCCATGCGGGTAATTACTGGTGCAGCTCTTAAAATCCTTGCATCCTGTGTAATATCTGCTTTTACATCTTTAAACCAAGGTGAAAGCAAAGTGGCCGTCGTTGTCACATTAGGGAAGCCAGGAACTTTATTTCGTTTTAATGTTGTGAATGGACGGAAGCTGCTGCTTGTTGAAGGTTTTCTGGCCATTCAGTGTAGGGATTTGCCAAAGTTATATTCTTAATGGAAAACTGCAGGTGAGCTCCTTCGTCCCTAAGAATTGAAATTAACACCATCGTTTCCCAAGTTGAGGGCACTGCCTGTTTCACTGGAGAATGGTTGCATCTTGCTGTCCTTTGCCCATAGTTTGCACACTGTCTGCAGGGGATTTTTAAATCGACTTAAGCAGTACACAGACCTCAGGACTCTAGGTACAATAAGGTCTTAATGAGTACAGTAATGTAAGATTTAAAAAAAAAGAAAAAAAAAAAAAAAACGAGTGGCGCAGAAGGGCACAAAAACGAGTGGAACAGAGGGCAGAAGGGCACATAAAACGAGGGAAAAACGAGTGGAACAGAGGGCAGAAAGGCACAAAAAACAAGGGAAAAACAAGTGGAACAGAGTGCAGAACAGCACAAAAAACGAGGGAAAAACAAGTGGAACAGGGCAGAAAGGCACAAAAAACGAGTGGAACAGAGGGCAGAAGGGCACAAAAAACGAGGGGAAAACTAGTGGAACAGAGGGCAGAAAGGCACAAAAAACAAGTGGAACAAAAAAACGAGTGGAACAGAGGGCAAAAAGGCACAAAAAACGAGTGGAACAGAGGGCAAAAGGCACAAAAAACAAGTTGAACAGAGGGCAGAAAGGCACAAAAAACGAGGGAAAAATGAGTGGAACAGAAGCCAAAAGGGGCACATAAACAAGTGGCACAGAGGGCAGACGGGCACAAAAAAACGAGTGGCACAGAGGCAAAATACAGAATACAGAAATATAGGGGCAGCTAAGATCAGAAGGCAGAATGGGCAGAGAGGCACGGGGGCAGCGAGGGGAACCGAAGGGAAAACGGGGCAGAGACATGGGGCAGCGAGGGGTACAGAAGGAAAGGCCGGGCAGAGAGAGCGCGGGGACAGCGAGAGGAACAGAGGGAAGAAAAAGGGGCACGGACCCCGTACAAGCAGCGGGGGAAGACAGACAACAGCAGTTACAGACACAACAATGAAAGTACAGGCAATACAATAAAAGCAATAAAGCATTGAAAGGCACATCTGTATAGGTTACCGTTACTTGGCAGGCAGGTAAAAATAGATGCAGCCAGGATTAGCAGTAGGATTTTCGTACTGCAGTCTGATTTCTCACTTTCCACAAACCCTTGGGTGAATTATGTGTGCTGTCAAGCTTTCATATTCAGACATATCAAGCTCTTATTCTGTGTAGCCTTTGCAGTTTGTTGTTGGCAAGGGACGTGGCAGTGGGCATCCTAACAGGAGAGGGTCATGTCAGGTGCCAGGCGAGGCCTCTCTAAAATATGCCTTAACTGCACTGCTCACCCCTTGGTGGTAAAATCTTGTTCTGCTGTCTGTGACTAAAGATTGTCTTACAGGGGTTTATGGTAATTGGCATAGCATTGTTCCATGATCTCACTGACACAATATGCCTCCTGTGCAGATACCTTCCTGCCATCTCTTGCATTTCCATGATGAACTCCTAATGTAGACCTTGAATTTGCTCTGTACACTGGACTCATCACTTTGTGCAGTATCTTGTTAGAATTTTCACAATATTCGTTGCTCCTTGGGGCATGTCTTTATTATAAGATGCTTCATAATTGTATAATATTTTAGACCTTCTTAAACTGTGAATAGGTAAAAATGCTAATAATTCACAATCATTCAACCTGTTGCTGTAAGGAAGGGTCACCACTCCAAGGCTCTGGAATGAGAATGTAGAGGTGCTGCTATGGCTGAGAGCAGGAGACTTGTACCACTAAATAATACACTGCTGTATGCATACATGTCCATGCCAATAGACCCAATTCAGGCTGTCTCCCTCTTGAAATGGCCTCTGCTTCAAAAGGCGTTTTTAAAAAGAAATTTAAATTGTACAAATTGCTTGGGGGTCCCCGGCTTCTAGTAGTGATTTTAGTGGGGGTCCTCAGGAGTCAAAAGTTTGGGAACCACTGTTCTAGACCATACTCCCCTCAGGCACCTGATGCAGGGCTATAAAGCAGGCCTGTCAGTGCATCTGTGCAGCGTCTTTGAGGACAAATTGGATATCATTTCCTTGTAGCACTAGAGTGCTTCGGGTGGTGCCTGGCTCCTGCAATACTTAATTCTATCACGCCTATCTTCGAAAGGCGGTTTTTACTTGTATGATTTCTTGTTCTCCTGTTTGATTTAGTTTGTTATTATTTACCAGTAACTTGCTGGACCTCAGTGCGTCTTTTATTTTGCCCTCACTATCATAGTTTTAAACTTGTGCTGAGGAGCGCTCTAGAACACGCCCCGCTGAGACACCTGAGGCTGGGCTGTAGAGTGTGCAGGCGCTGAAAATGCACCAAGGCCAAGCCCATCTATGCACGTCTGAGTTCGGAACGCACTCAGCGCCAGCCCCTCTACCAGTGTGACCTCAGAAATCAAGATACTTTTCCATTTGTTTATAATCACTCCAATATTCACAAACATTGGGTAGAAATAAGAAAAATGTTTTACACCCCAGTGCAGAGGCTGTGTGTTCTTATATTCAGTGGCCCTACCATTATCCCATATCCTATTCACCTGGACCACTGTGATACATTTACACCACATTTCACCAAACCTGATCAGTCCTGGCGGCCTATCTATGAGAATGTCATGGAGTGCAGTGCAGCGAGTCAACTTGCTGTTCTGCACTATGGGACAGGGAAAGGGCAAGAATGCACTATATTTAAGGCAATATGACACATTCCTGCCTTTTCCCCACTGCTGGCGCCCTTTTGGCAGCCTACCGCCAAAGCAGCCACCCTTGCACCGTGGTGCAAGGGGACGTGCATTACATGCAGTATTGTTTTTGTGCAGAAAGGTGCAATTTTGAGACATATTCCTCTTTCTATGTGTGTCGCAGAATGCAGCAATCATGGAAAGAGAAAGTAACGAGGAGAAATACAGATATTTCTCTTCATTATGCCTCTCCTGGGATTGTGTATCTTTTTGATGCGTTCCCAGTCTTACAAGTTCCTTATAATGTGTAAAAAACCATGAGAGTTGCGTTTGGAACACCCACGCGATGCCTTCACGAAGTTGAGTATGTCAATAATGCAATTTGCATTGTTGCCTTACTCCTGATTTGTGGAGCCACTCAGGGCTATGGAAAGTGGCCTTGTGTGGCTTCACTATTCACATACTAGGTTTGCGTCTCTAATGCACCACGTTGTGTGGTGCAAGATTGACGCAAACCAGCTCATCAATAGGCCCTCTAGTGTATCTGAAGAGCGCTTTAAAGTATTTGACTGTGACATGTGAAGTAAAATTCTCTTGGGCTTGTTTCTATGTTGTGTCCTGAAATGTGACCCTTTCATCTGGTGTATGTGTTGTTTTTCTGTAATTTAATTTCCATTTTTGTTTCTGATAGCTTCGTTTATTTTCCGCACAGAAAGAGGGTGTTTAAGACTTCAAAATGTTGTTCTTGTAGTGATAGCACTAAATGTAAGTATCCCACAAATGGTTTGACATCTCTGCAGCCATCATTGCTTGCACATCTGTAAATTCAACACACAGGCACAAGCAGGCACTCTGCCTTAAGAATCTTACTTGGCGCGAACATACTCTTCAATGCCGGGTGCGAATATGGACAACAGACAAGCACGGTTTTGCTGACCTAGTCGGCAAACCTGCTGTTGCTCAATTAATTGATTCTATTTAGCATATTGCTAACTTCACTAGTGCACCCCCATATGGGGGAAGCTCTGTATTGTCAAACATCTTAGTCACCCTTCATCCTCATTAAAAAACTTTGCGAAGCCTGGTATGGCTCTACTTTAAATATTTTCATTTTAAACAAGTGACTTAAGATTTTGGCATCATTGGCTATTGCGGATATTATGAAGGCAAGCATCTCAGATATAACTAACAATTCATACAGTACAGTATGCACAACTGAGGTCTGAAGACATTGGAAACACAATCCATCAGCTCTGTATGTAACACACTAGACCTTTGTGCCTCACAGTGGTCTTGCATTTGTCTGGCACACCAGCTTGTACCTTAGAGCTTTCTTGTGCTCGGCTTGGACTCTTTCTTTCTTGACATTATAAAGACGCAAGAACCAAAGTCTGTCTCAGTCAGCATTTGTTATGCTGAGACATGCTTTGTGTACAGGTGTGCATGGTCTGAATGAGAACAATCACCTTGACATGAGACCATTCTTTACTTATTGTCCAAACACCTTTACGAGTCACTTATTTGCTTGCTGTACAAAGTGCTTAATGTAGGTTTTTTCTTGCAGTTTACTTGTGTGAAAAAACAAAAGCTGATCTTCCACACACACAAGCACTGTAATTTGAGTGACCAATAAGTGCTTGGTTGTATGTGATTTCACAGAAAAATGATTTCATGAAATACCATTACTGAACAGCAATTTCACTAAACTGTTTAATGGAAATTTTCAGAATGAGTGGCATTTACCTTTCCATAGAAACCAATTCATAGAAAGTCTTTTTGGTCGAAATTGGCTTTTGAATTCTTATTTATAAGTGTAAATGCAATGATCGCATGTCTTAATTTCAGAAACAGTTTTGTCTGTGATACTTATTTAAGTGCCTTACATCAGTGTCATTATTTCATACTTATATCTTTTATATTGCCAGAAAATTAATTGGGATGCTTTTAATTCTCTGACACATCAGCACCCGTAAACAACATTCATCGCATACCCCTGACACCTCCTAAATACCATCAATCCCTGCCCCCTAATACCACTCACCACACCCAAACTACACTCATCCCTGAAGTTTAAAAGTCATTCTACCATAAAAATCCACCATCCCTAAACCATACAATTACTCAATTCCCCTAACTCAATCCATTCCTGAAATCTGAAACCCCTGTTTTTGCCTAACCCCCACTCACCCCATGCCCCTTAAAACACCTCAGCACACCCAAACTCCATCCATCCCTGAACCAACAAAAACGCTCATCGACCTTTAAACACCAGCCATCCAAGGCCCATAAGAACTCATAACCCTAAACTACTTATCCCTGAGCCCTAAAAACCCTTTTCTACATCTAAACTCCAAAAATCCCTGCATCCATAAAAATCCTCACCAGCCCTAAACTCTGCCCATCCATGAACCCTAAAACCCCTCAACACATTTACACTCCACCTATCCCTGAAACCTACAAACACCTCACACACCTAAACGCCACCTATTCGTGAACCCTAAAACCCCCTCACCACCTCTGCACTCCACTAATCTCTGAACCTCTAACAGCCCCGTTTTTATGCCCAAACACCAATTATTTCTGACCCCTAAGACCCCATCATCACACTGAACATTACCCATCCCTAAGCCTAAAAACCCCACAGTAGTCCTAAATCCCCCCAAGTTAAATATAATTTTTGACTTTCCTTAAAAGTATCTTTCATTTGAAATGTTTCCTTCAATTTAAGATTTTTCTTACTTCCTTCAAATGTGTTTTCCATGATTTGTTTTCTTCCAATGTGGTTTCTTAGTTTTCGTTTTCCTTAAATTCACACAGATCACTGACAGCTGCCTTGTGTTTGGACAAGACAAGACAAACGGGGGGATTAAGACTTCTTATGTCTCCAACTTGCACTAAGTAAGGTGACCAGTCACTATTGGTGTTTTCAACAAAATTGCAATTTTGGCCATAACAGCCTGTATTTATATCGACATCTATATTTCAAATGACATGGCTTTCATGCATCAACTAAAGCACAATATTAGCAGGTGATCCTTGTTTAATCCACCGCTTAGTGTGAACGTTTCAACTAAAAAGTCAGACGCATTGGCTCCTCGAACCCTGGTGTCATTGTACCAACCAGTGCATAAGGGCACTGCAGGAAAACAGCCTCAATTACCTGTGTATCAATATTTTGGTTACCCATTATGAATGCATATTATTGGGTCCAGGTGTACTTGGGAGACACTGGAGAAGTGTGGCTCATTGGTTAGAGGAGGCAGACCTGGAAGCAGAGGTCAGCCCGGGACCAGGGTTCAATTCCCGGCTCGGCGGGGTCTTGAGTCCTAAAATGTCCATGGACTTGACAATTCTCGCTCCGGTGCCTACTCGATTCACGGGTTCACACTCTGCGACTCTGGGCAATAGCTTGCTTAATCTCCACAACGGCCCCTCGCGGCGGGATGCCTGGCTTTCACCTTGCGGATACCCTGCCGGGGTTATCTCACAGGGGAATACCAGGACGGGTTCCCTAAGCAAGCGCTTAGAAACCGCTCGGTGATTTGTGCTATATAAATTCCTGTACATTTACATTTACCCTCTACAGGCCAAGTTGTCCCTTGGTCGTGGTGAATTTGAAACAAGTTGACGCTTCTTAGCTTTGGTCTAAACGTCCATTGTTCTTCATATATACAGGGGATGATTAATTGATATAAGCAGTCATTAACATTACCCTGATAAATTCTTAGCTTTATACCAGTAGACAAAATACTAATACAGTAAGGACACCCATATCCAGGCTCTGATACATAGCCCCTTCCATATACCACCATTATAGTTCATAGTACGGATAGGTTTGGCAGACCTGTTGACACTAAAAGAGTTTCAATCACCCAAGTTCTCTGGCTTGGAAAGGCCCATAGCGTGGTCCTCTCTGACTACCAGTGGGTTTATGATAGAACAATAACCCATTCCTTCACTAGGCCTCCCAACTTCCGGACCGAGCACCAATGATGTGAAGCTGAGGACCCAATAACTTTCCGTATTTGGGATCCTTATTGTCCCTCCTGTGAGGTGTCTCCTTTTTGACCACATTGGGACCTAGCTTCGTCCCTGTTTAACCCAAAAGTATTACAGTACATTACGAAAATAGGTTGTTTCAATGAACTATTTAAACTATTCAAGTAGACTTCATCCTTACTGAGACCAATGCCTCAATGGGGTGTACTACTGAATAACAAAACCAAGAATATCATGTTACAAGAATATCGAGGACAGAATATTGAGGGACATCGATTCAAAAGGTAATTGCATATAGAGAAGTATAGAATTGCAGTTCATAATACACATCTAGATACCTTGAAGATTTATGTACCACATAGGTACATATATGTGGAGTTAGGTAAAGAAAATCTAGACTTATTTACCTTTCAATCTTTTCTTTTCGATATTCTGTCCTCTATATTGTATTCCATCGATAATGCGGTTTCAGTATTCAAGGGGCACACCATCTCACTGTGTTACTTATATTTAGTCTAAAACCAGCACAACCTTTAAGATTGGAGTGTATTGTGTTGTTTTGACTAATTGGGTGGAGGCTTGCCCCTCTCTTTATCCCTCTTTTATCCACTGCTCAAGATATTGTTTTTATAGCAAACTGCAGTGTTGGTGAAAATCAAGTTATTGTCTCTGTAATGAAAATGCAATTTCATAGAAAATTGTGTTTCTAACCCTGCCTTCTTCAGTGGCAGGAGGAGGGAGCATAAGAAGTCTTTTGAGAAATAGTAACTTTTTTTTATCTCACTGAAATGTTGACAAACTGCTAATGTTAGGCCCTACGCATTACCCAAAGAATTGGGGTGTACTGAGTACCCACACCTTGCCCAAGGGGAGTACATTTAAGAGACTCAGGGCAGCTAATAGCCCTACTGCCATGTGGGCATTTATGAACAAAGGACTGCTGCAAGCAGTCAAGACCCGTTTTCCTTAACAATTTCCCAAAATTGCCCACTTATGCACCATACAGCCTTGGCTTTCTTATTGTGCTGCTCTGTTTTTATATTTGTTTTCCTCCCAATGTTCACAAACCTTGGGATTGTTGGAGAATGTAAATGGCAGTGTGTATGAACTGAAAAGGCACAGGCGCAGTTTTAGTATTTTCAAATTTCAAAGAAGGATTCCCAGTACTTTTCCAGTGATCACAAATAATTACAGTTTGTTGGAAATGACCATCTTTTTCGTGGTACCCCTTGGATTTTGCCTTGACTGTTTTTGCTGGCTATAGAGCTATAGTCACTTTGCCACAGCTAACAAGGGGTAAAGTGCTTGTGCTCCTCCTTTCAACATGATGAAATTGGCATACCATTGATTGGCATCTTTAACTTGCCTATAAGTCCCTAGTGTAGTTGTAATAAAGTGTATCAAGGGCCTCTAAGTTAAAACTCAAAAGTGTAATTCAGCACTCATTATGCCTTCCCTGTAGTGACAATGTAAATATGAATGCAGGCCTGCCACCAGCAGCCTGGCTGCACAAGGCTATATTGTAAATTCGACCAGTCAAAATAACTCCTTTGACATGCCTAAACTTGAAATAATAATAAGCCACTCCTAAGTTGGCTTTAAATGCCCATAAGGCAGGGTGCATGGTATTTAAATACAGGACATGTAGTGATTTACGGTTAAATGTCCTGACAGTCAGTGGCGGCTGGTGACATTTGAAAGTGGACTGCGTAAAATAATAATTGTACTGCACTATGGCGAGCGAGCCCGAAAAATTTAGGGGTGTACGGGGGATTCTCCCCCCCCCCAAGAAAATTTGAAAAAAGTGTGGACGAATGGTGTATTTTCAAGCAAATTTGACATAGTGCGTTCTCTTCGGAGGCAAACAGATCTAAAAAAAGGCACTCCCCACCACTGAAAGAGACCTTGCGCCACCTCCGGATGGAGAGGACATTTGTGATTAACTAAGCACCGATGGCGGAGTTTGTCTGCCCTGGTGTTCAGGGAACCCACCATGTGTTAAACCACCGGGGTTATGTCCTGATGTTCCAGCTATGTTCTGAGGTGGACAGCCGCTTGAGAAATGGTACACGACCCAGCCATGTTTGTTGCAGTACTACATGGCGGTGGTGTTGTCAGTGAACGAACACCTGCACCGCTTTCCCCCTTGAGAGAAGGAAGGAATGCTTTCAGTTCCAGTCTGATCACCTTGAGCTCCAAAAGATTGATTTGGATGCAAGACACCTCTGATCTACACCTTTCCCAGATGGCTGTTCCACCCCAGAAGTGGCACATCTATCATCACTCTTAGATCTGATTGAGGAATGGAGAAGGATAGCCCGAATATCCCAGACTCACTGCTTGGGAGGATAGGTTCAAAACTGCATTGTGCCCAGAACCCCCCAATAAAAGGGTGCGTCTGAGAGGGTCAGGTGTGACTTCAGCATGTTGATAGTGAACCCCAGTGAATGCAGGAGGTCTGCCATAGTCTGGAGGTGGGAGATGACAGTCTGAGGCGAACCCCACTTTAACAGCCATTCGTCGAGATAGGGGAGGGCTGGGACCTCTGATCTGCGCAGATGAGCTGCAACCACCGCCATCACCTTTGTGAACAACCAAGGGGCACTGGTAAGGACAAAAGGGAGTACAAGAACTGAAGTGCTTTTGGTCCCAGAAGGTAACATCTGTGGGCCAGCCTGATGGGGATATGAAAATAAGCGCCCTGCAAGTCCAACGCCACCAGCCAGTTGCCTGGGTCAAGTGCATTCAGAACTTGGGCTAGGGTGAGCATTTTTAACTTCTCCTTCTGGAGGAAGAAGGTGAGGGCCCTGAGGTCTAACATAGGACGCCGGCCTTTGTCCTTTTTGGGTGCCGGAAAATAGCAGGAATAACAACCACAACCTACTAATGGCACAGGGACCCTCTCTATAGCTCCCTTGTCCAGAGAGCTGATACTTACTGGCGGATAAGTGCCAAATGATCCTCCGTCATGCGATTATATGAAGGTGGAATGAAGGGTGGGGTAGTCTAGAAGGGGAGGGAGTAGCCCCTTTGAACTATTTGCAGAACCCACCTGTTAGGTGATGGATTGCCAGTGGAGGAGGTGATGGCAGATCCTGCCTCCAACTGGCCATTGATGGGCCTGAAACATCAGACTAGGATCTTTTGGGGGCCCCGTGCTGAAGGGGAAGGGTGGACTGGCTGGGTCCCACATCCACGGCCACGCAGAGGCTGGACAGCTTTTGTGACTCTGTGGATGGGCTGGGATGGACAGGACGTGACTGGGCACGCCTTCCATAGCCACGGAAAGGACGAAAGGCCCACTGAGGTGGACGTTTGATAGCTGTGACGCCCAAGGATCTGGCCGCAGCTTGAGAATCTTTGAGGTGCTCCAGCGCTGAGTCTGCCTTGTCACCAAAAAGGTGAGTGCCATCAAAGGGCACATCTATCGAGGAAGATTGGACATTCCTTGAGAGACCAGAACTCCTCAAACAGGCTTAGCGTCTAACAGCTACCACCATGACAATCGTTCTGCCCAGTAAGTCTGCGTTATCCAGTCCACTTCGTATGGTGAAATTGGCTGCGTCTTGTCTTTATGTAACTGCTTGAGAGAGAACGGCCCTGGTCTCCTCCAGGCACTGAGGCAGCACCTGCGCGACCATATCCCAGATAGTATGGGACTATCGCCCAAGAGGCATGCAGTATTTACCGACCGCAACTGAGGAGGTGATTGTAGATCCTGCCTCCAACTGGCTGTTGATGGGCCTTAAACATTGAACTAGGAATAGGAAAATGTGTGGGCTGTGGCGGGGATAAAGAGGGGACTGGCCCACCCGATGGCTCCCTGACCCACGAAGACTTTGGGTCCCACGTCCTCAGTCACGCAGAGGCTGGACAGATTGCACAACTCTGTTGCTGGGCTGCATAGGACGTGGCTGGTTGCCCATTCTGTAGCCATCAAAAGGACGAAAGGCCCACTGAGGTGAACGTGAGGTAGCCGCGAAGCTAAAGGATCTAACCGGAATCCGTGAAGCGCTTATGCACTGAGAATCCGCAAAGTGCTCAAGCGCTGAGTCTGCCTTGTCGCCAAAAAGGTGAGTGCCATCAAAGGGCGTGTCCATCAAGGAAGACTGGACATTCCCTGAGAAGCCAGAAGTCCTCAACCAGGCGCAGCTTCTAACAGCTACCGCCATGGCAATCGTTCTGCCCAGGGCTAGAAAAATCATAAAAATTGCTCTAGGCCTGTAGGTCTGGTAACCAACAAAATCTACTCGACCTAACTGAAATGCACTTGACGTCTGACTCTGAAAGGAAGCAAATGTGACAAGTTAACAAGATTTAAAAGCATTTTTATTGGTCATTTACTTTGTGAGCAATAAAGATGCCTTTAAATCTTGCTATCTTGTCACATTTCCTCTGCTTTCAGAGGCAGAGGTCAAGTGTCAGTTTTTCCTCCTACTCTCCAGAAAGGGGGAATAGGACGTAAAAATAGCTCGTCCTGAATGAATCTGACTCGCAAATGTGAGTGGCCGAGTGGATTTTTCGAGCCCTGGTTCTACTCCATGAGTTGATGGTATCCAGTCCACATTGTATGGTGAATTTAGCTACGTCTGACCTATCTGCAACTGCTTTAGAGAGAACGGCCCGGACCTCCTCCGGGCACTGCGGCAGCACCTGCACAACCGTATCCAAGATAGTATGGGAGTATCACTCGAGAGGCGTGTGGTATTTACCGACCACAATGCCAAGCTGGAGGAACAGAACATCTTCTTTCCAAGATGCTCCAGCTTCTTGGATTTTCTATCTAGGGGAGCAGAAGGGAATATGCCTTAAAATGAAGAAGCTTGGACTACCAAGCTCTCGGGAAAGGGGTGTTGGGTCAGGAATGCTGGGTCACCTGGAGCGGGTAGTTAGCCGATCCACTGGAGCCCTTGTGTTGGGCTTGGACCAAGTGCTGAGAAGGACATCCATGAGGGCTTAATTGAATGACAAAAGGGGTTCAGAAGAGGAAGCTGCAGGCAAAAGCACCTCTGTCAGGAGGTTAGTCTCGACTGCCACCATAGGGAACTTGAGGCCGAGGAGCTTGTCTGTCCTCCTCACCACCACAGCATAGAAAGCTCCCCCCTCCATAACAAAGTAGGGGGAGAAAGCAAACCAGTATCAGGGAACGTGTCCAGACCACTGGTATCGCCCAGTCCATTTGCCAGTCTGGTTCCTCAAGCTGATCATTTAAAGGATCCAGTGTCCCCTTCCAGTCCTCTTCCTCACCTTCTGGCCCAAAAGGAACACCAGGAATGAACACAGGAATGAAAGTCTCTTCCGGCATTGGAATCGACGTGGATCGATGTCGGTTCGGCTCTGTGTTCACTTCAGGGATGACGGTTTGATCCATGGGACCCTTTGGAGCCGGGGCCAGAGCCACCGTTGTCAATGTCCTAGGGTCCATGACCTACTCTGCTGGGCCCGAAGGCACACCGGTGGAGCCAGGCTGCCCAAATATGAGTTTAAAGGCTTATTAGAACTTGAGGATCTGGGAAGGAGATGATACGGCTCCTGGAAAGGGAGGGAGGCGCAGAACCATCTCAGAAGTAGGCTCCGGAGACGGAGCCTTCAAGCGATGATGCTAGGGATCCTGCGTCGCTTCAGCCAGCCGATGGGGAGAAATAAAAAAGAACGACTGTGCTTCTTCAATTTCTTCTTGTTGTTCCCTGACTTACCGGAAGATCTCCCCGATGACTTTGAGTGTGAGGAGTGTGGGTTCCGCGACCGTTCGAGACCTTCCCCTCGAACAAGGACGGTAGTGTAATGGAGCAGAGCGCCTGGCCACCAGCAGCTTTTGGGACCACTCCTGCAAAGCCTTTGGGTTCATGGCCCAGTACTCAGAGCGCGACTTTGGGTTGTGGTCGCGCTCTAGACACCGAAGGCACACGAGGTGCTGATCAGTCACAGACATCATCCAGTGGTATGAACCACAGGGCTTGAAGCCGGTCTTTCGCTGGGACATCCTTGACGCACCGGGAGTCTATTACTCGAAAAAGACGTTGACAAAATGTCAAAGAAAGTTAGCCTAAAAGGGACTGTGGTAACTCTCTCCAGATCTGCACTAGGCTGGCACAGAAAAAGAAAGATCTGATGTCAGTGCGCATGGGTGGCATCTATGTATGTCGCGCAATGTCATCCTGACGCCCACAACGCCGACTACAGATGCAGAGCCCAGTACACTGCTGAAGAAAAAATCTCCAGATCCAGACTGACGCCTGGGGGAAATTCTAAGGTAAGGTATCTACAACTAGCAGTCTTTATCGGATATCAGGTTAGTTTCCCGATGCGAGCCTTCATAATCCAGCCTCACCCTGTTATTGTTTGAGGAAATTACAGAGACAGGTTCCCCTAGAAGTAATGGTGTATGAGAAACTGGCATGGTCCAGATTGGAGGCGAGGATCAAATTGTTCACCCCAGCCAGGACTGCCTGAAGGTTAAGCCCTGGCAGATGACACAACAGCTGTGTTGTTCGTTGAAATGCTGCACTGCATTTAGCGGACCGATGTCGCCTGATGCAGATCTCTGCACCTGTGGTGTTGCGGAACCAGTGCCTTGCCCACCACTGACGGCTGGAGATGATGGCATCCATTGCTCAATCTGGAATGCAAGTGGTGTGGAGTGCCTCCCTGTGGAAACGTGGGGGCCTGCACCATACTTGGCGGACTGGCTGCGACCAATGCAGAGCTTCCACGCCCTGAGCATCGCTGAGCCCTGAGGATGTGAATTGTGTGGGGATGGGGCCTTCTGATCCTTGTGGTGGGGTCCTGCTGCAGGGTTGTGCATAGAATTGTGCCTACTGTGATAGGAGAAGCTGCATTGGAGAAACCAGGGCCTTGCTCACCTTCGCAGGCTTGGGAAACTGCCCCTCTGCTGAGATGGAGCACAGGTGATGATGTATGCCTTCCTGTCCAGTCGCGGGGGTCTGTGGGAGCCGCCTGAGTGATGAAAGCTGCTAAGAGAGGAGGTACATGTGGGCTGGAGCCCAATCTGAATGCTGGCTCTCCGGCCTTGCCCTGCCAAGACTATTGGCCTCCGCGACTCCCCTCTTTGAGGACCAACATAGATGGGGAGGCTGCTTTTTTAAGGGTGCAGAGCTGCTGCTGTCTGTTTGCCACTCACTGGGCCTGAATATTGGGGTCTTAAGGTGCCCTACCATGGCCAGGTTTCTGAACATGTGCACACTGTTTGACTGATTGTGTGCGACATGGAGCAAACCCTAAGAGTGCACTGTTTTTTTCCCCACATCTGCTGGAACAAAGATTGGTGGATAATACAGGCCACATGTTCCCCTGAGGTATGCAGGGGCCCAGGCTGTGGAAAGACACAGGATTCTGGGCCAGCATCCTGTAGTCTAGCGTAGGCTAGTCTGGAGGCACTTGGTGTTTTGGTTGATTTTGGGGAGCAACTGTATGAACTGACCCCTGTTGGGTTGGCTATACTTGTGTGAAATTGCAGGAGGCTGGGTTCTTCTTTTCTCCAATCTTAAAAGACAGCTCCTATCTCATTAGCTTTTCCTGCATTGCAGGGGTCTCTACCCCCGGCAGTCATGGCTCAGGATCACCCCCACATGGGATACCAGAATACCAAACAGGATCAGTTTGCAATGTGCTCATGGAGTGAGGGAATGATGGAGGCAAGGGGCAAGGCATTGAGGCCAATCGCTGGGTTTAAGCTCGAACAGCTCAGATATTATAAGCCATCAAAAGCTCCAAATAATACTCTTGAAAACACGATGTCAATATAAGTCAACTTATAATGTGCAGATCATAAGTAAATCAATGATCAATCCTTAGCTACAGAAAAAAACTATTGTGAAACTGAAATCTGATGTTTCAACACTGAAAATAAAGTTCGGCTTTCTCCCAGACCTTGCACATAGATTGGATTGTTGGGTGGGGCGCGCAGATTGAAGGACCCTCCAAAGCGGCCTACCCTTTATAGGAGCCCGGAGCTTTCTGGAGAACTGGTTTAGGAATGCCCTTAAACCAGACAGACTGTCTTTATGCTTCATTACAGAACAGGCACTTAGGACTGAGCCTTGAGGTCCCCTCCACCGCCTTTCTCCAGGGTGATCATTGCCAAGGTCCTCAAGTATATCTTCCAGCATATCTGGAAAATTGGAGATATAAAGTTTGAGTCCAGTACAGTCAGAGCATTCCCTGACATGTAAAAGGTAAAAAAAAAAGTGAAAGAACTTTCAGAACATTAGATAAAAGCTATGGGTTATGAATGTTTAATATATGTTGCTCTTCCAAGTAAACTGTCTGTCATACATCAGTGTCGCTCCTATTTCTTCCGATGAGGTTTGGATCTGGCTGGAAATGTCCAGCAGACCAGGGTGGGTGGGGTTGTGGGGGGCTTGCAAGGCCCTTTACGAGCCAGTGGTTGCACTACCCACCAGGACCTCACGTTGGGGGTTGCACAAGTCACTGGCTCTCCAAGACAGAGTTTGAGAGTGGTAGTCAGAGAAGACAGCACCCTGGGCCTTGCCCACCAGGAGAAAGTGGGGTCCTCACCCATCATGGGGGGCTGAACCCTGAACAGGTAGGTTCTCAATTCATGTGCAAAGCAATTGTGGAATTATCATCAATGGCCTGAATCTGACCAAATATTTGGGAATGTCACTTGAACGTCCTATACTCAGATTTAGATGTACTCTTTGCTCCTCAGACTATGACATCAGTGACAACACCTCCAATGATGATGTGTCATCGGCTGTTCCCAACTTAGGGAGGTACGCTGCTCGCCATCTCTGATACAGAAGTGCCAGGGAGGACCCACAGGGCTGTCCATTTAGCCTGTAGTGGGCTGGCTGGGTGCCCCTGGTTTCCAGCCCTCCGTATTTATTGAGCAAGTGGGAAGAGTTATTTCTGTGTAAAATGGTGGTCACTGGAATGTTGATCTGATACAGTTCTTATTTAGGGTTTTCTTTGGTGTCCTTTAAATGGCCATACACTTGGCAGTGGTTCAACAGAGTGCTTACCTGAAGGGGCAGACTTTCCACTGCCCTAATAGCGCAGGCACAGCTGAAGACACAAGAAGGTGATGTGTAGTTATTAGGCACAAGGGAGGTGTAGCAGACATGCATCATCCGTTATGCAGTACTAGCCTATGTCGATAGGATATTTGCACTTCTGGGAGTTCACAATGGCCAGGAATATTATGTTTCCTACCTAGGCTGAATAAGGTACATGGGTACAGCATCCTACAGGAAACTCACTACACAAATGTGGAGGATGGGAAAATTAGGAACAAATGGAAGGTACAATTGTTGCTTTCTACCTATTCACTTTATGCACAGGGAGTCTACACTGGTACTCTAGTGCTGGCCCTAAAAGGAGATATGTGCTGTTGTATGGACTACTGGATTGTAAAGATATTTGCCAATTGAATACTTGTAAGAAAGTGCGACCCTGCTAACCATGTCCTACTACATGTGCTCTAACCCTTGAAAACATGTTCAATAGGTAAACTCCTAATTGGCATATTTAATATACCTAGAAGTCCCTAGTATAAGGTACAAAGTGTACCCAGGGCCTGTAAGTTACATGTCACTACCGCGCTGTAGAACTTATAGTGCCGTCATTAAAGTGACAATATGAAACATGGCTCCAGGCTTACCATTGTAGCCTGGCTGTGGCAGTTTTAAAACTGCAATTCAACCTGTCAAAATGAACGCCTTTGACAGGCCAAAACCTTCATTTTAAATATCAATAAGTCACCCCTATGTAGGCCTTATGAGGCCTAAGTCGGGTGCATGTCATTTAAAAGTAGGATGCTGAAAGGAAAATGCTACTTACCAGTATGCATCTGTTCTTGGCATGTAGAGCTGCAGAGAGTCATACTACTGCATAGATCACCATCTAGTGTTGGGCTCGGATGCTTGCACCTGCTGTTGTCTTGGAAGAAGTCATTTGTAGTCATGAGATAGGTGACTCCTCCCTTCGACGATAATGCACATGGGCATCGACTCCATCTTCAGATTGTTTTTCGCCATGAAGGGAAATGATAGTGATAGAGTCAGTAAGAAATATGAGAGATGTCCAAGTGAATGTATCTAATTAAGATAATACTGGAACAGATACTGGTCCCGGGGAGGCGGGTGGGCGTATGAATCTCTGCAGCTCTACATGCCAAGAAAAGGTGCATACTGGTAAGTAGCATTTTCCGTTCGAGGCAGATGAGCTGCAGACTTCATACTACTGCATAGATTGTACAGCAGTGTTTCCCCTAGCGGTGGTCACCTGTATCTGTTGCAGTGGTTTGAAAGAGTGTCTTTAGAACAGCCTGGCCTACAGAAGCCTGTTGCTTCGCATGCACGTCAACACAATAGTGTTTGGTGAAGGTGTGTGTTGTAGGCCATGTTGCTGCCTTACAGATGCCATCTAAGGGAATGTTCCCTAAGAATGCCATGGAAGCCCCTAGTTTGCGTGTTGAGTGCGCCCTAGGGGGAATTGTTAATGTGCGTTTAACCTTTTGGTAGCATATCTGAAATCATTTGACTATCTACCTAGCAATCCCAGCTTTGGAGATGGGGTTTCCTTTATTAGGTGGTGAGAAAGCTACAAAAAGTTGTTTTGGCTTTCTAAAGGGCTTAGTCCTGTCAATATAATAAAGTAGGGCTCTTTTGACATCAAGTGTGTGAAGAGCTCTCTCTGCTACAGAGTCCGGGTTTTGGAAAAACACTGGTAACTCTATTGATTGGTTAAGATGAAAGGCAGAGACTACTTTGGGAAGGAATTTTGGATTTGTTCTCAGAACCACCTTGTTACGATGTAGTTGTAAGAATGGTTCTTCTATGGTTAAAGCCTGGATCTCACTCACTCTCCTGAGAGAGGTGATTGCAACTAGGAAAGCTACTTTCCATGTAAGGAACTGCAGTTCACATTTGTGTAGAGGTTCAAATGGGGGACCCACTAGCCTGGTAAGAACAATGTTTATATTACACACGGGAAAAGGTGGCAGTGCAGTAGGAATTACCCTTTTAAGGCCTTCTATAAAAGCTTTGATTGCAGGTACTCTAAACAGTGACAAGTGTTGTCTGTTTTGTAAGTAGGTGTCAAGAGCTGCTAGCTGCAATCTTATGGATGAATATGCTAAATTACAGCTTTGTAATTGCAGCACATAGGAAATTATATTCTGGATTGAAGCATCCAGTGGGTCAATTTTATTGTTGTTGCAGTAAATAACAAATCTTTTCCATTTTGCTGGGTAACAAGCTCTAGTGGTAGGGCGTCTGGCTTCTTTAATGTTGTTCCTACAGTCCGGTGGAAGGTTAAGGTAACCGAAATCTAGGACTTCAGGAGCCAGATCGCGAGATTCAGTTGACCTGGATCGGGGTGTCTTATGTCTCCATGGTTCTGCGTTAGTAGCTTTGGGGAGAGATGCAGTTTTTGGTGCAGAACCACTGAGAGTTGGAGAAGTATGTTGAACCACGGTTGCCATGCCCATGTTGGAGCAACCAGGATCATCTTGAGAGACTGTTGCCTGAGCTTGCGTATTACTAGAGGAATGAGTGGGAGTGGCAGAAAAGCGTATGCAAATCTGCCTGACCAGTTCATCCATATCGCATTGCCCTCCAGCAATGGGTGTGGTAACCTGGCGGCGAAGATTGGGCATTTTGCGTTTTCTTGTGTATCGAACAGATTTATGTCTGGGTGGCACCACATTTGGAAAAATGGTTGCAGAACCTGTGGATGAAGTTACCATTCATGGATCTGCTGTGTCTGACGACTGAACAGATCCACAATCTGATTGTGTACTCCTGGAAGATGTTCTGCTAGGAGATATATGTTTTGCGGAATGGCCCATCTCCATATGTTTTGTGCTAGTTGAGAAAGCTGCAACAAGTGTGTTCCTCCTTGTTTTTGTATGTAATACATTGCTGTCATGTTGTCCGTCCGGACTAGGACAGTCTTGTTCAGGAGATGTGGTTGGAATGATTTTAGCACTAGGAATATTGCTAGTAATTCTAGGTGATTGATGTGGAGCGCTTTTTGTTGAGTGGTCCATTTGCCCTGGACTGTGTGATTCAGGAGATGGGCTCCCCAGCCAGTGAGGGATGCGTCTGATGTTAGTACAACCTGTACTCTGGGAACGGCCGCCCTCTGGATAGGTTTTGTGTGTTCCACCACTGCAGAGAATGATGTGTGCGGCTGTCCACCAACACTAGATCTGTAAGTTGAACTTGAGCTTGGTTCCACTGATGTGGTAAGCAATCTTGTAAAGGGCGCATCTGGAGTCTTGCTGAGGGGCAATAAAAATGCAAGAGGCCACCATTCCTGCTAGCAGCATAAACACTCAAGCTGGAAGGGAGTATTGGGGTTGAAACCTCTTGACGAGGGTTTGTATACTGGCTATCCTGACTGGATTGGGGTATGGCAGACCTTGAAAGGGTTTATTGTGGCCCCTAGATACTGATGTATATGGGAGGGCTAAAGGTGGGATTTGGTGTGTTTTATTGTGAACCTCAAATCGTGTAGCAGCTGAATTGTTTGGTAGCTGTGCTGTACACACGGCCTGTGTGTCTTGGCTTTTATTAACTAGTCGTCCAGGTATGGAAACACATGAATGTGTTGTCTTCTCAAGTGCGCAGCTACTACCGCCAGACACTTTTTGAAGACCCTGGGTGCTGTTGTTACTCCAAATGGCAAGACCTTGAACTGATAGTGTTGGCCATCCACTGTGACCCTTAGATATTTCCTGTGAGCAGGATGTATGGGAATATGGAAGTAGGCGTCCTTGAGATCTAATGTTGCAAGGAAGTCGCCTTGTTGAAGCAGTGGAAGGACTTGCTGAAGAGTGATCATGTGAAAATGATCTGACAAATGTAGAAGTTTAGGGGTCTGAGGTCCAATATTGGTCTAAGAGAACCGTCCTATTAGGGGATTAGAAAGTACAGTGAGTACACCCATGTCCCCTGATGCTCTAGGGGAACTGTTTCTATTGCGTGCTTTTGAAGCATGGAGAGAACCTCTTGTTTGAGAAGCATTAGATGTTCTATGGACATGGGACGCTGTCTGGGTGGTATGTTGGGTGGAGTAGCGGTAAGTTCCAGGCAGTAACCATACTGGATAATTTGTCTTACCCACCTGTCCGTGGTGATGGAATTCCACACAGGTAGGAACTGCGATAGTCTTCCCCCGACTGGAGTGGAGTGGTCTGGGGGAAGTGGAGGGAAGTCACTGTTTTGTGGTGGGGGAGTTGCTAGCATTAGACGTCTCCCTTTGTTGTTATTGCATCTGTAATTCCCTCTAAAGTAACCTCTATTAGGGGAGGTCTGGGTGGGATTTTTATAAGTTGTCTGTGCCAGTGGTCTTGGAGGCGCTCCTATAAAAGGAGCAACGAAAGGAACCTCTACTAGTTGTTGCTTTTAGAGTCCCAATGGATTTGGCTGTCTCTGTGTGATTTTCATCTTTTCTAAAGATGTATCCACAGTGGTTCCAAACAAGCGTTCCTGATCTAAGGGTTTATTTTGGATGGTAGACTGCACCTCTTGCTTAAAACCAGATATGCGTAACCACGCATGTCTACACAGTAACACACTTGTGTTTCTTGTGCGGGACGCTGTATCTGCTGCATCAAGGGCACACTTTATTGAGGTATTGGTGATTAACTTTCCCTCTTGTATAAGATCATTTGCCTTGGTCTTATGCTTGTCTGGGATGTGTTGAATGTGCTTTTCAAGCTCATCATAGTGAGCCCTGTCATACCTTGCTAGTAAGACTTGTGAATTGGCAATGGGCCAAAAAATGTGCCGCCTGAGACGCAACTCTTTTGCCTGATGCGTTGAGTAACTTAGACTCGTTGTCTGGTGGAAGGGCCCTTCCTACGGTTTGGGAATTTGCCCGTTTGCGGGCATTTGCTACAACCAAAGAATCCAGAGGGAGCTGACCTTTAATAAAAGCTGGATCACTTGGAGCTGGCTTTATTCTAGGATTAAGAACCCTAGCCCTAACAGGGTATTTGAAAACCTCAGGGGCATCTTTAATCATCCCCTTGAGCATAGGGAGGCTGAGCAAATGTCTCTAGTAAAAAGTCCTCCTCCTGAGGGTCTGAATGTAGTTGGACCCCATGGTATTGTGCAGCTCTAGTTATTAGTTGCGCAAACTCTAAACTATCATCTGGAGGGGCTGGCCTGGAGGGGTATGAATCTGGCTCGGGTACATCTGGGACATTATTATAGTCCCAAGGGTCCTGAGGTGGGATACTGCGGGTGTCATCATTAGTATCTGTGTTATGTGGTGAATGAATTGCCTGAGTTTGCTCTGGCGCGGAAGAGTGGGCTTTGGGTTTCGGTGCCGAAGATTCCGGTGTCGGCGGGACCTTGGGCTTATGCTTTGGTGCAGAGGAATGTTTCTTGGTACCATGTTGTGGCTGGCTCGATCCTGAGCTGCCTGAAGGCTTTTGATGCTTCGGAGCTGGGGCTTCTGAAGTCTTATCTTGGTGCCGACCTGGACCCGAAGGCGAAGGTGTGACCGAAGCCTTTTGTTTTTTCGGGGCAGGGGCGTCGACGTCAGTACTCATGCTCCGTTGACCTGTAGTAATCATCCAGTCGTCTGAATCCGATTCCTCTGCTTCGAAGATGTTGGGTTGCTCGTCTCCTGTGTTTGGTTCATCGGAGCCTGCCTCGAAGATGTTCTCCGGTGCAGGAACAGTTGACCAGGACATTTCGTGTCGTCGGGCCCGGCGACCACGTATAGTCTTTTTGGACCTGAAAGAGTCACAGGCCTGGCAGTGTCGACTCTTGTGTTCTGGTGAAAGACAACGTTTGTAGACCTTGTGGAGATCTGTGTGTGGGAATTTAGCCCCACACTTGTATTTTTTGAATGGAGTCCATATGCTGGTTGATGGTGCCGATCGACCCAACGGCCCACGTCGATGACCGGACTCGAGAATGTCTTCGAAACTGGATACGCGTGGAGAGATTTACGAACGAGACAATACCGCCGAGCGGTGAGAGTTTTTTGTGCATCGAAGGGGAATCGACCAACATCGATCATGAGCGCAGCAAATTACATCCGAACCCGATGGTGGAAAAAAACAATCTGAACATGGAGTCGATGCCCATGAGCACTATCATCCAAGGGAGGAGTTACCTATCTCATGACTACAAAATACTTTTTCCAAGACGACAACAAGGGGCAAGTTTCCGAGCCCAACACTAGTTGGCGATCTATGAAGTAGTATGAATTCTGCAGCTCATATTCCTCGAACATTAATATTACCATGTCCTTACTATGAAAAAGACTGAAAAGCTATTTTCACTGTAGCAAGGACCGGCTACTCCATAGGAAAGCAATGGATTGCACTATTACACTTAATAATGACAGTTTTGGTTAGGGAACAACTAGAAATATAATTCAAAGACTCTTTTTAATGACTATTTCAAATCAAATTTGATCAAAGGTTCTCCTTTTAAACTTTGTGCCAGCCTTTGTGTGGGGGAATTTGCTGACCTACCCCCCAAGCTGGTTCTGGTCAGTTCTTCCCCTTTCCATGGTTCCAAGCTGTCTAGGGGGATGAAGGCCAGGGCTGGGCTGGAGTCAGGCGTTTTTGGGTGTTCTGCAGGCAGGGCTCTTTAGAAGTGCAATCCGAGCAGGGCACATAACCTCCCCAGGCATCCCGTCAGGAAGAACCCCACCCCTCACACCTAGGCCTCTTTTGTCTCAATGTCTGGAAGCAATAGACAGCCCACAACAGGAGACCAATTCACAGTCATGTGACATAGTGCACTGGCAGAAAGGTACAGTTGGTTTAGGCAAAAAAAACATGCCAACTTTCTAAAAGTGACATTTTCAAAATTGTAATTTAAAATCTGACTTCACCATTAAAGAGGATTTTGAAGTCAAGTCAAGAACAACTTTATTTCGGTTTCTCTGAACCATAAAAGTTTACAGTAAAAAGATCACAACGTTAATAACAATTACAAGTATAAAAATAATTCATAAAATGCCAAACTATAATTTATGTGAGTGGAAGCAGTATTGTTCTATCTGGTCCCAAAATGAAGTAAGCACTTTTTAGGTGTGATAATGTAACCCAGTGTTAGTCTATGGGAGAGATAGTATTACAACAGTGACAGAAACACTTTAGGAGTTTTTCACTGCCACAACATGTGAAATGTAGAAATCGTGCATCCTGTATTTTTATGTATCATGCCGTCTGCTCTATGGCTGGTTAGGACCCGTCTTAGGGATGACATTTAAGTATTAAAAAGGAAGGTTTAGGCCTGGCAAAAGCTTTATTTTGCCATGTCGAAATGGCAGTTTAAAACTGCACAACGGGCTGCAGTGGCTAACCCGAGACAGGTTTTTATTTTTAAAAGGCTACTTTAGTGTGATAGCACAATGAGTGCTGCAGTCCTTAGTAACATTTAATTTACAGTCCCTGGGTACATGCAATACCATTTACTAGGGACGTATACATACATTAAATGTAGAAATTTGGTGAAGGCTAATGTTATCATGTTTAAAAGAAAGAACACAAGCACGCTTTACCACTGGTTGGCAAAGAAAAAGTGCAAAATGTCATAAAAGTCAGAAAAAAAAGGCTCAGCAAAGAAGTGAGACGAAGGCAAAAATCTGGGGTGACTGCAGAGAAGGAAACTGCACGGCGCCGGGAGGAACAAATTGTCCGACACAGCTCATCTTGACGAAAGTGTGACTATAGGGAGCTGTCCTGGCACCCACGCCAGTTCAAGCTTTGACTTTAATAAACGTGGTTTCCCTCGGAGAGCAAGTTACTCTACCATACATTCTCTGAACATTTACTCAGAAGTGTATCTTCCCTCTACCCTTGGAACAAGGAGATAGGGTTAGTACCCATGGGATCTTTCCTTTTGTGAGTCCTGATGAAAGCTGGGGTATTTTAGGTAGCCAGATGAAACATGTCGATGTTTTTGCAGAGTGGAGGGGTAGGGGACTCATTATAGTCTACCATACCACCATCCACTGGTCTTCTAGTGACCTTTTTACTCTGGTCAGGAAATAAAATATTAAAGTTAGATTTGGAATTCCTGTGGCTGGTTTTAAATTGTTATTTCTCCACCATTTTTTACTTGTGATCCCATATTGTTTCTCTTTGCATGTTGTATCTCTTTGCATGTTGTATTGTCTTCCCCCTCCCTATTGCTCCACCTCCAGCGTTGGTCTGTGCGGAGGTGTGTTAACAGCCCTACGATGAAGCATGATACAACTTCTGTGTGTGAGGGCAGTTTTAACACCCTGTTATGTTTTCCCACCCTTAGAGCACAGCAATTACAAGCACGAAGCCCCCCTTCTTTTTGTATGTGTAAGTGACTGCAGAGAAGGCCGGGTTCAACAGGGCACGTGACTAGACATAGGATACACCTAAAAGGCTTACACTGAGAGATAACAAAAAATGCATACATAGAGAAACTTCTTTCAAAGTTATGAACCAGAGAAAGGCCAAACCCGATCATATTAGCAATTAATAAATAGGAGGGTACGTTAGTTGCTTTCCACAACGACGTTAATAGCACACAGGCCAATTATCTAGCTGCATTATATCATTGTCAGAGCACTCCGACAACACTTTGTTTACATACTATCAGGCAGACCAAGAATATCCTAGTCTGAGCATTGTGCCATTAGCTAAGTTAGAAATGGAGTTACAGAAGGAGAAATTATCGGAGGCAATACATGTGATGTTGGCTGGGAAATCTCTGAGAGGTAATGACTTTCCAATGGATCTGAATAAAATATGTAAACAACAAAACCTTGACCAGCTGCTTGAGGTGTTCAACTAGGTCAAGCAGCATGGCAGTCTGTCATTGTCAATGAGGGAAGCCGTAATAGTTTTGATGTTAAAGCCTCAAAAGGACCCGCTAGACCCATTATACTATAGACCCTGGTCTATGACAAACGTTACTATTAAAACCTTTTGTAAAGTATTAGTGAATAAATTACGGGGCAAGGTGGGTGCCTATTTAATGAGGAAACAACAGAATTCATAAAGGAACATAGGTCCTCAATTAATATACATAGAGTAACCCATATATAATATGATAGTACACATGGGGAAGAGGGTGCCAGTCTCATATCCTGAGGTAAAGAGAAGGCATTTGATTTACTGAAATGGGAAAATATGTTTGAACCCCTGAAGGAATATGGATTAGGGAGGGGTTTCCAGGGATAAATATGCTTATTGAATACTAATCCCACAGATAAACTAAAAATGGCTATAAGATCTTAGACAGTGGAGCAAGGCACTGGAAAAAGTTGTCTCCTGCCACCTCCACTGTTTGCAATTGTGCTAGAACCACTGGCAATAGCTCATAGAAAGATTTGTCTGTGCTGGGCAATTAAGGTGACTGGGGTGCAACATATTGTGTCAATGTATGCAGATGACATGTTACTCACCCACCAGTCCCATTACACCTGAATGAGCTTGAGAGGTTGTTGGGCTAAAATTTGAATATTCTTGTTGGGGGTTTGATTGCCTGCCCCACCACTGATCTTGTGTTATTTGGTCTCAAATGGGATAAGGACCAATTCCAATATCTGGGCATGCAGGTAGCCCAAACAACAGAGAAGTTACATGCATTTGATATGGGAAGAATTAATCAAGGCCTCAGTGAGTCAGTTTGATTCCACAATTCACTCCCCCAACTCAATAATGGAATATATTGCCCTTGTTAAAATGGTGTTCCTACCCAGAGGTGATCTAAAACTCTATATATTTGATTCCTCAACACTCATTTAAGGTGCTTGAGATACGAATGAATACCTTAGTATGGGCTAATAAACCGTGCCGTGTAAAGTTAAGCACAGTTAAAGTGGAGTGAACAGATGGAGGGTTGGCGCTCCCAGACCAAGAATTATATTATCTGGCAAATCAGCTTCAACATGTGTTGAAATGGTGCTCCCGGGAAGATAACTGGGAATAAAGTCTTCTACAAGGTTCCATCAATGCTGAACCTATCCTGGTGCTGTTGATGAGTGGTGTAGGCAATATCCTCAACATACGCCTACCTGATAAGACAGGTGGGGAAAGCATAGGGCAGAGCAGTGAAACAGTCCTACAACAATTGCCAGTTTTTAGGGAAATTGATATTTGGTGGCTACAGCCCTTTTGTTATATATCCCAAGATAGAACAGTGAGGTCGATGTGTCACCCCGGGGGACCTGTATCTTGGAGACACCTTCATTGTGTTCACTGAGGCCCAGGAAGCATTTGGGGTACGTCCCACACAACTGCTCCAATATGCTAAACTGTCAGGCATTGCCAGAGAGTGCTGGAGGGACTTCCCGCATTTGCCTATGCCTCCCGAAACCCTAGAAACTATTTTATCCATAGGCCAGGACCAGATCTCGATTCTGCCAGAGAAAGCATTAAAATAGGTAGGACGCGTGTCCCCAATTATTGGAGATCTTGAAAAATGGTTGATTTAAACTAATACTTTTCAATGTGCTTCACCGTATTTACCTGAACTCAGTAAAGCTCTCAAAAATATACCCAGAGTAGCCATCAGTATGCCGCATTGTGGGAATATTGACACATTATTTCACAGGGCCTGGTCCTGTAGACAACTCTCAACTTACTGGGAGTGTATTCTGTGGAGGTTCCATGAGGGCACATCCCTGCCCCTAGAGCGAGCACCTAAACAACGTGCACTGAGTGTAGTTCTCAAATGGAAAATAGAGGAATACAACTTGAATTTGCAATTTTGGAGATATTAGCTAAAAGCTGCATTGCCATAGACTAGTTGCAGTGGGAGGCTCATCGGCTAAAAAAATGTATGCAAGATGTTGGAGTGGGCAGTGGCGCAGCAAGTGAGTCTGAAAACGGTTAGAAGAGATCCTAAAGCAACAATACACATACTCAGTTGGGTGGTTATGCTGAATACCTTGTCCATGGTGAATCATGGAGATGCTTCATGGGTGATTAGATTATTGATCATCCACACGTTGTAGATTATGGGACATGAGCCATGGGTACGTGGAGGTGGAAGGATGTTCATATCATGGGAACCTCTGGTTTGTATAATCTGCCTTTCCTCAATAGTGCATATTTAACTGTGCAAATGTATCTTGAGAAAAACGTTGTATGCACCATGATCACCTGTGTCTACCCTTGTGATAGAATGTGGCAGTGGTTTGTTTGTTTAATTTACTTGTTCCAGTCTCAATAAGGGTGTTTCAAAACTTAAATAAAATGTTTATAAAAAAAAAAAAAAAGATGTGTTGTAGTTCCATGCCCCCAATATTTGTTATGTCATGACTACTCAGTAGCTCAATAAAATCCAATATTTTATTTTAGAGATACATTATATAAACATAAACTAAGATCCTTTTCCTAAAAAGATCTGTCATTTAATAATAGCCAAGGAAGTAAATGCAAATTTTTATTACATATTATGTGATTCCTTCAGTTAAGTACATTTATCCCTTTCCAACAGTTCATACCAAGTTAAAGTGAAGCATTTCTGCTTGGAATGTGATAATCCAGTGCATACCTGTGCGGATCTCATCCTTCACTGAGGGACCATGTTATTTCTCTCCTGGGGCTATGCGACTTAAATATAAATAGCAGCCTAAATTCTTATAAAACATAGGTACTACGTGATCTGTGAATATGTTATCATCCATACCTTTACTCCTTTCCCAGATGTCTGTTTGTATTTTTCTGTTATTTGCTTTTGATCCTCGACAAAGCGCAAGTATCCTCCTGGCCTCGCATAATCACCATTTGAAAGATTTCCTTCCATGGCCGTTGAAAGCTGCTGGAGCAGATCTCTGCAGATATCAGTGGACCGCTGCTCATTCTCTGCACAAAACTTTTCAGCTCTGTCTTTTACCAGATTCTACATGAACAGCAAATGTGATAATTAACGGGGGTGTGATATTTATTGAAAATACACAATAGTAGGTTGGATTTTTTTTTAAAGTTTGATAGATCATAAATAATTCTTCCTCATGCTTAATTTAGAGGTGCATAATTAAACAGGGGAGTGGAGAAGCAAAAATGTGCTACTGAAATAGGATTGAGGTTGCCATTTTAGATCTGCAGAATATTATGAGATAATCAAGAAACACAACAAAATAGGCTGATTTGTGAAATTACCCCCAGTTGCTTCTGAAACTCGTGATCTTCATCCTTAAAGGAGCGCTCCATGAAGATTTTGATGGCCTCTTTCTCACACTCAGCTTGAAGGTCTAGGAACACCTTCACTGTCGCCGTTGGGAATTTCGCTCGCTCTCTCATCTGCTTCTCGTAGTGCGCTAAAGCCTCCTGGACTGCTGCAGAGTTCTCAATCTGTGCGAGAGCAAGCACAGTGTTCTCTATGCAAGGCACTGTCCCACTGCGAATGGCATCCACGTAAGTCACTGCCAGGTTTGCCAAAACTGAAAGAAACACATAACTTCAAATCATAGGCACCTTGAAACCCGAATTATGTTGACCCCACATATTAGCATCATTCAATTGTGAGAAGGGATTTAAAGATCACATTTCTTTAACAATTCTATTTGGTTTTTATAAGTGTCAGCATCAACACTTACAACTGTGATAAACAAAGGCACAGCCGTCATGACAAGATGTACCTTCCAAAGTGTAAGCCCCATCCGTAACTACCTCAACTCACCCAAAAGACCAGGCTTCTCCAACCAGTAGATCGTGAGCTACTGGTAGCTCTACAATTACCTGTGTGTAGGTATATCGCCTGTGTGCAGCTCAGCGTACTACATTAGAAGCTTTTGCTTAGTTGAATTATTATATTTATACAAAAATTGAAAAGTGGGTAATCACGACGAAAATATGTATATTGTCAGATCTCATCAACTTATTTTTGGAGTAACTTTTTGGAATTTCCAAATTTTATTTAGAACTGACAATTGAGTGATAAATCATGTGGCATTGGGGAGATTTATTACTAATATTATTATCTGGGAGGCAGATGCATCATTACAGCTATGGCTGTTATATATTACCCGTGCAAAGGCATTCCATATTGACAAAGCCTTTTTTACGTCAGTGCTGGGAACCCTGCCTAATGCACTGACATGATCACTGCTGGTAATCTTACATATGGTGGTCACTAATGTAATTTTTTCTAATGTGGTTACAATTACAATTATAGCAATTGTAGTAGCTCAGGATGATTTACATTGAATATAAGTAGCTCTTGTTATAGAACAGATGGAGATCACTGCAACAGAGCAACTACTTCTTAGACCTCTCCCTATCTGGAGCAAGAAGGCACTGAATCTTGGGGGCACGTCTAATCTCTGTTTCATGGCCCAATATATAAGAGGCACACAAATTCCCACGCCAAGCAGTTGTCCCAGGGTTCCTTATGCCATAGTTTCCCAGAGTTTCAGCAACTACATCAACTGTTTCTATTTTTTAAATTTGAGTTATATATAGAGCAAACTAGATCTGAAGATGTCAGGTATCAGAGCGCTGTACATGAGCACTGGTTTCATTACACAAGGACACATTAATTTTTGTTAGGCGCAGGGAGATTAAGTGATTTGACTAGAATCACAGGATATTGAGGGTCATTGCTGAGACTCAATCCCAGTTCCCCAGATATGAGATCGACCGCCCTAGCCCATTCGGCCATATCCTCTCATCCATCTTCTTGGCAACTCTGTTAATTAGCTGCCCTAGGCTGACAATATACATTAGACTATGCTATGGCGGATGTTGACTCTGTTCGAAGTGATCATTGTAGTATCACAAGGTCTACTTTGCCTCTCATCAAAGCAAGGTTTTAAGTCAAATTGAAGAAAAAAGGGGATTAAATAGTATTTGTAAACCCAATGTGGGTAATTATCTCTAATAAAATAGGAGGTGGCTTGGCTAGATGTCACTCACACAAGACAATAATATACAAGGTTATACGCATTGACTCTTGAGTTTTATGGTACGATACGCTACAGACAATGTAGATATAGTCTAATCTCCTAGGTTTTATTAAGAATGAATTGCACTTTCTTTTTACATGTCCAATATATACTTCACTGAGGAAATACTGGCTAAAGTTTCAACTCTTGGAACTAAAAGTGGTGAGTAGGAAGGATGTACTCTATCTAACAATACAGAAGAGGACAAACATAGGCTATTGTATCACAACCGTGGAGGATTAGATCGTTTGCTTCTGATGGCCTGTGGTCCGGCCTAATAAGGCTCTACCAAAAGGGCCAAGTATTACCACTTTTGCACTAGACTCTCAGTGGTAGAGATGGTGTGCAGTCACAGGCTTTTCATGACGTATTGTGGAGGTGCTCATGCTCAGAGCTCACCAATCACACAACTACACAATAAATGAATGTCCATCCTAGTGCTGATCCTTCACAAACCAGAGTACTTTAACGGAAACTAGAAATTGATTCATATTTACACAACCAACTACAATTTAGAGTCCATGACCCTCTCTCTCCTTTGATCTATGTGGTACATTCCCTCAGAGTAAGATATATTACCATAATTAGAGCTCCTGTATAGTTCTCACTGCTTAACGGGCCTGCACCAAATATCTTATGGACAAGTCTTAAGTTTCCTAACACATGCAGTGGATCAATCCTCAAGGAACCATCTAGCTTCTTCTTTAGTGTGCTCACCCTTTCTCTACTGAGAGGTGGCACGCCAGCAGACAGCTCAGTTGATGTGCTTCCAAAGGCTGCAACACATCATGCTTGGCAGATGTGTATTTGGCAGTCTTGATTTGTCACAGGCATTTGAGGCTTTGCAAGGACAATCCACTGTAGTCCTACACTGGCTGACTCTTTCGCTTAAGATGTGGATACAAAAAGGACAAGTCTTTAGTGACAATGCAGCCATGTACTGGTTGATAGCCCTGTGATGATGCAGCCACATTCAGGCAGACAGTTGATTATGTGGCCAGGCACAGGCTGACAAACATATGAGGATGCAGCCATGCAAGGGCTGTCTCACCCAGGAATTTGACACTACTCTTTTGTGACCCAAGACAATCTAGGGCCAAGGAGGCAGAAAATTCCAAGCACCTTTGGGGGGTGGGGGGGGGGTGAAAAACTCTGGAGGTGTCTCCTACTTCAAAGTGGGCAAAAGGTATAAGTATTCAGAACACAGCTAGACCTGTGGAAGGCTGCTCCTCTGACAGAAGGTCTGCCACTCTGCTCCCTGAGTGAAACCCTGAACCGGCTTCTCGAACCTAGGACCACCAGAGTGACTGCATGGGCTAGTTAGCCGGCATCCTATTCAGAGCCTCAGGGACATAAGGATCCCACCACTTTGAACCCAGCACCTGGACTCTTGCTGTGAGTCCTATCCCTCCCCCCCCCAAGTAGTACCACCCCAGTCCTGGATCGTTGGAAGTGGGCCTGAAGGGGCTCTACCAGTTCCAACTATGGTCCCAGCACAACCAACGCATTAAAGCTGCAGCGTGATGCATAGCTAACCAGAAACTTCGAATCAAAGTAACTGCGTGACACGTCACCTAACAAATCTCCACATCAGGACCTCTGCGTGGTTCGTCTCCAGTGAAGGACTTCACATTGCTGCCTGCAGCCCTCCAGGAACTGCTGCTACACTACGGATCCTCAGAGGTCTTCACATTGCAATCCCTCTCCTCAGCGCAGGCCTTCACATTGCAAGCCCCATGTCAACAGCATTCTCAATGACAACACATGACTCTGCATTGGACGTCTTGCAGCTGCCTCAGAACCAGCTGGTGTACAATGCATCTCTTCACATCCTAAGCCCCTCGGCGACGGCCTTCTCGACGACGACGCAGGACTTCTTATTGCAGCTTCACAGCTCTTGGGACTCCCCGCATCTTTGATGATGTACTCCCCAACCAGGATTAAGGCACTCTTGTTCAGCGGCACTAACTGGGTCCCTGTAGCCTGCCTGCGCTCCACTGCAGTTGGCATGAACTTGTGACTTTGTCCCAGTCCTGCGCAACCCGATGACCACAAGTGTATATCTCTGGTTCTACTGATTGGATTTTTGTCTTTTGGTCTCAAATAGCGTATTAAATTTTACTCGAGGTTTCTAAATTGGTGCGGGATATTTCTTGTGTTCTGTTTTAATTTTATTACTGTTTGAATTGATGCATAAATACTTTACAAACGGCCTCTAAGTTAACCCTGACTGCTTTGTGCCAAGCTACCTGAGGACTAAGTACAGGTTAAGTTGGGGTTCGTTTGTGTTTCACCCTGATATAGATTGGGTTTCACCCCCTTCAACCAATCACCCTAATTCTTACACAGACCAACATTCGGGTGATGTTATGGCAATGCACAGGCCAGTTCTTGTACCCCACCATCACAGCCTTGACCAGGCCTCGGTGATCCTGGTCTCAAACTTTGCAATTCCCATGCAGAACTGCTGCAAAGAGAATGCAGACTCATACACTTCAGTCAACAGATTACTATCCTCAGTTGTCATCTTCTAGGTGCCTCATGGATACTGAGGATACACTGCCCTACCCTCTCCTTCTGTAGTCAGCAAGCTTCTTTCCTATCTCAGCAGGCAGGGAGACAGGCTTCTATGGGCTTCAGGTCAGATTACAGCTTTTGGACCTGTGGCACTGCTATGTGCCATTATTGTGTGCCTCTTGAAGAACGAGCACATGATTGGGTGGTGTAGTGGCCTCAGAGACCTTCCTGGTTCTATCAACATGCTTACCTGCTTTTGCTGCACCCACTGATTAATATTTGGCACTGAAATTGGGCCTGCACATTTTGCCCCCTGATAGAACCCAATAAGCTTCCTCCTTGTGTCCACAGGTAGGTCTGTGCCACCAACACTGAGTAAGATGGGGCTTATTGATGAGAGGGATTAGTGGTCTCACTGTGCAGTGCCCAGTTCTCTCTACAGCACCGTGAAGTTTGGTTTGAGGCACTGAAGCCCTCAGGAGACATGCTTTTTTTTTTTTATCTTTATTGTTCAGTTCATAGCATACAAAAAGCGAAAAAACAATAACATTTTAAACAATAATAAAGTAAATGTCATAAACCATACTTTCACAATGAGAGTTCCAAATGTTGGAGCATTGGTTGCCATATCTTCAGCCCTAGTTGTTTTTTTCTCACAGATTTGATGTGGTATAAGTTAAATGCTAGATGGAACACATTATAAAATTTAGCTCTCCACATTTCAAAAACCGGGGCCTCTGGTTTCAACCACATTGTAGCAATACATAACCTGGCTACCGCCATTGCCATAAAAATAAAATATCGGTGGGGATAATATTTCTGTGCACTTTCCATGTCAGTACCCACCCCAAAAAGCAGCAATTCTCGACTAATATGACATTGCACCTTCGTTGTTACAAACAGAAATTCCTCAATACGTAGAAAAAGCTAAGAGAGTGCATTACAATCAAAGAATACATGAACAATATCTGCTTCATCCATTTGACATCTAAAGCATTTTCCATCATGAATATCACCCCACTTCATCATTTTAGCTGGCGTGTGATATAAATTAAACACAGTTTTATAATGTTGGGTATGTAAATTTGCAGACAGAACTACTGCTACCGCCATATCAATCGATTCTTGCAAGAATGAACCAGAGCTACCCAATTGATTTTGCCATTTCACATCTTGCATTTCAATATCATCCGGTTGCTTTAAAAGTAAAATTTCATACAAGGCCCCAATTTTAGCCCCTTTTAGAAGAGCTTCAATAAATTCAATGATAACAATGCCCTGTAGTCGACATTGTTTATATAGAAAATCCCGTAATTGTAAATATTTGAAAAAATCATTCTTCGTGATTGCATATACTTCCATTAAATCCATAAATGAAACCAGTACACCATCGGTAAAAAAAGCCCCTAAACGACGAACCCCTTTATCTCTCCAAGTTTGCATCTTTGTATCCCAAAATATCAGCGGTAATATTGCCCTGGAATCAAGAGGTGTATAGAAATTGGTACGTTGAATAGCCAGAATTTTCCGAAGCCACTTCCACCCCTTGTAGGCTGCGGTCATAATTTTAAATCTAGTACGTTTGAAATAACTTGGCTCATAGAACTTCAACAAGGCTTCACACGCCCGATTTCCCAGTGTCATCTGGTAAATATTAGGTGACTCAAAGTGCTGTGTAGCCCCCCCCTATTACCATGTACCTCGCATTTTGTATAAGGCATACTAAATAATATAAGATATAATTGGGGACCCCCCATCCGCCGCGTACCAATGGTAACGTCATATATTTTGAAGCACAACGGGGTTTCCTCCCGCCCCAAATGAACTCAAGACCTGGCTGTTCGAGCAGTAGCATACCCCTCCCCCCAAGCGCCTTGAGACCCTCCCGCGTGAGTAGTGCGCTATACAAATGGCAGGATTGATTGATTGATTGATCCGTAATACCTTGAAGCTGCATTAATTGTGCCCTTGACAACAAAGGAACCGTCCGAAAGTAGTATAGCAATTTGGGGAGGATACACATCTTTAGCACATTACGACGTCCAACCATTGACAAATGTAAGCATTCTAACTTTTCTAACTGGCTTTTAGCAGCCCTTATTATATCATTCCAATTTACATCAATTATCTCCTGAATGGACATTCTAATTTTAATCCCTAAGTACTTAGCCTCTTTCGTTACTCTTGTCTCGCTCGGACACAACCCCGTCGTACAAATAACTTTGGTTTTAGAGATATTCAGTTAGTACCTAGCAACCTGTCCAAATGCTTGCGTCAAGCATTCAACCTCCCTTAATGCGGACTCAGGATCCGAAGTCACGACCGCAATGTCATCAGCATAAGCGAGGACACGCACTTCGTATTCGCCTACCAGCATTGATTGTATTAAATTGGTAGACTCCAATAGTTGTAATAGTGGCTCTATATAAATAGCGAAAAGCAAGGGACAGCAAGGGCTCCCCTGCCGCGTTCCCCGGGTAATATAGACAAACGACTCTTGTCCCATAGTACATATTTTAGCCCGAGGACTCCTATACATAGTTAGTAAAGCCTGCAAAAACAAGGGACCAAACCCCATTTTACGCTTTGTGACCCATAAAAACAACCACGTAACCCGGTCAAATGCTTTTTCCTCATCCCAAAAAATAATACCAATATTCTTCTGAAGTGCAGTTGCATAGTCTATTAGCGCTATTACCCGATGAAGATGATTTACCGTACTTCTACCTGGGAGAAACCCATGCTGATGACGAGATACAAGCATTGGGATAACTCGCACCAACCGAGTAGCCAATATTTTAGAGTAGACTTTTGCATCAGCATTAATTAATGATATGGGCCTGTATGACCCCAGCAATCGAGGGGGCTTGTCTTTTTTTTTTAAAGACTACTATATTGGTGTCGTCCCAGGACACCGGCGGGTTTCCACGTTGAGCCATAATAAAAGTAGCGAGCATATCCTCCTTAATAACGCTAAATAATAGTCGATAAACCTCCAGAAGGAGTTTATCCGGGCCAGATGCTCTCCCTAGAGCTAGTTCTTCTACAGCAAGCTGGAGTTCTTGCATAGTATTTGGAGCCTCCAGCATTTCCCTCTCAGGAGACCCGAGTTTAGAAAATTCAAAATCCTGAAGATAAGTTTCTATTTGATCTTGAGCAATTAAATCTTGGGTATTAGCAGCCTGATTCATCATTCACCCGTTTTGCGAGCCCCTAATAGCGATTCATAGCGAATCGCTATTAAGGACTCGCAAAACGGTATTCATGTAGGAATTGCTAAATAAATAGCGATTCCTACACATTCCTTATTTGCGAGTAGCAAATTGCTACTCGCAAATAAGGAATAGCTCCCCATTCATTCCTATGGGCCATAAGGCCCATAGGAATGAATGGGGAGTATTCCTTATTTGCGAGTAGCAATTTGCTACTCGCAAATAAGATAGCGATTGAAAGGGTGCCAGGGGTGTCCAAAGGACACCCTGTAGCACCCCTTAAATGCACATTTGAACAGGTGTTGCGCACACACATGTCCAAAGGACATGTGTGTGTGTAACATGCAAAAGAAAAAAATGCACTAAAGTGCTTTTTACACTATTTTAGCAATTTACCACCAAGTCAGACTTGGTGGTACATTGCGACCAAATATTGCGATTTCGCAATTTCTAATTGGTTGTTGAATTGCATTTAAGGAATCTCTATTAGAGATTCCTTAAATCCAATTCCTCGCAAATATGCGATTTCGGTAATAGAGATTTTTGCATTTGGGATGATGAATCCCAAATGCAACAAGCATTTACAATGCAATAGGTCTCGCAGCATTAAAGTTTGAGTTACTGGCATTGTAAATGACAATGCTTTGCATTATTTTATTTTTTTAATTTGCAATTCGTATATAAACATTGTTTGTGAATGGTTAGGTCACACACTGCTCACCCTGCATGCTCACACACTGCTCACCCTACCCAATCACACACTGCTTACCCTACGTAATGCGAAAAGACCTAGCTCTGCCCTTTGATCTGTGTTGTAATCGTACAGTAGGTTGTGAGTAGTTGTGCTTGATTGGTTGGGGCGTCCCCTCCTTGCTGTTCCCCTCACAGAGGGCCAGCTGCCTCCATGAAGCTTCCAAGACACGTGTTCAACTGTTCTTTGTTTTAGCTCCTGTGTGTTAGTGCACCGTGTAAGCGCACAAGCATACCCTCCTTTCTCTGGAACACTCACTCTGCAGTCACTCTCACTCTGCAGTCACTCTCACTCATGCAGTCACTCTCACTCATGCAGTCACTCTCACTCATGCAGTCACTCTCACTCATGCAGTCACTCTCACTCTGCTTGGGTTGGGATGATGTGGTTAGAAGGGACTTTTAAGCTTCGTACGATATCCTCATACATTCTGGATATTCTGTCTATAAAATGCTGCCGCAGGCCATCACAAAAATATTTGTACTCATTTGTACTCAAACCTTTCAACTTTTAGAAAACTAAGTTTAGGTTGTTCATAAGCCGGGGGTAAATTGTTCAGATAACCTTTGAAGCACTCAAATGTTCAGGTCATTGAAAGTGGTTCTCCAAACTTCCACACTTGGAAACAGTTCAAGCATGTCTTTCATTGGGAGCATAGCAGTGAGAGTTTGCAAAATGTGAAACGTTTCTAATATTAATTTAGCATTATTACCAAATGTAGCATTAAAAAAATATCAGTACGAGGCCAAAATGAGATGTCTCCATCAACTGAGTCCCGCTCTAGACCCACTATGTTAAAAGGTACTGCAAGTGTGGAGATTCAAAGACATATATTTATGGTATGGACCACACTGCACTGTGGTGCATGTGTATACTAAATATCGAAGTCAGAATACGGAGAGTATCATTGACAAAATATTGAACAAAATATCAGCATGTAAGTCTAGATTTTTTGTCCCTACATTCACATATATGTATCTATGTGATACATAAATCTTCAAGGTATGTAGATGTGGACTTAGGAATAGTAAATCTATACTTCCCTTCTTAGGACTTATATTTCAATATTTTCCCTCGATTTTCTGCCCCAGATATTTTTGTATGTCGATATTCAGCAGTACATTCCCTGCGGTGTCTGTCCCTCCCCAACAGGACTTTAATCATACAATGAGAGCACGGGACTCACGTCTGAGCATACCCGTCCCACTGGGGGTATGGAATTAGCACAGTCAGCTTTGGCCATAAACGGAGTCGAACAGCAGTCTACCTGTATACATTAGTGTGCACCGAGGGCTGTATCAGTAAAGTAACTCCAGTAGTAAATGCACGTGTTGCAGTGGAAGACAGGGTGCAGTTTGAGGAGGCAGCGCCCCAGAAGCAGGGTGATATGTAGGCGCTGGATGGATAGCTCAGTGGGTCCTGCATTAGGACTCAAGGGCTGATGTGTGTGTTTGGGACAGAAAACAAGCAGCAACACGAATACGGAGAAGAGAGGTATATATAACCAGCCACACACACACGCCCAAGTATCTACTCACCGCTCTTGGGTTTAGTTTCCCCCGCGGGCCCGGTCGAGCCGGCCCTGGGCTGGGCTTTGCTGATGGTACTGCTGTCCATGTCGGCTGCGCCGGCGGGGCTCAGCGGCATGGACGGGGGTGCGAGAGGGGGGAGCCGGCCAGGAAGAGAGCAGTCATTGGCGCGCGACAGAGACTCTGGCGATGTGAGCGTGCGCATGACCAAATCCGCGCGTGGCCAGCTCTTGTCGCTCCCTCTCCCATTCATAATGCTGGGCACGTGCCCAGCTCTTGTCTCGTTTGTTGGCAGAAACGATTGCTATAGTTCTCTGCCGAGACGTAAAAAGGAGTGTCAAATGTAATGAAATGGTAGCAGCAAAGGGAAACACATCTGCGCAAGGGCCACTGAGACCAGGAATAAAATACACATTGATATTATAAGCAAGTGTGGCTGGAGAGGATGGAGGAGCAGGCACATGTACTTGGGTAGGGGAGGTATAAAAGGATACAGAGGGACTTGGGTAAAAGGAGGAGCAACATTTATCTTAAGAGAATGTGGAATGTACAAACTGTATGGTGAAAGAGGCCGAGTCTCCAGGGCTTAAAATATGTGTGGCCAAACAAGTAATATGAAGCAGAGGGGAAGAGTGAGATTTGACAAGAAAGGCCGAATATCTGGGAAAACCAGACGGATGGTAATGCGAAGTGAAATACATAGGGCAGAGGTCAGGGACAGACTGAGATCCTTGGCAGTGGGGCATAGTTTCCTTGGGCGAAGTGAGGGATGATGGGAGAGATTTTAAGTGGGGTACAGTGTCTTAAAGTCACACACTGGCTGGGTTGCAAGCAGTGTTTGAAGGAGGGATAGTAAAGGGTGGAGAGGAACAGGAGTCAATGGGTTTCGTTGTTCCAAGGAGGTACAACAGGTCAGGTCGACGTGCCAGTGTATGGTCGAGGGAATGACAGGGTTCACTGTTTGGGAGCACATATTAATGTGGCAGAATGACCTACCCAGTTACAGGGGCCCGGAGTGGGAGCAGTGTGTGGGGATGAGATGGAATTCATTTCAGTATCTGGTGAATAGGCGGCAGTGTCTTGAAGGCCTACAGAGTAGAGGGTAGTGTCTAGAATGCAGGACTCACTGCTGGTGAAGGGACAAACCCAGGTAAGGTGGGCCAAGGAGAGCAGAGGTCGGGGTGCAGGAGCTCAGCAGCTGGTAAAAGGATAGTTTGTAGTCTGCGTGAGTAAAGAGGACGGGGCATAGACAAGAACTGCTTGCTAGACATAGCGCACTCACCTGGATAAACTGGATGGTGAGCACAGACTTGCCCACGCCGGCGCCTCCTACCACTACCAGACGGTACGTCTCCTGCACCGAGCAATTCTTCCAGCCCGCCATGGAGGAGGTGAGCCATCCTGGTGCTGCCGCAGAGGCCACAGTGCAGGGGGATAAAGGAACAAGTCCCTATGTCGAACCGAGCTTCTTTCTGGGCTGGCTTTGGCCAGGTTTGCAGACTTGGGCTCTATGTCCCGGTTCTCACAGTTAACCCCCGCCACACACCTTCAATCCCGGCGCTGCTCTCGTCACGGCAGATAGGGGTGTAGTGCAGAGCCAGCACTGCCAACTCACCAAAAACCGTACATAGTGCGACGCATGCCATACGCGAATAAACGCAGACACTAGATATTGAGGAATACAGGAGAAACAGTAGCCATATAACTCACTGTTGAAAAGTCTACTTTAAATAACGAGCCACTCCGTTTTGAACAAAAGAAAGGTGAGACTGCCATACTTAAAGATAACGAAAAAAATAAAAACGAAGACGGAAATCTACGCACCCACCGGAAGTCAGGCAATGTCGCCTGTGACGGGGGCAGGGCCGCGTCAGGACCGGAAGAGGAGGCATGCGTATCGCGGCCCGGGGCTCCTGTGAGCAGTGGAGAACCCCGGGCCCGCCAGCAGGAGGTTAGGCGACTGTTGCGGGGCTCCCTTGACCAAGAGGGAGCCCCGTGAAAGGAGCTGGCAAGAGCTGCAGCGGCGGAGTCCCCCGAGATTGCCCCGGTAAGTTAGAAAGGGCTGGGGGGTGCGGGGTGCGGGGTGCGGGCGGGGGGGGGAAAGGGGGGGCAGCACTCGTGTGTCTGTGTGCGTGCACGTGTGTATGTGTGTGGGGGAGGCTGTGCGTGCGTGCGTGCATGGGCGCTTCTGTGTGTGTGTGTGTGAGAGAATGCAGCGAGCGTTCGCGTGCGCGTGCTCGTTTGAAATCGCCTCCAAGGCGATGCGCGCGGCCAGGAGTGTCTCCTGGAAAGGAGACACGGCCACAATAGGTTGTCGGCGGACACGCGCTTCCGCGCGTGCAGCCGAGACCTAAAAATCGCACTCGCAAAGGGCAAGATCTGGCCCTTTGCGACCGCAAATCAGCTTGATGAATCAGGCTGATAATTCTTTATAATATATACGAAAAACCTCATGATACCATCCATAGTTTCAACCGATTCCCCTCTATCATTCTCCAACATATCAATACGTTGAGACGCCTGCCTGCCCCGCATTCTATGGGCCAAGCATCTACCCGTTGCCTCTCCATATTCGTATCTTTCAGTTTTATGAGCATTGCACTGAGCAGCAATATCTTGACTCCAAACCCCGTTGATCCTAGCTTTCCGACTAGCCACCTTAGTTTGTACAACTTGGGAGTCAGCATTACTGGATTGCCGACATCAGTTCACACTCTGCCACTCTAAGTTCCTCAATCAACCCTGCTACCATAGCTTTCTGTTCTTTTTGTTTAGCCCAGCCATAGCTTCATGTTTCCCCCCTGACGCCCGCTTTAAAAGAATACCACACCATCGGTTGACTAGCAGTGCCTCTATTGTGTTCTAAAAACTGCGTAGCCCATAACTTAATATGAGTTATAAACTCCTCGTCTCTAATAAGTTTTTTGCTGAAAGTAAATGCTCGTACTACACGTACTGGCTGCAAGCAGATCACATCTAAAACTACTGGACTGTGATCCGAAGTAATTCGAGGCATAACTTGCATCTTTGCGCCAGCAGTTAAAAATCAGGGTAGAAAAATATAGTCCAACCTCACAAATTTAGAATGGGTAGAGGAAAAAAATGTGTACCCTGGATTACCCGGATTTATCTTGGACCACCCGTCAACTAGTCCATGTTGGGATATAATAATAATAATAATCCGCATTTGTAAAGCGCACAATCACCCGTAAGGGTCTCTCGGCACTGGGGGCCATTCGGAAGATTAAGCAAGCTATTGCCCAGAGTCACATGGTGCTAGGCTAACTTGCCGCCGGAGCCGGGGATCGAACCCTGATCCCCAGATTCCAGCCGCGGCGCCACACCTCTCAACTGATGTAATGCCCGATATACCTTCGGCTAATGACCTTGATAACCCTGAGAATGCAATCCCCATGTATGGGTGTCTCCATGTGTATTAAAATCACAGAGCAATATCAATGGCATTGGCCACTGTGCTAACTCCACGTTCAGGAACTCAAGAATTTCTGCCTCGTCGAAATTAGACCCATACACTGTACATATTGTAACTTTGGTGACCCCTATAGTACACTCACTGATCGCCCACCGTCCAAAATTGTCAACCCGTATCCTACCTGTACCAGCTACAGCACGGCTACCCATTATGGCTACCCCCCTATTCATAGTAGATTGTTTGGACACTGCTAGTACAGAAAAACCCAATTCTAATAAAACCTTGTAATTGGACCAGGGGATGTGGGTTTCCTGCAAATTAGGACTATCAGGATTAATTAAACGTAATTCATTAGTAACCTGTTTACTTTTCAAAACATTATTATTATTATTATTATGCGTTCTTATATAGCGCTCGATTACCCGCAGGCATCTCGGCGCTTGCCTTGGGAACCCGTCCTGGCTTTTTCCCTGTGAGATACCCGTAATGGGCATCCCGCCGCGGGGGGCCATAGTGGAGATTAAGCAGGCTAATGCCCAGAGCTGCAGAGTGTGAACCCGTGATTCGAGTAGGCACCGAAACGAGAATTATCGAGTCTGTGGATATTTGGGCTCAAGACCCTGCCGCGTCGGGAATTGAACCCTGGTCCCGGTTCTGACCTCTGCTTCAGGGTCTGCCTCCTCTAACCAGTGAGCCACACTTCTTATTAGGACCGCAAACATTAAAGGAGCAAATTCGTAGCTTCCTATCCGCCATCAAAACAGGTAATTTGCAGGTCGTTAGTAAATAAACAGGAGTTTAACTTCGCTCCAACATATTTCAAGCAGATGCTATGAACTGACATTTTAGCATTTTTCCCCCACAAACCCTTACACCCCCCATACCCACAAAACCCCCAGTGCCCCCTATCCCACCCCCAACACCTCCACCACAAACCCCCCTCCCACCCAAAGTGGACCCTCCCCTCCCCTTAACTAAGGCAATAGGGCTGATGCCCCTTGTGATGCTCGGTGAGTGGTTCCCATGCTGCTCGGCTCACCGAATCTAAATATATCAACCTTTGTCTCTTATCTTAATACAGATAACGTAAGTCAAAGACTTTCTAACAAAAAAACAAAAAAGAGACAAATAGCAGGAAGAGAAGAAAGAGATAAATGGTGTAGAATCAAGAACAGTCCAAACAATATATCGATCTGTCAAGGAAGAGTATGCATATACTCTTTCGCAGTAGCCTCTGAAGTAAAGAAACAACTCTGGCCCTTGTTAATAATTTTTAAGGTTGCAGGTTGCAATAACAAAACTTGTAGGCCTTTTGCTTGTAAAGGTGCAATCAGCTGCCGTAGTTTCCAACGCTTTTCAACAGTAGAATGACAAAAGTCTGGCCGGACAAAAAACTGTATACCTTTCCCAGTTCTCTTCCTATCGGGCCTAGCCATATCGTATAATACCTGTTTTGCCAGAAAATTGTTCAAAGAAATCAAAAAATCCCCGTGGCTGCTGTGGGCTTACTTGACCACTTCTTGGCGGTCGCTGCCGAAAAGGAAATCTATGGGCCCGTTGTATCTTGCGACTCCAAGTCCATTCAGTAACTTCGGGGAAAGCTTCCTCAAATAATTCTGCAATGAATTTACGCACATCCTGTCCCTCAAGACCTTCCGGGACACCAAGTAAGCATAGACTATTACGACGAAGGCGATTTTCCAGTTCAGCAATCTTATCCTGCACATCCTCTTTATGCGCCTTAATTTCGGCAACGTCAGCTGATTGGGACACCATCTGATCTTCCAGTGATGATAGCCGCACCTCCCCCTCTGTCATTCGATCCGTAAAATCATTGCAGGTTTTTACCAAGCGTCGAACAGTATTTTGTAGCTTTCTACAAGCAGTGTGTGTCTTTAAGTGTTCCGCTCGAGCCTCCAGCCGGTGCTCGTTGATGGACCTATAGATTTTCTCCAGCGATCCTGAACTAGGCGTTTGGCTATATTCACCTGCATCAGCACCCCCACTAGCTTGACCTGAAAGATCTAGCCTCTCCAATAGCTGCGTGCCCACAGAGAGATCCCAGTCGGTCGTCTCCGTAGTGGTTGTAGTTAAATCTGCGCTACCTCTCCGATCCTTCTTCCGAATAGTAGAAGCTTGAACAGAGGTGTCCGTGGAGAGAGTATTTTTGCGAAGACTACCCTCCAGCATAGTTAGGCTATTTTCCCCATCGCCGTCTTCAGGAAGCGATACTTCTTCCACATCTGATCCTTCGGACTGTTCCGATAGCGAATACAATTCGCCATCCTTACTACTTGGTGGCTCTTGGGTTTCTTCTTCACTGGCTGCGCCTTCACCATCCTCCGTTGCCTCTGCAACATTAAACCCTACTTCAACCTCTTCAACTGCAGCCGGAATACTAAGCGCTGCAGATATCGATATGGATACGTCTGAAGATAGCTGCACTGAACCATCCTGCTCCATGCCTCCTCCATTACCCTCTGTACTAGATTTGGAAGCTGCGATATTACTTTTTTGCAGCCCACTAGCCGACTGAAACATTTGGGGTATCTTAGGGTGGCCTAATGTTGCGTCTTTACTATGGCTGCCACTCTCAGAGTCTTGACCACCCTGCATTTCTTTGTGTTTTGCAGCGAGTGCTGCACGCGTGGCAGCTGCTCCTTCCCCCACCGGTCTAGTTTTCCCACCACGGGCCGCCTTGGGTGGCATGGTAGATCCCAGTAGGTTGTGCTGTTATTAAATCAGTAGAGCCCAATCTGTAAAACAATGGCAGCCAGAAAATCAAAAAGTCAGTGGGCAAGTTTTTTTTTTTAACAATGTATATCAAGTTTTCAAATTTTTCACTAAATAAAGCCCTGTAGTCCAGCTACACTGTCTTCGAGAGTACACTTACATCCAATACATCCAATACCAATTCTTGTAAAGTATTCTTACTGTCAATATTGTTTCCAACGCCAGAACTTAATTCCCAGTGAAATTTCGAGGTCGCTCCAACTTGCGATAGAATAGCATAGCCCCAGGTGTGCTAGCGGTGCATTGACGAAGCCGACATACAGTGGAATACGGTATAAAACCACCTGCGCTTCTCCCCAGTCAGTCAGCCGCTTTTCAGGCACAATGATGCACAATGATGCCACAATGTTGCCGCAGTGTTGCCGCTCACCTCCACATCTCAGCGGCAGCCGTAACTTCCAACAGCTCTGACTGCTCTCACAATGCGGCTGCAGCCGCCGCGACCCCGGGTATTCTCATCGGGAGCCTGTGCATTACCAGTCGCGTCGCTCCTGCCCGCTGGCTCCGGCGTTCTGGTGGTCGCACATGTTCACGGGCGTTCAGATGCTCAACTTCACCGGTGCCGGTGTTTTTAATCCCGCGCTTTCTACCGCGTACCCTCCGGCCGCCAGCACACACTCTCTAAAGGAAAACGAGCAACCGGACAGCAGAATCCTCGTGAAAAGGTGAGCCGAGTTGGAAACAGGGGAGCTCCTCACACACACGTCCGTGCGGCGGACGCCATCTTGCCTTTTTCGAGGAGACATGCTTTCTATTGTCTTCAATAGAGTTAATTCCCTAAAGCTTGTCTACCGGAGCACTGTGCTGGCTGCATAACTCTGTTATCACAATCCTGATTGGTCTGTGCTCCTGTTAGAAACCTTAAAGCCCCAAGAGGAACATTGCAGTAGTGCAACTACCAGCGTAACATACTTATGGATGGCTTGTTTACCATACTTGCTTTTTTTTACTCTCTGCAATAAAACTATTCCTGTATGTCATCCGGAATGTCCAAACTGCTGCTCCTCTTTTCTGAAGCTCTCCAGGGCAAACGTACCACTGTCAGGCAGCATCAAACTGGTTTGGATAAAACTGTCGGTACAAGCAGTGGGGCAAGTAACAATGGACACAAATAAAAAACGTAGGGTCCTAAACTCTGAGCATGCTACCTTCCAAACTAATCTGGACACTTCAGAACACAGAGTGTAAGATGCAGACCAGAGGCACCTTCAGATCCAGGGCTGGATCCCGTCTGGAGTCTCCAGCAAAATATGATTGCATTAGTAGACGACAGTAGAATAGACAACATTTGTCTCTTTGGTGTCCTTGAAGAAGGAGGAGATGATATGCAAACCTTTCTAAAGCAGTGGCTCCTGTCCCTACTAAATACCCCCATTGACCAACCTTTGGATTCCAGCAGGCTCACTGGATCTGCACCCACTTAGCATCCACTTCTACTGTGCCCTGACCAATAATTGCGTGTCTATTATGACATGGTCATACTAGACAGATATTACAGCTTGCTGAGCAACATGGTCCCTATCACTCTTAGGGGCAGAAGATCTCCATATCCACAGATTTCACATCAGAGACTACTATCCTCCAGAAAAGAAGTTTCCAGCCTGCCAGCCTCAGATTATAAAGGGGGATATTAGATATAGATTAATGGATCGTGCTGTTAGAATAATCATTGCTGATGGCAAAATCAAGGAATACCAAGCTTTGGATGAGCTGAAAGCAATTCTGGAATCACTTGGCACTCAGGATATGGTCATCATGTCTACCCCTTAACCGGTTGCGTGCTCATGCCCAACGTGACGTTGGGCATGTGCTCAGGACAGCCGGGGGCAGTCCGAACTCCGCCGAATCCCCAGCGCGGCGTGAATTCCGCGCCTGTGTTGGAGAATTAATTAGTGAGCAGAGTTCGGACGGCCCCCGGGCGGAGTGCGCACGGCAACCGGCCATCCTGCGCACACGCCCGGCGTGACGTAGGATGGCCGGGGCCGTTCTGAGCACGCATGGGGTTACACCCCCTAATTCAATCCCCGCACCGTGGAGTTATTCGCGCCACAGGGAAGGGGTTAACAGGAGGAAGCTACTTCCCAAATAAATCACTGTACTGACATGCAGGTAATGTTAATGTTATGTTAATGTTAATGTTAAAAAGTATTTATTGAGCGCACTGCCACCGGTTGGTTTCCTGGCGCTAGAGTAGACAGAGAACGAGTCCTGAGGCGAGAGAAGAAGGCAATCAATGATACGCTTGTTTAAAAAGCCATGTTATTAAGACCTTCCTAAAGGACATAAGATCCGGGCAAGATCTGATCTCCAAGGGGAAGGTGTTCCAAAGGCGAGATGCAAGAACAGCAAATCTGCAGCCACCAGAGCGTTTGCGTTTGAAGGCAGGTGTCTGGAGGAGGGCTTGGTGCGCAGAACGCAGACTGCGGGAGGGGGTGTACCTGGTAAGGAGATTGTCTATGAATTTAGGGCTTTTGCAATTAAGAGATTTAAAGATCATGCAACCAGTTTTAAACGAGCAACGTTGGGCCAGGGGTAGCCAGTGGAGGTCCCTAAGCAGAGGAGAGGCTGAGTGCCATCTGGGTTGCGCAGTGATCAGCCTGGCTGCATAATTCTGGAGATAAAGGGGTAAGCCTAGATATATGGAATTCGCATAATCCAGGTGGGACAAAACTGTGGTAATCACCACCTGGGTCATAGCTGCAGGAGTGAAGAAGCATTGCACCTTCCGGATTTTCTTGAGCTGGAAGAAACACTTGGAGACCACTTGACCCACTTGAGTTTTTAAGGAGAGGTCGCTGTTCAAGGTCACTCCAAGTGTCTTTGCGGCAGGGGTAGGGGCTTTGCCCATATCGAATGGCCAGGAGTGAGGGCCCCAGAATTTGGCGCTGTCCCCTGTGAGCACCAGCTCGGTTTTTCCAGGGTTTAATTTTAAGTAATTTTGGTTCATCCAAGTTTGGATGAACAACATGGTAGACTGGAAATGAGAGATGGAGAGTGTGGAGTTGTCGACCGTGAAGAGCAATTGTAGGTCGTCTGCATAATTAATTACAGATACCTGCATATCTCTTAAGGCCTGGATTAACGGGAGAATATAGATGTTAAACAGGTGGGGTGACAATGATGAGCCCTGAGCGACTCCACAGGTAATGGACCGTTTAGGGCCAACCAGGGTACCAAGACGGACCGACTGGGAACGATTCTCCAAAAAGGACTTTAGCCAGTCTGAGGCTAGACCCCTGATGCCAGCCTGGTTGACACGGTCGATCAATATGTCATGGTCGACCGTGTCAAAAGCGGCCGGCAGATCTAGGAGCACCAGGGCCTGAGGGGAGTGTCTATCAGCGCAGTCACGGAGCGAGTCGAGGACCGCAACTACCACTGCCTCTGTTGAGTGGGCAGGGCGAAAACCTGCCTGGTGGGAATCTAGACAGTTTGAGCTCTCCAAGAAGTTGGACAGATGTTTCGCAACATGGGCTTCTAAAACTTTTGCCAAAAAAGGGAGCAAGGAAATTGGCCGGTAGTTTGCCATACAGGAGGGGTCCGCCCCAGGTTTCTTCAGAAGTGGGATGACTGTTGCCTCCTTAAATGCCAGGGGTACAAGGCCGGAAGTGAGAGAAGTGTTCAGTAAGGTATGGGCCGGCGTGGGGACAGAGGACAGACATTCCTTGAGAATGTAGGGGGGGCATTTATCAGAGGGTGCCCCAGACTTGACTCTAGTCAATAACTCAGAGAATTGCTCTGAGGTCATAGAAGGAAACCTGTTTAGTGTAACCTCGATGGTGGGGGAATGGTGAACAGAGGGGGTAGCGCTAGAGGAGCTGGGAATGCTCGCTTTGATGTCCACAATTTTATCAATGAAATATGTGTTGAGGGCGTCTCAGAAGGTCTGGGTTGGAGCTACCTTAGGGCGTACGCTGTCTATGTCAGTCAGCTCATTTAAGATTGAGAAGGTATCCTTGGGTTTGTCAGTTGAGTTGAGAATACGGGAGGAAAAATAGGCAGATTTAGCGACCAGAATGGCCTTCATGTATTCCTTCCTGGCCGTGATGAACTCAGATTTTAGGTCTGGAGAATAACAGCGGCGCCACTTTCGCTCAAGTTGGCGCAGAGATAGTTCTTTAGCTTTTAGGTCTTGGGAGAACCAACGCTGAGCGTCAGCTCGCCGGGCCAGTTTAATGTCTTTGAAGGGTGCATGGATGTCGCTAGCATTTTGTAGCCAGCCTGCTAGGTTGGACTCAGTAGCATTGATATCAGAGTGTGGGAGAGGAATCGTATTGTTTAGTGTTTTTATGAATTCTGGTTTGTCAAGTGTTTTCCATTTCCTTGCCCTGCAGCAAGTTAGAGCAGTGGGTGATTTAATCGCAGACCAAGTAAGTTCGAATTTCAGGAGAAGATGGTCTGACCAGAGGCAGGGTAAGGTGAGTGGGGATGAGTTGAGTGGAAAGTTGGACCAAATGTGGTCTAGAATATGACCTTTACAATGGGTAGGCAAAAGAACTTGTTGGGAAAGATTCAAATTTGTGAGGAGCTCAGTGAGCTCACAGGATTGAGGACCTTCCGAGGGGTCATTGAACCAGTAATTAAAATCACCTGCCAGAAGGATCTGAGAGTGTTCCATGGCTAAGTTAGCGATTTGTTCACTAAACAAAAAAGGGAAGGATGGCATAGATTTAGGAGGTCTGTACAAAAGTACACTTAACATAGTAGTGTTAGGGGTTTCGAACTTTAAGACAAGATTGTCAATGTCTGGTAAGTTGATAGAGGTAAGAGTAGTAGTTTTTAAGGAAGAGTGGATGATTGCTGCCACCCCCCCACCAGACCTGCCATCGGCACGATCTGCATGAATGATATAGTAGTTTGGGGGGAGTGCAGCTAAAATGTCTGGGGCAGAATCTGGAGTAAGCCAGGTCTCCGTTAGTAGAAGGACATCAGGGTGCTCTGTAATCAAAAAAAGGAAGATATCCTGTTGATGTTTGACAAGAGAGCGGGTATTTAAGTAAAAGTAGGTCAGGGAGTGAGGTTGGGGAGTAAGCTTGGGCCGAATGAGACGGGCATTGTTCGGTGTGGAAAGCATTTCACCAGGGCGTGTACAGTCCACCAAGATCCCTAATTTGTTAGCTTTAATGTGGGTGACTCTTGATATGTGACCATGTCCGTTGTTGTGGGATAGAAGGGCAGAACGAGAATAAGGGCAGAACCGGGCAGCGTGCCTCGCCCAGGGGCCCGGTTGGGCGCAGACGGGCTTGCCTTAGGCGCGCCTTTGGCGCGCAAACGGCGCGCCCGCTGCGCGATTGGAAAGTTCACATTATTTATGCAGGAAGGGAGATGGCGGCGGGGGCGTGGCCTCTCGCGAAAGGGGCGTGGCCTGTGTCCGTGGCGATAATAGCACTGGGTTTTGTGGTTTGTTCTGCAGCAGCGCTCAGATCCGCTGTGCGGTTTTTATCCAAAGCGTGTAGAGCCCTGAACAGGGTACAGGAGATGCGTGCAGGTAGGGTTAAAACAGGGTATTAGTGACACTCAAAATATTTTTATAGTTCGTGCAAACCTACTCCCGGCTTCCGCCTCAGGAGACTTGACTATCTGTGTGACGCTTGTAATCAGCGTCCTTTAGTAGTGACGGCGGGGGGCGTGGCCTCTCGAGAAAGGGGTGTGGCCTGTGTCCGCGGCGGTAATGGCGGCACTGGGTTTTGCGGTTTGTTCTGCAGCAGCGCTCAGATCCGCTGTGAGGTTTCTATCCAAAGCGTGTAGAGCCCTGAACAGGGTACAGGAGATGCGTGCAGGTAGGGTTAAAACAGGGTATTAGTGACACTCAAAATATTTTAAAAGTTCGTGCAAACCTACTCCCGGCTTCCGCCTCGGGAGACTTGACTATCTGTGTGACGCTTGTAATCAGCGTCCTTTAGTAGTGACGGCGGGGGGCGTGGCCTCCCGAGAAAGGGGCGTGGCCTGTGTCCGCGGCGGTAATGGCGGCACTGGGTTTTGCGGTTTGTTCTGCAGCAGCGCTCAGATCCTCTGTGCGGTTTTTATCCAAAGCGTGTAGAGCCCTGAACAGGGTACAGGAGATGCGTGCAGGTAGGGTTAAAACAAGGTATTAGTGACACTCAAAATATTTTAAAAGTTCGTGCAAACCTACTCCCGGCTTCCGCCTCAGGAGACTTGACTAAGGCAGTGGAGGTGGAAGGATGCAAGGTATCCTCCAGACAGAGATAAAGTGGTACACAGGGGAAATTATCTCGACTCTCTCCTGTGGAAAAAGACAAATCAAGATCACCTTTAAAGAATAACAGCACAGCTGCAGAGATCTAGCTTCATGAGATCCTACATTGGTGCTTGTAAACAATATTTCCTCGCTGAGCACAGTTATTGTATTCTACTGTAATTGCATTTATATAGTGCTTACTCCCCGTGATGAGGCGTCAGAGCGCTTTTTAGTGAGTAACACGCTACTCCGGAATCTATAGAGGATTAGTGGTGAATTAGTATAGTGAAATATGAAAGTAATTTGAGTTGTGGATATGTTAGTTAGTTATTTGGATTGAGGAGGATAGTGGAGGGTTAGAAGAGGGAAAAAAGGTTTGCATTTATATAGCTCTTGCTACCCCTGATGGGGTGTTGAAGCACTTTTTTGTCGAGTAGCGCAGTACTCCGGAACCCATAAAAGATTAGTGGTGAATTAGTATAGCGAAATATGAAAGTAATTTGAGTGGTGGATATGTTAGTCAGTTATTTGGATTGAGAAGGATATTGGAGGAATAGAAGAGGGAAAAAGGTTTGCATTTATATAGCGCTTGCTACCACTGATGGGGTGTTGAAGTGCTGTTTCATTGAGTAGCACGCTACTCCGGAACTAATAAAGTATTAGTGGTGAATTAGTATAGTGAAATATGAAAGTAATTTAAGTTTTGGATATGTTAGTCATTTATTTGGATTGAGAAGGATAGCGGAGGGATAGAAGAGGGAAAAGGTTTGCATTTATATAGCGCTTGTTACCACTGATGGGGTGTTGAAGCGTTTTTTCGGGGAGTAGCACGCAACTCCGGAACACATAAAGGATTAGTGGTGAATTAGTATAGTGAAATATGAAAGTAATTTGAGTTGTGGATATGTTAGTTAGTTATTTGGATTGAGGAGGATCGTGGAGGGTTAGAAGAGGGAAAAAAGGTTTGCATTTATGTAGCTCTGGCTACCCCTGATTGGGTGTTGAGGCACTTTTTTGTCGAGTAGCGCAGTACTCCGGAAACCATAAAAGATTAGTGGTGAATTAGTATAGAGAAATATGAAAGTAATTTGAGTGGTGGATATGTTAGTCAGTTATTTGGATTGAGAAGGATATTGGAGGGATAGAAGAGGGAAAAGGGTTTGCATTTATATAGCGCTTGCTACCAGTGATGGGGTGTTGAAGTGCTTTTTTATTGAGTAGCACGCTACTCCAGAACTCATAAAGTATTAGTGGTGAATTAGTATAGTGAAATATGAAAGTAATTTAAGTTTTGGATATGTTAGTCATTTATTTGGATTGAGAAGGATAGCGGAGGGATAGAAGAGGGAAAAGGTTTGCATTTATATAGCGATTGCTACCCCTGATGAGTGCTTGAAGAGCATTTTTAGTAGCACGCTACTACAGTACCCATAAAGGATTGGTGGTGAATTAGTATAGTGAAATATGAAATTTATTTGAATGGTGGACATGTTAATCTGTTATTTGGATTGAAAAAGATAGTGGAGTGATAGAAGAGGGAAGGATTGTTTTGTTTTTTTGTTTGATTTGGAGCTCATAGCAGTAGGAGGACACATGGAATGAGTGAAAGGGAGGTGGAGGGGAAAGAGTCAGAGGGGAGGGTTTAGAAAGGCTTGTTTTGTGGGATCAGAATAGTAAAAGGCGTATGAGATGATGCAAGGAGGTCTAGAGTCTAGAAGTGGTTATTTTGGGGGTTATAGTAGTGGTATGGGGTTTGGGATGGATGAGAGAGTGGAGGTAGGGGATATATTGATAGAGGTATAGGGTGAGAAATAAGGTAGTGCATTGGAAAGAGCAATAGGAAACGTTTTGAGATGAGTCAGAGAGTTGAGGTAGAGGATATATTGAGAGCGATATAGGGTGAGAAATAGAGTAGTGCTTTGGATATGCTGCATTAGAAGAAAAGTAATAAATATATAGATCCATAAGGACTTGGAAGGTGTATAGATGCATAAAAGAAAGTAGTATATGTAGATTAAATATGCACTAAATAAAACTCTGGCTTTCAAGTGTTGATGTACTGAAAGTTCATTTTATTTATTTATTTATATATATATGAAAACAGCTTTCAACTTTCGGTAATGATGGTCTCACACACTTGGTTCCAGGTTTTATGGCGGTTTATTCAAGCAAACAAAACTCTGCCATGCCCAACGCGTTTCGGTCCCCCTACTCGGACCTTGATCACGGGTTGGTTTTAAGGAATCAAAAATGTCAACCTGGATGAAGAGGGAAGGCTTCTTGCCTGATAAACAATGTAAGGCATGCAAGATTGCGGTACAACGACAGGAAATTGGGAGGATCTAAGTTTCTATGACATCGAACAGGTCCCACAATCAGAAAGGGGTGGAAACAGGGAAAACTCCTGCGACAAAAAGAATCCAGGCACATATTAACATTCAGGACCTTAAATACGAGAGGTCTTAACCAGGACAAAGAGCTTTATGTACATTTATAACAATAAACTATACAGAATCATCGCATAAAATATTGTTACTCCCAGCATCTTGACGAAAATAGCAATAAATGCTCACCGGTGAGCCAAAAATGAAAGAAGACTGACATCAATAAAATGAAAGAACATTCTATCATGGCGCAGAAAGCCGACAGTCAATTAAAAAATGATAAGAACTACAAATAACTTCAATAGGTCCTAAAAATGTCCGTTATAACCCAGTGCACAACCACCTATAACTGTGATGGCAAAATGGATAAGGAAATGAAGAATTAAAACTGGCATTCATTCCATATGAAAGCACATCCACCAGCGGATCCATAAAAACAACAAAAAATTAAAAAGAGAAATTAAGAAAATAAACTCACTAGTGAGAATAAATGGACATAATAAATTCTATCAATGTGATTAAAAATAATTATTTTGCCTCTTACCAAACAGAAGAGCAATTGGTTTTAAATCACTAAAATTGGCACTTTCTATTCATTCACTGTTGATTATATATTTTTATAAAGCACTATGCACTTTATAAATTCGTCACTACACGTACCACAATGCATTGTGAAAATATCAGGAAGTAGTTGTGGGTCATGGAAATAAATAATGCCACTAACGTTTGTAAAACCATCCCGTGATCAAGGTCCGAGTAAAGGGACCGAAACGCGTTGGGCATGGAGGAGTTTTGTTTGCTTGAATAAACCGCCATGAAACTTGGTACTGAGTGTGTGCGACCATCATTACCGAAAGGTGAAAGCTGTTTTCATATTTACCGGCGTGGCACTGCCAGATGGTAACGCACTGCCCCTGAGAAGGGCGCCGGCGTCCACACTGTGGGCTGCAACATTGGAGATTATATATATATATATATATCCAAGAATACTGGCCCTGCACCTCAGCTCGTATCTGGAGAACAGAAACCACGACGAGTCCCAAGTTTTCAGGCAAAAGTTGTTTTATTTCATCACAGCACAACGGTCTGACGCGTTTATATATATATTCACTGAAAAAACCATAGGTTTCACACATGCTATAGTTAGCTGGACATTTCACTCGTACAAAACCATTGAAATTCCCCCGTTATAGTTAGTTCAGCTAACTATAACTTGCGCGCCCGCAATGCACTGCTGATGACGTCACATATTACATCACTCATGACATGGTCAGTGACATCACTCATGACATCACTGATGACATCTCAAATGACATCACTGATGACATCACTGATGGCATCATCCAGTGAATGTGTGTCTTTCTGAAATATAAATATTTTTTATTTATGTATATCTAAAGGTTGATGGAAGAATAAATGGGTAAATAAGTGTCTGAATGGATGTTTTGTTTGTAAAAATGATTGCATACCTGACTTATTAAGTGTATCTTAGTGAATACATGTATTAGCGAGTAATGTTTACATATGTAAATATCTGTATCAGTGTCTCACTTTGTCTGTAAGTGGCTGCATGGGTTGGTGAGTAGCTATATGAGTGTGTATATGGGTTATTAGTTTGTTTTTTGAGTATCAGTATGCGTGTCTGTATGGTTCGGTGAGGGATATTACTTGCGTATAGATACATGAATGAGTGCCTCACTGTTTGTATGTGTTTTGAAGACAGCATGTGTGCAGGACTGTATGGGTGGATGAGTGTGTGTATGGGTGTGTTAGTGAGTGAATGACTGTCTCAATAGTATCTTTATGAGTAACTACATATTTTTTAATCTAGTATATTTGAGTATTGATGTATATAAGTGGGAGAGGTGTGGCGCCGCGGCCAGGGCGACTGACGCTGGAATCTGGGGATCAGGGTTCGATCTCCGGCTCCGGCGGCAGGTTAGCCCAGCACCATGTGACTCTGGGCAATAGCTTGCTTAATCTTCCCGACAGCCCCCAGCGCCTAGAGACCCTTACGGGTGATTGTGCGCTTTACAAATGTGGATTATTATTATTATTAATAAGTGATTATATGCGAGAGTGAGAGGTTGGACGAGTTCCTGTATAAATAACTATGTGCTTCTATAAGTGATTGTTTAAGAGAGTAAGTATGTGTACGTTTCTGTAAAAGTAAGTGTAGTGGTGTGTGTATAGCTGTATATGCAAATAAATGGATGTTTGCATGTGTGAGTAACTCTATGGATGAGTGTCGGTGTGTAATAGTAAATAACAGGCCCAGGCAATTAGAAACACAAGGCAATGTAAACAAGTAAATAACAAAAATGTGTAACTGGCGTCTTGGTAGCTCCTGCATTGCGTGAACAACTTGTGCTTCCCGGCAAAGTTTCCAGGCAGTTCGGTATGGCGGTTTTTGGAGGCGTCTCGGCAGAGTCCAATCCTGCCTTCTGTGAATAATCTGAGTTTCTTGGTAAAGTTTCTCGGCAGTTTCGGACGGCGGACGACGGTTTGGGAGGTCTTGCAGGCATTCTCCAGCGGAGGTCAGCGAGACGGCGGCAAGAGCTTGCCCTATGGGATTTTTGATTTTATGGCTGCCCAAGACTCTGCAGACTCAGCAATAGCGGATCACTATCGGGTGCGGTGATTTTCAGGCCGGCAGACCAGCAGACCAGTGATTTCGATATTGCGACGCCTGCACCCTGCACCCGACGCCTGCACCCTTTCTGAACCGGTTTTCCCCTCTGTGTTGGTGGCGGCGGGTGAGTTCCATTCCTTTTTTGTTAAAGACGTACTGAGTTAAAACGTGCACAGCGGCACAACAGCTGGCTGGCTGGTTTAGGATCCCATACAACTGCAGAAGGGGAAGAAACTCTCTCGTTTGTACTGCCACACACTGAAATATACTGCAACTGCAGCAGCAGAAGGGGGAAGAACTCTCTCGTTTGTACCGCCACACACTGAAATATACTGCCACACACTGAAATCGGACTGCGACTAGCAGGGCTGTTCCCTGCTTTTTGAACAGACTTCAGACTGACCTGTTTGGCCGTGAGGGGAACGGCCCGTGTGTCCATTCTGTAAGCGGGCGCCGTGAGGGAAACGGCAGCCCGCCAGTAACAGCGGCGAGACCCGGGGAACGAAGACCACAACTCCCAGCTGCCCCGCCACCCAGGTCGCGTCTGTGACGCCAGCACTGCGCCCGGAGGCGCCAGATAAGCGCGGAACGCCTCTCGCCACGCGAGTCGCGCGCGGGAGCGACCGGGAGAAGCCCGGGACAAGGGCGGGGCCGTCTGTGGCCGTCCGGGGACGACCAGGGATGGGCCATCCCCCCTGGCTGTAACTGTGAGTACCAGCCCATATTCATAGGGCTGATAACTGTTTACCAAGCATCTAGCTAGTTTTCTGTAGTTCTTGCACTTCTGACCCCTTGTGTGCTGTTTTGTAACTACTTGCTGCCTGAACCCTTTACCAACTATGTCAATTCAAACTACACTAACGGACAACTATCTGTTGAAAGTTGTCAGCAGAATTAACTGTGATAGAAGAAAATCGCTAGGGAAAGGCACCTTACCTGACCTTCCATCGGACCTACCAGTGGATCCCACTAATGAGGGCACTAACAATACAAATTTGGCAGCTGAGATTGATAGCATCAGTACGAATGCTGAATCTGTCCCTGCAGAGACTCCAGTTGATCTCACTGTAGCGGAAGACCTACCTGACCTGTCTGAGACTTTCGATGGCACCCCACAACAATCCAATAGGTCTACACGTTTTATGAGAGCATGTAGGAAACCTGCTCTTAAACGGGGAAGTCACTCGGCCAGGAAAAAAAAGGACACCGCCCCCAAGGAGAATATTGGTGATCAAGGGGCCTTTACCAAGGACAATTGTGTCCTTGGTTAATACTAACCAAATTGATCTGTTACTAAGTTGTATCGACGACAAACTAAAGTTGGTTGTGGAGCCTTTATTAGTTAAAATTGGTGCTCTGTCGGCTGAAGTATTCAGATTAGGGGCTATGGTGGATCAACATGTAGCCAAATTGGATAATTCTGGATAATTCTGTACTACCTATTAGAGTTGATACATGTTCCCAACCTGCACCTAAGCTAGATAAGGGAAGGCCACGCCATATCAATACTGCCCCCTCTGGCCCAAATGCAGGAAGACAACCACCACAGGCGACACCTGTTCTGACTTGTCCGAAACCCCTTCCAGCACGTAACGCGGGACGATCTGTGCAGGTACCGGTGGTTACACCAGCGGCCTCAGGGCTTGCAGGTGTAAATTCCAGTGCAAGTATATTACCGGCACCAAATAGAGCCAGGACCATGCAATCGCCAGTTGCGCCAACTGCTGTAGCAGGGCCTGATGGGGTGTATGTGGGTATAAATGGCCGCCCAGTAGACCTCCCACCAGAGTGTGTACCCTATGTTGTGGTTTTAACTAATGTCCCACCTTTAAACCAGGCATCACACCCTCAGGAGTCCGGAGAATCATTAAAAAATAAAGCGGTCTCATGGTTAAATCGTCATTGTGGCTATCCAGTCAACTACTCTGATCAAATTATATCTATCAGAAGGGTTAACTGGATCGGTAACACAAGGAAGATCGGTGGGGGTGACTGTGTGATTATTAATTTCAAACACCCCCAACATGTTGCAACGGTCTTACTTAGAGCAGCTGCCTTAACACAGTCCGAGACTGACGTAGCCGCAAGACCTCTGGGCTACTTTTACAATCATCTTAACAGGTTGCCTCCCGCCAATTGTAGAGATGGGGTTTTCAACTCTAATGTTATACCCAATGGTAACAGACCTATGCTACCTACTTTCAACCCTGGTTTTATTGATGGCAGTTCTATCTTGCCCACCCCCTTGTTGAATCTTGTCCCTAGTGGTAATAGATTTGTAACACATACTACCAATCTTGCACCTAACTGCGATAAAAAAAATTCGCCGGTTAATGGGATGGTTTATCAAGTCCCAGTTCAGAATAGGTACCAGTCCTTGAGTTTTTTGGACCAAAATGATTGACATCAGATGGGGCCTGGGACTGGGAGGGACGTTATTCTGAGTACCATCAAGAACAATGCAAGTGAGGCAAGAGTGGATCCATGTTCTGCCATTATGGGCAATCCTGAAAGTGGGACAGTAGTTCACTGTGCAAATGAGATTGTTGAGGATACAGTGAATGCTACTGGGACTGCCATAGGCAATTGTTTAGGTGCTCTAGGATCAGACCTAAGTAACAGAGGTAATTGTTCTAATAACACTGTCGATATCGCCAATGATTGTCATTCTGTGGGGATTTCTATGGCAAGCTGGAACATTGCCGGATGGGCATCTAAGGCATTTAAAATAGAATGGGAGGATATCGTAAGATCCTACGATATCTTATGCCTGCAAGAGACGTGGTGTGTCAATAAACCTAGCCTTGAAGGGTATACATGCTACAGTTTGGATGCCTCTGAATCTAGCCATGGTAGGGCAAAGGGCGGTCTCCTTATTCTTATCTCTGTAGATGTTAAGTTGACTATCATCAAACATTTGTTAGTCGAACCGCACTCACAAATCTTGTGGGTACGTCTACCGGATAGCACTAATGTGCTTTTAATTAATTTTTATTACAATATTTTTACTAATTCTCGGCACCAAGTGATAGATGAGCTATCCTGTGCCCTAATGAAGCTGGTAAGCGAAGCAACATGCACTTTTATTTTTGTTTGGGTGGGGGATTTTAATTTACAAGTATGTAGTTTATCCTCCTCTAGGGTCTGTGGGATCCTAACTAACAATGGGGAGAATATGGCCCACTTTCCACATAATGCCTATGGAGAGGCAATTAATAGCACTATGGTCTCGCTTGATCTAGAGCTATTAAGTACAGCACAGGAGGGAAGTGAGTGCTCAATTCCCACCTTTACTGGTAGGAATGTGAGCTCCATCATTAATAATATTATGGTCTCATCCGACTTGGTACCCCATTGCATAATTAAAGTTAAGGATACATCCTCCCTGAGCGACCACAACTGTGTCAGTTTGCAAATAACTACATGGATGATTAGAATTAAACCACCCACTAGAGTACTGTTAAATATAGAGCCGGATAGGCCCAATGGGGTTAGGCTGAGATGGAAAGGTGAAAATTCGGCCACAGTGGAACCTTTAATCATAAATAAATGCATGATGGACATTGACATTATCTTATCTTTAGGATGCCCGTCTGCTCAGGTTATGACTCATTCTGTTAATATTAATACTGTCATTAATAACATCTTTACAGGGAAAAAAGTAGGCAGAGGAGGGAAAGGGATTGGATGGTTTGACCATGCCTGTACGTCCCTGCTCTCACAACTCAAACAAGCTTTGGCCAATACCCCAAGAGACAAGGATAGAGTCAAACTCTTAAGATTTGATTATAAACAGGCGCTATCTAAAAGAAAGAGGGAATTACACCAGGAAGCCTGGGAGCATCTTACCCAGGCAGCTGAAACTGCTGATAGTCGCCTGTTTTGGTCCACCGTTAACTCCCCTTTCCTCCAAGATGACAAAATCCCGCACCTTTCATCTAATGTAGGCAGCGAGGACTGGGTGAACCATTTTTCCGCGATTTTCCAAGATAATACCATGACGCCCAACGAAAATAGGACTTGGCCTGTAGTACCTTTAGATATTACGTTGGGAGAGGTGGAAAATGGTATTAAAAATAGTAAGGGGGGTAAGGCCCAGGGGCCAGATGGAGTCCCGATAGATGTTTACAGGGCTCAACCGCAGCTTTGGGGACCAATACTTACATTGGTACTTAACGCTGCCGTAACCACCATGATCCCACCAACATGGGGTGACTCCATTATAGTCCCAATTTATAAAAAGGGGGATAAAGCTCTGGCAAGTAACTACCGGCCCATCAGCCTGCTCGACTCGTCTGTAAAAATTATGAGCAGAGTCCTGCTTTTCAGACTAGAGGAGTGGGCTGATGAGAATGGAATACTTGCAAACTCACAATATGGATTCAGGAAGGGTAGAGGGACCCTAGATCAGTGCCTGAATTTGGAGTTGCTGATAGGCAAGTATACCAGAGCCAAACCCGGTGACATCTATCTTTGCTTTGCTGACCTTAGCAGTGCTTTTGATTTAGTTAATCATTCACTTCTTTGGACAGTTCTGCTTGATATGGGTGCCCCGAAAGAAATTATCTTTTTTCTCGCCAGACTATACAGTAAACTGAAAACATGCGTTCGGTATGGTGTCAGTGGGGAATGCACGAGTGATTTTAATGTCCATCGGGGAATTAGGCAGGGTTGTGTCCTTGCGCCCCTTTTATTTACCCTCTTTATCAATGGGGTCGACGCCGCCTTGAAAACCATCAAGGCTGATGCGCCGCAGGTCGCAGGTGATAGTGTCCCAGTTCTGCTATATGCAGACGATGCGGTGCTCCTATCCCGGACACCCATTGGTTTGCAGCGTCTGATGGACAAGTTCACCGAATTTATTGGGAGCAGGAGACTGTTGATTAACAAGAATAAAACTCATACTATGAACTGTGGGACTAAAGCGGGCAGAAATCACCCCTTTTTTATAGAAGGGGTTAAAGTGCAGAATGTGAATAGTTTTTGCTACTTGGGAGTTACTTTTACTAGTGATGGTAGGTGGAGGCACGAACTAACGAATGTCCGAACTAAAATGAGCAAAAGCTCCTGTGGCATTTTTAAATTTGCGACTAAGCTGGGGGATAGGCGAATCAAGGATATGCTGGAAATCTACAAGGCACGTAGTGTATCCATTGCCCTTTACGGGGCGGGGCTTTGGGGCTACTGCAAAACTGATTGTCTACAGATAGAAGAAAACAACTTTCTTAAGAAATTATTTTGCCTCCCTAAATCTGCTCCAACAGAGTTGATCCATAGAGAGGCAGGGGTTTTTCACCTAACAGAGCTCGTCTCACTTAGGCCTCTATTGCTTTACTGAGCAATTTGGCTTAAGGAAGAAACTGAGTTCAATCAACTTATAATTAGGGACTGCCTTGGACTAGACAACTGTATGCAGAGATCGTGGCTTAAATATGTTGTAGATTGCTATAAAAGTATCCTTGATATCAATTTGTTGTTAGAAAACTGTCCCCCTAGAGGTCGTGCGAAGCAGGATCTTAAAAAGACTTTTATGTCTCATAAAGCTCTTAAACGTTCAGGAATAACCAACTCCCTCGCTACTGTTAAAATTTACAACAAATATATTGCTGTCGAGGGATTTCAATGTTATCTGAACGTAGTAACCAGGCAAACGCATAGGTTTGTACTGACCAGATTAAGAGTTGGCATTGCTCATGTTCTAGTGGCCTTCCCACATCCTAAAAAGCCCCCTGTGGGTCCGTGTCCCTGTGACGGACATTCCAAGCAAAGCACAATGCACTTTATGCTCATTTGCCCCCTATTTCAGAACGTTAGGATCTCCTTTTTAAAACCATTATTTCTTAAGTATGGAGTCTTAAATGTGGAGGATGCTATATGTTTGTTGTATAATTTGGACCACCCCGATATATGTTTTTATACTGCCAGTTTTATATGTAAATCTATGGCTTTTAGAAAAAGTATGAGTTTCTAATCATGTTTGTACATTTTTAACTCTGTTGCCTGTTTGCTGTGCTTTTATGATCATTTTTACCATGAACCGAATAAAGCTTCATGAACTGAACTGTGTAACAGGATGTATAGGTGTATGAGTACATATGATGAGTGAGTACATGTATGAGTGACTATATAGAACTGTTGGTGAATGAGTGGATGTGTATGTAGATTTTGGAATTACTGAATAGGTTGTTCTAACTGGTATTGGTATCTCCATTTTTTTGAAAATTTTTGTTTCTATTTTTGAATGTGTTTATCAAGGGTTACATTACGCTGAGAGGAGGTCTGCCACTCTTTCACAAGGATGATGTAATCAGTGATGTCATCAGTGATGTCATTTGAGATGTCATGAGTGATGTCATGAGTGATGTCATGAGTGATGTCACTGACCATGTCATGAGTGATGTAAAATGTGACGTCATCAGCAGTGCATTGCGGGCGCGCAAGTTATAGTTAGCTGAACTAACTATAACGGGGGAATTTCAATGGTTTTGTATGAGTGAAATGTCCAGCTAACTATAACACGTGTGAAACCTATGGTTTTTTCAGTGAATTTCTAAGGTTTTTTAAATGCTAATTCCTAACTATAACTGGTGTGAAACCTATGGTTTTTTTCAGTGAATTGTTAAGGTTTTTTTAAATGCTAATTCTTAACTATATTGTGGCTGAAACCTATGGTTTTTTCAGTGAATTTCAAAGGTTTTGTAAATGATAATTTTTAAATGTATTAATTGTTAAATTTTTTTATACTGATTTACTACATTATTGTAAATTATTTATTTTTAGATATTTTATTTTTTAAATTAAATTACATATTTTTTATATAAATTAAAAAAATAAATGCTTTTAAAAATATTGAAATTGTAATATTTTTTTTTATATATTTTTTTAATTTATATATATATATTATATAGCAGGCAATGATATCCTATGGAAGGAAATTCGTAGTTCGGCTGATTTTTCAGGAATTTTTTAATGTTCCAAAACTCCACACTTAGAAGAATTTCCGAGTAAAAACAGTCAATGTTAGCCTATGGAAGGAAATTCAAGTTACTGTAACTACGGTTAGAATTACTTTTGAGGATCAGTAGTAGGCTGAAAGATGCAACACTGAGGTCTCTCCTGATAACAGGTGAGTACATCGGAATTCGTAGTTCGGCTGATTTTAGAGGAATTTTTTTAAGTTCCAAAACTCCACACAGAAAAATTTCCAAGTCAAACCAGTCAATGTTAGCCTATGGAAGGAAATTCAAGTTACTGTAAGTATGGTTAGAATTACTTTTCAGGATCAGTAGTGCGCTCAAAGATGCAGCACTGACGGCTCTTGTAATAACAGGTGAGTAAATCAGAATTCGTAGTACGACTGATTTTACAGGAATATTTTACTCAATAGTGAAGGAAGGGGGCGGGGCCTGAGGTAACATGTGTGCAAACACGCCCTGTGGAGCATTTTAGGTTGGGGAATTAATTCCTCTTCAATCCTGAGGTTCCCTGTGAGCCAACCAGCCCACCAGGCACCTCCAGTATGCGCCAGGGAGCTGTGTTGCAGAGAGGTGTTCAGAGGGCAGGCCCCCTTTTTACAACACTCTGCAACGCAGCTCCGTGGCACTTACTGGAGATACCTGTTGGACTAGTTGCCCCCTAGGGGACCTCTGGATTGAAAAGGAATTAATTCCCCAACTTAAAACGCGCCACAGGGCCTGTTTGCACTCACATCAACTCAAGCCCCGCCCCTTACCTTCACCACTGTGCAAACACGCCCTGTAGCGTGTTCTAAGTTGGGGGATTAAGTCCCCTTGCATACTGGGGGTCCCTGGGGGCCAACTAGCCCGCCAGGAACCTCCAGTATGTGCCAGGGGGCTGCGTTGCAGAGAGGTGTAAAAAGGTGCGTGGCCTCATTTCACCTCTCTGCAACGCAGCCCCGTGGCGCATTTGCAGAGGGGGAACTAATTCCCCTTGCATACTGGAGGTCCCTGGGGGCCAACTAGCCCACCAGGAACCTCCAGTATGTGCCAGGGGGCTGCCTTGCAGAGAGATGTAATGAGGCCACGCCCCTTTTTACACCTCTCTGCAACGCAGACCCCTGGCGCGTTTGCAGAGGGGGAACTAATTCCCCTTGAATACTGGCGGTCCCTGGGGGTCAACTAGCCCACCAGGAACCTCCAGTATGCGCCAGGGGCTGCGTTGCAGAGAGGTGTAAAAAGAGCGTGGCCTCATTACACCTCTCTGCAAGGGAGCCCCCTGGCCCATATTGGAGGCTCCTGGTGGGCTAGTTGGCCCCCAGGGACCCCCAGTATACAAGTGGTATTAGTTCCACCTCTGCAAACGGGCCAGGGGGCGCTTTTGCAGAGAGGTGCAGGGAGGGGGCGTGGCCTCCTCCTGATCCCGTTTTGTTTTTAACTACTTTTAAGAAGGGTGGCTGTGTAGCCCCCCTTCTTTTTGCCCTGGGAACCCCATTCCCCAGGGCCTGCCCCCAATTATTATTATTTTTTTTTTTTAACGGGAAGGGGGCCGCGTGGCCCCCCTCCCGTGGCCAATTCCGGCCCCGGGGACCCCATCCCCCGGGGCACGGCCAACTTTTCTATTTATTTTTTTGTGGATGGGGGCTGCCCTCCTATGCCCCCTTAAGGCCCCGGGAACCCCATCCCCCGGGGCCTGCCTTTTTTATTTTTTATTTTAATGGTGGAGGGATGCTGCGTGGCCCCCCTCCTGGGCAACTTATGGCCCCGTGGACCCCATCCCCGGGGGCCTGCCCTCTTAGTTGGGGACCGTGGGGGGCCAACATGCTGCTCCCCATGCAGAAAAGCAATACGCTTTGATTTTTGAAAGAGAGAGCATCTCTTTCAAAAATCAAAGCAGTTTGCTATGGTAGGACGGGAGACGCGAGGCTCCCGCTCTACCATAGCAAACAGCAGTGTCCCGTGGGTAGGAGCTGGCCCTGGGGGGTGGTGTTCCCCAGGGCCATCACAGGCTCCAGGAGGGGGGCCACGCGGCCCCTCTCCCACCTATTAAAAGCCCCGGGAGGTGGTGGTCCCCGGGGCTGGAGGGGTCCATCACGGACCCCCCCATTATACATATCCAAGCCCCGGGGGTGGCGGTCCCCGGGGCTGCGGGAGGGGGCGTATGCCCCCCCGCTATCATAATTACTGTGCCCCGGGGGGTGGCGGTCCCCGTGGCAGTGTGTGGGGGATTGTGCACCCCACACACTTTTTTTCATTATGCCCCCGGGGATTTGGTCCCCCGGGGGTTAATTTGAAAAAAAGCAGACCGGGTTTTTTTCCACGGGGTACGCGTACCTACGCTTATCCCGCGATTATTCAACGGGTAATGGGGAGGGAAGTGAATTATACTGCTTTTTCTAGAAGTCTGGTTATCAGAACTACATGATCATTTAATGTACCTTTGTTTGGCTCTCGCTCAAAGCCATTTCAGAAGAGTTATATTATTTTTCAATAAGTACGCTTGACTTGTTTCACGTTCCTTACCTTGCACTACTTCCTACCACTTTTACTTCCCTCCCCATTACCCGTTGGGCACTACTATTTGTGAACTTATGAACTCATGCATTGTACTTGAATATGTGTGTTAGTACTTTGGGATTAAATAACAATGTACTCCTAAGTTGAATATGAATATTTCTGTTTATTTTTAATAATTAGTCATTCCTACTGCGTTTTCCCTCAGTTCTGGGACCCCCTCTTCTGTACTGCTGCATACCCAGGTCCCAGAGACTTTCTTATGGGTTTACCCTTCTTTTTGTAACGTGATCCAGTCTAGAGCAGTCCCCTCTATGCCGGCATCGAAGAGTCTTTGTATCAGACTGTAATGATCAACTGTGTCAAAAGCAGCCGAGAGGTCCAAAAGAAGTAGAGCAGCAACCCCGGTGTGGTCAACTGTGTTCTTCAGGTCATTCCAGATGGCAAGGAAGGCAGTTTCTGTGCCTCTTCCTAGTGGAAATATTGTTCTCTTTTATCTCTGTATTCCTCCAAGGTGCTTGTTTTATTTTGTTCTGTTGTGTGGTTTCTAGTGGTATCAGGATATCAAAAGCTTCCTGTAGTCACTCATATAGTTTTTTTTAACAGAATTTATTGTTTTTAGATCTGTACTGCATGTTAGTTGTGTTTCTAAGAGTTCCAAATTGAGTTTGTTCCACAGTCGATAGTTGGATGCATGTAAGGTGGTTTGAGTTGTTTTGCAAAGTGTTGTTTTATATTAGAAAGCAAGCAAATGGTGGTCTGACCATGTGGCTGGAGTCAGTTTGAAAGGCAATTAGTTCTGTATTAGCAAAAATTACATCTAGGATGTGTCCAGCGATGTGTGTGGGTTTGTGGACGATCTGATGCAGGTTCACTGCGTCTAAGCCAGTGATGATTGTTTTTGGATGGGGCGTATTGGGTTTGTCAAACCCAATGTTGAGGTCACCCAAAACACATAGGTTGGAGTGTAGTGTTATCAGGTTTGAAACTGTGTCTAGAAGTGTGTCTGGGAATGTTGCGTTGCTAATCGGTGTCTGTAAAGGAGCAGGAAGTTACAGGAGGAAGACGTCGTGGAATTGCATCTGGTGAAAAGGGCTTCACAATTTTTTATGGAGACGTCTTTAAATTTAGTGATAAGTAATGTTTGCCTAAATACAACAGCTAGGCCACTTCCTTTTTTGCTTATAAGAGTTTTGGGTGATCGTTTGATAGCCTAGAGGAACGGCTTCATGCAGGACTGGAGCCAGACCATCTTCCAACCAGTGAGAAGATCTTAGATGTGATGTTTGTTTTTAGAGAGCGATCAAGCATTTATTAGTAGACAGTTCAGAGAATGTGCTTTGGTGATATTGTGACTTTGTTTTGTAGAGTTGGGAGCAGTATTTTGTGGGCTTTTAGCAGATGTGTCCTTAGTGTTGGTATTAGGTATATGAGGATAGCAATTGTGTGGCTTTTCTGTATCATGTGCCTCGTCCAGCAGGCTAAGAAGTCATTTAGATGGGTGTGTGTATAGGTGGTGGAGATGGTGTTTGAGAGTCAGTTGGTGCGCTGTGTTTTATTTTTGGTGTAACCTTATCGTGCAGTAGACATGGAGAAGCGAAGTTGTGAGGTGTGGCACATTGCTTATTTTGTTTACGTGTGTATAGGTTGGAAGGTGTATGAGGTAAGGGTGGTTATGAGCTTTTGCTTTTTAGATTGTACACCTGATTAAATATCTGGGATGTTTCCCACTGGTTATGCTACTCTGTAATATCAGGCAAGGCAGTCTAAAAAACTGTTTGGGTTGTTCCTGAACTTTAGTACACCATAAGTTATTTAAGCACACATTTGCAATAAATACTTACATCTTTTGAATTTAGTATGAAGTCTTCCTGCCAGAATCAACCCCAACATCTACTACTGTAACCCCAGATTTTTTCGTTAGGTACAGCTCAAACTCCTCTTTTACCTATTCATTCAATTCTCAATTGGTGGTATGTCATGGCCACTGCCCACCAAAGCATACTGCCCTCAAACTTGAACATAATCTCCTTCAATGTCAAAGGCCTCAATAACTATATCAAGCACACAAAACTTCTAACTTATTTAGCAACTAAAAAGACAGATATTACTCTAATTCGAGAGACACATTTATCTGATCCTGAAACACAAAAGCTTAGGAGAGAATGAGTTAAGAAGGGCCGCTACACCACAGGACCGTCTCACAGAAATGATAGTGTGGCGATCCTGATCCACAAGAAATTAGCAGCCCATAATTGTAAAATATGGGCTGACTTGGAGCGAGGATATGTTTTCGTTAAACTATCTGTTAGAAGCGGCTGTCTCTAGTTGGCAGAGGTATACACTTCTGACAAATAGGGACACACCTTTTCTAGTCAGGGCAAGGGGATCACACACTTAGATAACCCCTGCTCACCCCCTTGGTAGCTTGGCAAAGCAGACAGGCTTATCTCAGAGGCAGTGCGTTAAGCATTTATGACCACATACAGTAATAAAGTGAATACACTACAAATGGACACGACACAGTAGTATTATAAAAATAAGGATGTTTATATAAGGCTTAGCACAAGACCAAATAACGACAAAAATATACCACAATCTTAATAAAAACTCTTGGAAGGAAAAATAATAGTTCAAGCACGGTTTCTTCTTAGCACAAAGTCTTTAGTAACAAAAGCAACTCTTCTTCTTAAAAACACAGTTCTTGGCAACAATGTAACCCACACAGGAGTCACACGACGTCGAGGCAAAGTTAATCCAAAGGTTCGGCGTCGACCGCGAGGAGCGCTACGTCGAGCCCGGAGTCGCACAGACCCCAACAACACAGTACCTTGGAAAAGTGAAGCACTCGATGATCAGCGGCGTCGAGATGTCCGGCGTCGCGTCTTCGGCGTCGATCGGGCCTCGGAGTCGGGGCGATCTGCAGCGGCGTCGACCGAAGTCAGGCGGGAGCAGCGCTCACGGGATGAAGCAGGATACGGCGTCGTCGATGTCGATGTTGCAAGAGTGAGCAGCGCTCACGGCGTCGAGAGGGCTCGGCGTCGATGCGATCAGCGGCGGCGTCGACACAGGGTCACTTGGAGCTGGAGCCGAACTCGCTACTCACTGGCGTCGCTACTGGCGTCGATCGGGCCCGGCGGCCGGCGTCGAAGGTGCGGGACACTGGAGCCGTTACTCACGATGTCGAGCTGGATTCGGCGACGTCCGTCGGCGTCGAGATTGCTGGATTCTTCAGAGGTGCTGGATTTCAGGTTCCAGCAACAAGCACTTTTAGCAAATAAATGAAGTCCTTTGACCCTGTGACTTTAACAGGAGGCTGGCACTTCTTCCAGCCCTTGGAGATTTTCTTAGCAAGTTTGAGAGTACACACTCAGTTCCCCTCTCCTGGTTCCTTGGCAAAAATAAAGAAGCAACTGCAGGATTCCCCCAACAAACAGCACTCTGGCAGAAGGGGTAGGCAGTCCTTGGATCAGCAGGCTTCTTGTCCGTTGTTCAGGTTTCCTTGTCAGAAGTGATCTCAATTCTTGGTTCAGGGGTCCTTCTCTTATACCCCTTTTTGGCTTTGATCCCTTTGTCCATGCAGGGGAATTTCCCCCCATCTTGGGTTTGTTGTGGGTGTTGCCAGGCCTAGGCACCTGGCCTATTCACTGTGCAGGGCAGAGTCCTCAGCCGCCCAGCAGGAGCGGAGCCAGCATTGTCACTGGCAGGGGCAGGGCCATCAGTTGCCCGGCAGGAGGGGGGCCAGGAAAGTCCCTGGCAGGCACAGAGTTATCAGTCGCCTGGCAGGGGGGCGGAGCCAGCATTGTATCAGGCAGGGCAGGCTATCAGGAGCTACTCTTCCCCTACTCTCAATGCAAATGCCCCACTCACCCCACACTGCCTCACTCAGACCTCTGGAGCCACCCAGCTCCTGTCACCCGCACACCAGAACCAGCAGAGACCGGTAGACAGTTAGACAAGAAAATAGCTACTTTCTAAAAGTGCTATTTTCAAACACAGAGTCTAAAAACCATCCACCCAAACGGATGCGTTATTAAACCCTGAGTTCAGGGATACCAAACTCGACATTGCACCATGCTCCCCGAGCCCGCTAGGATTATAGCATTAATAATCCTGGCAGCCCATTCTAACTGATGGAGAGCAGGTTACCTTACAATAGTGAAAAACGAATATGGCTGTAATTCACTATCAGGACATGCCAACCTTGTCAGGCTTGTCCTACCTTATGCTTACAATGCACCCTGCCCTTGGGCCTACCATAGGGGTGACTAACATGAAGTTAAGGGAAGGTTTAGGTACTGGCAAGTAGGTGTACTTGCGCAGTCCTCATGACAGTCAGACTGCACGTGGTCTAGCAATGGTAGACCTTCAGACATACTTTTACTAGGCCGCTCTTGTGGGTGGCACAACACGTGCTGCAAGCCCACTAGCAGCATTTGTATTTGCAAGCCCTGGCACTCCTGGTGCACTCTACTAGGGACTGACAGTAAACCAAATAAGCCAAACATGGGATTCAATCAATACAGCCATTTCACATAGGGAGCACTTGCACTGTGGCACTGATCAGCAGTGGCACAGTGCCCAAAGCAATATACCAGCAAAACATCGTAAACAGAGGAGGCAAACAGAAAAAATGGAGGAGAGACTCATGCCAATGATGCCAGGTCTAACACTATCTCTTCATTTCTCTAATGTGGTACTGATGAAGCAAAGCTTCGCATATTTTGCGGCTTGCCGAAGTCAAGAACCTCGTTTATGTGTAATAAGGTAACAAAAAGTATGTTTTACTAACATTTATTTTGTTTAAGCAAAGTTCCCGAAGCTTGCCTATGTGTATTTCTAATGAATTTAATCCGTGTCCTCTAATATGGCCGCCGCTTGTATTTTAGTTACTGCGCATGCGTCAGCCACACTCACGTGTCCTGACGCGTCTGCAGAAGTGGAGGGAAAGTTATGCGCATGCGTAATTCATAGCTGTGCTTATCATGTGGTACTGCTCGTGCCACTGCTCTTGTGCCCGTATCAATGTAGCTAACATTTAGATGCAATAAGTTTATTTCTTGATGATGAGTTAAAAGTACAAACCCTGTGATGTGTTTTCATAATGACATTATTATGTATTAATTTGTTTTCGCTTACTTTTCATGTACCGCGGGGAATGGGGGTCCAAACTGATTGGGAGCCATATTGACGGTCTCTTCTGCGCATGACCAGGGAGCATTGAAAAGTGGCCACTTTGGACAGTGGAACTCAGCCAGCTGGCAGCCACAGTCAAGATGCGCCTGGGAAAGCCACCTCTGCGCTACGAGAACGGCGAATGTTGCTCCTCATGTGTTACAATGTTAATTTCCTGCACAGTTCTCATGAGAACCCCAAACCTGCTAGGCGGTACCCAAATATGTTAATGAAGGCTTCAAATCGTGTATTGTGATTGGTGTGTTACCCAAATCCTACCTTAGGACCAATCCAAATTGAGGGATTTTGACACTTTGCAACATTGGGGGGTGGTACACTGTCCCCAAACTGTATATCTACCCTGGGTTCACCTAGTGAACCGTCCGACTTGTCTGGTTTAGCTGACCTGTCACTGACCCAACGCACTCAATAGGTGACTGAAGATACAGAGCGCTGCGAAGCACTCTGTCCGAATTTGACCATAGACTGAGGTTCTACTGAACCTTAAAGTGCTGGCGAAGCACTTTGCTGGGAGTTCGCTGACCCAATCGGGGTCTTGATCGATAGCTGCAGAGCGGGTGGAGCGCAGGCGTTGCTTCCGAACTGTGGGTTCCGGTCCTGTCCTGAAGAGGGTCCTGTCCTGAGGGTTTGCTGTCCTGTCCTGAGGGTCCTGTCCTGATTCCTATTCCGAGGGTATCCTGTCCTATCCTGGGTGTCCATTCTGCACCTGCTGTCCTTTGAGGGGTATCCTTCCTTGAGGGTTTCCTGTCCTTAACTGACCCGTGGCCAGGGTTTGGTTTCCACACCTTTCTAGGTAAATATTGCTCTGAAAACTCTTAAATTCTTGCACCTTCTGAATTTCTAACTTTTGCTTTAATAAAGTTCAACATTGCACATGTGATATTTTCCATGCCTTTCTGCAACTATTGAAAGTCATTTATATTTTTCCATAAGTTTATTCCTATGTCTTCTCATTTGTTAGAAATTATATTTTGCATAGCAGTGTGTCATTTCCTGATATGGTCTAGAACTTCGTTGCCTAGATTGTTCAAAGGCCCCTTCACCTTAAGTGAAGCGTGTTATTCATTATAAGCTCTCCTATAGTCACCCACACTTAGGGTATCCCTGTTTAGATAATACTGACTTGCATAGTATCTTTTCTCGTTACATTTTATTAGTACCTTGATGATTACTCTGTCATTATTTCTTTATGCATATATAATTTACGTTATCTTGGTTATTGATTGCCTTGTTTTATTGTACCTCATGCAAGAAAATAATGAACTTTAGATAAACATTTTAAAACTTCCAGTTGTCCGTGGTCATTTAAACAGTATTTGAATGTTATTGGTTGGGTTTGTATTTTGCTGCCTTTCTTTTACAGCTAGCTCCCTGATTCATTGTGGTCATTAGGCACCCGCATCGGTGGATGGTAAGTCGGGTGCACCGAAAATTGGTAGCAGGGAACACACACACACCAACTTGGTAGAGCTCGTGAAGTCACCCGATCGATGTATATGGTGATTTGAAAAGTATATGGGCCCTGAAGCCGGAAACGGCGAAACTATTGGTCGGGTGGCCTCGCGCGCTCTATCAGTTTTCTGGTAGCTAGAGGATGGTTAGGGACTAGTTGAGAGTAAGGCAGGGATTAGTTGGACTAGTTAAGTCGGAAGCTGCTATTATATTAATGCTGCTATAAGAGCGGCTGTTCTGAGGGAACTGATCACTCTCTTGTGAATACGCTGCTGAAATTCATGAATTACTGTATTGCCATTATTCTTGTTCTTATATTGTTATATGTACTAATCCATGCAATTGTCAATCGTCTAGTTGTATGTTGTCCGAACTCCCCGGGGAATTGAAAGGGCAAGTGGTGAATAGAATCCATTGTCCTGAGGTCACAGGTTCGAGGAAAGTTAGGTGCAGGTTAGGATAACCGGGAAGCACTAACTAGGGTTTTCTGAATACATGTGTGAATAAATGACAGTAACGGGGTTCATTGGCAAAATTCCCATAGTGGCGTAACCTAGTAAGGGTCACATCGGAAGAGTAGCAGGTTCCTCGGAGCTAGCGTGAAAGCAGAGGGGTCCGCTGAGAAACCTTAAGCTCGGAATATATCCCGGAAAGAAGTGGATGAGTTTAGGGGAATAACAGGTTCACCGATGCTAGAGTGAAGGGTAGGCGGAAGAGATCTGCCCGCAGCGAGTGAAAAGTAAATGGAAGTAGTTTACTTGCAGTAAAACAATTCTTTCTCTGTCTAGACACTTGAACACTGTGGCGAATGTGTATTTGTTGTAAAATAACCAAGCACTGAGCACTTTAAAAGAAAGAAAGTTTCCGTTACCTTGTGAAGGGAGGGAGTCAGTCGCGAAGCGCCTCTGACGTCACTCTGTGCCACGCTGGGATTGGTAGAAGCAGCGGGCGGGTAGCGGAGCTGGAATTGTAAAGGAGGGGTGAGCGCCGGAGCGTGGGAACTGTCTCACGAAGGGGCCGCGCACCCATTGGCGGAGCTTATTTAGCGTCGCGCACCCATTGGTTGCACGAATTTCTGAAGCGCGTTCTGATTGGAGGTAGTTTGTAAACAAAGTTTAGCGCAGAAGTCGTATGTGGCACTCGCAGACTACAGGAACTCGACCTGATCCAAGGCACCTAGGGTTTGAAAGGGATCAGTGGAAGACTAATAGATACGATATTATGTACGGAACCAAGAGAAAAATGTCCCTTGTAAGTAAGGTGAAAAATTATTTCAAAACGGACAAACCGATAAAATCTAGAGAAGGTGTTCTTGTCCCAGCACCCAATACTCCTGCCTCATTCATGATGTTTGACCGAGGGTACAATACCTGTGTGTGGTTGGAGAATTGGGTGAAGTACACAAAAGATGACGGAGTATTGGCTTTTCCGTTAGATGGTACTTTCAATGGTAGGATCTTATTTAATTTAAGAACCCGAATGAATGAACTGCATCCCAGACCGAGACTAACGCAGTATGAGGCATTAGAGGAATGGGAGATTGAGGCTTTTGAAAGAGAAAGACCCCGAATGGACAAGGGTTTGACCAAGTGGTACCCCAGGCAGAAACAGGAATCCAGGGATAAAAGGATGAAACAGTGGAGGCAGAGCATGATTGTTGAGGGTCTGTTTCCCATGATGCCGGCATGTCATAACATTGGAGCGGGTGAGAAAAGTACTGAAAAATGTAAGCATTGGGGGGCCCTGGGGGATTCAGATGATGAATTAATAGATGACATCTGTACCAGAAGTCCGCCACCTTACAATGAGGGAACCCGACCTTCCAGTGTAGGAGATGTTCCCCGACGCCACTTCCTAAAGGAAGAAGACAGGTCCCTGGGACTGGGAGGGGGTGGTCAAGTATTGCCCTATCCTGAAAAACCCGAACCGACGGAAACAAGGGATATATATCCCAAAGTGCCCGCAAGCCAGGAAGAAAAATATTCACGTACGAAAATCTTTTTTCCCAGACCCTTGTATGAAAACGAAGAGAAACCATCGAATTCAGGACTGCCTTTTGTTCAACCTCCATATGGGGAAGAGCGCAGGTCCTTTAATACTGGAACTTTATTCCCGAAACCTAATTATGGGGGAGGACCAAGTGAAACGCATCCTACTGCCCCGAGTTTTACTCCTCCGTTGACCCCACAGATATTACATGACACAACTTTAAGAAGGGTACTAGTGGAAAAGGAGCAAGAGGCTCTAGCTAGACAAAGGACAGAAATAATTCAGAAAATTTCCCAGTTAAATACCAGTCCTGAGGCATTGACTATTCCCGTAACTATTGGACCGGTGGTCCCGTTATACGGAAATGGTCAGGGAAATCCGATTACTCCAGTTATGACCCCAGTCATGGCAACCCCGAGACAGGAACCGATCATCATAGATGATCAGTCCAGTGAGTGCGAGTCTGAAGTTGCGTTCTTGGAATTACCAAACAAACAGACTGGAAAGGGAATACAGCAGAGGCATAACCCTTTTAATACAAAAGAAATTAAATTAGAGACAGCAACAGGTACTAGGAATGTCTCTCTGGTAACTCCGGATGAAATTGAGAGTTGGAGTCGTGAATTAGAGAAACAGACTCCGCAAACAAAACCTTTAGACCTCTACAAGCTGAGGGTCGAAATAGAAGAATTAATGGCAGGAAATGTGGGGTTGGATCGATTGAATACCTACTCTGAAGAAGAATTGTCGTTCATATGTAAAAGCTTTACAAGGAACACCAGAGTGCTCCACGAAAAACTGACCGAAACAGCAGTTAGTATGGGGGTAGATATCTCAAAATCCAAGCCCTTACAGAAACCGTACAGAGCAGACTTCTCAGACAAAGATATAGAACACCTGAATGTGGCGGGGAAGAAGTTGCAGATTAAAGAATTAATGGGGGTACTACAGAAATGGGGAGATGTGGAAAGATGGAGAAGCAGGTGGGCGAAAAAGAGAGAAGAGGTTCGCTCCCGACAAGTGACTCCTGAGTTTGCTTTAAGAGAGGTAGAAAAACCTGAGCAGTTATGCCCCATGCGCGAAGTTCCAGGAGGGAAATATGTGCATGTCCCCTGGTCTAGGCAGGATATTGTGTCCTTCACGAACGATTTTCCAAAATTACGAGAGAAACCAGTTGACTGGTACAGGCAGGTGGAAAGGTTCGTGAAGGTACAGAAATGTCTGTGGAAAGACCTGGATGGGTTTTTCGACATTGTGGTTCCAGTAGATTTATGGACCCAGTGTAAAATAAACATAGACTGGCCGAGTGAGGAGTACCCAAGAAATAAAGAAACAGGGGAGCCATCAAAGGATGTCATGCGAAAATATGAGCAGGTAATTCAGCACTTGAAAGAAAAGGTGCCCGCAAAAGAAACTGATTGGACAAAAATAGATAGAACAACACAGGAAAGGGACGAGACAGTGCACTCCTTCTATGAGAGGTTATTGCAGGTATTTAAAACATACAGTGGTATTGATAACATCGACCTAAAGGATATGACGCACTTTATTTACAGGTTTGTAAATGGTTTAAGACCTGAAATTTGTCAGTGGATAAAAGATAATAAAATCTGTTGGCATACTAAGAAAATGGATGAGGTCCTGCGGTACGCTAAGTACTGCGAGGATGAGATGGCAGAAAAGAAAAAGGCCCTCAAGGAAAAGGTGATGTGGGCTCAGGTGAAGCTCGCAGAACAGCAGGAAAAACAATTGAGTAACATGGTTAAAAATGCTGAGAACAAAGGTCCTGGGGGAGGGGGTGGAGGAAAGCCCCGGCCCAAATTTAGCAGGGAAGAGGCTATGAAAAAATTTCCCTGCCATCAGTGCGGCGAAATTGGACACTGGCGAAACGAGTGTCCCCAATTAGTAGATATTAATGAAAAAACTCCTGATTTAACTCCACAGACGCAGAAAGAAAGACCAAGAAAGACTCAACCCCAGGTAAAAACAGTTCAGGTGCCTCGAGCACCCAAGCAGGTATACAGGGGAAGACAGGCAGAAGATGAAGAAATAGAAGTTTGGGAAAGCGGGGAGAACAGAAATACAGCAACTTCGCAGTATCTGCTGAATGATACCTTCCTTTGTAATGATCAGGACTGACGGGGCCTGAGAGGGGAGGACGAGGAGTGCGTACTTGGCGCTTCCTTGCCGGTAGACCAGTCTGGACCATATATTGAAGGAAAGGTTGACGGAAATGATGTCACCTTTCTGTTGGACACTGGCGCTACCCGTTCTACTGTAAGAACAGTGGACGTTCCAAACCTACCCCTCTCGGGAGAAAATATCCAAGTAGTGGGTGTGTCTAATCAATTGATTAGTACTCCTGTTACCGAACCAATGGAGATTTCAATTGGAAATTTTAAACAGATGCATAGATTTGTCGTCTGTGACACCAGTCCAGTGAATCTACTGGGTCGTGATTTGCTGTGCAAAATGAACTGTACCATCTTTTGCACACCAAAAGGTGTTGAAATACAGACCCCAGATGGAGATGGCATTTATAAATTATTGTTACTTAGACCTGACTCAGAAATTAAAAGATTGACCCTGCAGGACTTGCCTCAAGAACTACAGGAAGCCGTAAAGCCAGAGGTGTGGGATTTCACTGGAAAAGATGTGGGGTTGATGAAAGATGTGGACCCCATACAGATAGCCATCAAGGACAATGCAGTATATCCTAACACTAGGCCCTACCGAATGAATGCTGAAGTGAAAGCAGGTGTCACTCTGGAAATACAAAAATTATTAGAAGGAGACATCATACAGGAAGTGATGAGCAGCCCATGCAACTCCCCGATTATGGGCATCAAAAAGCCTAGTGGCAAGTATAGGGTAGTGCAGGACCTGAGAAAGGTTAACAAAATTGTAGTTCCTTGCTGCCCTATTGTCCCGAACCCTGCAGTGATATTGTACCAGATTCCTTGGGATGCTGAATGGTTCACTGTGATTGATTTATGTCATGCATTTTTTTCGATACCCCTGCACCCCGACAGCAAATTTCTTTTCTCATTTGCCTTCGAGGGTCACGTGTATTGTTGGAACCGGGTCCCTCAAGGGTATACAGAGAGCCCCTCTATCTTTAATCAGATCTTGAAAAAATGTCTAGAGACTTTGATCTTACCTGGGAACTCTGTGTTAGTGCAGTACATAGACGACCTTCTATTGGCGTCTAAGAGTCACAGGGACTGTGTAGTTGACACCATTGCCCTCCTAAATCATCTGTGTGAGAAAGGGCATAAAGTGGCCCCTGACAAACTACAGTTCTGTGCGAAATCAGTAAAATATCTAGGACACCAGATAGAAAAGGGTGTCAGAAAAGTCACATCAGAAAGAGTGAGAATAATTCAAAAGATGCAGTTGCCCCGTACTCAAAAAGATGTCAGAATGTTCCTGGGGGTATTAGGATACTGCAGACAGTGGATTCTGGGATTTGCAGCCTTAGCCAGGCCCTTGATAAAAATGACCACGAGAGGAATGCCAGATGTTGTAGAGTGGGACGATGAAAGTCTAATGGCTTTCACAAGACTGAAAAATTGTCTGTGTACGGCCCCTGCGTTGGGAATGCCAGATTATTCCAAAGAGTTTGCCCTATTCTGTGACACTCGCGATAATTGCGCATTGTCAGTCCTGACTCAAGAACATGGCACGACCAGAAGGCCTGTGGCCTATTTCTCTGCCACTTTGGACCCAGTAGCTGCTGGGTTACCAGGCTGTCTGAAAGCAGTAGCTGCTACCTGTGCAAGTTTGGAACAGAGTGAGTCCATTGTCATGGGACATCCTGTGACCGTGTATGTTTCACATGGAGTGGTAATTCTATTGACCCGAACTAAAACACAGTATCTCACCCCTAGTCGGCTGACTAAATACGAGAGGATTCTTGTGGGTGCAGCAAATGTAAGCATTGTTAGGTGCGGTATTCTGAACCCTGCCACCTTACTCCCCGACCCCTTGGAAATACAAGGTGGGGATGATGATGAACATGATTGTATTGACCTGACAGAGTTCAGTACTAAGCCACGCCCAGACATAAAAGAAGTACCATTGCCTGAGCATGATAAAGAACTATTTGTGGATGGTTCCTGTCTAAGACATGAACTAGGAGGCTTGAGTGCTGCTTATGCAGTAGTGTCTTTCACAAAAATTGAAGAAGCAGGTTACCTATATAACATCAAGTCTGCACAAGTAGCCGAATTGATAGCCATGATAAAGGCTTGCAAAATTGGGAAGGACTTACGCATAACAGTGTATACTGACAGTCAGTACTGTTATGGAGTTGTGCATGACTTTGGCCAATTATGGCTACAGAGGGAATTCATGACTTCCTCAGGTACTCCCATTCGGAATGCAAAGGTTGTTCATGACCTTTTAGAGGCCATCCAGTTGCCCAAAGAACTGGCAGTGGTGAAATGTGCTGCTCATCAAAGGAGCATGGACAGAGTATCACTGGGAAACGATTATGATGACCGAGTGGCCCAATGGTGTGCCAAAGATCGGTATATTGTAAATCCAAAACGAGGGGGGCCAGGAACCAGCTGCCAGCTTCAGGTGTTTGAAGAAGTGCCTACGTGGGATGAAGTGAGAGAGTGGCAGGAATCGGCTCCTTGGCAAGAAAGAGAGAAATGGAAGGAGGATGGGTGTAGACCGAGACGTGTGGATGGTGTGATTTTGGGCCCAACTGGTATGCCTGTGTTACCCCGACACTTGCTTGGCACAATGGCAAGATTAATACATGAAGGATCACACATTGGTAGGGATGCCATGATTCTGGTATTTCAACAGACTTGGTACAGTAAAAAGTTCAGGAAGGTAGCAGAGTCCCTCTGCCAGAGGTGCCTGTCATGTCAACAGATGAACCCAGGCAAGAGGACAATGGTTGAACTGAGCAGGATTGGGAGATCAGGGGGTCCCTTTATAAGGATACAGGTTGATTTCATCACCATGCCCCGTTGTGAAGGGAAACGATATGTCCTTGTCATTGTTTGCGTATTTTCAAAATGGGTAGAAGCTTACCCTACTCCTCAAAGTGACGCACTGACAGTAGCGAAGTGTTTACTAAAAGAACTGATACCTAGATTCGGAATACCATACATTATTGAATCAGATAAGGGTGGACATTTCCAGAATGAAATACTGGCTGAACTGTGTAAGGCCTTTGGAATAAGGCAGAAACTCCATTGTGCATACCACCCAGAGGCTTCTGGAATAGTGGAACAAGTAAATGGAACTATCAAAAACCGACTAGCAAAGCTGACAGATGCTACTGGCATGACCTGGGTGAAGGCCCTGCCCCTGGTCCTGATGGGACTGAGAAGTGTTCCTGACCGCAAGACAGGCCTAAGTCCCCATGAAATCATTATGGGAAGAGTGATGAGGCAAGCATGGGTGCCAGGAAGCAAACTGTTGAGTATTACTGATGATTTGGTGCTTGAATACTGCAGAAGATTGGGTGACCAAGTGCGTTCTATCTCTCGCCAGATTGGAGACGACGGCATCCTCAATCCAACGACTCCTCTCCACAGCTTGGTTCCAGGAGACTGGGTCAAAATAAAGAAGCACACTCGATCAAGCTGTCTGGCACCAAGGTGGGGAAAGAAACGCCAAGTAATCCTGGTGACAACCACTGCAGTGAAGGTCGCAGGTGTTCCTCAGTGGATCCACGCTGGACACACCCAGAAGGTATTACCAGACAGAGGATTTGAAGAAGAAGGGCAACCAGCAGAGGACCCTGAAGGAACCAGACCAGAAGCAACTGACAACGAGCAGCCCAGCACCAGTCAGGTTGCAGGAACAGCAGACGTTGGCCCAGGAGTAGTTGACTACGAACTGCCAAGAAACCAGCCTGCGGAAGAGGTCCAGGAAACTGAGCCAGGAGTAGCTGAAGACGAGCTGCCAAGCATATGGCCAGAAGAATGGATACCGATGATTGATCTGACCGAAGATCCTATCAGAACAAGAGAACGACTTAGTGAAGGTAGAGAGTGGACTAGTCAGGAAAAGCAAGGCACAGGCGAAGAACCTCAGCCGCTTGAGATTCACATCAAAACTGAGGAAGGAGAAGGTCAGACAGGGACAGAGCAGGTATTCGATACACCACCGCTAACACCTGATGCAGATAAGGGAGAGACTAGAAATAGAGTGATAGTTCGAGCAGAAGAAAATCAAGAGATCGAAGTGCTTGAACAGGATCAGAGAGGGTTAAAAGAACGGGTTCAGGAAACAGAAACAGAAACAGAGACAATCGAAAGCCAAAAACAAAATATTCCTGAACAAGGCCAGATTAGCAACCAGGCAGAAGAATTTGATGCTAGCCCTGGAACTAGTCAGATAAGGGAAGTAGGAGAAGAAAGTGGAGAAGAATTACCACAAGATAAAGAGAACAAGAGAATAAGAAAAGAAAGTGAAGTCCAAGTACCGACTAAGAGACTAAAGAAAAGAAACAACCTTGAGCCTAGGTTTGTAAAAAGATTGAGACTTAGGATAAAGACAGTGGAAGAAAAACGTGCAGAAGCAAGAAGAAGTGCTCGGATAGCAGAGCAAGAAGAAGACTCTTCCAAAAGAAGGAGTGAGCGAATAAAAAGACAAAACAAAAAGTACAAGTCTCCTGAATGGACACTGGTTTTGGAGGAGCTTGAAGATCTTGATATAACTGACGTGAGCGACTGAGAACCCGTCCCAGAGTACTCAGCTGAAGAGGAAGACGAACCACCGTGAATTTGCACAAAGTAAGCTAGTTGTGTAAAAAAGCAAAAAAGAGGGGTGAGAACACTCCTTCTGAGCCAAAATGTCTGATTCAACGGTGAATGGTAGACCTAGTTGCAGCCGTTTTAAGACGTGTTGCAAGGTGTGTATATGTAGTGTAGTAGTACTGATAGTTATCTGGATAGGATTAACAATTTTCATTCCCTTTGCTGTAAGTAAAGATACTAACATTGTCCCTACTGAAGTTGTAAATACTGACAATGAGGAGCTAACAACACAGAGTGTAGCACGACATGAGAGAGCTTTGAGACAAACAAAACAGAACTTAGAAGCATCAGATGAGGGAGGACTACATTATCATGGAGTTAAGAACAAGACACACTTAAATGTTTTCGCAAACTTGTTAATACACTATGTAGAGACTATGGAAATTGAAGATTGCTATGTCTGCATGAAGCTACCTACTTCTGTGGCTGAAGGCGTGACATACCATCATCTGCCATTGACATATGGAATCTCCTGTAGCATTTTAGCTAGTTTATTCTATAAAAGAGGACCGTTACAGTACTATTACTCTAACAATGACGTGATTTTTTCTGAACTTCCTATACGTGGGAACTTGAATCCTGTACATACCAAAACTGACACCATAAGATATATGGGAGACTACTTTCTGACTATAGGTAACATTGACATAGCAGACGCACACAGAGATAACTTGACTTGTTCTTTGCGTGAGCAGGAAAAGATGTTCCTGAACATGGCAGAGAAAAGGAGAATTAAAATTCAGAAGAAGGCTAATGACGAAAGTCAGAAAAAGCCAAAGTGGGCAGAGAACATGGAAGGCACCTCATCTGGTGGAGCGGGTCCTGCTCTGTTGCTGGATTTTGAAAAGAAAGGCAAGCTATGTCTTCACCGCGAGAAGACTAGCTATTATAATAATGTTTTCATTGGTTCCAGTGAATGCGAACATAATTACAAGGTAATTGGAGGTTGGGGTTTCAAAAATGGGTCAGAGCCTGTGTTTCCTGGAATTTATTATATTTGTGGGGACAAGGCTTATTTCAAATTGCCGGATCACTGGTATGGAAGCTGCTACTTTGGCATTGTCTTCCCGAAAATATACCATGTGAATGGAAAGGCTGGAAGCAATGAAGATACTAATGGCTTAGTGCGTAGTAAAAGAGAAAGTATAGGTGAAATTATGGGTAGTATTTTCAGTGCACTGATACCTGGAGTGGGAGTGGTTCTGAACACTCACAGAATTTGCAAATTGTCTACTATAGTAGATGTGCTGTCTACTGAAACAGCTCATGGATTTCTGCTGGTCAATACCGAAATGGTTGCGATCAGATCAATGGTTTTACAAAATCGACTTGCTCTTGACACCTTATTAGCGAAAGAGGGCGGAGTCTGCCGGATGTTGAAGGCGCAACATTGTTGCACTTATATTCCGGATAAAAGTGTACAGATCAAAAGATATGTGAAAAACATTACTAATTTGGCAAAGGAACTCAAACCACTCGAGGTTGATAGTGCCTGGAAGAGACTGGTAGATGGTCTCTCAAATGTAGGTCATTGGCTTGCTAGCATAGGTAAAAGCTTATTATTCAAAATTCTGATGCCAATTGGTATTATAGGTCTTATTATACTTTCCATTTTCTTATGCTGTAAATACCGCAAGCGCACCAAAAAGCACGAGGTGAATGCAAGAGGAGTGAAACGAAGTGTGGATGAGATTGAATTAGAGGAAGTGAATGATCAGATATACAAAAAGGTGAAGACTTCTCACCCTGCTAAAACTGAGAGAGAAAAGTTAGAACGGCTGCTGGAAGAAATAGAACTTTATAAAGTATGAAAGAAAGTTGGCATCTGGTTCCATTATAATTTGTGATGATAGTAAATATCATCAAAGAGGGGATTGATGAAGCAAAGCTTCGCATATTTTGCGGCTTGCCGAAGTCAAGAACCTCGTTTATGTGTAATAAGGTAACAAAAAGTATGTTTTACTAACATTTATTTTGTTTAAGCAAAGTTCCCGAAGCTTGCCTATGTGTATTTCTAATGAATTTAATCCGTGTCCTCTAATATGGCCGCCGCTTGTATTTTAGTTACTGCGCATGCGTCAGCCACACTCACGTGTCCTGACGCGTCTGCAGAAGTGGAGGGAAAGTTATGCGCATGCGTAATTCATAGCTGTGCTTATCATGTGGTACTGCTCGTGCCACTGCTCTTGTGCCCGTATCAATGTAGCTAACATTTAGATGCAATAAGTTTATTTCTTGATGATGAGTTAAAAGTACAAACCCTGTGATGTGTTTTCATAATGACATTATTATGTATTAATTTGTTTTCGCTTACTTTTCATGTACCGCGGGGAATGGGGGTCCAAACTGATTGGGAGCCATATTGACGGTCTCTTCTGCGCATGACCAGGGAGCATTGAAAAGTGGCCACTTTGGACAGTGGAACTCAGCCAGCTGGCAGCCACAGTCAAGATGCGCCTGGGAAAGCCACCTCTGCGCTACGAGAACGGCGAATGTTGCTCCTCATGTGTTACAATGTTAATTTCCTGCACAGTTCTCATGAGAACCCCAAACCTGCTAGGCGGTACCCAAATATGTTAATGAAGGCTTCAAATCGTGTATTGTGATTGGTGTGTTACCCAAATCCTACCTTAGGACCAATCCAAATTGAGGGATTTTGACACTTTGCAACATTGGGGGGTGGTACACTGTCCCCAAACTGTATATCTACCCTGGGTTCACCTAGTGAACCGTCCGACTTGTCTGGTTTAGCTGACCTGTCACTGACCCAACGCACTCAATAGGTGACTGAAGATACAGAGCGCTGCGAAGCACTCTGTCCGAATTTGACCATAGACTGAGGTTCTACTGAACCTTAAAGTGCTGGCGAAGCACTTTGCTGGGAGTTCGCTGACCCAATCGGGGTCTTGATCGATAGCTGCAGAGCGGGTGGAGCGCAGGCGTTGCTTCCGAACTGTGGGTTCCGGTCCTGTCCTGAAGAGGGTCCTGTCCTGAGGGTTTGCTGTCCTGTCCTGAGGGTCCTGTCCTGATTCCTATTCCGAGGGTATCCTGTCCTATCCTGGGTGTCCATTCTGCACCTGCTGTCCTTTGAGGGGTATCCTTCCTTGAGGGTTTCCTGTCCTTAACTGACCCGTGGCCAGGGTTTGGTTTCCACACCTTTCTAGGTAAATATTGCTCTGAAAACTCTTAAATTCTTGCACCTTCTGAATTTCTAACTTTTGCTTTAATAAAGTTCAACATTGCACATGTGATATTTTCCATGCCTTTCTGCAACTATTGAAAGTCATTTATATTTTTCCATAAGTTTATTCCTATGTCTTCTCATTTGTTAGAAATTATATTTTGCATAGCAGTGTGTCATTTCCTGATATGGTCTAGAACTTCGTTGCCTAGATTGTTCAAAGGCCCCTTCACCTTAAGTGAAGCGTGTTATTCATTATAAGCTCTCCTATAGTCACCCACACTTAGGGTATCCCTGTTTAGATAATACTGACTTGCATAGTATCTTTTCTCGTTACATTTTATTAGTACCTTGATGATTACTCTGTCATTATTTCTTTATGCATATATAATTTACGTTATCTTGGTTATTGATTGCCTTGTTTTATTGTACCTCATGCAAGAAAATAATGAACTTTAGATAAACATTTTAAAACTTCCAGTTGTCCGTGGTCATTTAAACAGTATTTGAATGTTATTGGTTGGGTTTGTATTTTGCTGCCTTTCTTTTACAGCTAGCTCCCTGATTCATTGTGGTCATTAGGCACCCGCATCGGTGGATGGTAAGTCGGGTGCACCGAAAATTGGTAGCAGGGAACACACACACACCAACTTGGTAGAGCTCGTGAAGTCACCCGATCGATGTATATGGTGATTTGAAAAGTATATGGGCCCTGAAGCCGGAAACGGCGAAACTATTGGTCGGGTGGCCTCGCGCGCTCTATCAGTACTGGGCTCCATATACGCTACCCACCACAGACAAATCCCTCTTTACGGATGCAGGCAGATTACGGACGGAGTTTGGCCCCTCAAAAATTATCCTTGGGGTTGACTGGAATATTACCCCAGATCCCATACTTGACAGGTCAACCCCCCCCCCCCCCATGATAAAAGCAGCAATATGGTTTGAGATTTACTACAGGACTTAATTGCAGGCAATGGGCTTCTTGGTCCGTGGAATCTTCTTAACCCCAGAGAGACATATTACTCTTTATGTCTTGTGTCAATGGAACAGAGTCACCAGGTTTGACTTTTCCTTATTGTCATTTTCCCTACTATCGAAATTGATAGGCTGCTGGATACTAGAAAACAGCACCTCTGATCACTACCCATTCAACTTTACCTTTGACCTTGACTTTGCCACCCTGGGCCTCCACCAGGCAGCTACCTGCATGGAAGCTTAAAGACCCAAAAGAGAAGAAGAAACTAAGCGACTTATTTATGGAATATATGAGATAGAATGAATATTCCAAGATTTCACAGGAGACACTTGGGCCACTTTCAAAGCATATATGAAAAGCAAAGTAATTAAGGACTCAGGGCCTGATTCATAAAAGTAAACTTACACTTTTGTGTACGTTTATTACGATTGTTTGCCATTCACAAGGGTATTTTACTAGTAGTATCTTTACGATGGGTTAAGTATCCACACTTAAAAAGATAGGACTCTTCTATCTTTTTATGTATGGAGACTCTGCAGTTGTAAAGATACTACAAGTACCTTGATCAAACGTGTCATTTTAACTTTGTGAATCAGGCCTGCATTGTCTAGCTGCAAAAAAAGGAAAAAAATGACAACAGATAATGCTGGAAAGACAGGTCCAGACTCAAACAAGGCAATACATAGACTTTGCCTCCGAGGACACCCTGGAAACCGTGACTTGTGCAAAACTAGACCTAAATATGCTGTTAGAAAAGTCTCTCTCTAATATTAAACATAAACAATTTAAGCAATGCAAAAAAGCAAGCATACTTTTAGCTATACATTTAAAACAAATAGAGTCATTCCGAACTTTATTGTGTCTCAGAGCCTGAGAAAACAAATCACTTAAATCCTGGGAGAGTATGAAAAATTAAATATCGCTCTTTATACTTCTGATATTAACAGTGGGAGCCTGACATGTGAGAATTACATTTTCGTGGGCTGGACTCTAAATAAATTAGTAATTAAGTGATCGATCTGCTAGAGACAGATATTTCCGAAGATAAAATTATTGAGGCCATTATATGAATACCATAGGGAAACCCCCACAAGAGGACGGCTTCCCAGATGAATTTCATAAGCTGAATGCAGATCGTCTGTGCCCCTTGCTGTGCAAGGAATTTAAAAGTACATATTAGACCAAAGCCTATTACCAGAATTTAAAAGAGGGATGATTATCTTGCTCCTTAAAGCAGACAACAATTCAGGTCATAACTACAGGTCAATCTCACTTATAAATTCAGATGTTAAGATTTTAGCAAAGCCCATTGGCATGGGAAACTGATGCCAGACCTAACACGAACCATACTGGTTTTCATTGTGGGGTCTTCCTGAGGCCACCATATGAGAATCCTTCTTCATCAGCTCTGGCAAATGAAAGATAATTATGATAATTATATTACCATGTCTTGATGTGGAGAAGGCTTTTGACTGGGTCAAATGCCCTTATATTTCTAGAAGCCTGGCCAGAGCTGGATTTAAGGAGATGTTAATTCGAAAAATCTAGACCCAGCATTTGATGTGGCAAAAATGTTCATCCTGAGGAAATGGAGACAATGGCCGCCTCCTACCAACACTAACTGGCTCTCTGACATGGCAAAGCAGCATTACTTGGGAAAATAAAGTATTGCTTCGCTGATCTGTCACCGATAGATGAAACTATCTGGTCTCCTTCCGTAGTCTCCCTGTCTTAGGAAATGGGCCACGTCTTTAGTCTCAATATGATTCCAACTCTAAAGACAGGAAATTGTGTTCTGAAGTATGCATAGTAATTATTTTCATACATGTTACTCGTGTAAGTCATGTATGTAAGAACTGGGCCTTTTCTGTGTGATCATCCCAGTTTTTTTGCCTTTTACTGGTCCCTATATTTGTTCTGGCTTTTGAACTCTGTGCACTTTACCCCGCTAACACGTGGTAAAGTGCCTCTGCTCCTTCTTTAAATATGGTTAAATTGTCACGTTTCCAACTGGAACCTTTAACTTGCCACAGTCCCTAGTATATGGTGTAGAAAGTTTACCCAGAGTCAGGACATTAAATTCCACTAGACGACTTCAGCACCAGTTGTGGCATCCACCTCAGTGACAGTGCAAGCATGGATTCAGGTCCATCTTGTGCAGCATGACTGTAGCAGTGTACAACTGCAAATTAATCAGTCTAAATAAATACTTTTGACAGGTAAAAACCTTTTTTATTAGTCATCATCACCCCCCTGAAGGCCTTGTGGCCCAGAAGATATTTAAAAGTAGGACATGTATAAAGTTAATGTTAATGTGTCCTTACAGTGACTAACATCCAAACATTATTTTCTTAGTAGGGAAGCTGGCTGTCCCATACAGAAACACTGAAAAACAATATTAAACAGTAATATTATAACTTGGGAATGAGGCCTGCTACAAAAATAAGTGAACAACTAGTTTCAACAGTTACTAATGGTTAAGTTGTATTTTAAATAAATATTAACAAGAAGTAACTTTTAGAATGTTACCTATTCCCTGCCTGAAGTTCCTGGAGGCCAATTTGCATGGGCTCACCTGCTTTTCCCACCCGGTGATTAGCCTTTAATAGGTGTGGAAAAAGGAGTGGAGAAGCAAACAATAAGCTACCTGAATGGGCAGAAATGACTCCTCTGTATTTAGCAGAATATGCAGAGTGGGGGCTGTCTGACTCCTTTTGATAGCACAGTGCCAAATTCTGCTGGGCAGGTCTGTTTAGCTATGTGTTACACTTGGGGCACACCAGAAAGGGGGGGAACAGTAGGCCAATTCTAGTGTATCATCTTTCTGGTTGCTGAAGAACCCTGCTTTTGTCCCACCCGACTTGATCCCAGGGTTTGTTGTGGGTACAGTGCCTGCCTCAAACTGGATGTTAGAGTTACATGTGGGATGATACTCAGATTAGCATTGTACGCTCCCCCCGCATTAACCCCAGGCATTACAGCCCAAGCGTGGTGTGGCTAAAATCTATCACCATCTTGCTTGAAAATGCCCTGACACATACATGGCATTTGGAGTCTGTTTGCAATCAGGCAAACATGAGCTTCTGAAAATGTGGGTAGGTTTAGGCAAGGGAACTTTTACCCCACTGGTTAGGGAGGGGCTAAGAGTTACACCAACCTACTAGATAGTGGAGGGCATGGTCTCGCCGAGCAGCAAGATGGCCGCGTCATTAATCCTGCATCTAAACTACATCCTGGGGTCCCCCAGTAGCATTAAAGCATGAGGGCACCACATAGAAACCAGCGGTCCCTCTCCTGTACAGCAACGGGGCGGGCAAAACTTGGCACCCAGTTGCGAGCGTGCACGGCATCGAGACGAGGCTGCGGCCTACCTGGGGTATGGCTTTCGCCGGGCTGTGTCTGCTTTGAGGACCGGGGGGCACCGCTCACAATCGGCTGAACGGGCAGATCTGGCCACCACAGCGGGAGACAGCTCTGCACACCGGCTTTCCTAAATCACTGTTTGAACACTCACTGACTAGGTAAGGAGCCGGCAGGCGCAGCATCGGGCAGGCATGGGCACCGCATCCAGCCCAACAGATTGCACTGGGAAGAGGTCCCTGCAGGCTCGCCGCATTTGTATTGCCGGACCATCAGCTGTGAGCCACCCCCCACCACTCGACCTACTTCACGCAGGAATTATACGAAAGAGCCTAGCTTGCAAAACATCCCACTGTCTCAGCGACAAAGACGTCCATTATGTAATTCTGGCAGGCACATGAGATAACCACCCTGTTACACTAGCTACAATTTATGGGCCCAACGTTGATGACCCCGAGTTCTTTGTTAAGACATGGCACTTAATCACAGATAGCGCCCCCCGAACAATACTAGCGGCCCCCGAACAGTGCTCTGGAGTGGCTACTTCAACGTCCTGCTGGACAACTCACTCGACAGTTCTGGCAGCTCCAGATGCCCTCACCTCCATGCGGCCAAAACCCTGCACACATTAATCACAGACAATTACCTTACAGACGTTTGGTGGGCTGTGGACCGTGAGACACGCAAAGTTACCTGCTTGTCCCTACAGCACAAAGCATGGTCCAGAATTGATTATTGGCTAATCACTAGAGATGTGCAGCAGTGGTTGTCATCTGTTACTCATCTCCCTCACACACTTTCTGACCATGCCCCGGTACAGTTAATCATCTGAATGCCTCTCACTCTTCCCCATGCATTTTCATGGCTGCTGCCACAAGGCACCCTATGGGATGCAGTTTTTAGGGAACACGTCTGTGTGGCCATCCTGGAGTACTTCAAGCTGAACACTGGATCGGTCAGCTTAACCTCCATGCTCTGGGAAGCATTCAAAGCAGTTATACGTGACACATGTATTGAAAAACAAAATGCTATCCTTAGAGATATTTGCGGAACACTCACGTGACTAGAGAATGATATTGCAGCCCTAGATTCAGACCTCTTCCATTCCAATGATTTGGTTACGATGGCCAGAATCCATGACAAATTGTCTGAATATAAGGAAGAGAAACCACGCCAAAATTCACTACTTGGACAAAGACTCTCAAGCTCGTAGATATGGGAATGGGATCACCTAGGCAAATCCCTAGCCCATCTGCTCCAAAAGCCTCACGCCTCGGCCCACATGTCCGAACTCCTAGATGCAGAAGGCCATAACCGATCTTCCCCTTCTGACCATCGGCAGACCATGGCAGCCTTCTTTCCTCGCCTTCATTCTGCCACTGCAGTAGGGGACCCTACAGACTTCCAGGCATACCTGGACACTCCTAAACTCTCATATCACCGTGGAAGAAATATCTCCAACCCCTCCCCACAAAACTCCAGGCCTTGACGGGCTGACCGCGGCCTTCTTTCTATAAGGAACACTCCCAGCTCCTAGCCCCCAAACTCTTGGATATGTACCGGGATGCCTTGGAGGCCGGGTCCCTCCCCCATCCCTGCGGGAGGCCATTATAGCTACTCTCCTCAAACCTGACAACCCAGCCAATCAGTATGACTCTTACCACCCCTTGTTCCTAATAAATACTGACAATAAATATTTGCTCAAGTCCAAGCTAACCGACTGCAATTGCTGCTGCATGTGATGGTACGGCCTGACCAATCCAGCTTTATTCCTGGCAGATATACATCCCACAACCTTCAAGCCCTTTTTGCAGTAATGCACTATTTGCATCCGCAGACCTTAGCTGTAGCTGCTCTACTGAACACCACAAAAGCGTTCAACTTGTTGGAGTGGGAGTACCTATTCTCACTACTAAAGAGATTGGGACTCGGCTCCAGATTTATCAAACAGATCCGGTTTCTATACACCCTACCAACCGCTCATGTGTGCCTCAATGGGCTAATTTCTAACCCTTTTCCAGTCACAAGGGGCACAAGACAGGGATGTCCGGTATCCCCTATACTATTCGCCATCGCTATGGAGCTCCTTGCTGGGCAACTCTGTCAGCACTATGCAGACAGGGGTTTGGGTTTCACATCTTGTGGTCTCATTATATCCCTATATGCTGAAGATGTTACACTTTACGTGAAGACCCCGAGACTAACCTGGCACCCCTAATTTGTGAGGATGTGAAATTTGGTGGCCAATCTGCCATACAGGTAAATTGGGCCAAGTCGATGCTCTTCCCCTTGACGGATGCGACCTACCCCTTCGCATCAGAATACCCACTACATTTGGGCTTCAAGCCCAATCAAATATCCAGGCCTTTGGATTAAGAGAAACCTTGTAGAGCTTTGGCAGGTCAACTACAGAAGGGCTGTGGACTGGCTGGAGGATTGCATTTCGAACTACTCTAAATGTCTCCTTTCGATGGAAGGTCACATCACCATAGCGAAAATGGTCATGCTACCCCAATTTCTTTATTTACTTGTGAATATTCCAATTCCTTTCACTGTCAGTTTCTTCAAGCGCCTACGATCCATTTTGATATCACTGGTGTGGGCCGGCCGACAACCCAGCACCACATATGAGCTGCTTACATTACCACAATCACATGGTGGGATGGGTGCCCCAGACCTGTATCTATATGCTCTGTGCGCTCAGGCCCACTTCCTTCATTACTGAACCTACCCCATGCCATATAAACACCACATAGCCATTGAGCTAGACAGAGCCTCCCCATGGCCACACACCACAGCTCTGTACTTCCCCTACAAACCGCCCGGACCAGAAAGCGACACTTCACAATGTATTCACTGGGCGTGGGCTGGACTTGGGAAAAATGCAGCACCACACAGCTATATGCCCCCTCCGTCCTTGTAGCTAGCCACCCCTTATTACCTTCTTTACAGGTTAAAGGCGCAATTGGTTGCGCAAACAGGCTAGGCATCCATATATTTGCAGATCTCTATCCTGATGACCACTTTCTTACCCGGCTGGGAGCCACTAACACTGCCACCTCGGCGCCGCTGGACACCATGCTTTATTCCCAGCTGCGAGCAACCAGCTGTGCACCTCATGACACTTTCTCTGCCCCCACATGGACACTCACTGCACTGGAGCACATATATATACAAAATCACAATGCAAGTTGATAACATATCTTTATCGTCACATGCAATAATCTGCTCCAATTACCACACCAAAGGCGCAAGAGACCTGGAATGCAGGCCTTATTGCTCCCTTGACTGACACTCAATGGTCCTTTTGCTGCACTCAACTCGAAATGTTATCTCCCAACTATCGACTTCGCCTCATTCACTTTAAATTCTTACACCAACTATACCGCATGCCTACACAACTACTACGAATGGGGCTCTCCCCGATTCTCACTGTCAACGCTGCCACATGTCTCATTCAGATTTCATACACCTGGGATGGTACTGCCCCACAGTCGCTGCTAACTGGATCAAAGTTTTTCACACAATAAAGGATGTCACTAACACGTCGATTCCACTTTCCCCACTCAGTGGACTACTTGGCTATGTGAAAGATGTGCCGCACAAGTTTCGCAGATTAGTCTTCTTGATGCTCCTTCTCGCAAATGAATTTTTTAAATTTATTTTGAGAGTAGGTCCAAGGCCCCTAAGTACCAAGACGGGATCACAGATATTGCACACCATCATGAACAACTCTCCACATACTGGGACTTGATGCAACTCGGTGCTGGTCCCCATGAGATCTGGGAACCCTTCACTTACTTCATCCGCTGCAAAGACACCCAACCGACTGTGGATGCTGATGATTACACACTTGCATAACAAGTTACTCTACGGTTCCCTCTGTCTTAATCCATGACTCCGCCAAACTGCAATGAGGGTGACCAACATATACCCATATTACCACGTAGTTTTCAGAAAATGTGGATGTGGCCTTGCCATACTGCATGCATAGGTTTGAATTGTATTCTGAGTGGTCTGTTGTCCTAGTATGCGTATCATGTGTAAATAATGCAACCACATTAGATATGTATTGTCTTCTATTGTTGAGTGCTACAAGGATTACCTGTGTACTGCCAACTGTTTATAAATAAAATAAAAAAACTACTAGCTAAGTGCCAAGCATAAATGTAGCACATCGAGACCCCCACTTCAGAACACCCTCTGGACCTGCGGAAGATCAGTAGAGCTCTGGACCTGCTGTCTGTGACTTGAGAGGACCTCTGAAGGACTGGACCTGCGCCCTCTAGTGCCCAGGACATTGAAGTGCACTCCAGGGGTCAATTTGCAGATCTCTTGTGTGGCTACAAGGAAACAACAAGCTACAAGAGGCCTTCTTCTGGAAGCACTCAGCTGACCAGTGGCAACTGGGCCTGGACTTGACCTTGCGATTGGCCTCTGCCTGACACCATGTGAGTCTCCAAGTGCCTCGCTTGAGATCCTGGGGAGCCTTAAAGGTGTCCTCATGTGGTTGATTGGGACGTAAAAGACTAAGCCAGAAGGTAAAATCTCTGACCAAGAAGAACCTGGTCAGTGTATCCAACCTGCGCTTCACAGTCAGCCTCAAATTACGCCAATGTTCGGGTCTACTGTGACCATTGCCTAACCTTGGCATTTCTTCTGCTATTTCTACTTAAAACTTTAAAAATTCATGTCACCAGTTCTCCATATTGGATTGTTATCATTCTGGTGTCAATTTGTTTATTAAACTGTACTCTTATTTAATCATTTGGTTTCGGATTTGTATTGGTTTGCATTTTAACTTTATTACCGTGTTGGCACTGCAAAAATACTTTACTGATTGCCCTAAAATAAGCATGTCTGCTCTGTGCCATAGCTACTGGAGGTTAGAACATGCTAAGTATTTAGACCCTGACAAGGGTTGTAATTATTCCTTGTAGTGGATAGTTACCCACTCCCAATAATAATCCAATTTCTTACAGTGTTTAAAAACATATTATTTAATAGTTGGCTTTTAGAGGCCCTTGCCTTAGCTGTTCTCTTACACTGTTTAATCTTATCAAATAACACTCAACAGATAACTCATGTCAGGTATGCTATTATCTTAGGTATTGAAACTCTGTAATTTCAATGTTACTGTCTGTAGCATAGTCTCTCTTATGGTGTCCTTTTCACCCTCTTTTCCCCTCCTCTCCCATTCCCTAGTATTGGCATGAATACTGCATAAATACGTAAGTGGCAGAACAACAAGTGGTGTTGTTAAGTGCTACTTTTAGACAGAAAAATCAAACAGGAGCTGTACATCAACGGTCTGTATCTTCAGAAATGGTTTGGGGTTGTTCTCTTCCCAGTACAGTTCTTTAGACACAGCCTTTGTATAGAGTGATGCTTCTCACAGCAGGTTAGTTCCCAGAATGGAGCACTCAAAACAGGCACAAAGAGGTGTGAGATCTATGCAGCTGGCAGTCAACCGGCAAATGAAAATGTAAGCAAGGAAAGCCAAAGTGCTGAACCTCACCTAAAATGTCCCCTTACCTGCACAACAGAATCTGTAAACCCAACCGCCTCCCTTATCTTCTACCAAATGGAAGTGTTCAGGAAGACTAATTAGCAGTTCCTTGCACAATTCTACATGCATTTCTAAAACAGCTCTGTCTCTCTCCACTCCTGTCACTTGGTTGTGTAGGTCCTTTCCCTTCAGCTTCAGGAAAGTCAGCACCTCTACGTCCGGGGAAAACAACCTCACCGCCATCTCGTGCAAAACCCAGGCTTGTGATGGTTTCTAGAGACCCCCATGACTCTGGATCACTCACAGTAGGCTACCCACACAAAGACACACGACAAACATTTAAGATGTTAGCCCTACAAGCTGCATAAATATATGCAAGCTGAACTTTACATGCGTGGCGCAGCAGGGCTTAACTTTAATGACACAGACAAAAAGGTCTATTCTCAACATAGAGTTCATAAATCACAGTATGCTGCCACCACCGCTCTATTTAATAAAACTAAGATAGGAACAGTAATCCACTGTCTGTCAATGAGGGTATACTTGGGGTGCCCCTGCAGGTCACCTTGTGATGTATTCCTATAGGTTCTGTATCGATCCCCCTATTCCTGACCCTGTTCTGGTTAACAAGTTAACTAGCAGCCATCCCATGATGCAGAAACCGTTATCTGATTAAGCCACACCACGGCACAGGAACGTGTTATCTGATTAGGTCATAACGCTTGCCATCTAATTAGACAAGCAATATTCCTCCAGCCCCTGATAAGGCATACGGAGTTCTCAAAACAAATCAAACCTATGACAACCTGGGAAAAACCCTGCGGCCATTGTTTTGATTTCACCGAGAACTTCAGCAAAAGAATGTGCTAACGACCAGTTCGTATAACATCCTTATTGACGTATCTATGTCCATCCTTACGTCAATCTCGGCACCTTACAGGTATAAATATTACCGGTATTGCCTTAAGCAAACACACGCGGTGGTGACGAGATCGGAGCAGCCAGACTTGCCGAAGCCCAGAGCAGAGCAGACCCCGCTGGCGCAGCCCCGCCTTCCTGACGCGCTGAGAACGAGACGCTGCCTTTCTCCTGCCGAGAAATCCAGCTCCGGCGCTTCCGGGCAGCCCTTGCAGGCAGCCTGGAATATCGAGACCAAAGACGAGAGATACCATCCCTCAACCATCCTAGATTCCAGGTACAGAACGGAATAACCCCTTGCAGAGAATTCTTGAGTCAGTCACTTGGCAAAACAAACTTAACTTAAACTGCTACTTTCTATTCCCGCCCACGTATTAGGCTTAGGTCAGGTACACTGGGGTAGGCGTAGTTAGAAGCACCAGTTGAGTACGATTAGTCAAATGTATATATGTATGTATCTATTTTATCCATTTTAAACCACCATATGGCTTAGAAACCATATAAATGTTTTTACAGTATTATTTTATACTTCTGCTTTTATTGTATGCACTTTACTTAACCATAAGTATTGCGATAATATCGATCCATTTCTCTTGTATGAGAAAAGAGACTGATCAATAAATAACATCTTTTATTGAACACGCCCGTCTCTTCCTTTTCTCTACAATCTGGTGAGACTAAGAATGCACGTACTGACTGAGTAAAATAAGTTGTCTTTTGTTTTCACACGACTCTAGAGATACACTCTTGATTAGGGGAGAGCAAAGTTGTCATGTTCTATGGTTGTCAGAAACTAAATCCCTTCTTGTCTATCCAGGGAGGTTCAACTCCTCCTTGCCTATTCGAGAAAGTTTCTAGTGAACTCTGAGCTAGCTGGCAAACCCAAAACTTTAAGTCTAATATCGACAGTAGAAGACCTAGTTAACGTCTGGTCTAGGCCTATACTATTGAAGGTATTATTCCAATGCGCAGAGCCTATTGGGATAATAGGAACTACACTACATGGCGCCCAACGTTTGGAAAGGCGATAAAACTAACGCAAGACATTAGAGTAACTCAGTCGTGCTTTTTCACTCAGACCCTTTTTTTCCCATAATACTCCAAAGACGTCTGGAGTGGGTGAAAGGTAATATCCGCAAGTCAGAAAGAAATTCCCTTTGGGCGAATTTACAATAGTACATAGGTACTCACAAACATACAATAAACTATATTATATAATTACCGCGTGCTTTTGATGCAGCCTTTTTAACTTTCTCTTCCAGTCACCTAGCTGGATGCTTTTTCGACATTGAAAGGAATATAAGAGCGTTTTGTCACTGAATTTTAAAAGTATTCTGGACATATATAGAAGATTATTCGCTGGACGAATACCTCCACTTAAAGATAAGGAGGCTGAACACCCCTTATGATACACTGTTATATATATCTTCTGCATGAGAAAATATTTGGGAAACATTGTTTATACATTGTCCTGATGAAGGCGGATTAAATTGAGTGTACCGCCGAAACGCGTCGACGCCCAAGGAGCTAATCTGGGATTACAAATTAAGGAGAAATTCTAAATTAATGGTTTTTGTTTGAGTTTAATCCTTTTTCCCTGTGAACTCTTTTTTATTGGAATGTTGTTTTTATTGATTATTGTACCGTCCTGTATGTGTTTCCCAATTTTTAGCTTTTAATTGATGTAATGTATGTTCAATAAATTGTTTTAATACTTTATTTTTGCCAGAGTGTTTTCACATATATTGTAATTTTCACCTGTTTACATTGCTTCCTTGTGATATGTGAGGTGTTGGTAGTTTATTGTATGTTTGTGAGTACCTATGTACTATTGTAAATTCGCCCAAAGGGAATTTCTTTCTGACTTGCGTCAATTGTGGAACCCTATCCCTTTGGTTTCAGGGTCCCTCTCTCTTTTATTAGAGAAAGGTAATATCCGCCAAACCTCGCAGGAGGAAACTCCTATGTATGGTTCTTGGTTTAGTCAACGTTGAAGGATACACTGTTCCAAAATATTGTGCATTTAATCTTTGTTTCCATAAGAAACCTGATCTGCAAACAAACGGAATAACCTTCTAGACAGTACAATGTCAGACAGCGAAGGAGAAAGAGAGGCAGCTAGAATAGCAGCTGAACTCGTAGCAGCTGATATTACTATGCAAGAAGCAGACCCGGATATAATACTCATCCCGGTCAATATAAGAAAATCTATAACTTTAAAACTTATAGAAAATGGACTGACACCTAGAGGTGGCACAGTCATATTCGTAATAGAGGCACACGAATATCGGCAGACAGAGGTATTCTATTCATGGATACACTTGTAGTGTAGTTCCTATTATCCCAATAGGCTCTGCGCATTGGAATAATACCTTCAATAGTATAGGCCTAGACCAGACGTTAACTAGGTCTACTACTGTCGATATTAGACTTAAAGTTTGGGGTTTGCCAGCTTAGCTCAGAGTTCACTAGAAACTTTCTCGAATAGGCAAGGAGGAGTTGAACCTCCCTGGATAGACAAGAAGGGATTTAGTTTCTGACAACCATAGAACATGACAACTTTGCTCTCCCCTAATCAAGAGTGTATCTCGAGAGTCGTGTGAACAAAAGGCAATTTATTTTACTCAGTCAGTACGTGCATTCTTAGTCTCATCAGATTGTAGAGAAAAGGAAGAGACGGGCGTGTTCAATAAAAGATGTTATTTATTGATCAGTCTCTTTTCTCATACAAGAGAAATGGATCGATATTATTGCAATACTTATAGTTAAGTAAAGTGCATACATTAAAAGCAGAAGTATAAAATAATACTGTAAAAAAATTGATATGGTTTCTAAGCCATATGAAGGTTTAAAATGAATAAAATATATACATACACATATACATTTGACTAATCGTACTCAACTGGTGTTTCTAGCTACGCCTACCCCGTGTACCTGACCTAAGCCTAATACGTGGGCGGGAATAGAAAGTTACAGTTTAAGTTAAGTTTGTTTTGCCAAGTGACTGACTAAAGAAATCTCTGCGAGGGGTTATTCAGTTCTGTACCTGGAATTTAGGATGAATGAGGGATGGTATCTCTTTCTCTGGTCTCGATATTCCAGGCTGCCTGCGAGGGCTACCCGGAAGCGCCGGAGCTGGATTTCTCGGCAGGAGAAATAGGCAGCTGCTCGTTCTCAGCGCGTCAAGAAGGCGGGGCTGCGCCAGCGGGGTCTGCTCTGCTCTGGGCTTCGGCAAGTCTGGCTGCTCCGATCTCGTCACCACCGCGTGTGTTTGCATAGGGCAATATCGGTAATATTTATACCTTTAAGGTGCCGAGATTGACGTAAGGATGGACATAGATACGTCAATAAGGATGTCATACGACTTGGTCGTTAGCACATTCTTTTGCTGAAGTTCTCGATGAAATCAAAACAATGGCCGCAGGGTTTTTCCCAGGTTGTCATAGGTTTGATTTGTTTTGAGAACTCCGTATGCCTTATCAGGGGCTGGAGGAATATCGCTTGTCTAATTAGATGGCAAGCATTATGACCTAATCAGATAACACGTTCCTGTGCCGTAGTGTGGCTTTATCAGATAACGGTTCCTGCATCATGGGGGTTTTCTGCCTCATGGGCTGACTGCTAGTTAACTTGTTAACCAGAATAGGGTCAGGAATAGGGGGATCGATACAGAACCTATAGGAATACATCACACCCACTCCACGCTAACTATGGACATATTTACTAATCTATGCATAGTAAAACATACTGTAGAGTATCGTGTATACCTTACCATCCCAAAATACATAAATGCATTTCGAAAATAATCAAATATACGGAAAAATGCAGTCATATGTATAGTATGCACTCAAGCTGTAGAATAATGCCAAAGTAATTACGCATTTGTATACATCATCACTAATTTGTATATGAGAACTTACACATGAAATGGCTCTTAATACAGAAAAAAGGTTCGAGACCATTCCATCACAGAATAAAATATTTATGAACATACCAGCGGGCAGCTAATGTCTATAAAGTTCCAAAAAATAGAAATTTTAGTTCTCTAAGAATAGTTCTTACTTTAAGCAGAAGATAAATGTCCCGAAAAATTGTAAAAATATTCTGGGGCTGCTGAAAAAATTGTTGTCCGTGAACTGGAGGAAAAATTGTTCATGTGACTTTATTATGAAAGTTGAAGGCCAAATTCAGGGTGTTGGGAACGCCGTGTGCGACCTTGCTCAAAAGTCTCTATTTCTGCTCTGGTGAGAACATCATATCATTTAGGCTTTCGAAAAAGCTGTCAACAGCTTCCTGGGAAAGTTCCACTAACTCGGAAAAAGGTGTAACCATGCATTCGTGCGCATGATTGTCTCCATTGACATTTTGAATAGGATTGCTGACAGAAGGTCGTACCTGATCGATGCTGCTTTCATATTGAACTTCACTACCCCTTAATCGTAGTGGTGAAGCTTCCACGAATGCCGTCATCAGGATTGGCAGCCGTTGAGGGCAGCACAAAGCATGAGCCTTGATTGGACTCAACAATGTCTCTGCATCCATTGGCGCATCCGATTGTAGCGTCAGACAGGTGTCTAACACGCATTCTTCTCCGCATAGCAGGCACCTTAATACAGGTAAAACACATCGTTGCCACATTGGTCGAAATGATAGAAACCAAGTCATGTTCAGGTCTCTAAGCCGGCATAGTCCCAGGATTTTTGATATCCGGTCCCGGTATCCAATGGCTAGGATTGTTTCTTCCCTTGTCGCAGGTGTTCTGTCTGTGACACGGTTTGCCATAACGAAATATAAGGACTAGGAATAGGATTCCTGCAATCAGTCCTAAAATGAGGGGAAGTCCGCCAAAAATCGAGTGGACGAATTCTGGAAAAATACCCAGTATGGCTTTGAATGGTGTTAATGCCATCGAAAATACTGTCTTAAATACCTTTGAGACTCCACTGGTATCAGAAATATTTAAGATTTCATTCAGGATTTCTGCGAAATGTATGGGGGAATTAGTTGATAACAATGAATGTATCTCTGCAGTCGTCCTTGCGACTTGGAGATCATACGTTTCTTTTGATGACGTGAGCCTTGTCGGCGTCTGTAGAAGCACAGTTTTCATTCTGCTTAAAGTATCTATTCGAATAGAAGTAATTTTCAAGTTGGGCCATGCCCTTGCCTCCCTGTCTGGAAAGGAGCTGGGGAACAATAAGCGTCCACAGCACTTGACCTTCGCAGTCGTGGTTACGAGATAAGGAGTCCCGGGCATAACACTACAGCATCTGCGGTCTACAATTAGAATGGAACTCCCATTATAGAGTCTTTGAAAGAATGGTTCTATCTCTGTTGCAGGTGCGCCTAGCTGGTGACATGAAAGGTTATTTGAGTTCCCTTCACAGGCTCCATGCAAACTAATTCCATTACACAGAAGTGTACCGCTTAGTGACATCGCACAATTATTGCCACTAAGAAACACTTTCTGTCCTTTGTTACTGACACATGCATGTGAATAGGGCAAGTTCCATGTTGTTTTAATGTACCCTTTCCCCAATTTTTCGTACATGCCAGCCTGTATATATTTTTGGCAGTATTGAAACCTGAAGGTTGATATTGGAATATTAATTATCCCGTGTATTATCCATTCACTGACAGGTCGTTCTGACATTGTCACTGGTAATCTTTCGAGTTTCTCAATGCTCAGGATTGTATAATCAGCACCTTTTTGTGCCATACTGATTTGTCTATCAGTAAGGTTAAAGATATGGAATAGTGACGTTGTGTTGATTAAACGCCAAGGCACATAGCCTGAACGCAGATTTTGTAACGTCCAGCCAAGCTGTACAATAGAACGCAATTGAGACTGACCGTGTTGTAACAACAGTAAGTCTTGCGATAATATGTTGATTGCTGAAGACACAATGCTGTCCAGAGAAAAAATTCTGGAGGACAGAGTCATTAACCCATTGTCCACTACAGAAAGTGATTTTTCCAAATTAATACGGTCAATTTCCCGTATTCTCTCTGCTGTTTCAATTTGATTCACCTTCCAGGCCTCATTGTATGCTGCATATACAGAGGCTGCTATGAAACGCTTTTGACGCTGTTTGCGTGGTCCCATAATGAAATCACGCAAGTCAGCACCATCAGTAAGTAAAGTTAGGTGTTGCTTAATTTCTGCCAGTGTGGAAGTTTGTAGCCACTGAAGGCATAATTTGCCCACACTGTAGGTGGTTATTATCCCTGGGTGTTGTCTTTGAGGATATCTAGGGTCTGGCCTGGTCATTTTGAACCCCTGTGTTTTGTTCAGGAATCTGTCTTGACAGTTATTAGTATCTGTGGGCCAGATCAACCACTTTTTCCAATCTGGATGTGTTCTGTTTTTGTTTAATACATAATTTACGTCTATCTCTTTATCTGTAGAGCTATTGCTGTTCATTGTTGGTTTTGGAATAGACGGTTTATTTAAGTCTTTGATTTTGGCTAGGCCAAGACAGGTGGTTTGTTGAACAGTGTCATTTAAAAATATAATTTGTTCTGGGATCATGCAGGCTCTAAACAAAGATTCTATACCCTGTACTTGCCATTCTTTTGTGCCCCAAACACTTTTCAATTCAACATTTTTGTCCCAATAATCAAAACCAAAAGTATTCATTTGTTCAAAGAATGAGTCTGAATATATCAATTTCGTGTTTGTTATCATGGTCTTTGTCCCTGTCTTATTTGACAATTTGAAATAAAATGTTTCAGCATTACTTATGTTAAAACCTGAAAAATATGAATATTTGTCGTAAACGGTTCTTGAGCTTCCTTTTGGAGGGGTTGCACAATGTTCCCATTGATTATAATTTAAAACATTTCTAGGTTGTGCAGATCTATGTAAAAAATGGTTACCATAGTGGTTGTAGCAATACATACTATCATAATTTGTAGAACCCTGCAAATAATCATGTTTGGTAAATTTAGCAGACATTACTAAGTCAGACATCATGTTATTTATACTTTCGAAGTCCCAATCATCAGCAAATGAGCTTGGTTTTACAAAGTCACTCAATGAGATCTTAATTTGGTGTGGATATTTCAGGATTTCAACCGGACCATAGATTTCGTAGTCAGTGTTGTCCCATGCTACCCCACCCGGTATAGGATTGGCTGTGAAGTTGACTGAAGAAAGTTCTCTTTTCTCGACGTGTGAAGATGTGTGTGGTTTGAGGATCAATTTGATTTTCTGACTCGCTGTGTCCATTTTAGCATATTTTCCCTCAATGAAGCGTCCCAATGTTAGTATCATGATGAGCCAAAGTATGAGGGTAAATGCACCAAAACCCACCCAAAATTCAATCCATGGAGAAATTAGATATGTTTCTTTCAGTTGTTTCAAAAGTTCTTTAGCTCTATCTTTAAAGGTTTTTGATGATGGCTGTGTCTTTGATTCAATGAAGCCTTCAGAGGAATCATCGAAGTTTATGAAGTAGCCGGATGTAGTTCTGTCAATTGTTCCAATTGCTTCAGGATTACTGTTTCTTGCATATTCGTCTATTACTTCATTGTAGGTTGGTGTGTCTCTGCTAAATGTTTTTATTTGGGTTTTCAGAGGTTTAAGTTCCATTGCATTGTTGCATAGTCCTTGTTGTTCTTCTGTAGGCGTTTCGAATGTGATTAGCCTCTTTGTTAGGACCTCTGTACTGGTAGCAAACCTTGGTGTTCTGCTACTTATTGGGAGTCCACTTGGCCTACTATTTGTTATCGGCCACATGATTGTGGTTTTACCAGGTCGATGGATACAACTCGGTTCTCCTTTTTACCAGCAAGCGGCGGTAGTACAACTGATCTTGTCCCGTTGATAGACAAGACAGGAACTGCTTTTCTGTAAGAAGGCCCAAATTCCTTCTTTACCGCGATCTTTTCTCTGACTAGATCCCCGACTTTTGGAATCCAGACAGGTCTTGCTGGGACAGGTGGTGGTTCTTCAGTGGTTGTTGGCTGTTGTTTCAACTTTATGTTGCTCAGGTCTTTTCTTGTTTCATTTAAGTCCTGCAAAATAGCCAAACGATCTTTGATATCAAAGCTTTTTTCCTTCACCACTGAAGTTTGACTGTCAAGGTCAGAGATTAACATCCTAGTTCCAAATAATAATTCGTACGGACTGAATCCCTTCAGAGAATTTCTTGGCAAGTTATTTAGACTACGTTGGACACTTATTAGATGTTTGACCCACCCAGCTCCCGAACCTAATATCCTTTCCGTTATAGATCGCTTTATGCCTTGGTTTTTTCTTTACACCATCCCGTATCCCTCAGGAAGGAAGTGAGAAGATTCCCGCTGTGCTATGCTCATTTGGCCATGTTTCCCAACAGGCTGGAGGGCTAGAGTGAAAACAATGGTCAAACGTAGCATGCTCTTAGCGTATATGCCATTTAGACTCGCAAATCTTGTATAACAGTCCAGACATCAGCCGAGTGCTGGTGATCTACATTATAAGTGGAAACTAGCCTGTATATGTTAATCGCAAGCCTTGCTTTTTACTGTTGATTTTTTCTGGAGTGAAACGACACGGTATTACACCGTTTCTCTCACCACTGCGATTCCTGTTGCAGTTTGGGCAGTTTTTTACAAACATGGTATGATGCAGGCTCATGCCTGGCCACCAGTACCTTGATTGTAATTCTTCCAGAGAATCTTTTAGTTTGAGGTGTCTGAGACCCTCGCCCATATGTGCGTCTGCGATTAACAAGTTTCTCCTGTCCATGTTTGGAATCACTCTATCCCCCACTCCAGGGATTCGAGCAAAAGGGACGGAGTTTGCATCGATTATGTATGTATAATTGAGTGGATAGTTGATCGGTAGCGCTTAGCAGTCGCCTTTTAATGACGTTTTCACCGCCAGTACTGTTTCACCGTCAATATATTTTAATGTACGCTTTTTTCGAACTACGGAAGCCGATTTAGTTGCTACCGCTGTGGCTGTCTCAGCCAATGAATTCCCTGCAACGTGAACGCCATCACGCTGATGACTCAGTGAGTGTGTCACGTGAGTCTTTGGTAGTTCTTTTTGTAAAAGAGCTATTTGTTCCCAAAGCAGTTTCTGCTTTATTGTTGCATCTGTGTCATCTTTGTAACCGTTTTGAATCCATGTCTGCAAATCGTTGTTATATGATTTGACGCAGTAATATGAATCGGACACTATAAGTGTCGGGAATTCGCGATCCGCATTATCTAGCGCCATTTTCAATGCCATTATTTCAGTCTGTTGTTCTGAAATAGTTTCTACTGAGTGTGTTTTTGTTAATAGAGGTCTTAGTTTACCTCCGCGCCACACTTCTTTTGTAATCTCACATGTGGGGTTGTATGCTTGTTCTCCCCAAACGGAGGGTTGAGCATGTCCGTCTGTATAGATTACACAGGCGTACTGTCGTAAGGGCAGAATGTCGATTGGCAGAGGGAATGTTCTTTCATATTCTAGATTTTTTAATTCTTTTAATTCTGGATCAAAGTAGTAGTATACTTTGTCCGTTGTGATTGAATTCACCCATTGTATCCACTTTGGATTCAATGCTGTGGTTGGTAAATTACATGGTGTTGTTAATGCCTCAAAGGCTGATTCGGCTGTTACGACTGTGATGTGTCTACCGTCAGCTTTATCTTTTTCTTTGGCTATTGCGGTTTGAACTGCATGAACAATGTTTTCTTTAATGCTGAATTTCTTTTCAGCTTCTGTGTACAAGTGTGATTTGAATGCAATTGGTACCTCTTCTCCCTCATTAGAGGTCAGGTATGTGAATCCGCATCTTCCTGGGATGACACGAATCACAAGATTGCGTGTGTTATCACGTGTTTCTAATTTTGTTTTAATTAACATGTCTGTTTGTAAGGATCTCAGAATTTCTGTGTGTATTTGAGTCCAATAGTTTTTTTTTAAATCTGGTTTTATTAGATCATAAAGGGGTTTGACCCTTTCTGCGTAATTTGCAATGTATGTTCTTCCGAAATTTAGGAAGCCTAGAATTGACTGTAGGTTTTTTAGTGTTCTAGGTGCTTGGAGTACGGCACATTTCTCTAGAAAATTGTCAGCCAGGCTTTTGCCTTCACTTGATAATTCGTATCCTAAGAACAGGACTGTCAGATGGGCAATTCTGGATTTTTTAAAGTTGAATTTGTAACCCTCTGCTGCGAACCCAAGTATTATGGTGTTCACTCTCTTCAAGTGAGTCTCCAAGTCATCATCTGTTAAGTATATGTCGTCGACATAAGATAATGCTTCGTCATCATATGTTTGTAGTAATTCTGTTACTCTCGCTGAGAATACTCCCGGGCTGTTCTTGTACCCCTGGGCTAACCGACAGAATTGTTTTTGAGTGCCATTTATTGAGAACGCAGACAAATATCTGCTCTCTGGTGCTATGTTTTGACAAAAGAATCCATTAGATATGTCTAATGTTGTTTTGTATTTTTTGCGCACTATGTTATTCATTAGTGCAGCACTATGCGAATTTTGCACTGCAAAAGTTTTGCAACATGAGTTAAGGTGTCGGTAATCCAAAACTAGACGGTATGAATTGTCTGGTTTGGAGACCGGAAACAAAGGGTTGTTCATTTGTGAGGTGCAAGTTTCAATCACCCCCTGGTATTCTAGCTGATCTAGGATTTCTTTTACCTGTTTTTTAGCTTCTTGCTTAATTGGGTACTGCCTTTGTGCAGTAGGTTGTGATTTTAACTGGATTTTGTGAGGAGGAGAGTTCTCATCCCATCCTACATGATTTTTATATAAAGCAGGAGCTTGAGCCACTGCCCACTTTCTAGCAAGTGTGTATTTTTTATGTATTGGGATATGATTCGAGAAGGCAGGCATAATTATTTCTTCGCCATGAGGGCAGTCCCTGACAAACTCTGGTGGCCAGTCTTTTTCAGCTAGAAGGATGTCATAGCCCTTGGAGAGATTATCCCAAAATAGTCCCCTTATTTTTCTAGTCTTATACCCCTCTATACGTAATGTTATTTCATATATTTTGTGAGGTTTGCTAACTCTGGTGTCTGCAGTTTCCACTTGAAGATATTCATTCGTGTCCACTGTCTCCAGATGATTCATAAGGACTTTGCGAGCTATGCTCACTTCTGCTGCGCTGTCTAGCATTGTCTGAGCCCATTCTCCGTTTTTCAGTTGTGTCCTCAGTATTCTCGGCATTGTTTACTACCTTGATACTGGCTACCTTCTTTTTTGGAAATTGTAATTTCTTTTTTAGCTGAGCAGGTTCCTTGTCTTTGGACTTGGCGTGCTCTTCTCTTTGTTCTGATCGTCCTCTTCTTTCCGATTTCTGCGAGGAAGTCTGAAAAGATTGAGAGGGACGTGTATCAATGTCTTGATATCTATCAGGCTTCTTTAGATTATCCCTATTTCTAAGGTTATATCTTTTCCCAGAGGGGTCACTCTCAGGTGACCTGTGTCTTTGGTTCGGAGATTTTTCTCTTCGCCTAGGAGACCTTCCTCTGGACTGGAATTTCTTTTCTTTAGGATTGGATTGTTTGTTTCCATCCCAGCTCTTTTTCTGTGATGTTGAATTATTATTAAAAAATATTTTTTCAGGACTTTCAATCAGTTGTGGTTTTACTGGTATTCCACCTAAACTATCCCTACCTAGTTCCTCATAGGATTTTTCTATGATTCTGGCAATTTCAGCTGGTTGGTCTGCTATATCTGTCTCCTTTAACCTCTGGCGGATCGCCACGTTTGCTGCTTCTCCCTTTATGTTGGCTAGTAATATAGCCGAGACCTGCTTGAAGTCTTTCAGTAATTTCATACCAAGAGTTAAAGTGGGTTCTGGACCGTATTCGTCTTGAATTTGTTTTAGCACATCTGGTATTACCGAGATGGATGGAACACCGTGCGTTTTTGTGTAAATGGAAGCAAAGACTGTACCCCAAGTGTCACAGTCCTCAATGTGTGGTGCGATTCCCATTGGAAGACAGATAGTCAGAATCCTGTGTTTTTCTAGCGGGGTTGTGTCTGGAAACACCGCCTCTATTTGGGTGATTTTCTGTGCCAACCAGAATGGTATTTGTTCCCGTTTAGCCGGTACTTTACCTAGGCAGGACTGTATGTTCTGTGGTGTAATTTTATTTGTGTTCCCCTGGTGAGGGGTCAGCTGTGGAATTTTAATTGCAGGTTGAATTGTTGAAGTCCGCATCACATACTGGACTAATTGTCTGTGTATTTTTATTAGTTGTTTTAGCTGTGTTAAAAGGTTTGCTGCAGACATCCCGTCGATGTCTGGATGTGGTGTGTATCCGGCTAGGACCGGTCACGTTGCTCCTGGTCTACCTAAAGGACCGAGCCTGGTGATGTGATTATTATGTTTTAGGGCGCCATTAAATAAGAGCAGGTGCTCTTGAAATTTAAGTGGTACTTCCACCTCCTCGAAAGGAGTGTACATTTCAGGAGGTTCCTCTATTTTGTAAAAGTGGAAGTACTTTGTTACAGCATTTGCTGCTGGAAAATGTATCCATGAATAGTATACCTCTGTCTGCCGATATTCGTGTGCCTCAATTACGAATATGACTGTGCCACCTCTAGGTGTCAGTCCATTTTCTATAAGTTTTAAGGTTATAGATTTCCTTTTGATGACCGAGATGAGTATTATATCCGGGTCTGCTTCTTGCAGCGCAGTATCAGCTGCTGCTATTTCAGCTGCTAATCTAACTGCCTCTCTTTCTCCTTCACTGTCTGACATTGTACCGACAGGAAGCTTTTTTCTTTTGTTTGCAGATCAGGTTTCTTATGGAAACAAAGATTAGATGCACAATATTTTGGAACGGTGTATCCTTCAACGTTGACTAAACCAAGTACCATACATAGGAGTTTCCTCCTGCGAGGTTTGGCGGATATTACCTTTTACCCACTCCAGACGTCTTTGGAGTATTATGGGAAAAAAGCGGTCTGAGTGAGAAAGCACGACTGAGTTACTCTAAATGTCTTACGTTAGTTTTATCGCCCTTTCCAAACGCGTTGGGCGCCATGTAGTGTAGTTCCTATTATCCCAATAGGCTCTGCGCATTGGAATAATACCTTCAATAGTATAGGCCTAGACCAGACGTTAACTAGGTCTACTACTGTCGATATTAGACTTAAAGTTTTGGGTTTGCCAGCTTAGCTCAGAGTTCACTAGAAACTTTCTCGAATAGGCAAGGAGGAGTTGAACCTCCCTGGATAGACAAGAAGGGATTTAGTTTCTGACAACCATAGAACATGACAACTTTGCTCTCCCCTAATCAAGAGTGTATCTCGAGAGTCGTGTGAACAAAAGGCAATTTATTTTACTCAGTCAGTACGTGCATTCTTAGTCTCATCAGATTGTAGAGAAAAGGAAGAGACGGGCGTGTTCAATAAAAGATGTTATTTATTGATCAGTCTCTTTTCTCATACAAGAGAAATGGATCGATATTATTGCAATACTTATAGTTAAGTAAAGTGCATACATTAAAAGCAGAAGTATAAAATAATACTGTAAAAACATTGATATGGTTTCTAAGCCATATGAAGGTTTAAAATGAATAAAATATATACATACACATATACATTTGACTAATCGTACTCAACTGGTGTTTCTAGCTACGCCTACCCCGTGTACCTGACCTAAGCCTAATACGTGGGCGGGAATAGAAAGTTACAGTTTAAGTTAAGTTTGTTTTGCCAAGTGACTGACTAAAGAATTCTCTGCGAGGGGTTATTCAGTTCTGTACCTGGAATTTAGGATGAATGAGGGATGGTATCTCTTTCTTTGGTCTCGATATTCCAGGCTGCCTGCGAGGGCTACCCGGAAGCGCCGGAGCTGGATTTCTCGGCAGGAGAAATAGGCAGCTGCTCGTTCTCAGCGCGTCAAGAAGGCGGGGCTGCGCCAGCGGGGTCTGCTCTGCTCTGGGCTTCGGCAAGTCTGGCTGCTCCGATCTCGTCACCACCGCGTGTGTTTGCATAGGGCAATATCGGTAATATTTATACCTTTAAGGTGCCGAGATTGACGTAAGGATGGACATAGATACGTCAATAAGGATGTCATACGACTTGGTCGTTAGCACATTCTTTTGCTGAAGTTCTCGATGAAATCAAAACAATGGCCGCAGGGTTTTTCCCAGGTTGTCATAGGTTTGATTTGTTTTGAGAACTCCGTATGCCTTATCAGGGGCTGGAGGAATATCGCTTGTCTAATTAGATGGCAAGCGTTATGACCTAATCAGATAACACGTTCCTGTGCCGTAGTGTGGCTTTATCAGATAACGGTTCCTGCATCATGGGGGTTTTCTGCCTCATGGGCTGACTGCTAGTTAACTTGTTAACCAGAATAGGGTCAGGAATAGGGGGATCGATACAGAACCTATAGGAATACATCACACACTTTCCAGCAGCAAACGCTGTAACAAAGCACTTCCACTATTACAAAACAGAGGAACCTCCTAATGAATACACTCCTTTCGAGGAGGTGGAAGTACCACTTAAATTTCAAGAGCACCTGCTCTTGTTTAATGGCGCCCTAAAACATAATAATCACATCACCAGGCTCGGTCCATTAGGTAGACCAGGAGCAACGTGGCCGGTCCTAGCCGGATACACACCACATCCAGACATCGAAAGAATGTCTGCAGCAGATCTTTTAATACAACTAAAACAATTAATAAAAGTACATAGACAATTAGTCCAATATGTAATGCGGACTTCAACAATACAACCTGCAATTAAAATTCCACAGCAGACCACACATCAGGGGAATACAAATAAAATTACACCACAGAACATACAGTCCTGCCTAGGTAAAGTACTAGCTAAACGGGAACAAATACCATTCTGGTTAGCACAAAAAATCACCCAAATAGAGGCGGTGTTTCCAGACACCACCCCGCTAGATAAACACAGGATTCTGACTATCTGTCTTCCAATGGGAATCGCACCACACGTGGAGGACTGTGACACTTGGGGTACAGTCTTTGCTTCCATTTACACAAAAACGCATGGTGTTCCATCCATCTCGGTAATACCAGATGTGCTAAAACAAATTCAAGATGAATACGGTCCAGAACCCGCTTTAACTCTTGGTATGAAATTACTGAAAGACTTCAAGCAGGTCTCTGCTATATTACTAGCCAATATAAAGGGAGAAGCAGCAAACGTGGCGATCCGCCAAAGGTTAAAAGAAACAGATATAGCAGACCAACCAGCTGAAATTGCCAGAATTATAGAAAAGTCCTATGAGGAACTAGGTAGAGATAGTCTAGGTGGAATACCAGTAAAACCCCGACTGATTGAAAGTCCTGAAAAAGTATTTTTTAATAATAATTTAACATCACAAAAAAAGAGCTGGGATGGAAACAAACAATCCAATCCTAAAGAAAAGAAATTCCAGTCCAGAGGAAGGTCTCCTCGGCGGAGAGAAAGATCTCCAAACCAAGGACACAGGTCTCCCCAAAGTGAGCCCTCTGGGAAAAGATACAACCTTAGAAATAGGGATAATATAAAGAAGCCTGATAGATATAAAGAAATTGATACACGCCCCTCTCAATCTTTTCAGACTTCCTCGCAGAAATCGGAAAGAAGAGGACGATCAGAACAAAGAGAAGAGCACGTCAAGTCCAAAGACAAGGAACCTGCTCATCTAAAAAAGAAATTACAATTTCCAAAAAAGAAGGTAGCCAGTATTAAAGTAATTAACAATGCCGAGAATACTGAGGACACAACTGAAAAACGGAGAATGGGCTCAGACAATGCTAGACAGCGCAGCAGAAGTGAGCATAGCTCGCAAAGTCCTTATGAATCATCTGGAGACAGTGGACACGAATGAATACCTTCAAGTGGAAACTGCAGACACCAGAGTTAGCAAACCTCACAAAATATATGAAATAACTTTACGTATAGAAGGGGATAAGACTAGAAAAATAAGGGGACTATTTTGGGATAATCTCTCCAAGGGCTATGACATCCTTCTAGCTGAAAAAGACTGGCCACCAGAGTTTGTCAGGGACTGCCCTCATGGCGAAGAAATAATTATGCCTGCCTTCTCAAATCATATCCCAATTCATAAAAAATACACACTTGCTAGAAAGTGGGCAGTAGCTCAAGCTCCTGCTTTATATAAAAATCATGTAGGATGGGATGAGGACTCTCCTCCTCACAAAATCCAGTTAAAATCACAACCTACTGCACAAAGACAGTACCCAATTAAGCAAGAAGCTAAAAAACAGGTAAAAGAAATCCTAGACCAATTAGAATACCAGGGGGTGATTGAAACTTGCACCTCACAAATGAACAACCCTTTGTTTCCGGTCTCCAAACCAGACAATTCATATCGTCTAGTCTTAGATGACAGACACCTTAACTCATGTTGCAAAACTTTTGCAGTGCAAAACTCGCATAGTGCTGCACTAATGAATAACATAGTGCGCAAAAAATACAAAACAACATTAGACATCTCTAATGGATTCTTTTGTCAAAATATAGCACCAGAGAGCAGATACTTGTCCGCGTTCTCAATAAATGGCGCTCAAAAACAATTCTGTCGGTTACCCCAGGGGTACAAGAACAGCCCAGGATTATTCTCAGCGAGAGTAACAGAGTTACTACAAACATATGATGACGAAGCATTATCGTATGTCGACGACATATACCTAACAGATGATGACTTGGATACTCACTTGAAGAGAGTGAACACCATAATACTTGGGTTCGCGGCAGAGGGTTACAAATTCAACTTTAAAAAATCTAGAATTGCCCATCTAACAGTCCTGTTCTTAGGATATGAATTATCAAGTGAAGGCAAAAGCCTGGCTGACAATTTCCTAGAGAAATGTGCCGTACTCCAAGCACCTAGAACACTAAAAAACCTAAAGTCAATTCTAGGCTTCCTAAATTTCGGAAGAACATACATTGCAAATTACGCAGAAAGAGTCAAACCCCTTTATGATCTAATAAAACCAGATTTTAAAAGAACCAATTGGACTCAAAAACACACAGAAATTCTGAGATCCTTACAAACAGATATGTTAATTAAAACAAAATTAGAAACACGTGATAACACACGCAACCTTGTGATTCGAGTCATCCCAGGAAGATGCGGATTCACATACCTGACCTCTAATGAGGGAGAAAAGGTACCAATTGCATTCAAATCACACTTGTACACAGAAGCTGAAAAGAAATTCAGCATTAAAGAAAACATTGTTCATGCAGTTCAAACCGCAATAGCTAGAGAAAAAGATAAAGCTGACGGTAGACGTATCACAGTCAGAACAGCAGAATCAGCCTTTGAGGCATTAACAACCCCGTGTAATTTACCAACAACAGCATTGAATCCGGAATGGATACAATGGGTGAATTCCATTACAATGGACAAAGTAAAATACTACTTTGATCCAGAACTAGAAGAACTAAAAAATCTAGAATATGAAAGAACATTCCCTCTGCCAATCGACATTCTGCCATTACGACAGTACGCCTGTGTAATCTATACAGACGGACAGGCTCAACCCTCCGTTTGGGGAGAACAAGCATACAACCCCACATGTGAAATCACAAAAGAAGTGTGGCACGGAGGGAAACTGAGACCTCTGCTAACAAAAACACACTCAGTAGAAACTAATTCAGAACAACAAACTGAAATAATAGCATTGAAAATGGCGCTAGATAATGCAGATCGCGAATTCCCGACACTTATAGTGTCCGATTCATATTACTGCGTCAAATCATATAACAACGATTTGCAGAAATGGATTCAAAACGGTTACAAAGATGACACAGGTGCAACAATAAAGCAAAAACTGCTTTGGGAACAAATAGTTCTGTTACAAAAAGAACTACCAAAGACTCACGTGACACACTCACTGAGTCATCAGCGTGATGGCGTTCACGTTGCAGGGAATTCATTGGCTGAGACAGCCACAGCAGTAGCAACTAAATCGGCTTCCGTAGCTAGAAAAAAGCGTACAGTGAAATACATTGACGGTGAAACAGTGCTGGCGGTGAAAACGTCATCAAAAGGCGACTGCTCAGCGCTACCGATCAACTATCCACTCAATTATACATACATAATCGATGCAAACTCCGTCCCTTTTGCTCGAATCCCTGGAGTGGGGGATAGAGTAATTCCAAACAAGGACAGGAGAACTTTGTTAATAGCAGACGCACATATGGGCGAGGGTCTCAGACACCTCAAACTAAAAGATTCTCTGGAAGAACTACAATCAGTGTACTGGTGGCCAGGCATGAGCCTGCATCATCACATTTTTGTAAAAAAATGCCCGGGCTGCAACAGAGATCGCAGCGGCGAGAGGAACGGGGTAATACCATGGCGGTTCACTCAATAAGGGCTAAACAATAATCAGTAATTCCAGTGTTAATAATGCGTCCGATTAACAAATAAAGACTAGTTTCCACTTATAATGTAGACCCCAGCACTCGGCTGACGTCGGGACTGTTATACAAGGATTTGCGAGTCTAAATGGCATATACGCTAGGAGCATGCTACGTTTGACCAATGTTTTCACTTTAGCCCTCAAGCCTGTGGGGAAGCATGGCCAAATGAGCATAGCACAGCGGGATTCTTCTCACTTCCTTCCTGAGGGATACGGGATGGTGTAAAGAAAAAACCAAGGCATAAAGCTATCTATAACGGAAAGGATATTAGGTTCGGGAGCTGGGTGGGTCAAACATCTAATAAGTGTCCAACGTAGTCTAAACAACCTGCCAAGAAATTCTCTGAGGGGATTCAGTCCGTACGAATTATTGTTTGGAACTAGGATGTTGGTCTTAGATCTTGACAGTCAGACTTCAGTGGTGAAGGAAAAAAGCTTTGATATCAAAGATCGTTTGGCTATTTTGCAGGACTTAAACGAAACAAGAAAAGACCTGAGCAACATAAAGTTGAAACAACAGCCAACAACCACTGAAGAACCACCACCTGTCCCAGCAAGACCTGTCTGGATTCCAAAAGTCGGGGATCTAGTCAGAGAAAAGATCGCGGTAAAGAAGGAATTTGGGCCTTCTTACAGAAAAGCAGTTCCTGTCTTGTCTATCAACGGGACAAGATCAGTTGTACTACCGCCGCTTGCTGGTAAAAAGGAGAACCAAGTTGTATCCATCGACCTGGTAAAACCACAATCATGTGGCCGATAACAAACAGTAGGCCAAGTGGACTCTCGATAAGAAGCAGAACACCAAGGTTTGCTACCAATACAGAGGTCCTAACTAAGAGGCTAATCACATTCGAAACGCCTACAGAAAAACAACAAGGACTATGCAACAATGCATTGGAACTCACACCTCTAAAAACCCAAATAAAAAAATTTAGTAGAGACACACCAACCTACAATGAAGTAACAAACGAATATGCAAGAAACAGTAATCCTGAAGCAATTGGAACAATTGACAGAACGGCATCCGGCTACTTCATAAACTTCGATGATTCTTCTGAAGACCTAAGTGAATCAAAGACACAGCCATCAACAAAAACTTTTAAAGATAAAGCTAAGGAACTTTTGAAACAGCTGAAAGAAACCTATCTGATTTCTCCATGGATTGAATTTTGGGTGTCCTTTGGTGCATTTATCCTCATACTCTGGCTCATCATGGTACTATGCTTGGGACGCTTCATTGAGGGAAAATATGCTAAAATGGACACAGCAAGCCAGAAAATCAACTTGATCCTCAAGCCACACACGTCTTCACACGTCAAGAAAAGAGAACTTTCTTCAGTCAACTTCACAGCCAATCCTATACCGGGTGGGGTAGCATGGGACAACACTGACTATGAAATGTATGGTCCGGTTGAAATCCTGAAATATCCACACCAAATGAAGATCTCGTTGAGTGACTTTGTAATACCAAGCTCGTTTGCTGATGATTGGGACTTTGAAAGTATAAATAATATGATGTCTGACCTAGTAATGTCTGCTAAATTTACCAAACATGATTATTTGCAGGGTTCATCTAATTATGATAGTATGTACTGTTACAACCACTATGGTAACCATTTTCTACATAAATCTGCACAACCTAGAAATGTTTTAAATTATAATCAATGGGAACATTGTGCAACCCCTCCAAAAGGAAGCTCAAGAACCGTTTATGACAAATATTCATACTTTTCAGGGTTCAACACAAGTAATGCTGAAACATTTTATTTCAAATTGTCAAATAAGACAGGAACAAAAACTATGCTTACAAACACGAAATTGATATATTCAGACTCATTTTTTGAACAAATGAATACTTTTGGTTTTGATTATTGGGACAAAAATGTTGAAGTAAAAAGTGTTTGGGGTACAAAAGAATGGCAAGTACAAGGTATAGAATCATTGTTTAGAGCCTGCATGATCCCAGAACAAATTATATTTTTGAATGACACTGTTCAACAAACTACTTGTCTTGGACTAGCCAAAATCAAAGACTTAAATAAACCGTCTATTCCAAAGCCAACAATGAACAGCAATAGCTATACAGATGAAGAGATAGACGTAAACTATGTATTTAACCAAAACAGAACACATCCTGATTGGAAACAATGGTTAATCTGGCCCACAGATACTAATAACTGTCAAGACAGATTCCTGAACAAAACACAGGGGTTCACATTGACCAGGCCAGACCCTAGATATTCCCAAAGACAACACCCAGGGATAATCACCACCTACAGTGTGGGCAAACTCTGCCTTCAATGGCTAAAAACTTCCAAACTGACAGAAATTAAGCAACACCTAACTTTACTTACTGATGGTGCTGACTTGCGTGATTTCATTATGGGACCACGCAAACAGCGTCAAAAACGCTTCATAGCAGCCTCTATATATGCAGCTTACAACGAGGCCTGGAAGGTAACTCAAATTGAGACAGCAGAAAGCATACGGGAAATTGACCGTATTAATTTGGAAAAATCACTTTCTGTAGTGGACAATGGGTTAATGACTCTGTCCTCCAGAATCTTTTCATTGGACAGCATTGTGTCTTCAGCAATCGACATAATATCGCAAGACTTACTGTTGTTACAACACGGTCAGTCTCAATTGCGTTCTATTGTAAAGCTTGGCTGGACGTTACAAAATCTGCGTTCAGGCTATGTGCCTTGGCGTTTAATCAACACAACGTCACTATTCAATATCTTTAACCTTACTGATAAACAAATCAGTATGGCCCAGAAGGGTGCTGATTATACAATCCTGAGCATTGAGAAACTCGAGAGATTACCAGTGACAATGTCAGAACGACCTGTCAGTGAATGGATAATACATGGGATAATTAATATTCCAATATCAACCTTCAGGTTTCAATACTGCCAAAAATATATACAGGCTGGCATGTACGAAAAATTGGGAAAAGGGTACATTAAGTCAACATGGAACTTGCCCTATTCACATGCATGTGTCAGTAATAAAGGACAGAAAGTGTTTCTTAGTGGCAATAATTGTGCGATGTCACTAAGCGGTACACTTCTGTGCAATGGAATTAGTTTGCATGGAGCCTGTGAAGGGAACTCAAATAACCTTTCATGTCACCAGCTAGGCGCACCTGCAACAGAGATAGAACCATTCTTTAAAAGACTCTATAACGGGAGTTACATTCTAATTGTGGATCGCAGATGTTGTAGTCTACTGCCCGGGGTTCCTTATCTCGTTAGTACGACTGCGAAGGTCATGTGCTGTGGACGCTTATTGTTCCCCAGCTCCTTTTCAGACAGGGAGGCAAGGGCATGGCCTAACTTGAAAATTACTTCTATTCGAATTGATACTTTAAGCAGAATGAAAACAGTGCTTCTTCAGACGCCGACCAGGCTCACGTCATCAAAAGAAACGTATGATCTCCTAGTCGCAAGGACGACTGCAGAGATTCACTCATTGCTATCAACTAATTCCCCCATACATTTCGCAGAAATCCTGAATGAAATCTTAAATATTTCTGATACCAGTGGAGTCTCAAAAGTATTTAAGACAGTATTTTCGATGGCATTAACACCATTCAAAGCCATACTGGGTATTTTTCCAGACTTCGTCCATTCGATTTTTGGAGGAGTTCCCCTCATTTTGGGACTAATTGCAGGAATCCTATTCTTGGTCCTTATATTTCGTTATGGCAAACCGTGTCACAGACAAAACACCTGCGACAAGGGAAGAAACAATCCGAGCCATTGGATACCGGGACCGGATATCAAAAATCCTGGGACTATCCCGGCTTAGAGACCTGAACATGACTTGGTTTCTTTCATTTCGACCAATGTGGCAAAGATGTGTTTTACCTGTATTAAGGTGCTTGCTGTGCGGAGAAGAATGCGTGTTGGACACCTGTCTGACGCTACAATCAGATGCCCCTATGGATGCAGAAACATTGTTGGGTCCGGTAACGGCTCATGCTTTGTGCTGCCCTCAACGGCTGCCAATCCTGATGACGGCATTCGTGGAAACTTCACCACTACGATTAAGGGGTAGTGAAGTTCAAGATGAAAGCAGCATCGATCAGGTACGACCTTCTGTCAGCAATACTAATCAAAACGTCAATGGAGACAATCATGCACATGAATGCATGGTTACACCTTTTTCCGAGTTAGTGGAACTTTCACAGGAAGCTGTTGACAGCTTTTTCGACAGTCTCAATGATATGATGTTCTCACCAGAGCAGAAATACCGACTTTTGAGCAAGCTAGCACACGGCGTTCCCAACACCCTGAATTTGGCCTTCAACTTTAATAATAAAGTAGCATGAACAATTTTCCCTCCAGTTCACGGACAGCAATTTTTTCAGCAGCCCCAAAATATTTTTACGATTTTTCGGGACACTTATCTTCTGCTTAAAGTAAGAACTATTCTTAGAGAACTAAATTTCTATTTTTAGAAACTTTATAGACATTAGCTGCCCGCTGGTATGTTCATAATTATTTTATTCTGTGATGGAATGGTCTCGAAACTTTTCTTCTGTATTAAGAGCCATTTCATGTGTAATTCTCATATTTGATTAATAATAATGTATACATATGCGTGATTAATTTAGCATTATTCTACAGCTTGAGTGCATATAGTACATGTGACTATTTTTTTTCCGTATATTACATAATTTCGAAATGCATTATATGTATTTTGGGGTGGTAAGGTATACACAATACTCTACAGTAAGATTTACTATGCCTTGATTAGTAAATATGGTCATAGTTAGCGTGGAGTGGGTGTGATGTATTCCTATAGGTTATGTATCGATCCCCCTATTCCTGACCCTGTTCTGGTTAACAAGTTAACTAGCAGCCATCCCATGATGCAGAAACCGTTATCTGATTAAGCCACACCACGGCACAGGAACGTGTTATCTGATTAGGTCATAACGCTTGCCATCTAATTAGACAAGCAATATTCCTCCAGCCCCTGATAAGGCATACGGAGTTCTCAAAACAAATCAAACCTATGACAACCTGGGAAAAACCCTGCGGCCATTGTTTTGATTTCACCGAGAACTTCAGCAAAAGAATGTGCTAACGACCAGTTCGTATGACATCCTTATTGACGTATCTATGTCCATCCTTACGTCAATCTCGGCACCTTACAGGTATAAATATTACCGGTATTGCCTTAAGCAAACACACGCGGTGGTGACGAGATCGGAGCAGCCAGACTTGCCGAAGCCCAGAGCAGAGCAGACCCCGCTGGTGCAGCCCCGCCTTCCTGACGTGCTGAGAACGAGGCGCTGCCTTTCTCCTGCCGAGAAATCCAGCTCCGGCGCTTCCGGGCAGCCCTTGCAGGCAGCCTGGAATATCGAGACCAAAGACGAGAGATACCATCCCTCAACCATCCTAGATTCCAGGTACAGAACTGAATAACCCCTTGCAGAGAATTCTTGAGTCAGTCACTTGGCAAAACAAACTTAACTTAAACTGCTACTTTCTATTCCCGCCCACGTATTAGGCTTAGGTCAGGTACACTGGGGTAGGCGTAGTTAGAAGCACCAGTTGAGTACGATTAGTCAAATGTATATATGTATGTATCTATTTTATCCATTTTAAACCACCATATGGCTTAGAAACCATATAAATGTTTTTACAGTATTATTTTATACTTCTGCTTTTATTGTATGCACTTTACTTAACCATAAGTATTGCGATAATATCGATCCATTTCTCTTGTATGAGAAAAGAGACTGATCAATAAATAACATCTTTTATTTGAACACGCCCGTCTCTTCCTTTTCTCTACAATCTGGTGAGACTAAGAATGCACGTACTGACTGAGTAAAATAAGTTGTCTTTTGTTTTCACACGACTCTAGAGATACACTCTTGATTAGGGGAGAGCAAAGTTGTCATGTTCTATGGTTGTCAGAAACTAAATCCCTTCTTGTCTATCCAGGGAGGTTCAACTCCTCCTTGCCTATTCGAGAAAGTTTCTAGTGAACTCTGAGCTAGCTGGCAAACCCAAAACTTTAAGTCTAATATCGACAGTAGAAGACCTAGTTAACGTCTGGTCTAGGCCTATACTATTGAAGGTATTATTCCAATGCGCAGAGCCTATTGGGATAATAGGAACTACACTACAACCTCGCAAGTCCAGGGCAATACTGTTCAGATATAGGCTTAAGCATCTGTGCACATGCTATAATGGCATGATACTGGGGTCACATATTAAACGCCAGGATACAAGGTACACCAAGTCAGGCATTCAGGCAGGGGAAGACAACTGTGCGCCATGCAGGAAACGTTCCAGTCGTAACAGGAGGCATCAGGAGGCAACAGGAGGCCGAGGCCTCTTAAGCAAAACAACAAATTTTGGTTGCTAGTGCTTTGTGCATTCAGTACATAAAATGACTAATATTCTACCTACTGAATCAGCCTTGCACTGTTTACACACCACTCTGCTTGCCCGAAGAGAGCGCTAGTCCTACAGTCTTAAAACCATAATTTTTCTACATGACTAAGACAAAGGACTGAAAATGCTCCGAAAGTATCTGAGCCATTGCGCAGTATTATACCAATGTTCCAAGAGTATTTGTTTATTTAGGGTTTTTTTATGCGCCTTAATATCACCTTGTTTGTCTTCTTGTAGTGTTAAGTAGCAATTATTTTGAAAATTAATGACAGCATTTCAGAACCTCATGCTAAGGCTAAAGGAGGAGCTATATGCATACATTTAAGGTTATAACTCATTTTAATGATTGCAAAACTTGAAGAGAGACAGCATCAGAAACTTACGTTTCCCAGTTACTGGATGTCCACCTTCAATAGTTTTAGTCCGACATTCCCGAAAGATAAATTGGCAGAAATCTTTTGTCTGTGTAATGAATTCAGGATCCAGGTCATTCTCGCTGAGCTCTTCAAGTCTCTTCAGATTCTTCTTACTTGTAGGCCGATCAAAAACGAAGCATTTTCTGCCTGGAAAGTAAAACCTGATGCACTCCCGGGGAAGGTTTAACGTTGATACTTTGGAACTGTTGCCTGTATAAGGAAAAATGAATTGCAATTTAGATATATAATACATACTTGATGTGAGACTCGTTTAAGACAAAGCAAGAAGGAGAACCTTGATAAAACAAAAGAGTGATTAAGGGGGAATAGACCAAAACTTAAAAGGTTCATTAAAGGTGGTGGTACCAAAAGCAGTAAGAAAAATATAAAAATAAAATAAACTTAATACAAGATCATTCTTGACAAGTGCCCTGAAACTGCTAGAACTTTCCTCTGAATAGTGATAGTAAAAGAAAGGCTGCAATGACTGAGCTTCTCCCCATCTTTGGTGGATATCTAGGCCATGGGATTTACTGAAGAACCTACCTAACAAAAACGCAAGCACAGAGCTTGGGCAATATCTATGAGACGAAAGGCATATATCAGGGGATACATCAAATATATATTTAGACATAGGATTTTCACAGTTGGGTTAGCCTCTGTATTTAGCAGATTACAGAATACAGAAGAGACGGCTTTCTCTTGTCATAGTCAATCTCACTGCTTAATAATGTATCTTCTGTAGCTTACTTAAGCTGTCAGACCCCATTTAGGCGCCACCGGAAATCTGGGTCTCCTGGTCCTCAAGAGTGAAGGGGTCAAGGTAATTTGCCCCTGCTGTCCTGAAGCTCTGCAAACTGGGCCAAGTGCAACCCCTTCTGCACTGGACTCTTGAGGGTAGTGAATTTGGGCATTCACAGGTTTCTTGGAGATGTAGTGTGGTGTGGGGATGCTCGAGGTCGGCACTCAACCAATACTATACTTTACAAGAATGAAAGTTCTTTGATCCCAGTTGTAACATTTACTACACACTTCAGGAAACACACAGTTTAGTGATCCTGAGTGCCCTCTCTTTTGATCTATACACCCACTCTACTCCCTCCCTTCTCCCACTTCAATATTCCCTCTACCTCTAGGTTCCTAATCTTGCTGACAATCACGTGATGTGAATTGGCTCTAGCACAGTCAGTAAATGTAGACAGCTCATATGCTTTCATTCGTTTACGATATCTTACCCCCCCCCCCTTGGTAGGCAATATACTCCCTTGTGTTGTTGATTCGTACACATGCAGCACACATGCACATTGGTGTGATCTGCCCAGTACACACACTGGAGCGGGGGGGGGGGGGTGGGGGTTGGGGGGGGTGGCGGGGAGGAATACACCCAAAAGGTGTATTCCCAACCAGAGGTTGCAACACTGGATACGATCAGATATGGATACAGTAAATGTCCAGGTCCATGGGGATCTGGCAGATGCAGCCTACCAGACATATGTCAAACTGGTACATGTAGCAATCAGTACTCAGATAGATGCAGGTCACATACCGCTCTTTTGCACTTTGGCTATTGCAGCCCCATTTGGGCCTATGGCGAGCAAAGTGCTGCAGTTACTAATTAAGGCTGCCCATAGGCACGAGGGTCTTCCCTATACCACTAATAGAGTCTTAATATAATTATAATACATTGCATCAAACATATCATTGATACAGAAATATTTTGTCACAGAATATAGTTGTCAAGAACATTTTTGGTATATAATATTGTTTCAAATAATTTGCTTACTTAAATATCTATACATATGTAACCAATTTTTTTTAAATGCAATTTAATATATATTAGTCATAATATACATTTTAGTAATGCTAGTATAATTGTTATACATTTTTGGTAATACAATTTACAATTTTAAAATGTTGAATAATTTTTATAATTTATTTAGTAACTTATAATGCAGTAGCAGGTTGTTGGATTTGTGGGTCAAAGGGTGGGAAGTGATTACATTTATAATTCATTTATTGATGTTAATTATTGTATTGGAAATTAAATGTTGAATGGGTGTATAATTATCTAAATTGTTTAACCGTTGAGCAGGCCATCAGCCTGGAAAATGTCGGGAACACTGTTTTTTTATTTTAAAGGGTAAGGGGTGCAGATTTCTCTGAAGGCCCTGGGTATTCAGGTCAGTTGGAAAAATGGATACATGTCCGCCCGCCCAATTTAGACAGGCGGGCATGTGTTTTGTTATGGTTTCTTACCGTCAGATAACACCAGGCGGTAAGGAACAGTAACACCATTATAATGCTTCCCATGCCATGGGAGAAGACTCCCGTGGCAGGGGGATAGTAACAAATTTTGTTTTCAAAAAGAAAATCCCATTTCTGGATTTTCTTTTTTAAAGAAAAAACAATTACTCTGTGCTACAGAGATGAGTCACAATGCAATATGCATTGCCAGGAACAACAGTGATGTCCACCTGCTTAGAGGTCATTTATAAATTGGGTGGGCGGCCTCTCCACCATGTGGATGGAGTAAATTATTCTGTCCCCATGGCCGATTGGCAGGCCATCCCCACAGACATAAATCAGTGCCTTGATTTTTTTTTTTACAGTAATCGAGTTAGAAAAAAAACTAAAATAAATGTGTTTCCCAGGAGTTTCAGCTGTTCAAAATATCATTTCATGAGTATTGATAACTTACAGGCACTGTGATATTTCACTAATGTTCCTGTTACACTTGGCTCCATTCATATCCTCCTAACTCTGATATAGCTGAGAATCCCAAAGTCACCACCTTGCCCTGTGTTATCAGGTGTGTGTACACGGACTTAATTTGCCTTTTTTTCTGGAAGTCTGCAATGTTGCGTCTCCAGCAATATGAAAAGGTTTTCTTTTGAGGATGCCACACTTCTAGGCTATCATACATTCTAAGAATTTACTGGCCTAATCAAGGTATCGACTTTGGGCACCAGTACATTGAATAGTGCCTACCCACCTACTGTAGTTCACAGTTGTCTTTTATCATTACTTTCTAATAAAAATATTGGGACCCCAATGCAAATCCAGTTGTCTGCAGTGATGAAATCATGTGGAGAAATCTAGATCTCTCACCAAGTTGATCTATTAAGCTACTCCAAATAGCAAAATATTTACTTCTCCAAAAACATGAGTAGGGCTTGTGGAGAATGCCAGTCGCCTCAAAGGGAAGCCTTACACTTGTAAACCACCAGTGACAAACAATGACCACTTACTGTGCCTTCGGTGGCTACTTGTTAGGGGAGAAGGAATTAAGAAGTCCTGCCACAACTCATAAGGAATATGCTACTTACCAGTATGCATCTGTTCTTGGCATGTAGGGCTGCTGACATTCATATCTGTGCATAGATCGCCACCTAGTGTTGGGTCCGGATGTTTGCACTTTGTTGTCTTGGAAGAGTCTTCGAAGTATCACGAGATCGGTGACTCCTCCCCTGGACTACAGTGCGCATGGGCATCTTCTCCATCCTCAGATTGTTTTTCACCATTGTGGCAGAGATGGAGATAGTAAAGTAAGAGATGGCCATGCCAGAGATAATGCTGCAGCTGCGACAGGCACCGGGGAGGAGGGCGGGCGATATGAATGTCAGCAGCCCTACATGCCAAGAACAGATGCATACTGGTAAGTAGCATATTCCGTTCGAGGCATGTGGGCTGCTGAATTCATATCTGTGCATAGACTGTATAGCAGTATCTCCTTTAGCGGTGGTTACCTGTGCCAGCTGCAGCAGTTTGAAAAAGAGTTTCGAGGACAGCCTGGCCTACAGCAGCTTGCTGTTTTGCTTGCACGTCTACACAGTAGTGTTTTGTGAAAGTGTGTATGGTGGTCCATGTGGCTGCCTTACTTATGTCTTCAAGGGGAATATTCTCTAGGAAAGCCATGGATGCCCCCATTTTTCTTGTAGAGTGTGCTCTTGGGGGGACGGTTAAAGTGCGTTTTGCCTTTTGATAGCATATTTGAATGCATTTAACTATCCATCTGGCTATTCCTGACTTTGATATAGGACTTCCCTTGTGTTGTGGTGCAAAAGCAACAAATAGTTGCTTTGTTTTTCTAAATGATTTAGTTCTGTCCACATAATAAAGTAGAGCTATTTTTACATCTAATGTGTGTAGGGCTCTCTCAGCTTCTAACTGTGGATTTTGAAAGAATACTGGCAGTTCTATTGATTGATTAATATGGAAATTGGATACGACCTTTGGCATTAACTTAGGGTTTGTTCTAAGAACCACTCTGTTGGCATGTACTTGCATGAAAGGTTCTTGGATTGTTAGTGCTTGTAATTCGCTTACTCTTCTGAGTGAGGTAATGGCAACCAAGAATGCTACCTTCCACGTTAAGAATTGTAGTTTGCATGAGTGTAGCGGTTCGAAAGGAGGTCCCATAAGTCTGGTAAGCACTATATTTAGATTCCAGACAGGGGAAGGAGGGTGCCTTGGAGGGATCACCCTTTTTAGACCCGCCATGAAGGCTTTGATTGCTGGTACTCTAAACAGTGAAAGGTGTTGCCTGTTTTGAAGGTATGCTTTATAGCAGCGAGGTGTAGTCATATTGAAGAGTATGCTAAGTTGCATCTTTGTAGATGCAACAGGTAACATATGATGTTTTGTATGGAAGCGTCTAATGGGTTGATTTGGTTATTGTTGCAGTAAATAACAAATCTCTTCCATTTAGCTGCATAGCACGCTCGTGTAGTTGGCTCTCTAGCCTCCCTAATGATGTTCATGCAGTCTGGAGGCAAGTTAAGGTATCCAAACTCTAAGACTTCAGGAGCCAGATCGCTAGGTTCATCTGATTGGGATCTGGGTGTCTGATTTCTCCATGGTTCTGAGTTAGAAGATGGGGTGCGAGGCACAGTCTTTGATGGGGAACAACTGAAAGTTCCAGGAACGTTATGTACCAAGGTTATCTCACCCATGTGGGAGCAACTTGGATTAGTGTGAGTGAGTGTTGCCGCAGTTTGCGTGCCACCAGCGGGATTAGCGGTGCTGGGGGAAAAGCGTACGCAAATCTGCCTGACCAGTTCATCCATATCGCATTGCCCTGTGACAACGGATGTGGGAACCTGGCGGCACAGTACTGGCATTTGGAGTTTTCTTTTGTGGCGAACAGGTCTATCTCTGGGTGACCCCACTGTTCAAAGAATGGCTGGAGAACTTGGGGGTGAATCTCCCATTCGTGTAGTTGTTGGCTGTGCCTGCTGAGCAGGTCCGCTATCTGATTGTCCTTCCCTGGAAGATGTTCTGCTAGGAGAAAAATGTTTTTTGGAATCGCACACTTCCATATGCTTTGTGCCAGGTGGGACAGCTGTGGAGAGTGCGTTCCTCCCTGTTTCTGGATATAGTACATTGCGGTCATGTTGTCCGTCCGGATCAACACAGTCTTGCTGTACAAGTATTTCTGGAATGCTTTCAGGGCTAGGAGTATCGCTAGCAACTCTAGTTGGTTGATATGCAGTTTCTTATGTTTGGTTGTCCAGAGCCCTTGTACTGTGTATTGGAGGAGATGGGCTCCCCAGCCTGTCAGTGATGCGTCCATGTTGGTATTAGTTGTGGAATCGGCTCTTGGAACAGACGCCCCTTGGAAAGGTTTTGTGGGTTCCACCACTGCAGAGAGTTGTGAGCGCGACTGTCTACCAACACTAGGTCTTTTAGTTGTCCTCAAGCCTGGTTCCATTGTTGTGCTAGGCATTCTTGTAGGGGACGCATTTGAAGTCAGGCATGGGGGACAATGAATATGCAGGAGGCATAAAGACTCGAGCTGGCAGAGAGTGTTGTGGCAGAAATTTGCAAATAAGTATCTGCATGCTGGCTATCCTCGCTGAGTTTGGGTATGCCTTTGCCACGGAGGTGTCTATAGTGGCTCCCAGATATTGTTGTGTGTGGGATGGTTGCAGATGTGATTTTGGGTAGTTTATCGAAAACCCTAGGCTGTGTAGCAACTGAAGTGTTTGAGACGTGTGTGTTGCACACTGTTGGTATGATTTTGCTTGTATTAGCCAATCGTCTAGATAAGGGAGCACATGGATGTGTTGCCTTCTGAGATGTGTTGCCACTGTCGCTAAGCATTTTGTAAACACTCTTGGAGCCGTGGTAACCCCGAAGGGCAAAACCTTGAATTGGTAGTGTTGCCCCTCTATTGTGAACCTGAGATATTTTCTGTGGGCTGGATGGATAGGTATGTGAAAATACGCATCCTTGAGGTCCAGTGTTGCTAGGAAGTCTACTTGTTGTAGCAACGGGAGCACTTGCTGTAGTGTGATCATATGGAAGTGCACCGACAGTATGTATTGATTTAGGCGTCTGAGGTAAAATATTGGTCTGAGTGAACCGTCCTTCTTGGGAATAAGGAAGTATAGGGAGTATACTCCTGTCCCTTGCTGGTGGAAAGGGACTGGCTCTATGGCCCCCTTTTCCAGCATGCATTTCACCTCTTGTTGGAGCAGGGTGATGTGTTCTGTGGACATTGGACGGTGTCTGGGTGATATGTTTGGTGGTGTAGAAGTCAGTTCTAGGCAATAACCATACTGGATAATTTCTCTCACCCACCTGTCCGTGGTAATTGCGTGCCAGACCGGTAGGAACTGTTGGAGTCTGCCTCCGACCGGTGTTAGGTGGTCTGGAGGTAGCGGGATAAAGTCACTGTTTTGTGGCAGTGGAGGCTCTGGTGTTATTGCCTTCACGTCCTCTTCCCTTATTATTGCTGCCCCTATGACCACCTCTGTTTGAGTTTTTGGTGAAGGAACCCTGTGTGCTGCTTTTGTATGAGGATGACGTCTGCGAGGTATTTCCTCGTGTAGTTGCTCTGTATGCGGAGCGTCGAAAGGAGCCTCTATGTTGCTGAAACTGTAATGCCCCCATTGATTTTGCGGTTTCTGTGTCTTTTTTCATTTTGTCTAAAATGGTGTTGACAGCAGGCCCAAATAGAGATTCCTGATTGACTGGCTGGTTAAGAATGGTGGACTGCACCTCGTTCTTAAAGCCTGAAATGTGCAGCCATGCATGTCTGCGTAGTAAGACGCTAGTGTTAATTGACCTGGCTGCTGTGTCTGCTGCGTCAAGCGCACATTTGATGGAGGCATTTGTAATGAATTTTCCCTCCTGTATGAGGTCATCAGCTTGTGCTTTAAAAGGCTCACGTAGGTGTTGCATTAGGCTTTGGAGCTGGTCATAATGTGCCCTGTCGTAACGAGCCAGTAGGGCTTGTGTATTAGCAATCCTCCATGAGTTGGAGGCTTGTGCTGCTACCCTTTTACCTGACGCCTCTAGTATCTTTGATTCCTTATCGGGGAGGTGATTCCCCCGTTGTTTTGGAGTTGGCCCTTTTACGTGCATTAGCCACTACCAGTGAGTCTAATGGTAACTGCCCTCTGATGTAGGTAGGGTCTGTAGGGGCTGCTCTATACTTTTTCTCTATCCTGGGATTGATTACTCGTGCCCTCGCTGTATCCTTAAATATGTCAGGTGCTTGTTTTAGCACTCCCTTTAACATAGGAAGTGTTCTGACACTTTTTTCTGAAGTGGAGAAGGTGTCAAATAAGAAGTCTTCTTCAATAGGGTCATTATGCATGTCTACGTTGTGGTACTGCTCTGCCCTGTCTATGAGTTGGTGGAAGACAACGGTGTCATCAGTAGGTGACGGCCTAGTTGGATAAGAGGGTACATCAGGGATGGGATGGGTGTTGTATGGGTCTGTTGGCTCCTCCCATGGTTCCTCTTGTGGTTGAGGATCTTGTGGAAAATCATATTCTGGCTGTGGATTTTCCCCTGTGTTCCCCTCATTGTCCCCGTGGTGAGAAGGAGAGTAAGGAGCAAAAGGTGTAGTAGGCATGATAGGATAGAAAGGGATGAAGGGCCTAGAGGGAGAAGTCCCAAAGTCCTTCTTCTTCAATGGAATAGGGGAATGAGAGCCAGTGTCCAGTGGCCTCTTCTTCCTGTGCAGGATTGTGACTTTACCAGTGTCTGGGTTAATATATATTTTTGCTTGGTTGTCTGATGGATCTGGATGGAAGAGTTCTTCCTCTACAGTCCTTGGTTGAGTGTTAGACTTTTTTGGGTCGGTAACACCTTCTTTTTCGACGACTTTTGGTGTCTTATTGTTTTTCTTCGGCTCGTGCCCTTTTTTCGGGTCGACCGGATCTTTCGGCTCGACGCGTTTCTTGTGCTCGACAGGCTTTTTTGGTTGACCGTCCTTTTCCGAGTCTTCTTTGGATCAACTGGTGTCTTCAGAGCACTTATTTTCGGGTCGATAGCCTTTTCCAGCCGTGCTACGGGGTTCGGTACGGCACCCTTCTTGTCGGCGACCTTTGCCCGGTGGATGATTTTCGGTACAGCGGGCTTGCTCGGGTTGGCGACCTTTTTTGGTTCGGCGCCCTTTGGCTTTGTGTCCTTGTTCGGTTCGACTACCCTTTTGGGGTCGACGCTTTTTGGCTGTGCAGCCTTTCTGTGGTCGACAGTCTTCTTTGGCTCGACGTTTTTGGGCTGTACGGCCTTTTTCGGTTAGGCGCCCTTCGGGTCGACGACCTTCTTTGGCTCTGGAACCTTCTTAGGGATGATGGTACTTGGCCCTGGGGTTTCTGAAGGTTTCGGTTTCGATTTCTGAGCCGAGCCGGATGACGGGGCTGGCGAAACTTTTTTCAGATCTTGGCTAAGGCCTTTTGGCGATGCCTTGACCGAAGCCTTTGGTAACGGGGTAATTGGTGTCAGGGTCTGTGTACTCACAATTTGCCCCGGCGGGATCTCGTCATCGGAGTCCGAGTAGTCCTCGGCGGTGACGATCTCTAGGTCCGAATCTGGAGCTTCCGGTAGTTCTTGGTCATCATTGAAGATGTTGTCCGGTTCCGGTGCCTGTGCTGCATCTGTTGCCTAGCGGCCCGTCGGATCCGTATGGTTCTCTTCGACCGAAACTGGGCGCAGGCTGGGCAGGTTTCTTCCCTATGGTCTGGGGAAAGGCACTTGTTGCATACTGAGTGTTTGTCAGTATGTGGGAACTTGGAGTGGCATTGTGGGCACCTTTTAAACGGGCTTCTTTCCATCGACGGCAGTCTCACGTGGTGTCGAAAACGGCCCGCGTCGATGACCAAGTCAAGATGGAAAGTTTGATTGAGTAGAGAGGTACCGAACAAAGACAATACCGTCAAAGTCGAAGGCCTTTTGTTTCGATTTCGAAGTTGGAGTTTTGGAGTAACATCCGAACCCAATGGCGGAAAAAAACAATCTGAGAATGGAGGAGATGCCCATGTGCACTGTAGTCCAGGGGAGGAGTCACCTATCTCGTGATGCTTCAAAGACTCTTCCAAGACAAGAAAGTACAATCATCCGGACCCAACACTAGGCGGCGATCTATGCACAGATATGAATTCAGCAGCCCAAATGCCTCGAACAGCACTTTACCATGCAAACATACTTGCACATACCTTTGATCAGCTGCAGAGCGTTCTCCAGGTATTCATCTGCTGAAATTGGTTTATCATTTAGTTCCAGTTCCAGGGTGAAGTCTCGCACTGTCCAGATGAATGTAGGAAAGAAACTCATGAATTCTGCAGTGTCTGACACTTTGTTCTTATGGTCATTGCGTCCAGGGGACTTCACTTTGATGTGTTTTGACAGCTCTGTCACATAACTGGTGGATACGATTGAGGAAAAAAGAACTTCAACAATAATATTCTCTGTGTATCTCAGAAACTACTCCGTACAAGAGTCACATTTGTTAAACCTTTTCTTTTCCAATATTCCATCATGTCCAATTCTTTTACTGGGAAAATAATACCACAGCATAATGGTCTTCAAACTGTGTGGAGGACATCACACTGGAAGACACATTGGGGCATATCTACAAGCCCCTATCGCCACCACAACGTCACATTTAGTGAAGTTGGGTTGGCGATAGGTGTTTTGCCTTATTTACAAGGCAGCATTAAGCCACTTAACGTGGCTTAACGCTGCCCTGTAAATAAGACACCCTTTAACGCTGTACTTAGAAAGGGGAGGGCAATGGCTGTTGTGGTGGGCATTCCACCGCAACACCCGTTGATTATGATGCTACCCCTATTTACAAGGGTGGCGTAAATAGGAGGCAGCTACAGAATTAAGACCAGAGAAAACCTGGTCTTAAACAGGTGAAACGAGGAGAAATGCTTTATTTCTCCTTATTTTTGCAGTTTCTATGTGTGCTGTGTTGTGCATCACACATAGAAACAGCAAAACGCCATTTAAAAATTGTTTATGTGCAGGAAGGGAGACCTTCCTGCACATAAACAATCTCCCCCTCAACGCAGGCACCCTTGCACAATGGTGCATTGGTGCCTGCATTAGTGGTAGGCTGCTAACTTTAGTGCCAGCGCAGGGGGATACGCAGGGCTGCACCATATTGTTGTAAACATGGTGCAGCCATGAGTTTCAGAAGTGACGGAGCGCAGAGTTAAGCCAAGAAGGCTGACGCCACTTTCCGCCACTTCTTTGTAAATATGCCATTCTGTTGTCTGGGTTGGGAGGACTGTGTGTAAGACTCAGGCAAAAACAAAGTCTTAGGATGGGTCGGTCTTTTCTCAAATGCCTTTCCTTATGTCCTTGCCAGAATATTCTTTAAAAGGCACAAGTGAAAATCATTGAAATTTAAATGCTTTATTGAAAGAAAATGAGTAGCAATGGATACAGATATTTCCCATAACCCTCAGAAAATGTCTCGAATGCTCAGTGTTTTAAAAATCATAAGTTTATTAGTAGAAATCAATAACAAAGCCAAATATTAGCCTTAGTCAACAATTTGTGAAATATTACCAATTGAAGCCAAGACTTTAGAAATGTTATGCTTACGCAAAATGGTAATCATTTCATATATTTAAGAGAAAACGGAAAATCTGCACATACTTTTGTTTGAATTTCAATCAAGGATATCAAAGAAGAAGGTTTTGACGTGTTAGAACATTGCAAGCAATATTCCATATTCCTGTTTTTATGCAGCTGTACATTTTCTATACTTTCCCCATGGTCAGCTACGTATGAGCATAATTTGATTTCTTTTTCACCAGAACATACAGATTGGATAGAAATATCAGCAGTACATCATTTTCAGATACATTATTTTAGTCAAAGCTGAACATACTAAGTTTGCAGATTAGTGCTGAAGGAAACAAAGTAAAGCATTTGAGAACGAATTTGAAAATGGATATTCTGAAAATGTTCCTACATTCTAGCGCTTTCCCACTGACAGAAACTGTGATTTCTGCTTTGCAAATGGAAAATCAAAGCTCTGCGAAGCATTTCACTTAATGGGAAATTCAGCCAATTTGCTAGTTTCCTCTCCTCCCGTGCATTGCTGAACATTTGAGCCACTTCCCTGATCTACATAGACAGAAACCTACTTTGCATACAATAGCAGTCATTTCGTTCACACATATTCCTTAGGAGGTAGGACAGCATCCTGATGTCTCAAGAATCAAATGTGTGTATGCAGTGCCTGGCTGTTTCCATCTCTTTAAGATATAATGCACTTTATTCTGCAGCAAAATAAATTGAAGAGTTCAGACACTGGGTGCCTAAAAGTCTTTCAAAACACAAAGTAGTACAGAGGCACACAACCCCAGGCCATCATTCTTCATGTGTTAAGGTTAGAAGCTCAAGTCACACACAGAAGAGCAGACCATGGAAAAGGCAAGCATCAGGTCAAAATATCATTTTCCCTCAGTTACCGATTACTTAAGTCAATTGAGCCCACCTCTCCGTTTTCATGCATCACAATTTTGTTAGGGGTTCCAGTCCCTACCGGTGGCTAGTTTCAGATCTCTGTTGACTGGATTTTCCACTGAGGTCCAATCCTGCTGTAAATGTGACCCTGCTTACCATAAATCACTCTAAATGATGGTACAGGTTATAGTTCTACTTAAAGTAAGATCTTAAACCACATGAATGAAAGGTATAAGGAGACCTGGCTACCTCTGTTTCCCCTTTCCAACTGGTAGTGACCATACCATTCTCGGTTTCCCAAACTAACAAAAAGAAGGATAGCTACCACTTCATTTCACGAGCCACATAAGTGGATGGATTTTAGAATGAAAAATAAATCAGTTCAATTCAATACGGCATAACTTTAACATTGCGGTCAATGGTAAAAAGCACTAGTGACAATCGGTCACTTGCAGATCGAGCGGCATGGAACGTCACTTCAATTTCACATGGCTCGAGTAGCCCGGGTGCAGAGTTGTCCACAGTATCCTTGGTGCTGAAGCAGGAGCTGCGGGGAGCTGGTTTTACATCTTACACTTTGCTGGTGAAGAAACAGGTGCAGTCGAAAACGGGCCACTGCTGTGGTTGGTTGAAGGTGCTGAGGAGTTCCCTCTTTGCCAGACTGGCCATCAACAAGCCTTGGTAGCGGTAAGGTCAGCAAATAGTTAATTCAATGTCTGGAGGTCCGGGGGAAAATGGTAGCCACATGAAACTTGCTTGAGGTCAGGACTATATTTCCCACCATTCACTGGACCATCTACTTTTGGGCGATCCCTCAGAGGGCACAATAGCCAGCCATTCTTTGGTCCCAGTATGTGTTTTTTTCTTGCAGAGGGCAGGGGACTAGTGCCACTAGCAAAGGGATCCCTCTGTCTGAGGGAGCTGGTCTTTGGTCCGGAACGAGTCGCAGTCATGCAGTTTCAGGTTGATTGCCATACATGCAGAGTATCATACCTTTGTTTTGTGCAGATCCTGTTGATGCAGACTCTGATCTCTTCTGTGTCTTCTGTCGCAAGTTGAATCAGAACTGAGGTTCTGGGACCATGGGTGCCCCATAAATCCTAGATTTAGGGGTGTGGGTGCAAGCGGCCAATGGGCTACTAGCCCCAGCAGCTAATCCGCCCCTAAATTGACCGCATCCGGCATTGTGTGTCACCTTTTCTACCAGAGCCCTCTATTCTGCCTCCTTTAAAAGTGACACCTTCCTTAGCAGTACAGACCAGGTAGCCCACCCTAGGAGAATAGCTAGCTTTTTGGGGGTGTACACCTCCTGACTATATCATTTTCCTGCCTGCCTGAGTGCAAATGTGCCTGGGGGTTGGAAAAATGCTCATTCCTCCTCTGGGATGCAGCCTGGTTGCATATCAGAGGTGATGTAAGCTTTGAATCTCACCGTCATGATATGCCATTTGACTAGCCATCCTGTTAGGGAGGGAGGTGTCACCTCCTTCCCGTCAAGGCCATTGTTTCTGACTCCTGGGAGAGTTCAGACGTTCTGGTGGGGGGGGGTCAGATTCTTGTCTTGGTGGCAACAGCTGCAGACTGGCACAGCCAGACTGCAGGAAAGGCTGCCGCAACCAGGTGGGCAACTTCTAAGGTAACGGCCTGGGTGCATGCCACATCGACTCTGACACAAAAATCATGTCAGAGTAATGAGGCAAGTTGTTTGATACCAAACATGACATATTTCTGTGGTACCACATGACATATTTCTGTGGTACCACAACGGAGCTGGCAATCCCAGTGGTGCCCGGACGCCAGCCCATGTTATCCTATGGACTTCTGATGAATTACAAGGGTAATTGAGGGTGGCACAAACTGTGCCCTGTGTACCCCTGTTGCCATTTACTATGGACTTATAAGGGGGTTAAAGTACTTGCCAATTGGCATTACCAATTCACATGTATCAATTTTAGGGAGAGAGCACTGGCACTGGGGCCTGGTAAGCAGGCTTCAGTTCACTGTCAAAAACCAGCAACTACTATTCCAAATTGGGGCATAACGTGGGAGGACACCTGAAAAAAATCAGCTTTCTTACAATTATTTTTATGGGCTGTAAACATAACAAGAACGCAACTAGCTTCTATTCCTGCTCCCTCCAGGCGAGCAAGAGAAGATGAGACACATCCAGTCATTGATTTATACAACCTAACCCCATATCTCTACCTCAGGTCTGGGACGCAATATGAACAAATGATTTGATCTAAAAGATGCATATTAATCCCTTAACTGCTGGGTGTGCGAGTCATCCTGAGCCAAACATTTTCCCCAATATGCACAGAAGACTTGTAGAAACATAGGAGTGGCACCCATTTTGGAATTTATTTTGTCTGTCCGTAATGCATAGAAAACGTTGTTAATACATAACAGGTGCACAGTATTCATGAAGTATATATGTCTATCACGGTTTTCCAACCGTTTCAGTAATAAGAGCTTCTTATGCTGAAGGAAAATCATCCTGAACTACTAATAAAATTTGTGTCACAGACATAAGAAAAGGTTATATTAGTGGCCACTCTATGCAAGATTACCATCCATGATCACCTCACAGCAGAATTACAAGCAGTAAAAAAGTTTTTTTTCAATTTTGAATGCCTAATACATAACAGCCACAGCTGCAATGCCCCTGGCACCAAGGTAATAATAGCAAGGTAATATTATTAGTCATAAATCCCCCAATGCTGCATGCTTTATCATTCACATATCAGCTTGAATTAATATAATATGGAAATTATGAGTTTTGAAAATACACACATTTTCTTCTTGACTAATCACTTTTCAATTTTGGTATACATATATTACTTCAACCAAGCAAATAACGTCCATTTTAGTAGGCATCCTGAAAACAGGAGAGCAGTCAAAGGTTTAACATATCACAATCTAAGAGAATGACTGCCTGAAGCCGAGGATTGGCCAGGGGAGCACCACTGTCAATATAAAAAACTCGTCATTCTTACCATAACGTTTTCTATATCATCACATTCAGGCTCCAGAAGCAGTTTTTCTCCAGGTACAGAAAGTCAATTTCCATCTCCAGCTGAAACAGCGTTTCATTAGTGCTTCAAGTGAGGAAATTGCTTTTTTCATTCCTAGAGGCTGGCTTTAATCGTTTGGACTTTGTTAAAAGAGGAGTTCTCTGTAAACCTCCCAGTGGAACAGACTACTACTGAAGTAAGTGTTATCATGCACGGCATGTACCATGATGCATTGGGGGAAAATTGAGTGCTGGGTTGTGAGGCAGTGTGCTCTCACCCTCATACTGTTTGAAAAGGTTCCCTTGAGCTACTGAGCTGACAAGCTTGTATTGCTACACCTGCGCCCAGTTTGTGGTACACAGTCCTGAGAAAACTTCAGCAGCATTTCCAGCACCCCCAAACCGACTTGTTGCTCTCTCCCGATGAAGGAATGAATCCAGAAACATGTGTATAGTTACACAGTGCAGGTTGCACCAACAAGGGTGACAATTAAAGACTACTACTGAAGTGTTATCATGCAATACATTTACCATGATGCATTGGAGAAAATTGAGGGATGGGATGTGAGGCAGTGTGCTCCCACCCCCCTTCTGGTTTGGTATACCTGTCAGTGTATGGTATGGTAATACTATGGAATGACCTGTAATTTTGGAGTATGGAATTGTATTGCCTATAATAGTATGTTGGGATATAGTATAGTATAGTATGGGATATTCTAGTATGGTATGGCCTGTAATAGTATGATATGGTTTGTTATGGTATGGCCTGTCATTGTATAATATGGCATGGTATAGTATTGTATGGTATGACCTATCATGTTATGGTATGGTCTATCATTGCTATGGTGTGGTCTGTCATTGTATAGGATGGTATGGTATAACATGTAACAGTATGGTGTGGTATGGCATGTCATCGTATAGTATGGTATGGCATGTCATTGTATAGTATGGTCTGTCATTGGGTATTAGGGTATTGTATGGCCTCTAACTGTATGATATAGTATGGTATGACCTGTCATTGTGTAGTATAGTCTGGTATATTATAGCATATCATTGTATAGTATGGTGTCATTTCTCAGTGTATGGTATAGTATGGCTTGTCATATAGCAGGTATAGTCTGCCATTGTACAGCATGACATGGCATGGTATGGGCTGTCATTGTATAATATGGTATGGTATGCCATTATATAGTGTGGCGTGGTAAGGCCTGTTACTGTATAGTATGGTCTGGCCTGTCATTGTACAGTATGAAGTGGTACTGACAGTGTTTGCACATTATGGGATGGTGTGTAATTGCCTATCACTGTATAGTATGATGTGGCCTGTTATTGTATACTATGGTATGGTAAAAGCCATGTTAACTTTATATTTCTAAAACTTAATTTATGGCCTTTGAAACCACAGGTAGCAAAGGCACTTCCAAGGGCATCAAAGGTAAATTACGTCCCTTCCCCTCTGCTACGTAACCTTTCCAGAGCCATTAGGCATCATGCAATACTTAATTCCCAACATGTTATGCTAATATTAGACTACAAAGCAAGCAAACGAGTCATCAGATGGCAACATATAAACTGCCACTATTATGAGCTATAACTGCGAATCCAAACGGATCACAAAATTCATGTGCAGACGAAGAGCTGCATTTACTTTTGCAAGAATGGCGGTATCAAATTCCCTCTGACAGGCTGCATTAATCACTTCAGGCTGCTTTCTGCAGCTTTTAGCTGCAGCGCCCTCTGTCTTCCCCTCCTTCTCTTCCTATTAAGCACACATTCACCCAAGTAAAAGTTCTCATCTGATTCTTAGAGATGGAGAAGTGGTGAAGGGGTCATGAGAACTCAGCCATGGACGAAAACATATATAAAGTGTTTTAAGTGTTCGATTAAATAGATGCCAGAAACACCTAGCGCCAACAAGCAGCCAAATACTTTCACAGAGAATATTTATTGCAGCAGAAGCCCACAATGGTCTTCAAACCTCAAACTTTGGCTAAAATCACTTGTTTGCTTCACATTTAAGTGAGAATATGTTAAAAAACCTGCAAGGATCCACATAATTTATACTACTCAGTGTCCCCACACGTTTCCTGATAAAACAGTATCCCAATGTGTAGCTGGGCCTGGCGCCTGTGACAATGTGGAGACATCATGTTTTTCTCATGAAAAAATACTCTTTATTGCGATGTGGGTGAATGCTAAATTTGAATTGAAATTGGCCTCCACCCAGGGAAATGTACTAACTCAGACATTTATGAAAACTGAGGGCAGACCAGCATGTTAAGACATGTGGATCCCACTAATTTTTCTTAGCTACAATGCCCTAAAAAGTTGGTAAAAATAATTACTTTTCCTCACCTTCCTGTTGCAAAATGTCCTGTAAGCTGTAGGAATTCACAAAATTCCTACCACCCACCCAAACTTCTCCCAATAAAACTTGTACCCTACATGTGTTGCTGGGTCTAGCACCTGCAAGAGAAAAGGTCACAATACACAACATGGAGCCATACATTTTTTGCCATCAAAAATAGGGCTGGGTGGTGCTCAAGTAGTTTCACTCCCCGGAATTCCGCGTAGTTACATAAAAACTCTGTGAGATTCCATGAAGTTCCATGAGGAGGCAGAATTTGACATGTTGCAATGCTTGCAATGATTTTTAGTACCTGGTGCTCGCTTGCCACTGTTAAATCAGTGTGAACAACACCACGCAGTAGGCCAGGGCATGCAACTTCTTTCTGACACTCGAGTAGATTTCCTACTCAAGCACCAGTTTTCTCAATAGGCACGGTTTGACCTGCCACAACTGGCCACGTTGAGAAAATCTTGTTAGGAGCCATTCTAGCACCCACAAATCACGCTAGGGGATGCAAATTCTCACTCATGCTCACCAACTTAATGTTGGTGAGCCATGTGCAAGAAAAAAACTCTGCGATACGGCGTTTGGCTGAATTTTTCCAGAGCATTGCGATACTAGCGTAGCCGTGGAGTGGGCAAAACCCCATGGACTCTGATGGCAGAGCAGAATTTTCCGCCCACCCCTAATCAAGATCCAGCAAAATATGCGGATGCCAGTAGCTGTGGTATTTAGTCCAGGGCTCAACTGCCACCGAGGAAAACTGCTAAACAAAGATATTTCTGAGAGTTAGTTAGACACATGGGGGAGTCAGAGGGAGCATGACCTGTCTGGATGCCACTAAGTTTACTTAACTAGAACGCATTGAAACATTGGCAAAAATTAGGCATTTTCCTTTTGTTTTTGTGGGAATCCCCTAAATTCTTAGAACCTAGTGTTGTCACACTTGTGTGCAGACTGCTTTCAATTTGATTGATGTAACTTCAGCATATTGTGCACGCTGTGCCATATCACACACAAAAAAATAATGTCACAGCAGGAGGAAAGCCTCAACTTAACATTGCAAATTTGTTTCGTTTTTTAAAGAAAATGCTTCTCCTGCTTGAACTATTTTTAAGTGGTTTAACAGTTCTAGACTTCATTATTGTGTTACATTTTTTTACATATGAACCCTAATTTCAATTTTATGTGTCATTCACATTGATAGGAAGGTCACAGCAGAGCATATGTAGCAATATGGACTTTTCCAGTAATATTTACTCAGTGTGTGCCCACATATCAACAATATCCCATATACGTAGGGATCACGGAGATCTAGTATAGATCACAAACTCAGCAGAAAGACCAGGCTGTTCAACAAATTCAGAGGACTAACAAAGGATTTAGAGAACGAAGTAAGCTGTTTCAGGCAAAAGAACATAGACCTAAACATTATAACACATATGGATACCCACATGCATTGCACGTATGAGTTTTCCAAAGGATACTGCAGTTGCTCGAGAGCACGTTGGTCAATGGTGCCCATGCTGTTATACACAAAGGCACTGCTCAGTAGTATTGCCAGAGAAAATATCCAGTTATCGTTATTAGAATCTCCCTGGAAAAGATACAAAATACACGTTGTGTATACACAATAAAATAACACTTTGATTTTTTTTATCTGCCAGAACACAAGTGACTTTAGGAATTATTTTGAGTTGTTGTTGTAGAGGTATACAACCGTTACAACGCAACTTTTACAACGGACTACTTTTACAACACAACTTTTAGAACGCAGGATCCATTACAACGAAATACCATTACAACGCATTTTTTTACAACGCATATACCTTTACAACGCATGCCATTACAACGTAAGTATTGGTAAGTATATAATTATAGTAAAATATAATAGTATTATAGTAAAAATGTTATAGGTTTGGGTTTTTGGGTAAAGGGGTATTTTTAGGGTTCAGGGTTAGGTTTGGGTTTTTGGGTAAAGGGGTATTTTTAGGGTTCAGGGCTAGGTTTGGGTTTTTGGGTAAAGGGGTATTTTTAGGGTTCAGGGTTAGGTTTGGGTTTTTGGGTAAAGGGGTATTTTTAGGGTTCAGGGCTAGGTTTGGGTTTTTGGGTAAAGGGGTATTTTTAGGGTTCAGGGCTAGGTTTGGGTTTTTGGGTAAAGGGGTATTTTTAGGGTTCAGGGCTAGGTTTGGGTTTTTGGGTAAAGGGCTATTTTTAGGGTTCAGGGCTAGGTTTGGGTTTTTGGGTAAAAGGGTATTTTTAGGATTCAGGGCTAGGTTTGGGTTTTTGGGTAAAGGGGTATTTTTAGGGTTCAGGGCTAGGTTTGGGTTTTGGGGTACAGGGGTACAGGGTAAAAATAAATTAAAATTAAAATTAAATTAAAATAAATTATATTAATTTTAATTAAAGGGTACAGGGTAAAAATAAATTAAAATTAAAATTAAATTAAAATAAAATATATTAATTTTAATTAATTACATTTTTAAAAATATATTATATACTTACCAATACTTACGTTGTAATGGGATGCGTTGGCAAGGTATATGCGATGTAAAAAAATGCGTTGTAATGGTACTTCGTTGTAATGGATCCTGCGTTGTAAAAATTGCGTGGTAAAGGTAGGCGTTGTAAAAGTATGCGTGGTAACGTCATACATCCTGTTGTAGAGACTTTGCAGAATATTGAATATAGAGATTAGTATGTGGAACTGTATTTCCAGTAATTTTAATTTGCAATACTGCATTTTAATGCTAGTGCTATAGAACAAATAAAGCTGTTCACTGACATTCAACAGATAACCATAAATTATTTCAAAGGTAAAAACAGTGGTAAGTTGTCTAAAGACATATCCATCTCTAACAACTCACCTTCTCAACATCGCCAAGGCCCTCAGTGTCCAGCAGCACTAGAGTATTGTTAGGTTTTTGAGGGTGTGGGACGCACCACATCCAAATCCCCTTAGTGTGAGACTGAATGGTAGATCCCAAGGAAAAGCCTGTGGAAAAAAAATACATTTACATTTAAAGTGGCAATGCTACTATTCCCATTTCATATGTACTTCTTGTAATTATATCTGCCCAAAACCAACTGGAGGCATATACGTCTAATTCATGCAAATTCATGAACAACATAACTATTCACTAAAATGAACACAATCTTAGGGCCACATTTATAGTTTGGCAAAGGTTTACTCCATCACAAACGTGATGGATATCCTATTTGTCTTATTAATGTGACAGACATCTGTCGTATTAAAGGGAGGTGGGGTGTTGGTTAAGTTTGTGACAAGTAACTCATCTGCCAAACTCCAAATCAGGCCGAAAGTGACAGAGCTGCCAATTAAATTATACTGCTTAATTTTTCCACCAAACGGAGAGTGTTGGACCTGGCCCTTTTGGCAGGTTCACCCCGAAACTTTTTGCTTTTGCATAGCCTGTTTCTGTAACCTGGTGTTGGTGATTTTAGGTCTCTGCGCACTTTTTCACTGTGGTCCAGTGTAAAGTGCGTGTGCTCTCTGTGTGTGTGGTGAGTAACCTGCCCTCCCATAGGAATGCATGGGGAATATGTGTGACCATGGTAGTTCCTGATGTGTGGGGAGTGCAGGGTCGAGTTTGGTATGTGCGAACTCGTGAGATTGAATGCTGCGCAATGATGTATGCAGCATGATTGTGTCTAGTGTGGAAGTGCCACTTCTAGAAGTTGGCATGTTAGTGTGATTTGTGTCTGGCGTGTGATTGGCTGGAGCTGGCTGGTGAGCCTGGCTCCAGGAGTCAGGATGGGTCTGCCCCGGTGGTGAATGGAGAGATTAGCAAGTTGATGTGAGGGAGGGGTACACCTGGGACCTGAATAGGGCTAGGTTTTCCCTTCACAATGCTGGCTCCACCTCCTATGGTACGTCTGATGTCCCTAGCCTGGCCACTGAAAGGGAGTTCCCCATAACCAGTTGTAGCTGGTTTTCACATTGCCTACACCCTGCTAGACAAAGGGATTTTGGTCTATAAAAAGAGGCTGTGACCTCTTGTAAAATGTTCTTGTTTTCCAACTTGAAACTACCAGGGGCGTGCTGCTGCTGGGGCCCAGGGGAAGGCTTGACTCCCTGGGCCCTGCCCAGCCCCTGGATGCTGAAAGATTTCTACAATCAAGAGGAACCTCTGCCAGAAGAAGAACAGCTGAAGAAACTGAGGAAGACTGCCCTTGCTGTGTGCTCTGGGGCTGACCTGTTTTGCTGCTCAACTGAAGGAGAGAAGAAGGGGACTTTGCTGTGTGCTGTGACCCCTGCCTGCTTGACCTCAAGACTTTGCTGTGTGCTGTGTCTACAAGAATCTCCATGGGCCTGAGAAGAGCTGGCCTCCTGTCCTGGAACCCAGGGTCAAAAGGTTCCCCAGAAACTACAAGACGCTGTGAAGATCGTGCTGTGTTTGCTACTTGATGCAGGATTTGTAACTGCTGGCCGTGCAAGAGGATAGGTGTGCTCATCGGCACATTATTGCAGAAGAGCGGAGGTTCGTTGTGCCTCACTGCGTGATTTATCCCTTAAAAGGATCTGCCCGCCCCTTTCACCCTAAAAACCACTGTGCCGCTTATCACCGCCGCTGCCCGGGGAATGAAGCAGCCTGCGAATCTCGCCGTCCCTTGCCGGGGCCGCGGAGAGAGAAACTGAAGGAGCTGAGCCCTGATTGTCTCAGAGAGACGAGCCCCCTCAGCACGCCGTGCTGGGATTGGTTCCCAGGCCGCCGCATCATCCCCTGGCTCGCGCTGGGATTGGAAGCATCGCCGAGGGCTCGTCGAGGAGCTTCGCCCTGATAGGCTGACTCCAGGAGAAGCTGGCCGAGTGAGGGCCGCCGCGGCCCGGGGCTCCCGTGAGCGAGGGAGAGCCCCGGGGCCGCCAGAAGGAGATGCCGGCGTCAGCAGTTCTGCGGGGCTCCCATGTAGAAGGGAGAGCCCCGCAGGAGGAGTGCAGCCACGGCCACAAAGCTCTCCGGAGTGAGAGAGCCCCGCCCGCGGCCAAGAGAAGGCAGGAGGCTGCTCCCCTCGCGAGGTGCCATTGGTGAAGAGCCCTGAGAGGCTCTTTTGGGGCATAGTTGCTTCGAGTCCCCAGGAGTGGGACTCCAACGTAGGGGGCCACATTTCCTCAGGCCCACGAGGCTCAACGGGCATATTTGTTGAAGAGCCCAGAGAGGCTCAGCGGGCATTTCTTTCGATCACGAGTCCCCAGAAGGGGGACTCCAACGTTTTGGGGGCATGTTGGTTCAGAGCCTATTGGCTTCAGAGGGGCATGGTTGATGCGAGGAGCCCAAGTGCTCCAAGGGTCATGTATGTCTTCCAGAGCCCAGATGGCTCCACTGCCCCTCAGCTGTTTTAGAGCCTGTGTGGCTCCAACCCCTGCGGCACAGTTTTGGTCCAGGGCTAGTGAGAGCCCATGCCGCAGTTTTTTGATTCCCAGCTGCCCAGCAAGTAGTGGGCAGCTGCACCGTTTAGGCGCCAATGGGGAGTGAGTCCCTGAGAGGGACAGAGATGGCACAGAGGTGCCAGGCCTTCTACAGCTGCGCAGCACTTAGTGCCAGCTGCAACGTTTAGGCCCTGTTCCTGTCCTCAGCTGCCCAGCAATTAGTGGGCAGCTGCAACGTTTAGGTTTGCGCCGGTGGCGCACCCCTGACTGGCGCTGCGTGGCAGCGTGCCCTGACATTCTGGACACAGGGCATTTGAGCCCCTTCTTGGGATGGCCGGATGGCCAGTTGGACAGGGGGCTGGTATGGGGGTAGGGCACAAGGCCCTAATGTGATTTTTGCGCAATGTGATGTTACTATGAGTATGAGGTTATTTTACCTATGTAGGTTTAAGTTAGTGAGAGTTTACTTCACTGTGAGTTACGCCCCTAAATGTGATTTATTCTTAGGAGGCAGAGTCTAATGTGTTTAGACTAGTGAGAGATTGCCTACTGTAGTTATACTGGTTAGGCCTAAATGTGATTGCTGCGTAATGTGCTCCCTGCAAACAATCAGAAGGCCCAAAGTCGCCCCCTGGTACTCTCTCGCCCTTAGGGCCCTGAAACAATCGTGCCGGAAAGCGGAGAGAGCGTGGAGGAAAGACCGCTCTCAATCTAAAAAATTGGAATACAGGGCAGTTATAATGAACTACAAGAGGGAGATAAAACTTGCTCAAGCCAAATTTTATGAAAATAAAATTAATATGGCAGCAAACTCACCTAGAGAAATTTTTAAGATTGCTAAATCTCTGATATCTCTTCCGGCGGAGAGACCTATATCAGAGGGGGCGCAGGCCCACTGTGAGGATCTTGCCACTTTTTTCTCACAGAAGATTCAGGCCATCTATTCCCAATTAGCAGCAAATGATGGGGGCACTAATCCACTGCCCACCTCAGACTCAGACCTGTCTCCATCCTGCTCCCTGGCTACCTTCCCTCTCCTGGACCCTAATACATTAGATTCTCTTGCTCAGAAGGTCACCTCAGGATCTCCAAATGACCCTGCTCCTCCCCAGACCTTACTAAAAGCAATGGACACCATCCGCCCCTGTTTGCTGGAGGCTCTTAACACCTCCATTACCTCCAACTCTGTACCAGTCGCCTGGAAGTGTGCAATGGTAAGGGCCCTGTTAAAAAAACCGAATTTGGATCCTAACAACCTATCCAATTTTCGCCCTATCTCGCTGCTTCCATGGATGAGCAAATTGCTGGAGAGGCATATCAACAAAGCATTAGGGGAATATTTGGAGTCCAATAAACTGCTTCAGGTCTCCCAAACAGGGTTTCGCCCACAACATGGCACTGAGACCGCTCTTTTAGCGGTTACAGAGGCAGCGAGAGCCATAATGGACCAGGGTGGTAAAACAGCTATCATACTCTTGGACCTCAGTGCCGCGTTCGACACTGTGAACCATGCCACACTATTACATCGCTTGAGTGGCCTGGGAGTGTCGGGCGCGGCCCTGTTATGGCTGACCTCCTTTCTGGAGGAACGATTTTTCCAGGTATTTGAAGGCGAGGCGACATCATCAAAGCATCTTCTCAGCTGTGGGGTTCCTCAGGGCTCCTCCCTGAGCCCCACGCTGTTTAATGTTTATATGCAGCCGCTGGAGAAGATCGTTCTCCCCTTTGGTGTGCGTATTGTCACCTACGCAGACGACACTCAACTCGTGGTCTCTTTGGACCACGAGGGGGGTTCGTCGAACACTTTGGGTCCATGCCTGGAGGCTGTAGCGGGGTGGATGCAACTTTCCCACCTCAAGCTTAATGGGGAGAAGACCGAGATCATGGTGCTTGGTAATTCCTCCCCTACCTCCTTCCTGGATGACTGGCCTCTGTGTCTCGGTACTCCCCCTCCTCCTAAAGAGCAGATAAAGAGTCTGGGAGTCTGGTTGGACAGAGCGCTAGACTTCTCGTCCCAAGCTACTATCACTGCCTCGGTATGCGTGGGGCTAATGAAAATGCTCCGGAAAGTGCTCCCCCTGCTCCCATTCCAGGCGAGGAGGGTCATGGTCCAGGCCCTGATTCTCTCCCGCCTGGACTACGGAAATGTTTTATATCTTGGGGCCCCGGCAACAGTGACAAAAAAACTGCAGGTCACTCAAAACTGCGCCGCCCGCCTACTGTTTAATATTCCTCGCTGGCAGTCGGCGAGAACTGCCCTAAAGGAGCTTCACTGGCTTCCAGTGGCCTCAAGAACATTATTCAAGGCCATGTGCATCCTGCACAAATCCCTTCATCAAACTGGCCCGGCAGTACTGTACCCTCTAATACCGCCGTATGTGCCACTTAGATCCCTACGTTCAGCCTCACTGCACCTGGCAACTAAAGTAAAAATCAAGAGAGCCAGATGGGGCGGCCGCTCTTTCACCTATTCAGCGGCTAAGGCATGGAACTCCCTGCCCCTGTCCCTCAGGAAAAACAGCAACCTGATGTCATTTAGGAGGGATTTGAAAACCCATCTGTTCTCAAAAGCGCACTAATCCCTCCCTGCAGTCGCACACAGAATTCAGTCTCTAGCGCTGCGAGGCCTTCGGGTGGTTATGCGCTATACAAATGGAATTTTCAATTCAATTCAATTCAATGTGCTTTGCCTTTATGCTTGTGTTATACTTCTAAAGGTGCTCATGCTTAGAAGTTTGCTATGCCTAGTATGTTATACTAGAGAGGTTATGTGTCCATGTGTGATCTATGCCTATGGTTATTAGTATTGCGTAGTGAGTACCTACCTGTTGCCAGTGGTTACTGGTTGTGATCTATAATTGTGATTTGGTGTGACAGTTATTCTAAGTGCTAGTTCTACTAAGTGCTGATTCTGACAGTGGCCCACGTAGCCCTGTCCTGGTGTAAACAATCCCTTGTGAATATTGCCCGTGCCAGTTGGCACAATGTACATTGTGTGATTACTATCTGATGTGTTTTGACAATACAAAAGTTATTTTTATATAACCTTGTGTGGAGTTCCTTTTGTGGTGTGCCTAGGATGTTGTTGCTGTTGTGTGCGTGCGCAAATGCTTTACACATTGCCTCTGGGATAAGCCTGTCTGCTCGTGCCAAGCTACCAAGGGGGTGAGCAGGGGTTATCTTGGCGTGTGATTCCCTTGCCCTGACTAGAATGGTGGTTTCTGCCTGGCTTTGGCGTAAGCCTTAGCCAACCAGAAATCCCAGTTCTAACAGAGAGGATCTTTCATCATAAGCCACAGAACTACAAAAATGGATTCAAAAGAAAAAGCATGAGATAAATCAAATGTAAATTTCACCTTAAGAGCGACAATGCTCATCTTCACTAGCTGAGAATGATGTATAACTCCCCAGATGCTAGCTCAGTAGAATTCACATTCTTCATAAAGTATACCCTAAACCAGTGTTTCCCAAACTGGGGTCCGCGGACCCCCAGGGGTCCATGACACATTCCCAGGGGGTCCGTAGGCAGCAGTTTTAAAAGCACAACAAAGTTTCTTGTATAATTAGCAGAGTTCGAGCAACAATAAAAGTGTCAAGATAATGCCAGTGATTAATGTACCTGCTGGAGAGAGAGGAGGGTTTTGTTCAGTGGCAACTTTGACTTAACTAATGTAGCACAGAGGGTTAATGTGCCTACTGCAAAGAACGTGCAACATGCATTTTAAAGAGCAGCTTTTATGTGCATAGGTGCTTGGTTACTGCCTTTGTCACAGAGATTCTTTTGTTACTGTGCACTTATAAGTGACAATCGTAATCTAGCAGAGGGACCTATAAGCTGTCATCAAAGAGCTGCTTGCAAACAGCATGGTATCAGTTTGTAACTTATGTTTTTTCCCAGTCATTCATTTTCCTGATGCTGCTAAAAAGATTTATTTGGGAAGAAATAAATGTTTCATGTTAAAGTCAATGCTAGCCACTGTGTTATGTTCTGAATCCTGAGTTTGTGCTTTTCCAGACCAAGCACACGTTAAAAATGCCTACCAGTATGAATTACATGTGAACACTACACCTTGTAGTCTCCTTTACCTTATGTAACATTTTCTATACACTGATTTACATGTATGATTCATTGTCTCTATATGTGTGTGATGTAAAGTGCTCTGACATGCTACAATAGTATGAGAGATGCTATAAAACAATGGAAATACATGTGACAGAGGGAGTATTCCTTCAATATAAAATACTAAGGGCCAGATGTGCGACCCGTTTGTATATGCGCAAACGGGTTCGCAAACCCGTTTGCGCATGCAAAAAGCTATTGGGCCATGTACATAGTCTATATGGCGAGTCACAATTTTTTTGCGACTTGCTAAATAGGTTTTGCAACTTGCTATTTGGAAGGGGCATTCCCTTCCAAATAGCGAGTCTCAAAACCATGTACAAATGTTTTGTGACTGCAATTGCGGCCGCAAAACACTCCCAATTATCACCTACTTCAAGTAGATAGTAATGCATTCGCAAATGGGAAGGGGTCCCAGGGGACCCCTTCCTCTTTGCAAATGCATGCAAAAATTATTTTTTAAGGGCAGGTTGTGGTCCCAGGGACCACTGCCTGCCCTTAAAAAATTAAACTAAAACATTTCATTTTTTTTTTTTCTTTTTAAATGCATGGAAAACGGGCTACATTTTTTTGACTGCTTTATTTAAACGCAGTCCCAGACATGGTGGTCTGCTGAGCCCAGCAGGCCACCATCCTTGGGAGGTCTGGCATTCCCAATAGGCTTGCAAATTGCAAGAGGCTCATTAATATTAATGAGCCTCGCAATTTGCGACCCATTGGGAATCCCAAACAGTGTTAAACACACTGTTGCACATTTCATTTAGCGACTCGCAATTTGCCACTCGCAATGGGCCGCCAATTGCGAGGCACTAAATAAAATTGTCGTACATCTGGCCCCAAAATCCTTAGTACTTTGAGTATTTGATTGGTTTGCACACGTGTATTTTTAATTACCGTTTTAATATTTGAAATTTAACTCATACAGATTGCTTGGGGGGTCCCTGGCTTCCAGTGGTGATTCAATGGGGGTCCTCAGGAGTCAAAAGTTTGGGAACCACTGCCCTAAACGTTTACTAGATAGGAACCTATTGTTTCTTCATTAACTGGATGTAAATAAAACGTCCTGAAACTCTACATTTAGTGATTGGCAATATATGTTGTGCTTTTTCTTTACTCTTGTAGGCTATGACCAGGAAATATATTTTTGTACACTGCTTTCCAAGACGACACTACAATCATTTACTGGCACAATGGTCTCTCCTTTTCGTTGAGCCCTTCATTTCTCGCTAACACCTAAGTACATTCTTTAAACACGAGTTGATTCAAGAAAATCTCCACATTTTTTAAGTGGTCAGTCCACCACTGGTGAATCTTCTAACAGAATATACTCTGTCACACCACACTGTCCCTGTGGTGGAGGAAATTCCCTGGACGACTCACAACCAGTGGATGGGCTACAATTTCCACTTTTCCCACAATTTAGTGGATTTTATTTTCTTTACAACTGTAAATCAGTGCCATAAGATTGATTGTCATCATGTAATAGACAAAGATGTTCTCATGACATATAATCTTCTCACGCACATTCAAACGTCTCTTGATACTTCCAATACTTTTGAAGTGACCCAGATATGTCCGCACACTTACAGTACTTTGCCAGACAGAATACATTCTGACCCTTTAGACTTATCATTTAACCTCTGGGCATACATCACTCTAATGAATTCCTAACTACGAATCAGTTTATTACCAGGCAGTACGTTTGTGAGGCCCATTCAGCTGCATCCCTACCCTAACATAGAGCTGATAATATACATACAATACAAATGTATATTTAGCTTTACAACTGACATGTAGGAGGCACTGCAAAATATATAGCTGACATTAGAGATTCAAATATATCAAACATATCAGGATCCCAATAAAAATGTCATGAGATAGCCCCAATGCGTAATTTTCTAAAAGTACTAATCAGTTTTTTTAGTTTCATTAAAGGAATCTCTGATACTTGTTCTGAAAAATGTACTCCTTAGTCTAAGAGTATCTTAGTTTTAGAGATAATTTTATGTCCGCAGTTAATTCTTCCAGACTTTTTGCATCAATTTGTCTTTACTGACTCATAGTTACTTATTTCTTGGAAAAGATCTTATTCATTGGTTAATGTGCTTGATTTTTAAAGGCTATGGAAAGTTGCAGATGCTACAGGCACAGGAAAGCTAATGCAACACCCAAGGTCCCAAGCTGGTCCTTCCACCAAGGAGACTCCTGCCTAGAGGTACCACCCTGGCGAAACAGGGCTACGATTAATGCTCATACCGGCTTGCCCCTTTAACACATTTAACAACTAGTACGAATAAGCACACACAAAGAATGCCACAAATCATAGGATCATAAAATAATCATTTAATTGTGCCAGGGAGTAATTCTGATTATAAATGTCAAAACCACCAAGAATCTCATTGAATGGCAGCTGTCAGACAATAAAAGTCCAAGGCTCAAGGTGCTGCTAAACAACTACCATGTACATTTAAGCTTCTTCAGCAAAAGATCACCAGCCTTGACATGACTTTTTTTCAAGCAAAGCAGTAGAAAAAATCTCTCTCAGTCAGAAGAACTCAAATTTCAGGGTTAGCTTAGCAAAATGTGCTTTTCATGCTGCAAGACCGATTTTACTGGAACTCTTCCCCTTTTGTAGGGATCAGGCAGTCAGTCCTCTGCATTTTACAAGCACACAGTGCCCTACTCATGATCTGTGGGAACCAAAATAAACATGCTGTACTTTATCCTCAATAAAGTAGTCTTTTTTAGGTGCTTCAATCTACAAAAGTTATACAAGCTTACGATGGTCCACCTCCATCGTATCACATCCCATGGATGCACATCCGCTCTTTATACTACAGTTATGCAGCTCGCAGTTAAGCAGGGCCCCACCGATCACTCTATCATATAACAGGATGTCCAAGATGCAAATTCCATAGGCTGAAACAAAAATTGCTCGTATTGCATATTTATTTAGTAGGAGTTATATAAGGCTCATTCCACTGGGAGAACATTTCAAACAATTAACAGGTGTCATATCACATACTCGCCATCAGGGCCACATCATCCACTGATCTGTGTCCTCAAACTCAGGTCCAGTGCTCTTTTGTATCAACATGACCTGTTCCTTAAGCTCATGACAAAAAAGGGTCAGCAAACACCTGTGCCAATGGGCCAGCCTAGTCTCCCACAGATGAGGATAAATTATTTTCTGAAGCTGTATAGGGCACTGTTTGTGTAATAGCCAGATCAAAGTTTAAGGCTGACCTGTGTCATCCGTTGTTACATTAGAGGATGCCACAGGTCCATAGACCTTTGCTAATGTGTAAATAAAGAATAATTTTCTATGTAACTATGACCTGCGTTGTTCTGTATCAGAGAAGACTACTTTGGATATTAAACTGCATTTGAATATAATATGCTCTCCTTCACACAAAAGGTTTACGTAGTACTCCCCTAGAGAAAATAAAAAGTTCTCTTGCGAACTCTCATATTAGAGAGATGCCCTACTTCTAGAAAGTAACCCAGGCTGCTCCATGCATAAAAGGCTGTCTGGCTGAAAGAAACATAAAAAAGAACACTTTTTCATCATTTGAGACCCTGTCCCCTTCAGTGTGGAGGGGTTACTCTCAGTGTTTCTGTAGCGGGCCCCTTTTTTCAGAGCACCCCTTGGTAACTATATGTTTAATAAACGTACCAAGGAATCAACCTTTCAAATAGAACTACTCTTAATATGCCAAATGTGTATGTTTGTAAAAGGTCAATTATAATCCTGACACACTGTAAAAGATAGAGTAACTGCAACGTTTACTGGTCACTTCAACCAACCAGACCTCCCATTCTTCGAGGTCCAGATGGAGCAAACCATTCAAGTGCACTAAGCAGGGGGGACGTAAGAATGGAAATGGTGACATTAAAATAGGGAACACAAAGGGAAAATGTAATAATAAAATATATGAAGTTGACACCTGTTTTCCGAATTTCAGAGATACCATTGCCTGCTACCAAGAAAATATATTAGGAGTAAATAAGGCCTAAAGAAAACACGTTCTGTTTTTTCAGCTTTTACAGTCTAGTGTATTACTAGCAAACTGGCAGTACTAATACAAGTTTTAATCAAGGAGGCCACAGATATACCCGGTGAAAGATCTGTGTACACAATTCCCCACCGGTTATACCTTTGCAGACTGTAAAATAGGTAGCGTCTGTCATTTAAAACTAAACATAGTAGGTTTCTTAGCAAAAGAACTAAGAGACTGTAATCCTGCTGGGCGTCAAAAATGGAATACAGTGTAGCCAGGTCTTCTAGGACGACAGAGCACTGTGGCCCAGGTAAGGTGCCTGTTTTTGTGATAACTCTTGTCAAAGAGTTGTGGAGTCCTTGTTCTTGAGTTTGCGCTCTCGGGTACAATTGTGATAATTCTGTTTGAAGGTGAGAAGTACTGGGGCCACAGTTCTGAAGTTTAAAATAGTATGTTTCTTGTTGCACATATATTTGAGGATGATGTTGCATTGAAGCTAGATATGGGTCGACCATGACTATGAGGCTCCTCAATTTCTTCGTTCAAGGAATATAGTGGTCAAGGATGATTGCGTCAGGATGGACCTGTATTTGAGAAGTTCTCGGAAGAAGAATTAAAATTAACTCTGTGCCATCTTCCGGATGAGAGCTACTATTTACAAAAGGGATGTATGACGTTACAACGCATACTTTTACCACGCATACCTTTACAACGCGGTATTTACAACGAATACCGTTACAACGCATAGCGCTTTGGGGTGCTGGATAGTGGTAAGTATAATTTTCTATTCCAACTCCAGTCCCTGTGGACACTAGGGAAGGTGTTGGATAGAAAATTAAACGTATTCCCTATCCTAGAGCGCCCCCCAGCGCAATGCGTTGTAAAGGTATGCGTGGTAATGCCTGCGTTGTAATGGTAGTGCGTTGTAAAAATTTCGTTGTAAACGTTACATACCTTACAAAAGCCTTAATGTTTCCGATTTGAGACAGTTTTCCTCTGAGGCTTATGAGTGGCTCCCACTAATGTAACTTGCTCTTTTATATAGAGTTTCATTCTAACGTTTTCAAGCACTCAAAATAATACTTGTCACTATTACCCAGTTCTACTGGAACTCCTTGTCAGAATTTGAACCAATAACAAACAGATCAATTCACTTATCGGTGTTAAGTGTTGAACTCACTGAGTCATCATACTGGTCTCATCTGAGGGGTATGAGAGAATAGACATTATGGTTAAGTCTGAAGCCTTTATTAGGAGTGTCCTCTTGATCGCAATGGGGCCAAAAACAACAGCTCTGGGCACTATCGTAATTATGAGATCCGCAGGAGCGCCACATCCAGAGATTTAGGGCCAGATGTATGACTGTTTTTTGCGGTCCCAAACAGGAAATCGGCCTGTTAGCGAATGCAAACTAGGTCTACCCAATGTAAAAAAAACCTGTTCTGCGAGTCGGTTACCCAAAATAGGGTTTGCAACTCGCTACTAAGAAGGGGCATTGCCAGGGGCGTCCCTTCCTTATAGTGAGTCGCACTTCATTGTACGATAGTTTTGTAACCGCAATTGCAGTCGCAAAATACTCTCAGTTTACCACTTACTTCAAGTAGGCGGTAAGGCACCTGTAAACGGGAAGGGGTACCCCAGGGGACTCTTTCCCCTTATTTATTATTATTTATTATTTATTATTGAAATTTGTTCAGCGGCGGCTACCCCCGACGGGGGTGTCCCGACGCTATAGACAGCAGAACAGCAAATACCACAAGTGGGCTAGAGGTTGGAAAACAACCATGTCTTCAAGCTGCGCCGGAACAGAGATTCAGATTTGATAAGCCGGAGACTTAGTGGTAGACTGTTCCAGAACTTGGCCGTGACCACCGCAAAAGCTCTACCCCCTTTTCTAGAGCATTGGAAAGGGGGGGGGGAGCAGCTGGCGGAGGTGGTTGAATCTAAGTGTTTGAGATGAGTACACCAGCTTCAGCCTCCGTCTAAGATACCCTGGTCCCCTGCCATTCAGCGCCCTGAAGGACAAGACCAGGGCTTTGAACTGGATGCAGGAGTATACCGGGAGCCAGTGGAGTTTCTTCAGATGCGGGGTTATTGAATGGTGGTAGGGGATGTTACAAATCAGCCTAGCAGCCGCATTCTGTACAATCTGCAACCGGTGGATAAGGTAGGCTGGAGCTCCCACGTATAGGCTGTTGGAATAGTCCAGGTGGGAGGTGATGAGGGCATGAATGATCGTCCTCCGAGAATCCTTGGGGAGATAAGGGAAGATTTTTTTAATCATGAGTAATTTGCCAAAGCATGCGGAGGTGACGTTATTGATTTGGGCCTTATACGACAGTTCGTTGTCAATTAGAAAGCCCAGATTCTGGGGGGATTTAACAGGGGATGGAGGGGGTGTTAAGCTCGGACGACCACCACACAGATGGTAGCAGTGGGGCCTTTTGGTTGAAAAACAGCACCTCGGTTTTATCAGTATTTAGCTTGAGGGTGTTACGGGTGATCCACAATACAATGTTAGAGAGGCAGCGTTTAAAGTTGGATAGGCCGTTGTTAGAGTGATCTCTAAATGAAAATACTAGCTGAGTATCATCAGCGTAGGAGACCACTCTGACCCCGCAGGCTTCTATTACCTTGGCTAGTGGTGATAGGTAAACAGTAAAAAAAAAGGGGGCTAAGTGCTGACCCCTGAGGAACTCTATAGCTCAGGGGGTTTTTGTCATTAGAGACAAAGGGCCGGCACCAGACCTGCTGCGTTCTTCCCGTTAAGAACGATCTTATCCAGGCCAGGGGAGTACCTCGTATCCCTAGGTTATGGAGTCTGTCAAGTAAGATGGTGTGTGAGACGGTATCGAAAGCCACAGACAGATCGAGGAGCACCAGCATGGCTACCTCGCCTCTGTCCACGCACTCGCAAATAGTCTCGGTTACTTCCAACAAAGCAGTCTCCGTACTATACCCGAATCTAAATCCGGATTGCGAGTCGTGGAGGAGTTCTCTGGATTCCAAGTAGTCAGCCAGTTGTTCTTGCACAACTTTTTCCAGTACCTTGGCTGGTTTAGTGAGAAGTGATATAGGCTGGTAGTTGCTGAATACTGCTGGGTCGGCTTCGGCCTTTTTTAAGATGGGGATCAACATGGCCTGCTTCCATATTGTGGGAAACTGGCCTGAGGATAAGGAAGAGTTCCATATTGAGATTAGAGGGGCAGTGATAACCGGAGCAAGGGTGCTAAGAACCTGGGAGGGGACTGTGTCTAATGGCGATCCAGATTTACACCGCCGTATTTTCAGCAGGGCAGTTTCCAGTGAGATTGCTTTAACCACATCAATGCTACAGCACTTCATCCTCTGTGCTGCAGATCCTTATTTCCCATTGTTCATGACGAGCTCAGCTTGTCATGAACAAGCAGTGTACTGCATGACGAGCTGAGCTCGTCATGAGCATGGAAGGGGTTAAAGGCACCGAGCATCTTATCGTGGGGGATTATTGTATCTTGGGCAGGACTCCCAGCCCGACTCACATCGGACTGTTTAAAGGAGGAGAAGATGTTGATGATTTTATTATGAAAAAAATCAGAGAGGCCATCGCAAAACTCTTGGCTAGATTTAATCGTGCTGGCAAGAGCCATCGGTTTAGTGAATTCCTTCACAATTTGAAACAATGTTTTAGCAGAGTTATCCGCAGCATTAATTTTATTAACCAAGAATTCTTTCATTATAGCGCGCTTGACTTTATGAAATGTTATTATCGCAGCTCTGTAGATGGCTTTAGCGAGAGGGTCATAGGTGAGTCGCCAGCAGCGCTCAAGCTTCTTGCAACCACTTCTTTCTTCGCGTAATGCCTGCGAAACCATGGAGCTGGAGGTTTACCTCGAGCCGATGAGAGGGGTTGCATAGGGGCAATAGCATCTATTGCCGAGGAGAGTTGGACATTAAAATTAGCAACATCGGCGTTCAGATCCCCAGAGGGCTGCCAATTCGAATTAGCCAGTATGGGGTCAAGGGCATCACAGGTAACTTTGTACCACTTCCTACTGAGGTCTCTAGCTTTAGTGGAAATGGCCGGTGGCAAGAAGATGGTCAGGTTAAAAGGGATTAAGTAGTGGTCTGACCAGGTAAGGTGTTGAGGGGGCGAAGTGGACATGCCCGACATATTCCTGAATAGGAGGTCCAGAGTATGGCCCGCGCGCTGGGTGGGACCAGGTACCCTCTGATCAAAGTTCATGCCTGCCAGGGTATCCACATGAGAGCTAGCCTTCAAGTATGCGGTGTCATCTACATGCAGACTGAAGTCACCCAGAATAGTAAAATGCGGATGTCTCAATGAGAGGTCTGCAATGGTCGCTAGAAGCTCCGTGAGATAGGATGGCGGTGTGCCGGGGGGGGGTTGTATATCAACACCCCCACTACTATCAGGTGTGTTGCATCAGAAATGCTAAAATACATGGCTTCAATAGGGCCAGTATTTTCCAATTTCCTGGACGTTATCTTGCAGTGAGAGCGATGGATAACAGCGATCCCGCCTCCCAATTTAGCGCCTGGGCGATTAATCCCGACAAAATGGTAATCCGGGGGAATCGCCAGGCTAATATCGGGATTGAATGCGTCTTTGACCCAAGTCTCGGTCAGAAACATCAGGTCCCAGGAGTGAGAGGTCAGGGAGAGCCAAATATCGCCTGCGTGTCGTGGGCGAGATCGACAATTCAGGAGACAGGCTTTAACCACTATTGGAGTTTTATTGAGTTGATCTTCCCTGCCCCCTACGCGAGGTCGTTCAGATAGAGGGGCGAGGGATAATGAGCAATCCTTGCAATTGAAACGGCTAGTTAGCTTCCGGGATGGGTTGCAATGAGTGCTGCTGCAGCATATCCCTGTCCTAAAGGCTAATAATTGAGACCTCGACCAGCCTGTTCGCAACCTTGGGGGGCCACCGGCAGCATGGCTGGCGCTGGTCGCGGAACAGGCGCGGATGGCCGAAGATGGCGCCCGATGCACGCCTCCGCTGCGCGAAGGAAAAGGCATCCCCTTAAGTGCCTGGAGCGCTGACCCCTGACTACACCCTCCCTAAGCCGGAAGTGTTGATTGCCCGCCCTGCCTACCCTCCACAACAATCGGGCAAGCCCGTGGTGGACCGGGGTAGGGGCGGAAGGAATGGAGGTACGGGGAGCCCAGAGCATGATGCAGATATGAAACAACAGAGAGTAATTTTAAAAGTGAAACGGTCAAGGTGGCAATTTAAAAACAACCTGTAGCAGCTATGTGAATGTATGCAAAAAAAAATGCAAGAGCAGACCACTGCCTACTCCAATAAAAAATGAAATAGATGTTTCCTTTTTCATTTTAAATGCATCCTGTGTTCCTTTAAGTAAAACGGGCTGCATTAAAAAAAAACGTCTTCATCTAAAAATCACTGGAAGTGCTAGCTGTTCCCAATGGGGTCGCAAATTGCACCTGCTGCGTGAATATTAATAATGCAGGTCATTTGCGACCCCAATTGGAATCGCAAACAGTGTCTGAGACACTGTTGTAAATAACATTTTGCGAGTCGCACTTCTGGCCCTGAGACTGCTAAACGCCGCAGAAAGTCTGGCCAAACATATTAGCAATTACTGAGAGAATCAGACCTGGAATGACAAATTCCCTGGTAATTCCTCATTTCTTAGTAGACCATAAGTGTCCAACTCATTATGGGCTGGAGTTTCCTCAACTCCAGAGTTACCAGCATCCCTGTTATGAGTAACTCCAGGGTGGAGAAACGCCAGTCCATTTATCGGGCCTCTCACAGTGAAGGCCTGAATGGGGGAAGTGCCGCCAGGGTTAATGGAGAATGGCCACAATAGCTATGGTTCAATGGATAAGTTGTGCAAGGACTGAAGAAGTGCTGCCATGGCAGGGACTAAACAAACAAGTGCAGCTACAGCCAACCTAAGAGCTCTAATCCTTTTTTTATCTTCTATATGGAGCTAGAAAAGCATGAAAACAAAAACATGATGGGTGGGCATTTTGAGCCGTGTATATGTTATTTTAGATTCAGATCAGGAACATTTATATCAACCAATCTTGAAATTCTGACACAAAATAATGATTTGGGAACAAAACAAGAATTTCAGAATATAAATTAATTAATCAACTATTGATTCATCAATAGGAACAAAACAAGAACATTTATCAGAATTATAATTATAGCTCCCAAAAGAGGCAGTCCTTCACATACCAGGCTGAAGAAAGCTGGGTTGCTGGCCTCAAACAGAAACGGTTACATATGGATGAATGAGAGTAACTTTCCATAAGGCAATATTGAAGATGCAAATACCCAAAGTACTGAGTCCTGGCTTCAGAGTTCCTAATCACCCCTTCAGTGGCGGCCCCTCCATAGGGGTGTCGCTCCCCTGCTTTCTCGCAATGCGAGAAGCAGAAACATAAAATGGTAAAACTACCATTTTATGTTTCTGCTTCTCGCACTGCGAGAACGCATTAGTGCCTGGAGTGCCTGGTTGTGGGAAGGTGGATGGGCGGTCCTGCTCGAGGGCAGGGGTGGTAGTGGCTTGCCAAATGTTGTGGGCCCTGACTGCTTTTGCCGGCCCCTGAGCCGACCAAAGCAGTCATGCGCACTCTCCCTTTTCTCTATGTAGGCTGCTTTCATGCAGCCTACAGAGAAAATGGCACGGCTGGGGCGCTCTCCGCTGTGCAAAAAACTGGTACCATGAGGTTGATCACTGGTCCCTGCAGCAGACGCCTACGTCCACTGAGCCACCAGACCCGGCATATACACATCTCTCTCTCTCTCTCTCTCGTTCGTTTTCAGTCTCTCTCTCTGTCTCCCTCCCTCTTCCTCCCTCTCTCTACCTCTCTCTCCCTCGGTCTCTCTGTCTCCCTCACTCTGACTGTCTCACTCCCTCTGTCTCATTCACTCTGACTGTCTCACTCCCTCTCTCCCTCTGTCTCACTCACTCTGACTGTCTCACTCTCTATCTGTCTTCCTCTCTCTGTTTCCCTCTCCCTGTTACCCTCTCCCTCTCTCTGTTTCCCTCTCCCTCATTTTACTTCCCTCTCCCACACTCTATTTCCCTCTCCCTCTCTCTCCTTCCCTCTCTCTTTACTTCCCTCTCCCTCCTTCCCTCTGTCTCCCTCTGTCTCTTTTCCCCTCCCTCACTCTGAGGTCTCCTTCACCCTGAGGTCTCCCTCCCTCGCTCAGTCTCCCTCCCTCCTTCGCTCTGTCTCCCTCCCTCCGTCGCTCTGTCTCCCTCCATCGCTCTGTCTCCCTCCCTCCGTCGCTCTGTCTCCCTCCCTCCCTCTGTCTCCCTCCCTCGCTCTGTCCCTTCGCTCTCCCTCTGTCTCCCTCCCTCTCCCTCGCTCCTCTGTCTCCTCCCCCTCCCTCGCTCTCCCTCGCTCCTCTGTCTCCCTACCTCCCTCGCTCTCCCTCTGTCTCCCTCCCTCGCTCTTCCTCGCTCTCCCTCTGTCTGCCTCTGTCTCTCTCTCTCGCTCTGCCTCGCTCTCCCTTGCTCTGCCTCTGTCTGCCTCCCTCGTTCTCCCTTGCTCTCCCTCGCTCTCCCTTGCTCTCCCTCGCTCTCCCTGTCTTCCTCGCTTTCCCTCAGTCTGCCTCCCTCCCTCGATCTCCCTCTGTCTGCCTCTGTCTACCTCCCTCGCTTTCCCTCAGTCTGCCTCTGTCTCTCTCCCCCTCTACCTCCTCCCTCTCCCTCTTTCACCCTCTTCATCTCACCCTGCCTGTGTGTGCCCTGGCTGAGACAGCTTCCGGGCACACACACACACACACACACAGCCGCACCCGAGCACTTCACAGGTATTTAAAAGACCATTCACATGTTAATAAGGCTTTGTTCACCTCTTAAGCCCCTACAGCTCCACTCGGACTATGGTGGGAATCGCCCACCTCCACAGAGCAGCAGAGTCTCTTGAGTTGCGCTGCCACAGGGGTGTTTGCTGACACACTTATATATATTGAAACACGGGTACGATGTTTGGACGGTCCGCGGGCCGCCAGGAAAGGCTTGCCGGGCCGCTGTGTGCCCGTGGGCCGTACTATGAGTACCCGTGCATTAGAACTACTGCAGAGTGACTTTGTAAACTGAATGAAGTAATTTTATTTCACGCTGCCGCGAAAGCAGCACAGTTACAGCGAATTTTAAATAAGGTGTGGTAAAGAAACACTGTGAGATTCCCCCAAGATAGTGAACGATTGTATAGATATCTACCGGCAACTAAACCAACGTAGTAAAAGTATAAAACTTTTTGTGACGGGTTAGGATAACCTAAAACAGGTTAGGCTACTGTCTGGGCAAAATATTTGGCAGAAACGCGCAAAATCCCATTCGAGAAAGGAATTTTGCACGCGAAACGAAGACGCCAGGGGTTCGAGAAACTCGTCTGCCTCGCCATATTCCCAGCTCAGGGGCTCAGTTCGCCGACTGCCACTAAATGCTCAAACATTCACAAAGTTTCGTAATTCATGACTTTTGTTTGGCGCCTTTTTTTCTCGGTTTCGAACATTCTGCACACCTCAGTTGCTTTGCAACTGCTACTGCAATCCGCAAAATAAAACACAAAAGTCCTCAGATCTATATGTAAATAAAAGTGAATTATGTTTTGGAAAGTTTTCTTTTTTTATGCTGTATATAGTTAGCACAGGTAGTCAAGAGTCTTGTGAAGATTATTTTAACCAAACATGTACAGATTCTGTACCATGAATATGTGAGAACACGTTGCAAAAGTGAAAATGCATCTAAAGTAGGGCAATGTAATCGAGGTGAAAGTATACCGAGGAGTTCAGACCTATGTAAGATGATGAAGGGACAGATGGGGTGAGGGCAAAAGTAACTGTGTAACAGCACATAGGGCGTGATGTCAGATTGGTGGAGGCATATTGGTGGCCGGGACACATGTCACAGGGAGTGAGCGTGCTCTGGACAGTAAAAGGCTCTATAAGAGGGCGCGGCTACCTTAAGGGGTTAAAAGCCTACTAATTGGCAATAGGGGCTAAAAACACCATCCAGGTGAGTTGGCACTGGTGTGTGGGGGTGAGGAGATAAGGGGGGGAGATGACACACAAACGGAGATGTGAGCACTCTAGTGCGAACATAGTAGACAGAGGAGAATACACTACGGTGTGAGGGCACGGGCAGCGAGGAAGGGGCACTGAAAGTTCAATGGCACTCTACGAATTATAAAGCACACCGGAAGACGGGGGCATACTTGTACAGCGTAATCACATATTCTCTTTCCACCATTACAAGGTGCATTTTTCATCCTTTTTACATTTTAAATATTACAAAATGTAAATGTATCTGTTGTGCAGCTGTCCTCGCGCTCTCACTCTTTAAACATGTGAAGGAAAACTGCGGCACTCCCCGGGAAACAAAGGAGCACGCTTAGACTGTACTGCCGCAGTGGTTCCCAAAGTGTGTGCCGCGGCACCCCGGTGCACCGTGATGAGAAGCCAGGGGCGCCGCGCAGGATGTGGGGGGTTTGAAATGCCACCTTCAACACGCATCACAATCGGGCCCTCCGTGGTGCCTGTAAATCAATCGCCGCAGGCTATAGCCAGTCTCTCCCGTTCGCTTGACTTCGAGAACACGCTGCTATCAGAAGAACTGGACCTACTAACATGAATGTTAAAGGATATATAAAGATGAGGAGTTATGGTAAAATACATTCATGTTTGTTCCGGGGCTAAAGCAAAGCAACATTGCGTTACACACTTTCCAAAGTTATTTTATTTGCATGCGTAGTGGAAAGAGTGAAGGTAGTCCACCTCAGGAGGATGAGCAGGCGCGGTTGTAGGACAGTTTTTTCAAGAGATAGGTTGTAAGGAAATCTTGTAGAGTAGGAGCTCGGATCTGACTAGAAAAGGTATTTCATAGGAAGGGCTTAACATCGATTCAATTCCTGACAGCTGTGAACCAGTACGATTTTTTTCTGCTGTTTATTTTGAAAGAATGCAAGATTATGTTTTGTGAGGCATACCACTGCCCTAAAACTTGGACGTAATCTTTCAAACACATAAGCACCATAACATTCAGAACAATGCTCCCTGGGTCCATAGTCTTACACTGCATCTATCCTCCACACACATCCTACAACATTCATAGGGTAAAAATGTACACATTGTTTATGTCTCCCATTGATGAGGTGAAAGACTAAATTGTGGGTGGAGGAAAGATCAATTTAAAGACTAGGCGGGCCAGTGGGCAACTCGCCCTGGCAGGTGACCGGTAAAAACACCTGTCCTGCTACTACAATTTGTCGCTGCCACCACTGTCAGTCTTCCACATCCTGGTGAGCTGACACAAGTCATGCTTCATTAAGGAGGTTGCACATGGCTTGTCCCTTCAGACCTTAAACCACAGTTCTGGGTCGCATTCTATGCTACAGAAAGTTTTTAGCAAACACATATATTTGTGTGTGGTACACTGGGAATAATTTCCAAGAGACGTTGCCTCACTATTCAATTAGAAATAACTTTTAAAAAATTGATAGCATACTTCATTATTTTGTCATTTTTACACATACTAATTCTGTCGGGACAAACATTCCACCTCATTACTACCAGTTAAACAGCCAAATACATAAATAAGCCATTGAAAGACCTTTGCCAAGTGTCTTTCCACACGTGGGAACACTTATTGCCACATTTTTAGTACCTTTTGATCTGTTTGAGGTAGAAACTATGTTTTGTTAACATCTGCAGACTATGCAGCAGATGGTGAATTATGCAGCTCATCCTTAATTTTGCAAAAAACAGCAGCTTCAGCAAAATCACATTATTCCAGCGGCGCTTTTGAAAACACAAACTCATGCAGCTAGTAGTATGACATGTGAAGTACTCCTACATTTATGTAAATGCAGGGCTTTAAGTGGGATGAAAAAAATGGGGGGGGTCTCAAAGGGACGTGGCCAATTGTAACGCGGGCGGGAGGAATGGGCAAGATACGGGTCTTGGTTATTGAAGGCTTTATTGAGGCGTACAGGTAGTCTGTGCAGGTTTTCCTAAGGAGAAGAGAACGCCTGTGAGATCTGCTACTACGCTCCGCTCCACACTCGATCTTTCTCTCCGGTCTCCTCCTACACTCTGGGTGAACAAGCACACCCGGCTGTTCCCTGCTTACGCATTTGACGTGGCGGCCTCGTCATCAGGCTCCACCCACTCGTCCAAGTGCATGGAATTAAAGGGCCAGTGGATCACCTCACCGTCGTAGGGGCTCACACTGTAGTCCATCGAGGGAAGTTCGTGCTGTGAAGGGCAAACAAGAGGGGAGGGATATTGTGAGTACTCCGATGGAGCAGCCGCTCCGTTACACCGATGTAATAAAGGGCGTGGCTTAAAACACTTAAGCAAAAAATCTGTGCTTAGCATAATTTACTGCCTGACCCACCGGTAAAAAAATGGTGGGAAGCCACATTCAACTGCCAATTTGGTCAAGGGAGCCACGGGTCAAAAAAGTTTGGGAACCACTGGCCTACAGGTATGTAGCTGGTATAGTGTCTGTCCTTTGGAATTGCGATCAGGCTTTATTTTAGTGTATTGTCTGTACTCTGTGTGTGTTGCTTAGGTATGTGTTTAGTAGAAGTTTAGTATAAGTTTCTTCAAGAGTGTAAGTTTCGTGTCAATGTCAGGATCGAATTGACTGCTGCCCATAAGCAAGGGAGGCCAAAAATCCGTGGTGGGTGAGCTGTGGCAGATACCACGGCGAGATATCATGTAGTTAGAGCATCAGTTGATAACATGTAACGCCACCAGGTAGAATTTTCTGCAGATATTAAACTATCAGTGATTCCGTCACTTTGAGGCCAGGTAGAGTGGCTGTCCTTTTCCTCAGACATGGGTGATGGGGTCTTGCAGTAGCAGAACGAGTCGTTGGCGGTGCTGGGGAACCACCAGAGGCCAGTCCACAAGTCGCCACGGTAGTGGCGAGGAGAATGAGGAGGAGAACGTGGATCTGGCACAGGTACTGGCTTATCTCATGCGCAGGTAAATCCTCTTGTGTGAACTGTCTCACACTGACAATGTGGTACAATAATATTATTTCACAACAGGTTGGAGCAGGGAAGGGCTATGTAGCATAGTCCAAACTGCACTTTTAAAGTCACACTGCTGTGTGCGCACAGTCCTAGATTATACAGTTGTAACTGTGTCAGACTCTGGTCAGTCTGTTATAGCTTTATGACCCCGGGGCATTATCTGGCAACAGCAGGTCCTGGGATGTATACTGTAATAACCTGCCAGTCATCTTTGTCATAACCACTCAGTACTGGTTTGGACCCGAATATGTCTTCTTAATCTATAGCGTTCTGCAGACGTTCCTACGCCGAAGTCGCCCGAATGGATCTGCGAGTAGGGTTTCATGCCACCATTCGCACAGAGTGTCTTACCTCATCCCTTGCACTATCACTTAACACCTCTATTGCTCTAATCTAAACCCAACCGCTAAACATAACTTTATCGCCAACCTTATTCCTGTTAAAAAAAGAAAGTATGGGTGGGACCGTAGCCCCAGATGATTAACGTCTCTGTGTGCACAGGAAACTACGGAGGCAAAAAACACACACATGCTAATGCATCTCAAGATATTGCGAAAAGGTGATCCAGGTATGTAGTTACGAAAAGTGGTATTCCTTTTTTAACGTAGAGGGCCCTCACTCTCAAAATGTGGTTTTCCAAACCAGTTATTCATAAAAATGCTATATTTGGATCCCCCTTTTTTTCAACAATTTGCGGTAAATATGTTGTGTAAAACCGACCATTTGAATCTTCTTTTTTCAAACTTTTCTAGCAGGGGGAGGACCCCCACCCCCTGCACCCTCCTTTTTCAGTTCGGGCTCGCTTATTACATTAGGGTACAACATTTTTCGCCTCACCACTTTTAAAATCCTCCAGCCGCCCATGTGAATCCCATGACATCTAGTAAAAATGTGTTAATGTTCCAGACGCAGATTGGGTCAAACAAGAAAATTCTCACCTTTGTTCTTGCCCGCCAGCTTGTTCATCAGGTAGGACTTTCCAGTACGATAGAGCCCCACAACGGCCACCACTACCACGTGATGAGTGATCTTGTCCAAAATCTCTATGGCGTCTCGTTTCAGTACAAGTTCTCCTTCTGCTGTGTTTTCAATGAGGCACACAGGAGCTGGCATACTGACCTGGGCAGCCATTATTTCTTACAGAGAAGGTACTGAATGGACCAGATGATGATGATGCAGGACACTGTTTTGGGATCTGTCAAGAAAAGGAAGCATTATTATAATAAGCAATATTGTGACTGAACAAACAGCACTGTGAGTTAGCTACGAGTGTGCATGTATGTAATAAACAGGGAACTAAAGGATTCTTCAATATATTAACCCACAGGCTGCACTGAATCCTAGGGGCGCTTCTACGACATTGCCTGCATCCTACTAGCATACCTGCCAACTTACAAATTAATGCCACCATGTGGGGCGGCCGGGGCATTGAAGGGGGTGGGGCCTCATGCCAAGAGCTAGGGGGTTGGTACTCTGCCCCTCACCAACCTCCCAACACCCATCCCTACGTGCCTCTCCCAGAAAAATAAAAAACAAAGGGTCATTGAGGCTTCCACCGAGGTCCTTATGTGTTTTCACGCCTCTAAAAGTGTTTTCCAGCTCATTTTTGTCTGCCAACGTGTGATTTCAGGTCCACACCAGGTGACTGTGTGAAGGGAGCCAAAATTGTATGACACACGGTGCCATTGAGTGAGTTGGCAGGTATGTACTAGCGAAACCTACAAATTCATGCTGTTATGGTTACAGTTTTGCTTGCAACAAAGGTTTCCATACATGTTCCTTTCAGATCAGAGGCATGGCTTTATGCCAAACAGTTCCTTTATCAGTCCAATGTTGGTGGGGGGTCGCTACTTTTTCACCCGCCAAAGAAAACCGTGTTTGCCTATTTATCAGATGGTTTGAGCTCTGTCTTTACAGTTTCAGCTGATCACAGATGTTACAATGGAGGCAGAACTAAAAGAGTGTGGTATTTACTGTGACATGGGGAGTTTGCCACCAGAATCTCCTAGTTATTTATTGCCCCTGAACTCAGAATAGGTGCAGTTTATCACACATAGTCTGAAGCCACGAGGAGTTTCATTTTAACAAGTGTACTAATCAGAATCCACCCCTCCGAAAGTCAATAAGCAACAAAGATGCCATTCAATTTTTCTTTTATCTTGACACATTTCCTGTCTGTTCAAGGAAAGAGATCACATGTCAGTTTGTTTTTTTACTAAATGCTGCTTGGAAAATGGAGTTTATTTTTCTTTCTCTTATTACAGTGAGCATTTTTTGTCAAGTGAGTTGCCTGAAAATGTCAGTTTCTTTTCTAATACATAACATGTAAATAGCCTGTAAATGAATAGTTGAAAAATTCAAAACATCAGGTATTTAGACAGCACATTTTTTTGCAATTAAGAACTGTGATGCAAAGATTTAAATAGGAGCAAAACAAACCAGAAGCTTTACTTGGTGATGTGCAAGTGACACATATTTGCAGAAACTCGATTCTCAGGTGTGAGAAAGTGCCCTCTTTCTTGCATGGTATGCCCCCACTTTTTGATGAATTGCTGATGTGCTTTGACTGAGTGTGTCCTGGGCTCCTGTCACTCAGGTACCCAGGGCCTGTGTCCCTTCCCTAAAACTGCATTGAAGCCTAAACCCAATTGGCATCTCCGGCGAGAGGTAAGCCCCTGGTAAATGGCACCACAGGTACCCAGGGCACTGTGACCAGAGAAGGTCCCTAAGGGCTGCAGCACCTATTGAGCCACCCTTAGAGGCCCTCTACCCTGACACACACACACACTGCCTTTGTAAGCTGCGTGTCTTGGTGCAGAACAAAGTGAAGAGTCGACATGGCACACATCCCTGTGTGCCATGCCCACAAACCACTGCCTTGGCATCCATCAGTCAACCCTCTAGCTGGGTGCCCTATGCCAGTGGTGAGGGTACAGGTGCATGAACCCTGTACCCCTACAGTACCAAGGTCCATTCCTGGCCACTGTAAGTGCAGTTCTGCCATTAAGAGTATATGGTGCTGGGAATTTGTCATCACGAACTCCTCAGCACCATAATGTCTATACTGAAGACTGAGAAGTTTTGTATCAAACTTCTCAGCACATTAAACCCACATTAATGCCAGTGTGGGATTTAATGTAAAATGCATGACAAAGGGCATCTTAGAGATGCCCCCTGAAACTCGACCAATTCCCAATGACCTGACTGAGTGACTACCGAGGCTGCCACCACCAGACATGTTTCTGGACCCCTGGGTCGAGAGCCTGCCGCTCTCGGGGGCCTGAAACAATGCACATCCTGGGACGAGGTGCCAAGCCTCCTCCCCCAGAATGGGCAGGGTTTACGAAGGAGAAGCTTCAAAGGCATACCATACCGCCTTTGTTAGCCTCTCCAGACCACTTGCTGTACTCCGCAACTGGTCCCCACAGGTTCTACCCCCCTTTGGGCGGGAGACCCGGCGGGAGAAACAAAGTGAGGAGGAGAGGTGTGCCCACCTCTGCCAACTCCACCCCTAAGGTGGGGGAGGTGAGGTGAAGCGCAACCTTGAATCCCCGCTATTTTGAAGATGGGGGGACCCAGCCAACCACGGACAGGCTCCTTCCCATCTCCCACTGGAGAATGCCAGAATAGGGGGTGAACCCATCCCAGGGAAGGGACCCATTGGTCCCTGCCCTTTACCTACTGTAATGCCCTTAAATGTAGTATTTAGGGGGACCCTGAACCTCCTTCCTCAGATCCAGCAACCACAAGAAATGAAGAATGAGAAAAAGGACGAAAAGCTGTGCAGAGCTAACAAGAGGATGACGACCACTGACTTGGCCCCAGCCCTACAGGACTGTCTCCCCTCAAACCTTCTCCTACAAAACCCTAGTGTGTCCAATGGTGAGCAACCTCAAAAACCCCGGAGGACCTGCCTGCATTCACTTTCCAAGCGGTTTCTCCCGTGAACATCGGACGTGATTGTACTGCAGCCAGCAACCGCAAATCCAGCCCACTCTAACCCCGCCCAGCCCGGCCCGAGTTTGAGTGAACAAACACAACAAGAAGGTCCCCCTGGTGATCCTGACCCGAGATCTGGTGACCCCTGACCTGCCTCAAACCTCCAGACGAAGCCTGCAGCCTCAATCCAGAGGACCCCACGTACTGCGACCAGAGCAGGTAAAAAAATCCGATATCCCAAGGCACCCTTGCACCCGACGCCCCACTGCCTTGTGTGCCCAACCCAGTGGCGCCTAACCATCCCTCTACATCACTACTTACCCCTCGAAGTGTTGGTCGCTCCAGGAAGATCCTCGTCCCCAGCCTGCAGTGTTTCTATGTCCCGAAGAATCTCCATTGAAATCAACAGGGCACCGGATCTCAAAACAGCCCCTGCACCCGGCCGCACTAGTGCCGCTGAGGGTGCCCGTTTTGTGATAACTTGGTCCCAAACCTGCACTGAGCTTAACCCTATGAGCTTTGCTCCCGCAACCAAGTGGCCTGCTTGCCAGCAGCCACCAACCGGAGTCCCCCTATCCTCTATAGGATAACTTTGGGCCTCAACACTCTGCACCCGGCTGCCCGAGTGCCGCTGAGGGTGCAACAACAGTGCATCACTGACCCTGGTAGACCCCTGAGTCGAACCCCAGGACCCTAACTCCATAGACCAATTACCTACCTGGAAACCGATAACCACTTTTTTCTCATCGAATAACACTGACACTTTTTCTCCCAAAAAGTTACTAAGTGTCGACTTTTGAAAACTACAAATTTTCCTTAAAAATCAGCCGAATAACAACCATGCATTTAGGATCCTGTCCTGTGTTAGCAAAAGTAATCTGAAAAGTAATTAACTGCATTTTACTTAAAAAGCCCATTTATTTGAATGTACTATTCCTGCAATGTGTTGCAAACTGCTCACTTAAAACTATAACCAAAACCAGTACAAGTTACACTGCAATTTTGAACTGTGTTCATACAAGTAATTTATTACTGAAAAGTATTTTTATGCTTACCTGTACCAGGCTTGCTTGGTTCTAGAAATAAAACAATAGTCAATGCAAGGACACAAACCATGGGTGCACTTATGAGACTTTCTTTAATAATTGGGCCCCTAATTTGATCTGGCGTTGACTATGACCTTTTGTGTTTATTACAATTCTGTCTCTGTATCGGCTGGCTTCACTGTGAGTGACAGCATTCTGCTCTTTCACAAGGAGCATATCTGCACACAAAGTAGTTTTGTTCAGTGCAAGTAACTACTGTAACAGTGTGTGATTTTTTAGACCAAAAACAGTTTTTGCTTTTGCCAATGTTTATTATAATGGTGAGGGCCCAGCAGCTCCCACACCAATAAAGTTTTGCAAAAACCATGCCAAAACAAGTCACACATTGACAAAACTAAAAAGCTGACCACCAATTTCAGCCATATTGGCTTTGACAATGCTTGTTTATTTTTGTTTCCCATAATCTTATCGAAACTGGTTACACTGATTCTCCATTATGAATATTTTTTGGGAAATACTAGCATGCATCAACACGCTACTAAATGATACAGCAAAGAAATTGTACTTGAAATTTTACAGTACTATAGCAAAATGTTTTTTTCCTGCTTTCATTTTTTTATGAACATTTTATATTGAAAGCAAAGAATCATCAATCTTGTTTTCAAGCTTCTGCAAATATTTGCATCAAGTCAGAGAGCATTATGGGAGCATTATACATAGCCTCATGTTGCTAATCTTTGAAAACGTGCGTACACATTTTTATACTGAAACCACTGTCAGAAGTGCAGTCAGAGCGTACAACATTTACTTAGAGTGCTCACCCTAATAATAAAGGCTTACAACTAATGAATCATAAATACAAGTTTGAACAGCATTATCATATGGCCAATAATATTATCTTAACTGCAGACAGTGCCCTTCCCTGATCCATAAGAAATCTTTTTAATAAAAACTTTTTAATGCATTTCCCTGTTGTATTACATTTACTATAATAGGCCAATAGGGTCCGGGGTCTTTTGACTGAGTGTGTATAGCTGGCGAACTGTGTCGTGTAAGAGATATGAGAGAATACTAGGAGTTATTGTGAGTTTTCTGATCTTCCCAAGAGAATTTCACAATTTTTATTTACCTGTGGTACCCCTTCTCTTGGCCAGTGGGGTCGCTCCCTTTTTTTCAAGCCACCCTGAGTGACCCAAGTAAACAGGCGACAGCAGGACTGACACTGCAGAAGCAGTGCCAACTGTACAAACTCAACTTTACCCTCACCATGTGTGGCTAGTTCAAAGCACTATTTTTAATATATTCCAGTCACCTCTAATGAAAGCCTCCTGGGCCCAGACGGCAGGCTGCATAATATAAAAGGTGAGGACATAAGTGCAAGCTCAAATGTCCCTATAGTAGCTTTTTCCATTAAGGGCTACTATTAGTGATCATCGGTCCATAGGGTAACATGGGGTGGCACCCGGTTAACCTAGAAGCTGCCAGCTCCATTATGTTACAGCCGAAGTATGTAATGTTTGGTATCAAGCAACTTGCCTCATCACCCCTGACATGATTCTCATGTCAGAGTCGATATGGAAGGCACCCAAGTTCCTACCTTAGAGGTTGCCTAAATTGAAAGCTGCAGGCTTTCCTGTGCTCTGGCTGGCAGCCAACAGCTTCTGCCACCAAGACAAGAATCTGGACCTCTGCTAGGAGGTGCAAACTCTCCCAGGAGTCAGTAGCAGTGGCCTGGCAGGACGGCTAGTGAAGTGGCACATCAAGGTGGTGAACTTCAAATCTTACACTGCCTCTGATATTCATCCAGGCTGCCATCCCAGAGGAGGAATCAGCCTTTCCTCTGCACAAGGCACATTTGTATTTGGACGGGGGGGAAATTGTGTAGTCAGGAGACGTACACCCTCAGAAGGCTAGCCACACCCTAGGGTGGGTTACCTGGATTGTACAGCTAAGGAACGTTCCTGCCATTTTTCGAAGTGGTAGAATAGAGGGTTGTGGGTAAAAAAGGTATCACACTCCCCGATGTGGTCACTTCAAAGGCAGATTAGCAGCTGGAGCTAGTAGCCTATTGCCCACTTGCACCAACACCTCTAAATCTAGGACATAAGGCACTCTCCTGGCACCTGACCCTCAGTTCTGATTTAAATTGCAAAAGTGGACAGAAAAGAAGACCGCGTCTGCGACAACAGGACCTGCAAAAAAAAACAAAGGCTTGACACTTTGCATCTAAGGCAAGCATTCTGATACTGCATGACTGTGACTCGTCCCGGACCAACAATCAGTTCCCCCGGATACAGGGACCCATTTGAGAGCCAAAGGCAAAACCAGACTCCCTTGGACTAGTTGCACTAGTCACCTGCAGTCCGCAGTTAACCAACGTAACAAAGAATCGCTGGCCATCAGACCCTCTGAGGACAGGCCCAAAAGTAGATGGTCCAGTGAATTGAGGGAAATGTAGTCCTGACCTACAGCAAGTTTCAGGTAACTACCATTTTCCCCTCACCTCTGGACATCGAAAACAGCTTGCTGACCTTACCGCTGCCAAGGCTTGTTGGTGGTCAGTCCGGCAACCACCACCTTCACTCGACATGAGGGAACTCCACAGCACCTTCACTGCCCACAGCAATGGCCCCGTTGTCGACTTTTTATACCCGTTTCCATACCCGCCCTGTTTAAGTGGTAAAACCAGCTCCTCTGAGGCTCCCCTGTCAGCACCAAGGATAGCCAGGAAAACCATAAATAAAACTGACTGTCATGGCTTCATCCTAGGACCCATATCACCTTAAACCCAAGTGGGTTCCACACAACTCGACCTGCAAGTGACTGATCGTCACTAGTGCTTTTTTAGGTCGAGCCTGTAGCGAGACTTTTTGTAAGGGGCTTTGAAAAGCTCACCACACGCTTGTGCGTGTGGTTTTGTTTTCGTCACAGGCTACTGGCTTTTGCATGCGTCTTTCTGAGAAAGGCAGCACGCAGTTGGGCAAAGGCAGGCGCATGTCCTGCCTTTGCTCCGCCCACGGCCTATTGCTTGCGGTTAACCGCACAGGCCACATCTGTTTTCAATTATCGTGCACAGTTACGTGGGCGCGATAATGCAAAACAGATGTCTCGCTGTGGTGTACGCACGCGCACCACTCTCGTGCTTGTTTTGATAAACTGCACTCCTTTTCAGGCACACCAGATGCCATAGGCTTTACTTCGAAAGACCACTAGATGGCGCTTTTGCACTACGCCCAAGCAGTTCTGTGCCAGCTTACCCCGCAACTCCCCTTTGCCGAGTACCTGGATTCAATTAGAAATAACACTCTAAATGCTGGTAAAAGTTAACAATACTCCCTAAATAAAAGCCGAGCTTTAATTGTGGTGTCTGTGTCGATACTATTGATCTGGTACGCCAGCATGGCTCTGCTACCGCAAGATAAGGCTGCTCTTAATTTAACCCTTTAACCGAGGCGGAATTGCGAAATAAAAGGTGGGCGTGGTTCGGACGGCCCCCGGCCGTCCTCCGCACACGCCCACCGTAACGTCGGACGCCCCCCGGCCGTCCGACGCATCCAAGGGGTTAAACTGTCCGGACAGCCTGCATATGCATCAACAAACCAGGCGTGTGAGTTCTTGACTGTGTGCAGACTTCTACAGACAAACATACATTTTTCTTAACATTTCCTCCCAATTGTTGAAGCTGGTTTAATTCGAAGACGTCGATGCAGCTACAGCAACAGGCAGATTATGAAACATAATAAACCAGCCCATCAGAAAAGATCACTGTATCCTTGCCAAAACAAGCAATCGTATTAGGAAATAAGCTGGAAACAGAGCCCAACGTGTTGTCTACAGTGGCAGGGGCGGCCTTAGGCATGTGCAAGCTGTGCACCGGCACAGGGCCACCAAACCCCAGGGGCCTCCACGCCAATATATATCCTTAATATAATAATCCTCTGAGGATGGATACATATTTGCGTGGCGGCCCCTGGCAGGGATCTGGTGGCCTCCGGCTCTGTTCCACTTCCTAACACCCTGACTCCCCCTCCTGAGCTTCGGGGAGCTCCGCCCCACCCAGACCCCCTCTTCTGGGGCCCCCTACCTACGCTCCCTGCCCAGGACCACCATGAGCCTAGAGCCGCCCCTGACAGTGGCACCGGAAGGGCAGAGAAGGGCACGGGCCATCCAGGGTGTGAGGAGAGCCAAGCGGGCCGGACACAGCTCTGTACACCCCGGGCTACAGCTGCCTGACAGACGGCTTGGAAGAAGGCCAGACCTCGCTCTCTGCTGCCAGCAAGCCTGGGGTCAAATTTTAGATTGCCCTTGAAGTGCTGATTAAAATGGCCTTCCCAAACCGCTTTCAGATGTGATGAAGTCTTTGATAAGGAGATTACTGTATCCCTTCTCGCCTGTAGTCTCTGCAGGCCTGTTCTGCCAACCCCAGGCACCCACTACACAGCTCTTAAGACTCCAGTTTGGGCCAACTCGATACCTTCCTGTGGGAAGGAATGTACACTTGACAGCACACCTACTGAACAACCTGACTCTTCTATAGTTTTAGACCACGGGGTACTCACGTTTTCTTAACAGATGAGCCCATTACATAACTTATTCCCATATTATTGACCACAGAAGGATGAACGTATTAATGTGGCCTGCACTAACTAACTTGCTGCCAGTAGATCACCTGGGAGGGAGACCCCACTACACCTGGGTCATACACACAATAATTAGAGGTCTGGTAAAGACAGGCACTGCCCTCCCAGGGTGCAAGTAGTTTAGCTATAATAAGTCGCCTTTGTGATCCTAATATGTGTTCAACATTTGAGTATTGTATCATCTGTTAAGGTGATCAATGCTCCTTGTGTCCGATCCACGCTATTCAAATACAAACACTAAAATGAACCGTGAAGTGAAAAAAATCAAAAGGAAATGCAAGCAGGTGCCTTTTACCCGATGAGCGTCGAGCAGAGGTAATTCAATTGGGAACCTCACTCTCTGCAAGGCCCACTGCTAATGTGTGATTCTGCAGCCACAGCATTTGCAGCATAATTATGATTAGCCGCATTTGCGGCATAATCTTCATCTGTTGCATAAATTGCACATTTTAATATGCAAAAAAACAAGTTTCTATCTTAAATGGATGAGATGTTACTGAAAACGCAGTGACAGGTGTTGCCGCACAGTTCAACGCCCTGTGCAAAGGTTGACGGGGGCCTCTTTAAGTTCTTTATTGCTGTTGTTGAGTGTTAAACAGTTACTAATGAAGTGAGGCCTTTGCCCAGAAAGAGTAAACTTGTAAAAATGACAGAAGTCATACTAATACAGAATGCTGCCTAGTTTGCCTTTAATGCCACATAGTTTAGTAAACCCTGCTACATAATGTGGTACTTTCCTGTGTCGTAAATCCAGAGGCCATGCAAGAGGGCAACAGTGACAGAGGCGAAATAAACTGGGTCAGCTGGCACCAGCCAGAGCCGTTTCCCGCTCACTCGGCGAACAGGGCCTGATTGCACCACTGCCCGGCTTCCTCATTTTGTAGTAGGCCGTTGTGAAACCGGTCGGCTTTGTGTTTTCTGTTCCTGATTTGTTAATATTACATAAATGGAAGGGGTGGGGTTAGCTTAGCAGTCACTAGGGGTCTCTGTGCTCTGCTTGCCACTTGCTCTTGCGAGCCCAGCACCAAGATAGTTTCCCTCCCTCACCTCAGCCAGGCGAGGTGGGAAGGGCCAGCTCCTCCCCCCTCCGGTACATTTCTTAAGAACCACAACACCCACCCTACAGGGCTGGAGTGCACACACACCGGTGTAACCAGTGGCATGTGCACTCTCTGAAGCGTCAAAAGGTTAGAAGGTGTTTTCGCCATTCTCTTGGCCCGTGGCCTAGTCAGGGCACAAGTCCTAAACAAGCATTGAGATAGCCAATAGGCCTCGCCTTTGGGACCTTATAAGTGTTTAGCCATGCAACCGTTAATGTTGTTGCAGTAAGGATATTGTGCTGCATAACTAAATACTTATAAGGTCCCAAAGGCGGGACCTATTGGCTATGCCAATGCTTGTTTACAATTGATCACAATGCTAAGGTTTTCCAGTATTGATTTGCATGGATCTGTTTTTGCTTCTAAAACCCATAACTCTAGTTATACACATCCGATTGACTTTGTTTTGGTATCTAAATTTATACAAAAATCTGCTTTTATTTTTATAGATTGGTGTCAGATTTTTTTTTTGAGTCCCGACAATTACTTAACGTTCATGTTGGTTCTCTGAACACATGTTCCTCTAGTAAAGTCTGACTGCTCTTTGCCACACTACCAGGATTGAGCTGAGGATTTATTATTGTAAATTCAAGGACCATCTTTGGGGCATTGAGAGAGTATTACATAGCGAAGCCTAACCAGCTTTACTACATGGTATTTTACTTTCGTACACCACTTCATTAAAATGCTATTAGGTACGGAAATATATTTCTATTTTTCTATTTTTTTTAAGTGTACAGAGTACCGAGCTAGTACCTAGGAACTACCATGTTTTTAAAGAAATTTACTTTTTTTCAATTCTTTTTAGTTGGATGCTAATTCCTCTGTATTTCTGTAGTACTCCAAACACATTTTTATGAAGAATTAAATATATAAAAAGTTTAAAATTACACCGTAGAACACTATATTTCTGAAATATAGTTTCTTTCAGTATTTTATTTTGTCACTTTTTTAAATATATTTAGTGTGGTAAAAAAGATAGCAACTATCTATCACATTTCCCCACCTTTCACCAGTTTAAGTGGTAATAAGTAGGAGAAAACTATAAAACCTAATACTTAGCAATATCTAAGCCACTCACCCAGAACACAGGGAAAGTGACTTTAAAACAACGTGGCTTCCAGTGAAGGCAGTCATTAACCAATCACATAATGAGATGTCATCGTCATATATCACTGTGTTTTGTGAAATCACCAGGGTCCGGTGTAAAATATTTCTTTAAGGGCCCCCTCCCCAAGCCTCTGCGAGGCCCTAAAGACCACATCCCCTGAGGCCGATGTGTAAATGGGGGGAGGGGGACACGTGTTAACACAACATTACTTCACATTAAAAAAAGCCCTAGAAATTCAATGAATAAAGCAAAAGTTAAAGTGACGCTATAGTCGGGTGAGAATTTTAGAAAGAACGGATGAGGGACAGAATGCTGAACAAATCAAACATAACCCCCCAGTCACAGATCTGGGTTTAATCCAATGTTTATTTGCGTAACATGCCATCCCAGTTTGGACCCAGCCATATGCAAACCTATCTTGACCCTGCTCCCCATGGGAACAGTCCAGCCCGAACCGCCAGGCCAGGTCCTCCCTGGACAAATATCCTGGGACCAGTTTCAGGTTATCACCCCTCATCAGCCAGGTTAGCTTGAATCCAGTGGCACAGCGAGCATTAGACCCATATCTGGGTATACCACACCCACTTAGGGAGATAAAAGCAAACGGAACAGATGATGGACGGAGTGCTGAACAAATCAAACATGAACCCCAGTCACTCGTCTGTGAATAACCCATTGTTTTTTTGCTCACCAGACCACCCCAGTTCAGACATATGCAAAATGAGCTTTCCTGCTCGCCATGGGCACAGTCCAGCCCGAACTGCCAAGCCAGGTCCTCCCTGGATCGGAAACCAGTATCCTGGAACCGGTTCCGGGGTTCCACCCCTCATCACCAAGGCTAGCTAGAATCCAGTGGCACAGTGAGAACTGGACCCACGTCTGGGCATATTCTTACCACTTAGGGTGACAAAAGCAAAAAGAACAGATGATGGACGGAATGCTGAACAAACCAAACATTCACCCTCAGTCACAGATCTGGGTTTAATCCTAAGTTTTTTTGCTCACCACGCCACCCCAGTTTAGACCCTGCCATATTTACCCTGCTCCCCATGGTAATTTCAGAGACAATATAATTTTTTTAACGTACAAAACCACTTACATTCAACAATTACATCGTAAGTATAACTTGTGCTCTAAGGTAACTCGTGCTCTGGCCATGCACTGCTAATTACGCCAAATATTACATCACTCATGACATCATTGATAATATCACCGCACCATCTGCATTTAAATTAATTATGAAAAAAACTGTGCAATGAGGGGGAGCGAGTCATAGTTACTTGAGATTACTATAACTGGTAAATTTCAGTGGTTTGTCACTGAAATGCTCTCCTAACTATAACGTTACTTTAACCTTTGTTTTTTTCAGCAGATTTATATTTATATGTCATGACATGCAAGACAATTTTGCGGCCAACAATGAACGAAACTTAGAAATAAAAGACATAAGCATGGTTCCCTCTAATTTGTCCCTGTGTGTGGTAGTGAATCGTCTCTGGGTACAGCAACCAAGGCAATGTGCATCGAAGACATGCGATAACACGCTTAGCAAGTAAGTGGGATACCAGAATCAGTGGTATTTGCCGGAGGTGAGATTACCCAACATTTAACCCAAAATGACACCTCAGGGTTTAACTATTTTCTGACCCAAAACCCACCTCCTCCCCCCCCCTCTCAGCAGTCAACAATTGATGAGCTGACAGAGTGAAGGAATGAGTAGGAGTGGACCCTACATAAAGATATCAGACCGCTTAGCATACATTGTATTGTATAGCAGTTACGTGTGTATACCACTTACTAACCCTATCGAGGTGTTGAAGAGCTTTTTGCTCGGCAGCACACTGCTCTAAGAACCCACATAATTGGTTAATCCAGTGGTTATTGGTTATTGTTCATACTGGGTTTAGTCTTGTTCTTTCAAGGAGACGATTCAATGTATTTACCCCAGTGCCTTTGAGGAGGATTAAAATTACTAGCATTTATGAGTTATCATTATTGGAAAGTATGTGAGTTAATATGAATGGTCGGGGGATTAATGGATGAGTTCGAGCGATTGCAGATTAGGCATTGTTAACTTGCAGGGGTTGTTATGTTTGAGATGAGGTGTGGCAGTTAGTACACATACAATTATAGAGAATAAGGCAAACATACACGCAACTTAAAGTAGGCCTTACTCAGAGAGGAGGCATGAAGAGGATGCAAAATAGGTGAGTGCCATGCAAAGAAACCAAAGGTGCGGCGACAATCTGAAGTTTTAAGTCAAGATCGAAATGTTCATGCAGGGTTTCAGGCACATATAGCAAACTTATGAGGTAGGATGCTCTTTGGGGATGCTAAAATGTAGAAAGGAACATCTTTATTTGCATGTGAGAGTCCTATATTTGCCACTTTTCATTGGTAATAAAATCAGGTACACAGTCTGTCCCTTGCTAGGCTTCTGCTAAACTACTGCGTCAACATGGACAGCTGATCAGCTCCAGGATTGGAAGTGTAAAGTAATTGCTGATCACTTGTACAAGGACATATCAATATCTTTAGGCTGCCGTAGAATGACACAGTAACCTGATGATCAAAGCAACATGAGAGAATAAACAGGATAAATAATTCAAACATTGAAAGGAGATTGTGCAAATGCCCATGTCTTCTGAAGTGTACCCTTAACAGTTGACGAACAAAAGCTTTGCCCATGTACCAAAGCAAAGCATATGGATGTCACTGGTTTAGCATGGCCAGGGGATGGGGATAGCTTTCCAGACAGTGGAAGTGCATTACCTGCATTATTGTAGCTGGAGGGAGGAGATCAGACACTAAGGTGAGTAGGGCAAGACCGTCTGCCTTTAGAAATTCTAGGAAGTCTTTTGTTTAACAAGGAGATGTAGATTGGTCACCCTGAGTGCCATTTGGTGGATGACAGGGAGAAGAGGAGAGGTTTTGGTGGGGTTCCAGGGAAGGACATTTTAGTTAGGTCTGTCCTTTGTCTTCTCCTTTTTGCTGCTTCAATAAGGGTAACAGCCAGATGCTGCGATCTCACACTTGAGTCCATGTTGTGGGGGCTCCAGCTGGAATTCAGCCCCAGTGCTTCCTACTGTGAAAAAGCATGTTTCATGATGGCAGCCTGAGAAAGATAGTAGAAGTCTCAGCCTAGCACACGGCTCATGCACAGAAGGAACAATGAATGCAGAGGACAAGGCAAGAGCTTTGGTGTTCAGGATTTAATTTCTACTCCTAGGAGTGAAATCATTTACATGGTCCTGTGCAGGTCAATGTCCTACCCGTGTACTGTAAGTGGAGAGACGAAGACTCTGAGGGGCATATTAGCAAGAACCTCATTAAAATTATCACCGTTTTAGCGGCAGGAAACTGCCGCTAATACGGCGATAATGGGCTTGCTAATATGCATTATAGAATTCCAATAGAAGCCCAGGTTAGATGTGCAGGAGATCTAACCTGGGCTTCTATTGGAATTCTATAACACATATTAGCAGGCCCATTATCGACGTTTTAGTGGCAGTTTCCTGCCGCTAAAATGGCGATAATTTTAACGAGGTTCTCGCTAATATGCCCCTGTGTTAGCAACTGTCCTGTATATAACCTCCTGATGTTGCACCTGACCAGAAGCCAGTCCCCTGCCTCATGTAATTGCATGTTTCCTTATTCGAAACAAACACTATCACTAGTTGAACATCTGTGCAAATAGTGTGAGGCTGCCAGCACTGCGTACTTTGCACTTTTGTAAACTATGCTTCAGAAGTCACCTTTTCTTAGGATATAGGAGTGTGAATGTGTTTAAATACAACACCCTTTGAATCCTGGACTGTAGAAAATGAAGGATTAAACTTAGAACATGACCTGAAAGGAAAAAGTGACTACAGCCCCTGGACTTTCTGGGTCAGATCTATTTACTGTTGTTAACCACAAAGATAGCCCCACAAGATAACGCAAAGATGCATTTCTAACCACTAACTCCAAGATCTTAAAGTGTCAGGTTGACTCAGCATTGTGCCCTTATCAGGGCATTAAAAATAGGAACCCCGTTACTGAGTTGGAACGTAAATGGGCTGGGGGACAAGCTAAAACGTACCATGGTATTGCAGTTCCTCAAGCGTCACCAGCTTGATGTCGTATTGTTACAAGAAACTCATTTGCTGGGCAATAACTGCCACGCCATGTCTAGATATGGCTATGTGCTGGCAGTCCACTCTGGTTTCACCACGGGATCCCGAGGGGTGGGAATTCTGCTCCGACGCACCTTCCCCTTCCTTCCTGACCACACAGAGATTGACCCGCAGGGGCGCTTTGCAACGCTCTCGGGTAAATGGGAAGGGCGTAGACTAACCCTAGTGTCCACATACATTCCGCCAGGTCTACAGTCACAGGCATACGCAGACCTTGGTAAACTCCTTCTGTCCCTCCCAGATGGGCAACTATTCATAGGGGGGGACTTTAATGCAGTGGTCTCCGGTGCACTAGACAGGCATCCACCCAGGGATACGCCTAAAGGACAGAGATGGTTGGGGGACTTCTTAGAAACGTTCGGCCTTACCGACATATGGCGCCTAGCTCACCCCACGGACACGCAATACACCTTCTTCTCTGGGCCGCACCACTCCTTCTCCCGCCTAGATCACATACTTCCTCCTTTGCTGCGAGATACAGTTGTGCGTGAGGCAACGCATCTGGCGATAGGCATTTCTGACCACTCGCCGGTCATGGCCCACCTTACCGTGGGCGATAGACGGGAGGGCTGTGTGGCGCCTATCAACGCCTGGTACCTCGATAACAAGGACTTCCGTAAGACGCTGAACCTCTCCATAACCAACTACTGCGTCAGCAATGACAGCTCAGTAGATTCAGCAGTCACACCATGGGAGGCCTTTAAAACAGTCCTGCGGGGTGAGGCCCTCTCAGCCATCGCTGGTGGACGCAAAGAGAGGGAGGCGCAGCTGGCTGCGATTGAGACTGACCTGGGAACACTGTAGGAGACAGCGCGAACTGAGGACACGCCGGCGGCGCGTCATAGACTGTCAATAAAAAAGGCGGAATACCAGGCGATGGTAACCGAGGCAGCGAAGAGGATTACTGCCACCAGGGAGGGTAGGATATACGACCAGGGAGACAAGGCGGGTAAACTCCTGGCGTGGCTAGACAAGAAGCAACAGGCCAGTAGAGTGGTGGCCGAGATTCGAAAGGCGGACGGCACGGTCCTTACTGAACCGCGAGATATAGTCGCTGAATTTGCTCACCACTTTCAAGCAGTCTATAGTCGGGGGTCTGACCACCCCGAGGAGAACTCGGTTGCACTGCTTAGGGATCTTAGGATTTCGACCCTCTCTGAGGCGGAGCGGGACCTTCTGGATGCGCCGCTCACCACTGCAGAAGTGGAGCGTGCGATCCGAGATCTTCGTTCCGGTAAGGCACTTGGACCGAATGGCTTGCCAATCGAGCTTTACAAGCTCAAGCCTGATAGTGTCAGCCCCTATCTTAAACGTATGTTCGATGAAAGTAAGACCAGGGGTGTGCTGCTGCGGGACCAAAGACTAGCGACTATTGTAGCGATACATAAGGAGGGGAAGCCTAGGGAGCAGTGTGCCTCGTATCGCCCCATCTCCATGTTAAACGCGGAGCCTAAGATTTTAGTGAAAATACTGGCCAACAGACTCCAGCCGGTCCTCACTACCCTGGTCCACCCGGACCAATCAGGCTTTATGCCGCACCGCAATACGGAGCTTAATCTCCGCCGGCTAAACGGGGTGTTGGGGAGATGTCACACGATAAAAGAAGATGCAGTGGTATCGCTAGATGCAGCAATGGCCTTCGACATCCTCGAGTGGCCATACATGATGGCGGTTCTTCGCAAACTAGGTTTCGGTCCTGGCTTCATATCATGGATATGACTCCTCTATACAGAACCGCTAGCCCAAATGGTCGTTAACAACAAGGTCTCTGAGGCATTCACCCTGGAGAGGGGGACGCGCCAGGGGTGTCCTCTTTCGCCCCTTCTGTTTGCCCTCTCCCTCGAACCGCTGGCCACCTGGATTAGACAAGACGTCTCCTTGAAAGGACTTAGTTGGACAGACGGTTGGGAGGATAGAATCTCCTTATACGCCGATGACATCCTCCTGTACCTATCGCGGCCCCGGAAATCGACAATCGTAGCTCTTGACATTTTCGCCAGCTTTGGCAAGAACTCCGGGTACAGTATTAATTGGAACAAGTCCATTCTTTACGTTCTTCACGGTCCCAACCCCATACTCCCGCGTGACTGTCCCATGCAGGTGGCCACTGAAGGATTTACATACCTAGGGATTTTTATATCCAAGGAAAAGGCCGCCGTTTACGAGAGGAATTTGCTTCCGCCCCTCCAAAGGCTCAAGCGCGATTCCACCGCCTGGCGAAAGCTGCCGATCTCCCTGTTAGGCCGGGCAGCCCTATTTAAAATGATGGCGCTGCCCCGGTTCCTCTATGCCTTACAGAATTACCCTGATCTGGTCCCGCCCTCCTACTTTCATGCTATTGAGGCGACGCTGAGAAACCTCCTGTGGTCTGGTACCCCCCGGATAGCTCGGCAGAAACTGACTCTGGGGTGGTACGATGGGGGTATAGCCTTGCCGGACATCCACAGATGCTACTGGGCCGCACATCTCTCCGCTGTTAATCAAGGTACATATAGCGCTGGTAACGAACCAGGATACTGCATGGATAGGTGGCTCCATCCCGGGGGGAATTACGAAACAGCGCTGTATTCGCGGCTAAGCGGACTCAAACTGACGGGGCCTACCCTACACACGGTACAACTGTGGCACACCGCCCAACGCAACATGGACTGGCACAATGTCCTAACCATGGCCACCCCGCTCTGGGCCTCCGAGCGACTGGGTCACCTGGGTCGTTCCAAGGGATTCCAGAAGTGGGACCTCATCGGTATTTCCCAGATAGGAGACCTCTGGGGTACTGACGGAGTTAAGCCCTTCCCATCCTTACAATCCACATACGAACTGGCGGACACCGAATACTTTAGATACCTCCAAGTCAGTCATACTCTGCAGAAAAACATCCCACATGGTACGGTGCCCCCTCAGTCATCCCCCCTAGAAGATAGACTGTTGGACGGTCATATACCGGACCATGTGATCTCACTCACCTATAAGAAACTGATAACCAGCCTCCCCGACCTACTCCTGGGCCTCAAAGGGAAGTGGGAGGCGGACGGTCTGGAACTAGATGAAGAGGAGTGGAATAGCGCGTTGGCCTCCCCTAAGGAGGTGGCTATCTCCTCAAGGCTATGGCTCATCCAACTCAAGATCCTACATAGGGTGTACATATCAATCACTAGACTGCAAAAGATGGGAAGGAGCGAGAGTGACGGGTGCAGGAGGGGGTGTGGAATGGTTGGTTCCTTCTTTCACATGCTGTGGAAATGCCCATTATTACAGACATACTGGGTAAAGGTGGTGCGATGCATGCAGGAGGTGTGGGAGGTGGAGTTGCGCCCGGAAGCAAAGCGCTGCATACTGAACATATGGGAGCCGACGGACCTGCCGGCTAAAGGCAGGTTGTGGGTTACACTCGGCCAGGTGGTAGCAAAATGCAACATTGCAAGACTATGGGGAGCAGTCGCGACTCCGCGACTCGCGACTCGCGGAATGGAAACGAGACATGGACTGGTGTATTTTGCAGGAGAAGGTGGTGTTTGTGGCTCGGGGGTGCCCTCAAAAGTGGGAGGGAATATGGGGTAAATGGAACGAGTACAGAGGAGGTATATGTGAACCCCCTCGGCCCCGCGACCGGCACCTGAGTTAGAAATCTAAATGTTGTTGTATAATCCAGTCCCACTGTCCTGCCTTTGATGTAAAATGTACCCAATGTGTGACCTACTGTACGCCTCTATTGCCCGTTTCTGTGTCCACAATGGCCACTGTTTAGTCTTAACTTCAATAAAAAGATTTTAAAAAAAGAGGAACCCCGTGTTTGGTGGTTGTACCATCACTTGTTAGAACCAAACATGTTCCATTTTTAGTATTCACTGCATAGTTTGTATAATTATCAACATGGTGGCTGCACCTATAAAATGTTTGTAGTCCATCCCCTTCAGAACCCTTGTCCTACATGATGTTTTTGTGATATTCGGGAGGTCGTTATTTACTTATCTCGTAGTGAATGAAGTCTACGAAACAACACTTGGTGAGCTATACTTAACGGGCGGCGTGTGCTCATGAAGGCGTGGTTCCGTCAAGCAGATGCCGCACCGCCCACGTAGCATTAATTCCCCGCCTGTCCGGGCAAATTAATGAGCGGGCTGGGCCATGACGGAACCAGGCCGTCATGAGCACATGACGGCGTAGTTCTGTCACGAGCACGGAAGCGCCGCGCTCACTCCCCACACCCCCGCCCTGCGGCAAAATTCTTGCCGCAAGGGAGTGGTTAACTGCAATGAGGAGCCGGAGCTCTTTGAACATCCTTTCCTGACTTGTGCATGGGGAGAGTAACGCCAAGTCTGCACTTCACCTTTTGCATGTGAATAAACAACCTTCAATAGCGTTACAAATTAAATGATTTTAAGAAGGGCACCAGTCACACATTTGTTTCAACATGGCATGAATTCCTAAAGTACTCTAAATAAAGGAGGTGGGGGACAAGGAGCTAAATGAACGTCCAGTGCTGTGCTCCTAAGTAATGAATAAACCAAAACAATCAGTCAAAGTTCCTAAGAGAAGACAAGAGGTGTTGTTTTGGAAAAATGAGAAGGAACGTTAAAGTGACCTTTACTTGGTGCCCTCACATATCCCAAGGGATGTCATGCTTCATCATAGGGCGGTGCTCCGCGTCAGACCGGCACGGCAATGCCCTACAGGTCCCCAGAAGGGTCACTTTAGCAGAGATCAATTGTTTGTACGCCATATAAGGAGTGTGAGGTAGTGCTCGTGAAGTGGTGAGTGAGTTTAAAAATGTCTAGAGGATATCTACACTAGTCAAATTTAATGAAAAGATTCTTCTGTCATAAATAAAAAAACAACAAATTATGGCTGCTAAAGGGTTATGATGACCCTAAGTAGCTATGATATTCAAGCGAGTGAATTACATTGTGTATAGGTTAGGAAACCTCTTATCTTCTCCTAGGAACAGTGACCCATTTTTTTGGTTTATGTATTCCTACAGGTCAGCCAGTTAACATCTAAGAATTCATTCCAGAATCTGCTTGTTTTTAAAGCATTAACAATGTAGTAGAGGAGTGGCTTCACAAAGCAATTAGCCTAAGAAAAACATAACTGTGCAGACTTCTTAGCAAACCAAACGTTGAAGCAGCCTGCATATCAATGAAACACACGTGGATCCATTTGCACACTTATCTCTCAACACAAACATAGTGTTTTTTATGTTCTAAAGAAGGGAACAGTCTAACACTGTATTAAAAATCAGAAGATAAGATGTGATTGTAAAATGTCATGTGGGAAACTCTAACCCTAGGCTATACTGAGTCTTTCTTTGGTTCATTTAAGGCACATATGTCTCCGTTTTAAAGCCTATCGGAGGGGGGGGGCAATAGATTGATTCGCAAAAATACAAGTTTAGATTAGAAGTCATTGACCTTTCTCCGGACGAATGGTAGTTGTTTCCTGGTGGGAGTTACAAAGCCCAGCCTGCAGGTTGGGACTGTGGGGTGTAAGAGAAAGGGAGTTGATGGTTAAGAGACAAGGTCAGCAGCAACAATCATGACCTTTGAGTTACGACGCTCCATCAGAACCTACCATATGCTGTAGGAGATACTGAATGTACCAGAGATGTGGCTGATGTCCCAGGTGCAGGAATGGTCACCCATTTTCTTGACATTGTGTCACCTACGGTCCCTTTGCTACATGTGTGTTTTAGCCGTGGGAGCACACTGTGAAGATTGCTCACATTATGTACTCATGTGACAGGTGCTGTGTGACCTTCTCTGTTACACATTTCATGTTCCAGCCATGGGAGCACAGTAAGAAGAGTGCACAGACGTGAGGCAAAAACACTGTGACACTTTGTCTGTCCCTCTTCTATATCAATGTGTTCAGCTAAGTGAATATCCTAAGAATTCATCGCATAACCAGGAGGTAGAAGCACAGTCTGACCTTGTGTTTCTCTGTAAAACTTTCCACCTAACAAGATTTAAATGCTGCATGAAAAAAATGAAATTGCAACAAATTGAAAAAGAAAATACTATTAAACAAGAGGGAAGTAAAACATGAGAAATAAATGGATTGAAAGCCCACTCCCTACCCCTTGTAGCTTCCTACTCCTCATCTTCATTCTGGACAGGATATTGTTTAGTGAATGTTAAATAAAAGATATGACAATGTATTAAGTTATGTAAGCGATTACATTGTATTAGTATGATTCCTGATGTAAATCCGGAATATCATCACTAACCCTGGGCAGTGAACTCCGCTCCGTTCGCGCAGTTTTCTGCACTACACAGATTACGCGGAGTTCCCAAAAACTCCACGCAGCGCTTGGCGTAGCTCTAGTTGGTGAGCGGGGAAAATCAACCTCATGGTGAGATTTCTCAACGTGGGTGGTCGGATTTCTCAATGCGAGTGGTCAGGGCAGGTTACGACCATTTGTGTTGAGAAAGCTACCGTTTGCGTTGAGAAAGCTGCCGCTCGAGTAGAAAAGCAGCAGAAAGTAAGCTGTGCCGTTCGCGATGATTTTACAGAGCTGGACAAATACCAGGTGGTTAAAATCACAGCAAATGGCATGACCCTATTGCACTACGTCGCTCGCAGAACTCCGCGTAGTTTGGCAGACTTTTTCTGTCACTTCGCGGCGTTACGCATTGCGGAACTCTGCAAACTACACACAGACCCAATCATCACTATTTAGTTTTCCTGTCTATGCAAGAATGGCTGCATGTCAATAGATAAAGGTTGCAAAAAAAACCTAACTGAATCTCTGACATGGATTCGTTTTTGTGGATTAAAAGTAAGTCTGGGCGGTGAACTCCGCTCCGCTCATGAAGTCTGCGGAAATTTCTGGACTCCGTGTTACGCGGAGCTCACCGAGTTCCGAAAACCTCCGCTCTGCGTAGCAGAGGAGTTTTTTTCCTCGCTCGCGTTCGTCAAGTTGGCGAGCGCAAGCGAGGAAAATCCACCACCCAGCGAGGCTTTTCCTTGTTCGCAATTTTAAACATCAAGTTGCGAGCGTGAGCGTGGAAAATCAACCTCCCGGTGAGATTTCTCAACGCAGGCGGTTCAGATTTCTCATTGCAAGTGCTCATGTATGCTCGCGACCGCTTGTGTTGAGAAACTGTCGGTTCGCGTTTATAAAGCTGCCGCTCAAGTAAAAATCTTCTTGAGCGGCAGAAAGGAAGCAACGCTCGCTTGCACTGTGCAAGGTGCCATTTGCGATGATTGCACAGTGCAGACAAGCACCTGGCACTGAAAATCACCGTGAACAGCATTTATCCAATGCACTCCGCCACTTGCGGAGCTTAGCGTAGCGCGACTGAGTTTTTTTTCTGCACGTCACGGAGTTCCACCTAGCAGAACTCCGCCCAGGCTTAAATAAAAGGCTTCTAAAGCTATTAAGTGCATGTACATACCAGTGCACATAACACCAGCAGGGGAGCAGGAGACATTGTAAATAGCCACCTGTTCCCGAAGTCACACTACCTTTCCAGCAGCCACTGACAAAGCGTCCAAGGAGTTCTGCTCCTATAAAAGCTGGAGCCTTTGGAATGCGCAGCAAGAGAACGCTTTCTTTTGAGCTGTAAAATAGTTGGGAACGTTTTTCTCTAGCTGCGCGCTCCTGCAGAGGTCCTGTATGCTGGAAAAGAGTAGAGTGCATGCGCAGGTGGGCATCATGCAGGTAACATTGGACTCAAGTATTACTTGCACTGCTATAATGCTCTGCTTATGACTGCATATATTACATCACTGATGGTGTCTGAAATCTACAGCAGTGCAAGTTATACTTATGTCATTACTTATAACCGGCGAATTTCAGTGTTTTGTTTTGTTTTAATACAGTATTTTTTTTTATTATTAGATGACCTACGAGTAACTCCACTTAAAAAACTTTTATATATATATATATATATATATATATATATATATATATATGCACATAAATATATATATATATTACCTGCTGGCGGTCGCCAGTAGGTAGTTATAGTTAGGACCTACTTTCCATAGGAAATCCACAACATTCTATTTGGAATAACTTTGGCGCTGGTGAACTAATCTTCGCGAATTTCTCCAAGAAAATGGCCTGCTCGGCTCCGCTCCTTCTCTGAAAGTTTGGAGGTGATTCGTCAAGTGGGGGCCGAGAAAAAAGGGGGGGGCCCAAAACGTGTTTTCCCCATGCAATTTTCCATAGGGACCCAGGGCTACAGCCCCAACGGCTGAACGGAATTACACCAAATTTGGCAGAGAGGTAGAGTTCGGTTCGCAGATTGTGCTTTTTGTTAAATGGTGTAAATCCGTTCAGTAGTTCCTGAGAAAATCATAGTGATATCTAGAGTTGAAGTACGGCACGCGTACAGAAATCTGTGCAATTACAAGCACGAGCTGCATGCTGATTGGATGTCAACTGTCTGTCAACACTCTAAACCAGAAAGTGTTGGCAGCCATCTTGTGCCTCGGTAGCACCGAGTCACAAGAACACTGTAAAAGAAAGGTGAAAAATAAGGAAAGGGGGCAGGGTAGAAACATGTTGACCCTCTAGGCCTGCTCAGGGGGTCCCACATAGATCTTTAGGCCCAACATTTTTTTTTTAAATAAAAAAAACGCGGGGTACGAGTATGGTACTCGTACGCGGTGGAAAAGGAAAAAAAAAACTAGAAGTCCGTTTTATTCTTAAATAGCTCCCGGGGGATGGGGTTCCTTTCCAGATCCTTAAACATTCTTGTGGCGACGTGCTCTAGTTTACCAGAGCGTGCGCCCAGTGCATTCTGGGAACGTAGGTGGCCACGGGAGTTGTTGCGAGTCTAGCAATGGGCAAGTAGCGTTCCCGGCGCTCGGGACATTGAATCCTCACATTCTTAGGTCCGTGTTCATGTGGTTATTAGGAGCAGATCGTTATAATTCTGTTTTTTTTGTGTTTTTACTTTTCTATTTTTTTGGTGTTTTGTCATCAAGTTTTTTTTAAAAGCAAAAAAATTGAACTGGAACCCAAAAAGTGTCCAACAGGAACAAAAGAATGAAAAAAAAAGAACTAACGTCGAGGACACCAATGCTCCTGCTTCCTGCGTCTTATCAGGTCGATAGACTGTTCTCCATAACACAAAAGTTTATCGCAATAAATGCATACAATTTTAACTTCTCCAAAGTCAGGATCGATTTGTGGGTGTGGACTGCTTGCTGAAAATGCTGCTGCAGCAGTTGATGTGCTTGATACAGTAGCAGGTTGTGTTGCAGCTCAAGCAAAGTTGTTGGGGTGCAAGTTCTTCACGTGTCGCTCTATATTTGCTGTGCCAAAGGAGTATTTTTTGGATGGATCACCACTTGAAAGAGTTGTTTTGAAATTTGTACAGGTTACTTTTGGTGCATTAACCTTTTTTTGCCCTTCTGAAAAAGTAAAAAACAGCCAAATTAGAGCTTCTTTCCTCTCCTTTGGAGGTTCTTCAGGAATGAAATGTTCCTCTGAAGAATGGATGGAAGATGAGCCCATTGCTGTTATCGTGGCAATCTTCCTTCTATTTGACAAGATTCTCAGAAGAGATGCTTCTTCTTAGAATGTCATAGTAGAATGATTAAAATGGGAAGGAACTTTCAACAGTTGGAATAGGAAGTGTTATGAACCAATTAAATCTCTTCTTTTAAAGTCACATGGCTTTGCGTATGCTTAGGCTGTGCTTACGGTGCTCTTATGATGCGAGTACGCATGACGTTCCACCGTGATTTGTGTAATTGCTTTTAAAAGTATTATACTATTGTTCAAAGTTTAAAAAAACTATTTTAATAACTACTCTATATAATGTATTCTGTTAGTATGTTCATTAAATACATAAATATATGTTTTTAAACAATTAAAAACATTCGTGCATTTCGCGTACTGGGCGCCGTATATGACGTCACATGGAAGCTTTGATGCGACGCGTAACGTGAAAGCGTATTTGTAGCGTATGCTGAGAATGATTAGCAGTTCAAACTATGGTGCGATCACTCTCTCACTGTCAAATCAGAGCGCAGGGCGCGCTATGAGAATGGTTACAAGTGGTCACTCATTGGAGATCCGATTCAGCTGTGTGGCTTATCCACGGTATTATAACGTTACCTTTTAGCCTGTTCAAGTTTGAGGTTTGCATGAAATACTATGCTATAGGCAGATATGGATCTTTAGGCAGCGCTTATCTCCATGAAGCTTGGTTATTACCATTTACATATAGGTGCCTGAGGGAGGGAAAAGAAGTTTATATGAATGGTGAGGATTGCACAATAGCACCAGATCACTCCTTAATTTGTAGACACATGCAATTGCATGGCTCTTGTAATCAAGATGCGCCTAATTTGGCCTGAGTTTGGAAAGGCACTCCGACACCTGCTATCATGACAACGATCACTTTACTGGCATATGGGAGTTATTTACCTTGAAATAATGCAGATTGTTGTGCGATGTTAGCAGGCATCGCTTACATGATTACGGTAACTGAGCTGTCGTTTGCTATAAAAAAGTTGTGTTTACTCCTCTGCAGGGGAAGCTGGATGTTTCTATCTGGCTGTTGATTCCGACCTTGAAAGCAGAGTCAACCAAATGAGCCGTATAAGAGCGCTATTGTCTCAAAACCAGGTTGCTCTTACATCTGCTAGAGAAACATTTGTCCTTCATGTAGCAAACACCCGCACAGAAGTGCATGCTTTATTAGATACAGACGTGCCCCTGCATTTTGGGGAGTTAATTCAGACTATCTTTAAGGTGTCCTTGACTACGGAGTTACCTTACTTTTTTAAAGTTATAAGCAGTGGCCTTGTAACTTCTTTTCAAACTATATTTGGTGTCTTTTCTGCATTTTTTCATTCAATTTTTTTCCAGCATCTTTGGTGGATTCCCCTTAATACTCGCATTAGTTGCCGGTGTACTTCTATTATTTGTTTACTTAAATATGGATGCACATCCTGCAGCACACGAATATATTTCTGGGCTGGTGCGCAACCGAATGCTTAGTTATTACGGAGCACTGCCTCTGGCTACATTGAGTGCAGTTTATGGATTATCGTTTCGATTTTCCTTTTTCACATGCGTTCAACCTGTCTTCCATTGCCTGAACTGCGGTTTCGACTGGGCCCTGGATTTGTGTCTCTGCAGTACAGTGTCTCCCAACGCGGATTATGACCAGCTGAGGAGCCCCTTAGTGGTTCATGACTTGCTCTGTTCTGGCGGCGGGATTATGGCCTTAGCAGCGATACATGGAATAATGGGACGTTGGAATGTTTTTGCAGTGGCGCATGACTTCTTGGCACGCAGTTACATTGAAGATGACCCGAGTTTTCCTCCGATAGTGATAGAGGCTCCGGTCGTTGAGGAACATGAATGTTCATTCCCACTATTGAATTGGATGGCTGAAATGTTTTCAGATGAGAACAATTACTTCCTCTTGGAGGCTGTTGCTACATTCTGTGCTTATACGCTGTTGGAATAAGTCTCTTTGATTTTTCCACATATTCTTTATTATTTAGTTACTGCTTTCTATGAAACAGCAAATTATTTCTTTTGCAAATTGATCTTCACTCTGCTTTTCAGGCTTGGACTCTGCGTTCGTAATTAGCCTACGTTTATTTCACGTGCTTCGATCAAGGAAGGGTGCAGTGGGGCTGAGGCTTGCACTCACACTGTGTTAAGTTAGCATGGGTTTATTAGAAGCTTAAATGCCATTTTTGCTTTCCTGCTCTGCTTTGCACCCGACACACACTTGCAATATTGTTTAGAGAAGGCTGAGTATTTTGCTTCACATGAGAATAATTTGTTATGCTACATTTGTAGACTGCCTCGCTAGTTTAGTGTGTATAGTGAGAGCATGGAACATCAAGGTTATCTTGGAGACTGTGTCTGTTATTCGGAATGATCCTCGCACGTTCAAGCCATAACACATATGCAGCTGTGGCCACCTCTTATACTGGCGCGTTTAATAATGCAGTGTGCAGGCATGATTATACACAGTTGGAGAACATTCGTATCCTGAAAGTTTGTGCAGAACTCAATGTGATCCACTACTGCTGAGTACCAGAGGTATGGGTCCGCCCATGTAATCCTATGAGACCTTCTGTAGTTATAAACTAACCTGCTAGGTAGGGAGGATGAAATCTAGGTATATTTTAAATCTGTTTCCCTTTAGCATTATAAGATGCTTTCTCCCTTTGTATTTTACGGAATAGTAACAATGCTGACAACCTTGTTTCTGATAATATGTTTGCTTGTATTATCTAAGGTACTGCGCATGAGATTACGGGGTTAGAAATAAACATTTCAAACTTACACGTGTCTTTATTTACTCCTTGTTTTGGACTGGTGTAAGAGTATTACGAAAGAGTGCTCTTGTTATCCACCTTACTTGAGGTAATCTAAGTCGCATGTTCTGGGTTGACTAGTCATTGGTGTTTTTGCTATAGGACGAAGAACCAATGAGTCACTGATTGCAAGTCTGTTAGGGGGTTTGGTTACTAAGGTGGTTTTTGGAACACCGTAATTCACTGAGTTCCTAAGACTTTATGCACAGTTCTGTGTAGGAGCAGAATCCCTGCAACAGTAGTTACAATAAAAAGGCTTGATAAAGGGCTTTGAGTTTGAATCAGAATATCAAATTGAAGAATAATTGATAACCCCAGCCAAGAAAGGGAGCAAGTGTGCGAATTTCACTGTGACTTCGGCCGGGGTAGTTGTTACAATAAAAAGGCTCGATAAAGGCCTGCACTTTGAATTTGAATTAAAGAAGTATAATCAATAGTCCCAAGAAAGGCAGCAAGTAGGTGTGTTTATGTGTGGATGATGTGTTGATTGAGCGGAAGATGAATAAGGTGAAAAATAAGAAAGGCTGCAGACATGCAAACTTTCCACTTCTTTGTAAGGGAAGTGGGTGTTTAGTTTTCCAGTGCATATGTACATACATACATATATATATATATTCACTGAAAAAACCATAGGTTATAGACCATATATAGTTAGGAATTAGCATTTAGAAAACCTTATTTTACTCACACAAAACCATTGAAATTCCATATATAGTTAGTTGCACTAACTATATATCGCGCACCCGCAATCCACTGCTGATGATGTCACATATTACATCATTCATGACATGGTCAGTGACATCACTGATGACATCACTGATGACATCTCAAATGACATCACTGATGACATCATCTAGTGTCTGTGTGTTTTTGTAAAGTTTAAATACGTTTTACATATTGAAGAATGACGGAATGTATGGAAGACTGAGTGTGTGTGTGGCTGGCTGGGAGGTGTGTGACTCTGTGCATATCAATGTGTACTTGTATCAGTGATTGTATAAGAGAGTAAGTATGTGTTAGTATATGTGTGAAAAGTATGGTGTTCTGTGTTTAACTATAGATGAGGAAATCGAAGTGTGATTGATTCTTCACAGGACTGACTAGGTGTATGAGTGCATATGATAGTGTTCTAATAATAAGTGACTGTATGTATGAGTAATTGTATGGGTGAATGAGTGAATGTGTGTGTAGATGTACGAATCAGTGAGTGTGTATGTAGTAACTGGTATTGGTGTGTCATGATGTCATCAGTGATGTCATTTGAGATGTCATCAGTGATGTCATTTCAGATGTCATTAGTGATGTCATCAGTGATGTCACTGAAGTATGGTGTTCTGTGTTTAACTGTATAGATGAAGAAATGGAAGTGTGATTGATTCTTTACAGGACTGGCTTGGTGTGTGAGTAACTCCATGGATGAGTGGCAGTGTGTGACTGTCTGCATAGGTGTATGAGTGCATATGATAGTGTTGTAATAATAAGTGACTGTATGTATGAGTGATTGTATGGGTGAATGAGTGAATGTGTGTGTAGACGTAGGAATCAGTGAGTGCTTATGTAGTAACTGGTATTGGTGTGTCATGATGTCATCAGTGATGTCATTTGAGATGTCATCAGTGATGTCATCAGTGATGTCATTTGAGATGTCATCAGTGATGTCATCAGTGATGTCACTGACCATGTCATGAATGATGTAATATGTGACATCATCAGCAGTGGATTGCGGGTGCGCGATATATAGTTAGTGCAACTAACTATATATGGAATTTCAATGGTTTTGTGTGAGTAAAATAAGGTTTTCTAAATGCTAATTCCTAACTATATATGGTCTATAACCTATGGTTTTTTCAGTGAATTTTCAAGGTTTTGTAAATGCTAATTCCTAACTATATATGGTCTATAACCTATGGTTTTTTCTGTGAATTTCATTGGTTTTTTAACAGCTAATATCTGTAGCTGTAAAATGTATTCTTCTTTAAATCCAAAAATATATTTTATATGTTTATGAATAATTTTTTTTTTAAATATTTTTTTTTCTTCGTTCCCGCTTCGCGAATCGGGAAGCTTCCCGTTAGCTGACCTTGATGCCGCGAAATAGACCGCGAGCCGGTAAACGTTTCTTTACCGCAAGTGCCGCGTTAGAAAACAACATCGTGACGCCTCCCGTCCGCATGACGTTTCACGTTATCGCGTGATACGTCATATGACGTACAACGTTAGCGAACTGGTACGCGAAGCGAGTCGCAAAGCGCAGGTTTCTGGAAGCAAACCGGGAGGCCCTGCAAAGCGCTTAACGTAAACACAGCAAGTCATGTGACTTGGTAATAACACTTTTCATTGGTTCATTTCACTTTTGGTTTCCTAATGATGTAAGACTAGGTCATATAATCTAAAATGAACACTTTTGATTGGTTGAGAACTCTTGTTTTTCCCAAATGATGAAAATCCCTCCTTCTTTCCTCACTCTGACTTTCATCATTGTGAGAGAAAGACCCTTTGTGATCACTGAGCAATGGCTTCTTTAGTAGCTTCAGCTGGTGCTTCCCCACCACCTCCACCACATCCAAGGAAGAGTGGACCACCTGCTCAAGTTATAATTCAACAAGGAGAGGAAGAAGAGGAACAGGAGGACGAGCACGAAGAGAGGCAGTTTTTGCCTGAGCAGCCCAGGACGTCTCACCGGAAAGAAAACTTCATTTGGCAATTTTTTAAAATTCCCAAAGGTCAGAAAAAAGTAAATGCAAGATACGTAACTTTCCTTATATGTCAAGATAGACTGTCCAGAGGGACCGACAAAAAATACAGTTTCGGAAACTACACAATGCATCGCCATATGACTAGGTGGCATCCTAACAACTACAGTGCTGCACAGTTTCGGAACGACCTAGATAATCTCCCTATTATGGCCAGAAGATCTGTTGTACCGGAAGTAACGGGACCAGAGGGCAGGGAGATGGTGCCAAATATACAAATGAGATTTGGTGATGTAAAACACATCTGCGTATTTTGCGATGGATTCATTTCCTACGGAGAAAAAAGCATCACTCTGATCAACAGAGCTATTGACTATCATATGCAAGTTTGTACGAAACGCCCAAAATAATAAATACTTCTTTTTTTTGTTTTGTTGCTCCTGTTGAGCCCTTTACAATGAATCGTTTTCATTGCCCCCTCCAAGAAAAACCCAAAAAAATATAAAACTGTTCAGAAAAATTCAAAAAAAGTAAAAAAATGTTCTGAAAAAAAAAAAAAAAGTTCTTTTCAGAACTACCTCCCCGTTATTAAAAAATTGGTACAATATTTGGAACTGTGCCAACCTCTATTTCTCTTAGTTCGCTTCCCAGTTCGCTCCCCGGTACGCGAACCGGAAGCGAACCAAAAACAGTAAGTATAAGGGAAGGAAACAGACACTTATGTTAAAAGAAAGACAGCTATAGGGGAGTAAACTAGAGATACTATTACCCGTAATCCACTGCTGATGATGTCACATATTACATCATTCATGACATGCTCAGTGACATCATCAGCAGAGGATTGCGGGTTTTTTGGCAACGTGCCTTATCCACGGTTTAATAACGCTGCCTTTTGCTTTATATAAGTTTTCAAATTGTATGAAATATATACCAATAGGTCGTTATGAACCTTTAGGTAGTGCTTTTCTTCATGAGGTCTGGTCGCTTCCATACACATACAGATGTTTCAAAGATGATCAAGAAGTTTATCTGAATGGAGAGGAATGCACTGAGACGCCAGATCATTCACTAATGTGTAGGCACATACAGTTACACGGTTCATGCAACAAACACCGACCAAATATGGCTTGCGTGTTGCAAGGCACGCCAGTTCCTGCTATCATCCCCACGTTCAAGTTGTTGGAAAATGGTAGTTATTTGATGCTCAATAATGAAGATTGTTCTGAGTTAATTAAAAGTATTCCTTTTATCGTAACAGTAAGTGAACGGGTTATTTGCTGCAGAAATGTTCTATTTCCTCCCACACATGAACATAGGGAGTTTTCAATCTGGCCACAAATACCAACCTTGGGACAGATTTCAACGGCATGGCAAGAATAAGAGCTCTTTTGTCTCAGAGAGAGGTGGCCTTGAGTTCGGCCCGTGAAACTTTCGTGCTTCACATAGCGAACACCCGTACAGAGGTGCACACACTTTTCAATTCAGATTTGCCTTTCAAATTCAGCAAGATGGTTCCGACTATCTTTAACGCATCCTCCGCAAAGTCCCTGGCGCACTTTTTTAAAGTTGTTACCAGTGGTCTCGTGACTTCATTTGAGAAAATCTTTGGACTCATCCCTGCTTCCTTTCATTCTATTTTCTCCACTCTGGTTCGTGGATTGGCATTTTTACTTGCATTACCAGCGGACGCTCTTGTGCTTTTTTACATTTTTAAATATGGATGTCCCTCCTATGCAACCTCCCACCCTGCAGCTGCTGACACTGTTCCGCAATCGCATGCTAGAATATTATGGCACAATGCCGTTGGCGATATTAAGCACGGCATATGGATTATCTTTTCGATTCTCCTACTTCACCTGTGTCCAGCCTGTATTTCACTGCCTGACCTGTGATTTCGATTGGGCCATTGATTTGTGTCTCTGCGGACCGGTTTCTCCTGACGTCGACTTTAATCAGCTGATGACTCCTATCATTACTCACGAGTTGGTTTGTCCTGGCGAAAGGATTATGGCTGTGGCATTGATGCATGGACTACTTGGTCCCTGGAATTTACTGGCGGCAGCACAGTCTTTCTTGGAACAGAGCTTTCTTGAAAACCCACCGAGCTGTCCTCTGATGGTGATAGAGGATCCGGTGCTGGGAGAGCACGTATGTTCTTTTCCGCTTTTAAATTGGATGGCTGAACTGTTTTCGGATGAAGACGGTGACTTCCTATTGGAGGCTGTTGCAGCTTATTTTGCATACACAGTTATGTCATAGACCTTTTTCATGTTTGATATGCTGAGTACTAGCATTTCATTGACAATTCATTGACTTATTTGTCAAGTTTTTATTATTTACCTTGCCTATTGGCTTAAGACTCGATAAAGTACTTGGCTGTTTTATTTTTCTTTAGCATTACATTTTCCTAGTTTTTAATGCTTTACCTTGCGGACCGTCCACATATAAACTTGCAATCTGCTCTCATGAGATGGCACTTCTATTATCTTATTCAGTTCGTTTCCGGATCATGGGGAGGTGTCATCTAGGTCCTGGATATCTTTACACCGTGTTAAGTTAGCATGGGCTCATTACCGGTTTAAACGCCATTTTTCCTTTTTTGCAACTTCTGCACACGACACTTAGTTGTTGCTTTAGCTTTCCACCTAGTAGTTCATCGTGGTTTACATGAGAATAATATGTTATTGCTCTACTATCTGCTTTGCTTGTTAAACTATATCTGTACAGCGAGTGCTAAAGTTTCAAGAACAACACGATACAGAATTGTTATGAGGTCTGATCTCCACGACTTCATACTCATAACATAAGTGCAACTTCTGCCAATTCTGGGCATGAGGCGGGTTTTATATTGCTTTGCCGAACACACATACACAACAGTTGATGCGGCTCACATGAAGAGAGAGCTGGTGTATGCTGATGTGATTCCTTCAAATCTAAGACACTAAAGTATGGGCACGCCCTAAACCAACACAAAGAGACCTTCTTAGCAAATAATATAATATGTGTATTAGGGAGGGTGAGATATAAGCAGCCGCGGGCCGTGGAGGGAGTTACGGTGAGGCAGGGAGGCGGGGAGGGGGAGAAGCAGGGTGGAGCCCTCTCTACCTTGCCCCTCCCCCTCCCCGCCTCCCTGCCCCACCGTAACTCCCTCCACGGCCCGCGGCTGCTTATAAGTGTTGCTAACTCTTATTCATTTACAGCATGTTAACATACTATCACCATTCGCTTTTTATGTACTAGTAACTATGCTGGTAATTTTGCTACTGATAATATGTGTACTTGTATTATCTAAGATACTACGCCTGTGAAGACGGCATTAGTAAATAAACATTTCAAATACACATGTGTTCTTCTTAACTCCATGTTCTGGTTTCTAAGAAATATATAACGACCGACTGTTCATGAGTTCCACGTATCCTGAGGTACTATAAGTTCATATTCTGGATTGTCTAAACATTGAGAGTTTGTTATATCCAATGTGACACTGTACCTAGCTTGCTAAGGAGTTTTTGATTACTAACGTGAGTTTTGGGACACCCTAATTCGCCGAGGTTCCAATCCTCTGTCCACAGTTCTGTGTGAGAACAGAAACCCTGCGACAGGGGCACCCCCGACCCTTGCTGGAGTTTCATCACACTTGCGATACAACTCCAGCAATGCGCCACCTTTACGGCACAGATACATCACGCATCTGTGCTGTTTTTGCCCCATGATGCGCCGCATTGTAAATGCAGCACACCATAGGTGACGGAACAGCGGCACAGAATGACTAACACATCCCTGGTGATGCGCCAGTCATCATAAATGTATCCCTATGCTTCTTATCTTGTTAGAGATGAACCGCCATATGTATCATCAAAGTTTTTTGCATTTCCTAAATAGCGAACTTTAAGGAATAAATAGCGATTCTTTACCATTCCTAGTTTGCGATGAGCTATTTGCTAATTACAAATTACCCATTCATTTCCTTCATTTCCATAGGGCGGTTGGACTCACTTTTAGCTCGAACGGCTGAATGGATTTCCACGAAACTTGGCAAAATTGTAGGGACTGGTAGCCCGATGTGCCTTTGCTATGTCTCAAGATATATGCTCCAGTGGTTTTTACGAAAATTAACTTTGAAAAATATATATTGGGCTACATTGGCCTATATATATGTTGGAGCCCAAATGTAGCCTAATGTAGCCCAAAGATGGCCGCCAGACACACAAAAAAACAAATGTAGCCCAAATATCAGCCAGATGTAGCCCAACTATATCCCAGTGACAGAATGACCAATCAGCTTCGCAAACCTCCGTTACGCGAAGCAGAGCGCTGTTACAGATATATATCTTTTTTTGAACGTTAATTTCTTAAAATCCACTGGAGCACATATATTGAGACCTAGCAAAGGCACATCGGGCTACCAGTCCCTAATATTTTGCCAAGTTTCGTGCAAATCCATTCAGCCGTTCGATTATTATTATTATTATTTTTTTTTGCCCCGCGGGGCCCTTTTAAAACCTCCACATCAAACCTAGGGGGTCAGCGAGGATCTACTATGCCCCCTTATAGTTATTTCCCCCTTTGTTTTGACCTCCTCTTGTCTCTCGATCCTACCGAGAGACAAGATGGCGGCCGCTACGGACTGTTTGGAATGTTGACAGACGCCGGAGAACCAATCAGCTTCGCTTCACAAAGCTCCGTTGCGCGACAAGTACGCGTCCTGGGCCGCTGCCCGGTCCGCTGTTACAGATATATATCTTTTTTTAAACGTTAATTTCTCAAAATCCACTGGAGCACATATATTGAGACCTACAAAAGGCACATCGGGCTACCAGTCCCTACAATTTTGCCAAGTTTCGTGCAAATCCATTCAGCCGTTCGGGCTAAAAGTGAGGCCAACCGCCCTATGGAAATTAACATGGGAAAAACGCGTTTTGGGACCCCCCTTTTTTCTCGGCCCCCCCTTGACGAACCCCCCCAAAATTTTCAGGGGCTGCTCAGAAACAAAATGTGCCATTTTCCTGAAAATTTCAGCCAATTCCGTCCACAAACGCCAAAGTTATTAGACATAGAATTTTCAAAAATCCCATAGGGAAAAAATCCTAACTATATATACCTACTGGCGACCGCCAGTAGGTAATATATATATATATATACTCACTGAAAAAACCATAGGTTTCACACACGTTCTAGTTAGGAATTAGCATTTAAAAAACCTTGCAAATTCACTGCAAAAAAACATAGGTTTCACCCACATTATAGTTAGGAATCAGCATTTAAAAAACCTTAGAAATTCACTGAAAAAAACATAGGTTTCACACATATTATAGTTAGCTGGACATTTCACTCATACAAAACCATTGAAATTCCCCCGTTATAGTTAGTTCAGCTAACTATAACTCGCGCGCCCGCAATGCACTGCTGATGACGTCACATATTACATCACTCATGACATGGTCAGTGACATCACTCATGAGTTCACTGATTACATCTCAAATGACATCACTGATGACATCATACTTGTGAAATAGTGGCAGACCTCCTCTCAGCGTAATATAACCTTTGATACACACATTCAAATATAGAAACTAAACTTTTCAGAAAATGGAGATACCAATACCAGTTACAACCTACTCAGTAATTCCACCATCTACATACACATATACTCATTCACCAACAGTTCTATATAGTCACTCATACATGTACTCACTCATCAAATGTACTCATAGACCTATACATCCTGTTACACACCGACACTCATCCATAGAGTTACTCACACACATACTCACACATGCAAATAAACTATCAAACATCCATTTATTTGCATATACAGCTATACACACACCACTACACTTACTTCTACAGAAACGTACACATACTTACTCTCTTAAACAATCACTTATAGAAACACATACTTATTTATACAGGAACTCTTCCAATCTCTCACTCTCCCATATACTCACTGATATACATCAATACTCACATATACTAGATTAAAACATATGTAGTTACTCATAAATATACTATTGAGACTGTTATTCACTCACTAACAGACCCATACACACACTCATCCACCCATACAGACCTGCACATATGCTGTCTTCAAAACACATACAGTGAGTCACTCATTCATGCATCTAAGCGCTAAGTAATACCCCCACCGAACCATACAGACACTCATACTGTTACTCAAAAAACCACCTAATAACCCATATAGACACTCATGTAGCTACTCACCAACCCATGCAGCCACTTCTAGACAAAGTGAGACACTGATACAGATATTTACATATTTAAACATTACTCGCTAATACATGTATTCCCTAAGATTCACTTAATAGGTCAGTTATGCAATCATTTAAAAAAAAAACAAAACATCCATTTAGACACTTATTTACCCATTTATTCTTCCATCGACCTTTAGATATAAATAATATATAAAAATATTTATTTTTCAGAAAGACTCACATTCACTGGATGATGTCATCAGTGATGTAATTTGAGATGTAATCATTGATGTCATGAGTGATGTCACTGACCATGTCATGAGTGATGTAATAAGTGACGTCATCAGCAGTGCATTGCGGGCGCGCGAGTTGTAGTTCGCTGAACTAACTATAACAGGGGAATTTCAATGGTTTTGTATGAGTGAAATGTCCAGCCAACTATAACATGTGTGAAACCTATGGTTTTTTTCAGTGAATATATATAAATATATATATATATATATATATATATATATATCTATATCTATATATATATATATATATATATATATATATGTGTGTGCACTTCGCTCAGTTCACTGCAGTTGCTGCAACTGACAGGCCTCAGATTGAAACTGAAAGTGATTTACACGCAGTGCATCACATAAGCAGGACTTCACCCATTTCCTGTTATGAGCAGTGTGCCAAACGGTAAAATGTGTTCATGCTTACGCACTCCCGGAAATTCCTCCAATGTTAATAAATATAAAATTGTGCTTATATCATAAGCGCAGAAACGAGCCCCATATATGGCTCTGCACGGAGGGGCACAATCTCTCCAAAGTTAGTAATTACAAATTAATCAATGTACTTGTACAGTGCAACTTTGCAAAAGAAATTGCAAGCTACTGGTATGATGGGTGAAAACAAAAAGTTGTTGGTTTGCACAGGAGGGCAATAGATAACATTTTTAGCGTACAGAATTCTCAAATTTCTTAGGCTCCCTGTGGGAACAGGTCATTAAGGCAAGCTTTTTAGCAGTCTGGTGCTAATAGTCTTATTTCAGCCATCGCATACTCATGAATACGAATACCAGAGTGCAAACTAAAGAATGCACCTCAGGAACATTACCATGTCCGTTAAGACATGAGTAATGTATGAAGAACGAAAGTGTTTACATGAAACTAAATATGTAAATAGTAGCTGTATTAGAGAGTTGTCCTGGATTTCTGACAGATGATTATGTAGATATGGATGAAGAGATATTTCAGGTCAGGTTTATTACAAGCATATTACACATCTTTTAAAATCATAAATGTACATTCATTCAAATATTGAAACCAAGATACAAAGAAAAAATCATGACAGAGTTAAGAGATTTAGCTCTCGCTGCCCAATGAGCTACTCATTCATGGACCTGTGAAATGTGTGGGCTCTTTAAATGTGGTTTTCATGTTTTATTAATATAGCACTTACGTAAAATATTTCTTACATGTTATTAGGTGCAGCATCAGACCACTTGCAGCAGCATGTTTTCATTCAATGGCGTGCTTATGATTACTGTGGCAAACTGGAGACTACTGTGAGATTGCCATCAATATTGTTAACTACAGAAATAGATAACCTTTACTAAAGTCCACAGCCAAGACCCTGGAGAACAATGATGCTGATGGGGGAGGGTTGTTTCAGCAGCAGTAGTCCTTAAATTCCTGAAAGCAGGAAGAAAGGATTTAACTAGAAGTTTACTGGTAGGGTGTGCCAGTGTACTTCACGAGAGCTTGTAGTTGACAAGACCAGAACTTCGGTCCGATGCAATGTAGGTTGGAGACAGAAGGGCCGCTGACGTCAGGAAAATGCAGTGCAGTACTGGCGCCTGATGCCACATTCTGAACTGCCTTCCATAGTGCTTCTGCCCTCCTTCAAAATTAACTTGTTATTGGAGCTCTGTTAATCTTATGAGCAGGGGCGGCCTTAGGCATGTGCAAGCTGTGCACCTGCACAGGGCCACCAAACCCCAGGGGCCGCCACGCCAATATATATCCTTAATATAATAATCCTCTGAGGGTGGATACATACTTGCGTTGACGGCCCCTGGCAGGGATTTGGTGGCCTCCGGCTCTGTTCCACTTCCAAACACCCTGACCCCCCCCCCCTCTTCACTGGCCTCCGTGCTCCCCCCGCCCGGACCCCCTCTTCCGGGGCCCCCTACCTACGCTCCCTGCCCAGGGCCGCCATGAGCCTAGAGTCGCCCCCGTTATGAGCTTTACCTACCCGGTCAGGCAGACTCCAAAAAAACAAAGGTTCCGCTTTTACTTCCTCACCTTTGTCTTCACTGCAGTACAAAACAATTTACTTCTTTGTCTCTTCCAGTACTCCAACCCCAAGACCCATTCATCAAGCCTGTCATGACTAGTTTAGTTCATAATATCTGTTTATTTAGAACGTAGTCCATTAAACTACTCAAAACAATTGTTTCATTAAAATCATACACTTATAAAAGTCAAATAATATAATGTCCTCTTACTTATACCAAATGCTACAACCCCTCTATCAATTACATTAAAGCATGTCTGTTCCTATAATAAGACTATACAATCTAAACATTCATCAAACTTTCCTTAATCGCCTTTAAAGACCCAAATGCGCAGGTAACATCAAAAACTCCTTCCTAGATAAAAACGCTCCGTCACGTCAGATTTCAATAAAACTGGTAATAAAACACTACGAAGCTCCGATCTAAAAAATAAACAGGGCTATAAAATTTGCACATTAGAGCATTTCATTCTGAACCCACAGTTACAAAAACCACTGGATTTCTTTAACCTCCAGTTCATCTCACCACAAGAATACAAAGGGTTGATCCCAATTCGAAATTTAAAAATTTTCTGATTCATGGGCATATTTGCTAATGCCAAAAGATAGGTGAAGGGGGCACAATCCTGCCAGGCATCCCAGCATAGGGTGGTAGACCTCTTTTTACTAACATATAATGTCTATGGTTCTGGAAATAGATTCCATTTTGGCACATAGTTCTTTTTTTTAACAATCTTATTGGACGATAATGACAATTCTATTGGACGATACCACCGGGATTGGTCCAAGGAATACAGACCTTTTATCCTTAATAGGATACATCGTAAGCTAACTGCCCATTTCCATTCATTATTCAAGATTTCATCCCTACACAACAGTGATATATTTGTATCACATGCCACCAACAGCTTTTCCCAACTTGTCAATACAGCCCTTTCTGAGAGGCAAGGCCATGATGAAAATCCTGTTTCCATTCAAAAGCACAGGAATGCAATATCTTGTTTTAAAACATTGGCCTTCAATTTAATCCCAATTACCCATCCCACTTAAATACATGACGTCTGCACCATATAACCATTTGGTCGGAACTAATGCTTTAAATGGTCAGGACTGGGTCTAGCTCCCGACCCCCAAACTCTTTCCTAAATGCACTTGATCCCATGATTATTGGCAGGGCATTAGCTTTAATTACTTCTAAATGTGTCATCCAACTTAGTATTGATGTAAAATACCTGCCCAGATAACGATACAAGGTCACTTCTTCCGTCCTTATTTTTCCCAAAAACCAATTACATTCCTTCATTCTTTCCCAAAAAATCAAAATGTTGTTTTTTCTATATTGACAAAGATCTTTTTGTCCTTAATACATCTTTCAAATGCAGCTAATTTTTGCTGCAAGCCAATTTGTGTAATGTTTATTAAAACTAGATCAGTTGCAAAAAGCAGACATGCCACATGAAACTCGCCTATCTTAAGCGAAAAAGCTGCTGCCTCATTTCTGGTTTCCAGTAGGTCCCTTGAATAAAATGCTAATAATTTCTTATCATAATCTTCTCTGTTAATGTTCCGCCTCTATCAAGTTCTATTTGGGCCCAATTTTCCTCGGTGTAATTATTTTATAATACAAAGCAGGCCTTTCAGAAAATGAAATTTTTCCACATTATCCAATAGGACCTCTCGATTTAATAAATCAAACACAGCTCGGAAGTCAACAAAACAACAATACAGGTTTCCTAACTTGCATCGAAAAGAGGAAATCCTTAGCGAGGAAAATAGTTACAATAAAAGCCTCTTTGGCTTACAGAAATCGGGACTCACCTCCTTATTAGGTCTGTTTGTATCTTGGCCTGCATCGCCCCCTGGTTGCAAGGCAGCGCCGTGTTTCCTCGGCACGCACGAAGATGCCTAGTTGTCTTGAGCACATCAAGAGGTGCTGGGTTTTCCGTCGGTCCCTGGTAGGTCCGAGGATCAGGTCACCAAGTGGAGACCCCATCAAGTATATGAGGGACAGGGCACGAGTCGGGTTATCACGCTGGTGGACGGCGTCCCCCCACTTATTTTCCAGGGTAGATGCCGTCCACCCTGCTTATCAAAATGCTGTCCACTCTGTCGTGCTCATCCAAAGCGTGATAAAGCGCACACCAAACAAACTACGCATTTCTCGGTGATTGCCTCAGACTGCCAGTCACCACGTCCCTGCGGAGACCTACCTGTGGATGCTGTGGTCGCTGGGTGATTGCCTCAGACTTCCAGTCACCACACCCCTACGGGGACCTACCAGTAGACGCTGTGATCTGCGACCAATCAGTGGTGGTAGCAGATGTCACTGGATGGGTGTGTCTGCAACTCGGCAGTCCCACCCTCTTACTCCATGACCTTTATTTTTCGGGCTTGTTTGCTCTGGCTCCTTTCCTCTTTGGAAGTGACCGGATCCAGATATCGACGTGTCTCGCGGTTCGCCCTCCCTTCCTGGCCTTGCCTGCTGCCTGACCTGCTTCCTGCTCGAGATTTCCCTTCCTGCCTGGCCTCGTCTGCTGCCTAACCTGCTCGAGACTCCACTTCCCTTCATGGCCTCGTCTGCTGCCTGACCTGCCTTGCTTGTCTGTGGCATCTACGATCAACACCTAGGAAAACATTTTCAGCTTGGGGACGGTTGGCGACAGTTTCAAGGGAAGAAGTGTTCAATACTGAATACTGAATAGTGGCGTGTTGTTGAAGTTTTTATATAGTGCGAGCTCGACCCGAAGGTATCAGATCGCTTTATATGAGCACCCGTTACGTTACAGACTGACTGATGCATTCATTTTTAGGCACCGCTCTAGCCTACAAATTTAAGTTATATCTAGATTACGAGAGTCTCCTTAAACTGCGCCCCCTTTACAAACACATGTGTACTTGGAGAGTCCCCAACACCTGTGTACTTGGAGAGTCCCCAACTTCTTTATTTAGGTCTCGGCCTGCGAAAGACTGCGCACATGTGCAGTCGAGCTGGCGAGATTTAATGAGGTACAGTATTTTTTACTAGCGAGGTTAAGCACCGCCCCTCTTTTCCATTGGCTGGCGTCACCATTCATGTTAAACAATGGCCAGCCATTGGAGAAGAGGTCCTAGTTACATTCTTCTTTCTCTGTAAGCCCCGTCCTTTTCAGACTGACTTACTTGACTTACTGCTGCGGGAAAAGGTTTCTTATCTTCTTTATGGGGCGAAACAGATGGCCCCATAAAGAAGATGATAAACCTTTTACCACCGCAATAAGTCAGGCTGAGGCCGTCGGAGTGGGGCAGCTCTGAAAGAGAAATTTCTTTTATTTTAGTATGATCGCGGCACCCCCGCATTACTTTTAAAATGTTATTAAGTAAAGCGCGGGTGCCGCGATTATACTAAAATGAAAGATATAGACAAAACACCTATTTCTTTCATTTTGGTATAATCGCGGCACCCGCGCATTACTTTTAAAATGTTATTAAGTAAAGCGCGGGTGCCGCGTGGAACTGCATGGAACTATCTGGAAGGCTTGTGGTGAAACAACACTGTGTGCACCACCTTGACGAGGGGAGAAGAACGGGAGGTCCCGAATACAAGGTGAAAAACCAAGAGAGAGGCCTGCAATTAATCTCAGCTATCTCCAGAAAGCGGGGAGAGGCCCTCGTCGTGACCTGCGGCTGGTGCACACATGGCAGCGAGTCGGTACCGCGCAGCCATTTGGGCAACGGATACCTATCTCGAGAGGTAAACAGGAGCAGGGCGACGGGACCTCCAACATGCAACAGGTATCAAAGAGTCCTGGAGGCAGGGTGAGTGTGCAGCAGACACCGGAATGTGCCCCTCACACCGTCCTTATGCACCCCTCCGTCTAACAGCCTCTCGCCCCCTCTTTCTTTCCCCTTCTCTCTGTCATCCAGTTTATTTATTGTTCCTGTCTGTACACCTTCTGCCTCTTACGCTCCCTGTCTCGCTCTTTCTCTCCATTGTGGTCACTGCCACACCGGTGTCTCCCCTCCTCCCTAGTTCTGTTTCTCATCTGTTTTGTCATTTTATTTCCTTCCCCGCCCGCTCCTCGACACTTTGCCCTCCTGCACTCTTCTCCTGTTGCCCCTTCACTCTCTACCTGTCGAACCTTTCTCTCCCTTTCCTCCTGCTCGTCGCTTCTTCCCAGTCATGTCTCGCCCCTTCATTCTTCCCTCACATTCTCCCTCTCCACCCTCTTCCATTGCTGTCTCTCTCTTACCTCGCTCTTTGCTCTCCTCTCTCCCATGAGAGGGCAGGTGCAGGGGTGAGAGTCAGGGGCAGTCTTATTTAGCACATTAACCTTTTCCGGGCTGTGCACAAGGGTTCAGACACATTACAAATGGTCAGCTTTAATCATGTCAGCTCATTAACCCGCATAGACCCCTCACAGCAAAACCATTTCAGAGCCCGTCCTTCATCGCCCGGCTCAGCCGTGCCTACAGCCCTGCCCGTCCACACACCCCCGCCGGTCCAAGTAGACCTGCTTGGCCCCAGCCCTGCCTGCCCCGCATACGTCACAATCCTGCCTCTGCCTTAAACCCTGTCTATGCCTTCACCTCCACCTGCCCATATAGGCCTGATTGTCCCCAGCCCTGCCTGCCCCACACGTCCTCCTTGCCCTGCCTTCAGCTGTGACTGTGTCTCCATCCCTGCCTACCCCGCCTGTTCCTACAGCCCTCCCTGTCCACCCAAACCTGCCAGCCCGCAACCCTCCAGCACTACACCCTGTCTGTCTCTCATACTCCCACCGCCCTCCTCGCTCCTACAGCCCGCCTGGCTCCAGTACTGCTTTCTCCGCCTGTGTTTTCATAACTGCTGTCCACCCAGAGCTGCCTGTCTTCTGCTATGTCTTTCCACCATTCCTGCCTGTCCACCAAGACCACCTGTTCTCGGTCTTGGCTGTTTAGCGCCCCCTGCTGGTTCTCTAGTACTGATTAGACATCTGTACAGCCCTTCATGCCCCAGGTCTGTGGTTTCCTGTACTCTGCCTATTTCCGGTATACGGTCTGTCCCTCTCCATCACCTGCCCACCTAGGCCTTCCCTGAGTTCATGACCCCCAGCGCTGCCTGTACCTCAGCACCACATGCCCACTGAACTACTTCCCCCAGCTCTGCCTGCCCCCTCTCCCGCGCGATGGGTCTGCCTGACTTCACCTGGCTCCTCGCCAGTGAGTGGGCATATTAAGGGCAGCCCAAACAGCAGTGAGTTCATGTGCCAACATATGCACACCTGTTTTTACATTCTGCTGTATTCAGGGAGTTGTAGTCTTTGGTCGTGTCAGTTTAGACCATCACACTAAAATGCCCAGTTGCACTACGTTGTAAAGAAAGCAGGCAGGAATGGAAGCTTGTGTGGTAAAAGCAGCCTTCCTATTCATGTGCTTATGTGGGCTGTACATTCTAGATACAATACAATAGGTACAACCTTAAGGTATAATAGTAATTATGTAATTACTTGTTCCTAATTATTAACATGTATTAATAATTCATTGTTTATTCACTATTTAAATGATAATGCTTATTTTATCATTATATTTCATTTTAACAATAAAATAAACCTTTATATACTTTGAATGTTGAAATAATTTAACTAGTGTATGTGTGGCTCTGTGTGTGTGTGTGTGTGTGTGTGTGGCTCTGTGTGGGTGTGTGTGGCTCTGTGTGTGTGTGGCTCTGTGTGTGTGTGTGTGTGTGTGGCTCTGTGTGTGGGTGTGTCTCTGTGTATGTGTGTGTGGGTGTGTGTGTGTGTGTGTGTGTGTGTTTGTGTGTGTGTGTGTGTGTGCAAATGCAATAGGTCTCGCATTTGAGAGAGTTTAAGCTATTGGCATTGTAAATGACAATGCCATTTATTTATCTGTTTTCAAAACCAACACATAAATAAAAATGTTGTCATTAACAATGCCAATAGCTCTAACTTTTGCAAAGGCGAGACCGTTGCATTGTAAATGTTTGCTAGGACTTGTGGTCTGATGAGGGACAATCGTTTGCTGAATGTAGTTAAAGTTGCATTGCTTTCATTTCTTTGATACCTCGGAACAGGGCCGGCTGCCCTGCCTAGAAATACCAGCGCAGCAGCACCCCATGGGGCGTAACTTCAAAGGGAGTGTTTGGGGTGTTACACCCCCTCCCCTCCCTATTCTTTAAATAGTTTTGACGTATGTTTTCAGTCAGGAGTGGAGTCTGTTCCATTTCACCTGGGATTTGTATAAACACATACTCGCACACACGCTGTCTTCTGTCTGCCATATCCGGTACGAAGTTCCCGAAAGGGGTTGGTTACTTTACAAACTATTGTTTTAAGTGCCCCTTACGATCTGCCACTCCGCTTCCTTTTCACCGCCCTACACCCCCCCTTCTGCACTGCTTCTCTGATAATGAATTTTAGCATGATATGCCAACATAGTTGAAATCTGAAGACACCCCCCCCCCCCCCTAAAATTAACACCCAAGCTACGCCCCGAGCACCCCGAGCACAATGTATCACAGTCTAAATAAAACGAGACAATAAGGTGCGTATGATCGGTGCACATACCTTTAAGGACATACCAATGAAAAAAAACACTTACTGTAAACCTTCGTGCGTTCGTCTGAAAGCTCCTAAGATTTCTTCCGCCGAGTCAGTGTATTTATACACTTTGCTCGCCCAGTCGCCAGCCGCACTCAGAACGAAACTGAAAATGCTTTATACCGTGCAATGTGTCATGTGACAAGAATTCTCTCGTTTCCCGGAATACAGAGATTGGCCAATGTGTAAATTCTTATGCAGCCCCCTGAAATCACTCAGTGTGAAACTGAAACTGAAGGTTTAAGCAGGGCTTTAAGGGGGCCGAGTCCGCCCTGGTGACAAACCAGGTAGTGATGTTCTGAAATTTACAGGCAACAAAAACTGAGTGGTTTCGGAATAATGAAAGAGAAACACTTTGAAGTGATCCGTGCCAGTCACTTAATTCCTGTTTGTTTTTCATGTTTTACATACGTTTAACCTTAATTGTGCATTTCCTAAAAGTGTTCCCAGGATCTCGCGTTTCAGTATTTTTTTTCGTGTAGCGTATTACTTTTGTATTGTGCATACATTGAACTGAGTCGCCTCCAGGTGTTTACGACAGGCCACGATTGAGATTTCTGGAGCTGAGGCTTATGGCAGTGAGAGTTTCTCACAGAGCCTGTCGGTGGATCAGAAAGGTGTTCAAAACAGATGCCATTAAATCATTGGCTTCTCTGCAAAGCGCACAGAGCAATAATCATGAATTCCAGTTGTTATGGTATGCCATGTTATATTGATTTCTATAGCTCACTAACCCGAGAGTGTATCCAGACGCTTGGGCAAGTGTGTAGGTTTGTAACCCGCCCCCCCTCTTATATGTATACATGCCAACATTTTAGAAGAGGAAAGTGGGAGATTTTAGAAGAATAATCGGGAGATTGTGTTTCTTCCATTGACTTCTGTCAAGGTCTGAATTGGGTCGATTGTCATGTATAAGACTTAAAAGTTTGCTGCTGCAGGATCGGATCAGAAATGCCTACATGTTTTTTTACCCTTATGTGTCATGAGCATGGAGAAAGTGCTATATAGCAGGCACAGAGTGTATCACAAACATTTTGTGCACCGGCCTAGAGGAGTTACTGGCTGTGAATAATATGGGGCTTATTTATGAGCTTTTGCGTCACTTTTTGTGGTGCATCGGCGGCGTAAAACATGCCCCCTGTTGCGCCCTATTTACAAAGTGACACATCTAAGCAGATGCGTCACTTTCTAAACCCCAGCGCTGCATTATACCTTCTTCAGGTGCAATGTATGCAGCGTGGGCATTCCCACGTAAGTAAGCCACGTAGAAGTGACAGAGAAATCTACCAGATTTCACTGCGCCACTTCTAGGGTGCAAATGCGTCAATATCTTATGCCTGCCTCACAGCAGGCGTAAGACTGATGCAGGCCCTTTCACATGGGGCTTGTCCCATGTGAAAGGACACATTGCTGGAGTTGCGTCACTTTTGTGACACACTCCAGCAATGCGTCACTTTGTGACTTAAAGAGTGTAATATGCAAACTGAGTAGGATTCAAGTTTCCCTGAAGGGAAATTCCCTAAAACTGATCTAAGGATTCAAATAAGGTTGATGGAAGTTGAGCAGCAGGTGTAATGCCTCTAAAGGCAGAACCAAATGAGAGTTCAATCAAGTAAGAAAGCATTCTGAAAGTAACTTGCTAAGCAATGCACAATTAAAACTTTTGTTTTCTACAGGGTAAGACAACTCCCTGCGGTTCCCATAAAGCGAACTAATCAGAAACTAACACTATAAGATAATATGTCTGTAGTCTTTTTCCTAGGCATCGCACAAGGGAAGATTTCAGCTGTGTGGCCTTCAAAAGATATCTTGTAGTAGTATGGTACATCGTGTCCCTAGCACAGGTGTAGAAAATTAATGAACTATGGCTAACGCGAACACACTTTATGGGTCAATTATAACATGAGTCACTAAAAATAATACACTTAATATTAAAATCACACTTCATATATGAATATTATGCATTATTATGCGTTTTAAGCAAAACTTAAACTGGTGACAGAGTGAACAAGTAATGCCCAAATGAACCACTGGGATTACCTTACTAGTGAATAAGTAAGGAATGTTATTGTACCTGTGAAGCTTTGCGAATGTGACCGCAGATCCTTCTAGTTTTCAAAACCTTTAGGAGTGAAAACTGAATGTAATGTTAATGCTGTGATGTCACAAAATCTTTGGCACTAAGTACATCACAGAAAGTGACACCAATAAAATTATGAAAATGCATTAAAATGTCACTACAATAGACACTCAAATTAATAATATATGGAACATACAGTATTAGCAGATGTGCGGATAAAATTTGTATTCTACATTTTCAACAAAATGTGGAGCATTAGCATGCTCAGTGTAGAATTACCTCTCCTCTCAGCTCAAGGAGTGGTAAGAGACTACTCCCTATAGCGCAATGGCTTGTTGAAGTAGCTTGCCACGAGCTGTTCTGAGCAGATGTCTGAGCAGTCATATCTGGATTTTAGTTCTAGCCTTTCTCATTAGGTTTTCAATTGAGCCTAGTGGATGTCAAACCCACTTCTAAGTGTGTGAGTCTCAGAGAAAAGGTTTTAGTGAATGAAACAATATCAAGGCTCTCTCATACTGGTAAGATGGAAGACAGTAGAGGATTCAGAAACAAGACAATGTGATTGGTTTCTGTACTGAGGGTTGCACTCAGCTCCTTGCATAGTGGACCTAAATCCTTTTTTATTTTTTTTTATTTTTATTTTTTTTTAAATATTTTTATTGAGATGGATCGGAATATAACACAATTTACAAATACCAACTGAATCCCATCAGACATTTACACATATGGACATAAACTATATTACGTATGATAAAATCAGAGAATTAATATGTAGAACGTCTCAGCAAACAGCAAAAGGGCAGCAAAAGTACACAAGAATGTTACAGTCCAAATAATACAAGGGGATCGTTCTTACATCAACTCACGGTCTATTCTTCTTGGTTCTCTCCAATTTCTAAGAGGAGCCCAAATCCTTTTACCATATTATTTCGTCCTTTTACCCTTAAAATTATATAGGCATTCCTCTATATTATGGATCCCCAGCAGCCTGGTTAGCCACATGTGAAAAGAGGGCGCAATTGGGTCTTTCCAAGCTGCGGCAATTAAAATTCTAAAAACAGCTACGGATAGAAAAATAAATGCTTCAGCTTCATGTCCGATTGCTAGGTTTTCATCCCTACCAAATAAAACCATAATTGGGGATAGAGATATTTGAAACTCTAGCAGCCCCGATAATTTTTTTTTCCATTTCTGTTAAAACAAGTGTGAGATTCTGACAAGAATAAAAGATATGCAGAAGATCCGCCGGGCCTTGATTACACCTTGGACATTTATCGTTATCTCTAAGCATGGGCGGATTTTGCGGATCCACGATTCACGAATTTGCGGATTCACGGATCGTGGATCCGCAAAATCCGCGGATTTTGCGGATCTGCGGATTTGGGGGCGGGGCTTCCTCGAGTGTGTGGGCGGGGCCAAACGGACGGGGCTTCCATGCGAGCGCACATGCCTCTTGTGTGTATAAAAGGTCAGAGACCGATCAGAGCAGCAGATTAAGAGACAGAAGCCCCTGGTCACAGGAACAGCACGGGGATTGTGCTCTTAGAAGTCAAAGATGCAAATGCCACGATTTTTTTTGGGCTGATGAATGAGTCACCGCATTTGCGCTTCAACTAGTTCCAGCGACCAAGTGTGTGTTAATGCAATCGCGCCGAAGTGCGCAGGGGTCCCTTGAGTGAAATGTCCATCATAGTGGGTAAATGGCGGGAAGACGGTGCACACCTCGAGTGTGTGGGCGGGGCCAAACGGACGGGGCTTCCATGCGAGCGCACATGCCTCTTGTGTGTATAAAACATCAGAGACCGATCAGAGCAGCAGATTAAGAGACAGAAGCCCCTGGTCACAGGAACAGCACGGGGATTGTGCTCTTAAAAGTCAAAGATGCAAATGCCACGATTTCACGATTTTTTTTGGGCTGATGAATGAGTCACCGCATTTGCGCTTCAACTAGTTCCAGCGACCAAGTGTGTGTTAATGCAATCGCGCCGAAGTGCGCAGGGGTCCCTTGAGTGAAATGTCCATCATAGTGGGTAAATGGCGGGAAGACGGTGCACACCTCGAGTGTGTGGGCGGGGCCAAACGGACGGGGCTTCAATGCGAGCGCACATGCCTCTTGTGTGTATAAAAGGTCAGAGACCAGCATCACAGCGGATTTCCGATGGTATATTTGGGAACAAGGCACACCTGCAAGTGTTTCCTGTTGAGGTTTATTTTTTGTGCCAGGACCGTCGTGCCAGAATGAACCCTGCCCTTCAAATTTATGCAAGAAGACACTGTAAATAATTTACGATGGCGCCAGCAAGCTGCCAGTGCCATCCTGCAAAAGTTACTTAATTAGCTTCAACAGGAAGCTCCAACTGATAAAATAAAGCAGGCGCTCGAGCCCCTGCTTTATCTTATCTGTTAGAGCTTCCTGTCGAAGCTAATTAAGTAACCATTTGAGGATGGCGCTGGCAGCTTGCCGGCGCCATCGTAAATGCATTAGGCTTGAACTTTTGACCGCAAAATCCGCTCCGATCGCGGATTGCGGATTCTCGGTAAATTCGCGAGAGTTTGCGGATCGCGGATTTACCGAAAATCCGCAAAATCCGCGATCGGAGCGGATTTTGCGCTCATGCTTAGTTATCTCTTAACCCCCATTGAAACAACTTTGCAGGTGTATAATACAAATTGAAGACCATCTTGTAGTGCTGTGCTTTTAAATTAGTTGCTCTTAATACCTTTTTGTTCAGTGCGAGCGCGTAATCTATGTCTACATTTGGATCCCCTATTCTTTGAGCCCAAGCAGACTCTATCTGTGCAATATCATTACCCAACGCCTTCAAGAGATAACTATACCCTACTTTGATCTTCTTGCCGCCATTTATTACATACTTTATAAGAGGATTTATCTCCTGTACTGCTAATCTCGGTCTGAGTGATTTAATCGTTTGTTTGACTTGATTATACAAGAGCCAGTGGGTGGCCGGAATACCAAACTTCTGTTGTAAAATATCGAACTCCAAAAAATCATCCCCACACATAACATCCCCCAAATATCTAATACCCAGCGCCTTCCATGAGCTGCTATTTCTATTCTCTCCAAGATGAGAAAAAGGTTTTGAGCTCCATAGATCAATCATACCATTGATCTTCGGGATTTTCAGGAATTTCAATATCGCCTTCCAAGTACCCCATACACTTAGCATTACTTTACTTTTACTCCTTTTAAAGTATGAAACATTAATTTCTCGTGTTAGGAGCCCCCGAGCCCTTTCTCCTACTAATACTTCATAAATTGAAGGAATTCTATAAAAGCCAGGTGGAGTTTCTAAAACATCATTTTTCAACAAATAATTAATTTGCAGCAGTAAACAAACCCAGTGGTACAGCCTCAAATTGGGTGCAGATAGCCCTCCTTCCTCTAATGGTGCAGAAAGTCGAGCTAATGATCTCCGGATTTTCCCATACTGCCACACGAATTTTACAAAAACTGCTTCCATTTTTTTAAGCAAACCCTCTTCTACTAGTAAGGGTATGGCACGGAATAAATACAACAATTTCGGAAACATTGACATTTTCAGTACATTCACCCTCCCAATCAAAGATAAATGTAAGACATCTATTCTTCTGAGTTCTCTATCTATTGAGGTAAGTAGAGGCAGATAATTTTCCTCGATAATTTTCCCAACATTAGCATTGATTCTTACCCCAAGATAAACTGCAGAATCCACATATCTTGGATCTCTTTTATGGATATTTCTTGTCCCAATTATTATTGTTTTTTCGGTATTAAGCCTATAGCCAGAACATAATCCAAACTCATGCGCAAGATGAGTTAGTTCAATCATTGCCGTTTGCGGATCCTTAGTGGTGATTGCCAGGTCATCCGCATATGCCAATAATTTAGTGCTATGACCATTGGTTATGACTGGGGATATGTTATCAGAGGCGAGGATTTTCCTGATAAAAGGGTCGATGAAGAGAGAAAAAAGTATCGGGGAACAGGGACACCCCTGTCGAGTTCCTCTCCTAATCACCACTTCTTCCGACTGCAGACCCATTGCGTTAATTCTGGCTACCGGATCTCTATACATAGCTTTAATTGCATTTCTACATTTTTCTCCAAATCCCCTTCTAGCTAAAACTTCCCACATAAAATCCCAAACTACACGGTCAAAGGCCTTTTCGGCATCTAAAAGGATCATGGCCATATCTCCTCCCGTGGCAGCATTCGAGTCAAACAGCGAGATTGCTCGCGCGATATGTTCCGTTGTCCCCCTACCCGGGACAAACCCATGCTGCCAAGGTGAGACCAGTTGACCAATTACCCTCCCTAGTCTTTTGGCCCATACTTTCGAATAGAGTTTTGCATCCGAATTTATCAATGATATAGGCCGATACGAGCCAGGGTTTTCCGCAGGTTTTCCCTTCTTATGAAATATTACAATATTGGTTTGTTTCCATGTGTCGGGGATCATTCCAGTGCAGATTATTCCATTAAAAAGGTCTACCAACATAGGAAGGATTTCGTCTTCCAGAGCCCTATAAACTTCTAATGGTAGCCCATCTGGACCTACTGCCTTACCCGCTGCTAGTTCATATAAAGCGATCTTGATCTCTTCTGATGTTATGTCTAAGTCCAGTCGCGTCTTATCCTCCTCCCCCAGCGATGGGCATGATGGCCCATAGTCTTGCAAAATTGGTACCAACCCAGTCTCTTGATCATATAATTTTTGATAAAAATTCTGGAATACCCCCATTATAGCTTTAGGGTCTGTATGCTCAACACCATTATATTTGATCTTCGCAATTTTATTTTTATTCATTTCTTGCCTAATACGGAGGGCTAGGACTCTTCCAGCTTGCTCGCCTGTCTCATATCTCCTTGCTCTGTGTGTCTGATAATTACCGATCTCCTTCTGCGTAATTATTTTTAGGATCTCCCCCTTGATCAGAGCCATAGTTCTAGTCGTTTCCGAACTATCCTGACCTGAAGCTATTTCCATTATGTGGCATTTCTCAGCTTCTGCTAGCTCTAACGTACGTTTCTCCAAGATACTTCTATCCTCTTTCCTTAATTTGGCTGCACAGCTGATTGTCTCCCCTCTTAATGAAGCTTTAAAGGATTCCCATACACCATTTCTAGATGCACTATATCTATTCATTTCAAAAAATTCTTTCGCCCAGTGTTTAATGTGTTTGACAAACCTTTCATCATTTAGGAGTTTCCTTTCAAACGTCCACTTTGAGATTTCCCTTTGAGTACTGGGGATTTTATATGTTAGTATCAAAGGATTGTGATCCGAAATAATTCTTGGGGGTTTGGTAATTTTAACCTTACAGATTTCTCCCTTTGTCACAAAGAAATAATCTAGTTTAGAATATTTCTGTGCGGGATGTGAGAAATACGTATACCCTGGATCCCCGGGCATCTTAAGTCCCCAAACATCCCCCAGGCCATGTGACTCTATTAGACAGTCGAGAGCCCTCTTTACCTTCCGTTTACACCCTGAGTATCTACTTCCCTGTTTCCAGTCAGCTGTAATGTTCATATCCCCACATACTATCATCGGGGTTGCCCAATTAGCCAGTTCTTCCTCCAGCTTATCAAAAACCATTGGCTCATCTTCATTAGGGCCATAAATTACACACAGCGTAACCCCCATCTGCAGTTCCACTATGGCCCATCTACCAGACCCATCCGTTTTGCTACGTTTCGCCCCCCCCAAATTGCATTTAGCTAAGATAGCCACACCTCTTATCATCGATGTTTGTGATGAACACCCTATCAGCGTATACCCATAGATATCCAGCAGCTTCCTTTTATCCCAGGGTATATGAGTTTCTTGAATACAGAGTATGTCTATATTATTAGATCTTACCCAGTGTGATATCCTTTGCCTTTTTTTCCAATCATTTAACCCCCCTGCATTTATGGTACAAATCCTAATGTCTGACATTATTGCTGTATTTCTTCTCCCTACGATGACTGTTATCCATGCATATCATTCTGCTCATAGTGCTAGTCTTACTCCTTTCCATCTCAAAAATTTTCTTTTTTTTCCCCCATTCCTTTCCACCCTCCCTTTTCCCCCATTCCTTTCCACCCTCCCTGTGGACCTAAATCCAATGTGGAAAATAAATGAAAAACACAATTGTGAGAAGTTGGCCTGGTATATGCTTATTAAAGTGGGCATGTTGTACCAGTCCAAATAACTCTTATGGTGAATTAAGAGGTTAAAGGTAACCGTAGAAAACTATCAAAGTAGTAGCTGTGAACAGCAGCCTTCAGGCTTAGTCTTGAAAGAATGTTAAGCAGCTTGTTTTACCAGAATGCAACCTTATAGTATTGGTTAAATGAAAGGATTACCACACAGTAGCTATTAAAATATGTATTTATTGATATAACACTCTTTAAGCACAACACAGTATCTTCTGCATGAAGATACTTACAAAGCACAAAATACTGTAGCACAGAAACAATCGTAAGTAGCACTAATACACAGTGGGCTCCAGGGGAGACCAAACCATATACTAAAATAGAGGTATAAGGGCCAAGACTCGAGTCAAGACAGTGTCTTGAGGATGAAGAATCACTGAGACCCCAAGGAACCACCCAAGGTGAGTAGGTAGGGACCCACGGAGGAATGGTGCAGTTTGGGAACATGACCGTGGGCGCCGTACAATCCTATGGGAGAGCCGTGGTTATAGTTAGTTTAAGGACCCTTTTGAGTGGACTTGGAAAGAACCCCGTGAAACGTAGGAGTTTGGAGAGCCACCCCACTCGTGAATACGGTAGTACTAGAGTTACAGAGTGTATAGGGCTCAAGTGGTGTCGGAAACCGCTGTAGAACTCAATGGACGACTTCGAAGAAGAGCCACTGCTGGGAAGAAAAAAAGTGTCAGTCAGAATCCAAGGGTGGATTCTTGATGAAGAGTACCTGAAAGCAGAGGGGACCGAGTATGGGTCACTCAGGAGTGACCAGGGGCTCGGTAGACAAATGCCCACCGATGTCGGGTGCCTGTGCGTTGTGGGGGCTTTTGACTCTCCAGCCTCCGGGATACATATGCAAAACCTCTAATCTGACCTGTGGAATTAATCTAAACATTTCACAGAGATGCAACCGTGATAGAAAATATTCACATGGACATATTATTCTTTAGTTTTTCATTTATTTTCTTTTTCATACTTTAGACTTGAAAAAACATTTTTTGACATTTTTTAGTATTTTCAGACATAAAGCAAAACATTTTTTTAATTCAGTGCTAGAAACTCATTATTAACAGTGATAAATTGATTTTGAACCCCACATAAACGCTCCACAGTGCTAGACAGTCCTTAGACCAGCCCAGTGGTCTTGGTCCCAAAGGCTGCCACGCCGGGTGCCACACCTGAACTTCGTTCTTTGTGGACTACAGAGGGCTCAATTCAGTCACCAGGACTGATGCACACCCTATCCCCAGAGCTGATGAGCTCATTGAACGATAGGGGCTGCACGGTCCCTCAGCACGTTTGATTTGACGCCTGGGTACTGGCAGATCGCCTTGACTGATGGGACTAAGGAGAGGTCATCATTCTCCACACCAGATGGGCGCTACCAACTTCGGGTGATGCCCTTTGAGATGAAGAAAGTACCTGCCACCTTTCAGAGGTTGGTCAGCCAGGTGTTGGCTGGACTGGAGGAGTTCAGTGCCGCCTACCTGGATGACATTGCAGTGTTCAGCGCCAGTTTAGAAGAACATCAGCAGCATCTCTGGGAAGTGTTGATGGCACTGCACAAAAAAGTCCTCACGATCAAGGCGAGTAAGTGCCAGATCAGACAGGGTTCCATGGTGTACTTGGGTCATCAGGTAGGAAGCGGCCAGGTCGCGCCCCTACAACCCACGATTGATACCATCCTGGCATGGGAACCCAAAAAGACTCAGACACAGGTGAGAGCCTTTTTTAGGATTCACGGGGTACTACAGGAGGTTTGTCAAGGGGTATGGCAACATTGTGCACCCTTGACTGAGCTGACTTCCAGGAAGCAGCCCAAGAAAGTGAACTGGACTGACACCTGTCAGAAGGCTTTTGATGCCCTGAAGACTGCCATGTGCACAGCACCCGTGCTTCAGGCGCCCAACTTCTCAAAAGAATTAATTGTACAAACAGACGCTTTAGAGCATGGTGTGGGGGCTGTTCTATCACAGATTTCTGAAGAGGGCCTAGACCAACCTGTAGCCTTCATCAGTAGGAGGTTACTTCCACAGGAACAGAGGTGGAGTGCAATTGAGCGTGAGGCATTTGCTGTGGTCTGGGCACTGAAGAAGTTGAGACAATACTTGTTTGGGACTCACTTCTGGGTTCAGACCGACCACAGGCCCCTCAGATGGCTGATGTAGATGAGAGGTGATAACCCAAAGTTGTTGAGGTGGTCTATTTCCCTACAGGGTATGGACTTTACGGTGGAACACTTCCCTGGTACAGAACACGCCAACGCTGATGGTCTGTCCAGATTTTTCCGCCTTAGTGAAGAGAAGTCCCAAGGGGAAGGGTAGTTGTACCCACATTTCAGCTGGAGGGGACACATGTTAGACCTGGCATCATTGGCGTGAGTCTCCCTTCGATTTTGACAGATTGCCTCCTCTGTTTTGATATGTTTTTGCTGGTTTTATGCTTTGGGCACTGTGCCACTGCTAATCAGTGCCACAGTGCAAGTGCTCCAATGTTAAATTAATGTACTGATTGGGTATTCCATGATTGGGTTATTTGATTTATCTGTCAGCCCCTAATACAGTGCACCATGTGTGCCCAGGGCTTGTAAATCAAATGCTGCTGGTGGGCTTGCAGCACTGGTTGTGCCACCCACAGAAGCAGCTTGTAAAGTGTGTCTCAGGCTTGCCATTGCAAGGCCTGTGTGCAGTCTAGCACTGCCATGTCGACTTGGCCAAGTGCACCCACTTGCCAGTCCCTAAACCTTCCCTTTGCTTCATATTAGACACCCCTATGGTAGGCCCACGGGCAGGGTGTATTGTAAGTATAAGGTAGGACATGCTCTGATGTGTGTAGCATGTTCTAATATTGAATTGCAGCCATTTTCGTTTTTTAACTATTGAAGGCTACCTGTTCTCCATAGGCCAGAATGGGCAGTTAGATTATTACATTCTTATAATCCGAACTGACTCAGGGAACATGGTAGAAATTCTTATTTAGTATGCCTGAACTCAGAATAAAAAAATACAACCTTTAGTAAAGTTGTTTTTAATATTCTGTGTTTGAAAATACCACTTTTAGAAACTAGGTATTTTCTTGCCTAACTATCCAGGCCTGCCTCTGCTGGGTTGTGTATTCCTTGTCTGGGTTTGTAAGTGACAGGGTTGGGGATTCCAGGATACAGGCTGCGGCAGCCCAGTGGTGAATAGAGAGATCTGCATCTAGATTGGGAGGGAGGAGTTGCACCTGGGACCTGAATAGGGCTGGGCTTTCCCTCTACATGGCCGGCTCCACCTCCTGTGGCTGGTCTGATGGCTCTGCCTTGCACTGTGAAAGGAGAGTAGGAGTCATGTCAACAGAGTGCTCGAGAGCTGTATCTTCCCTCCCCTGTGCTGGCTCCACCTCCTGTGGGACGGCTGATGACTCTGCCCTGCACAGTAAAAGGAAGAAGAGAGTCATGTAAACAAAGTGCTCAGGAATTGGTTTTGACTAGGCAGAGGCCTAGTATATAAATATTGGGACCCTGATCCCAAGAAATTTGATCACTTCTGAACAAGAAACCTTTCTGCCAAGGAGAAGAACCAAGGAAGCTGCAGGAGGTGTACTGCCCCTCTGCCAGTGTGCTGTTTGCTGGGTAGGCCTGCAGTGGTTGCTTCATTGCCAAGGGAAAGGAGGAGGAACTTTGTAAGGACTTTCATCTCCAGAATATTCTCCAAGGGCTTGAACTGTGCTTGCCTCCTGCTGAAGTCTCAAGGACAAAAGACTTCACCTCCAGCTCCCCCCTGAATTTCCTTGCTGGGAATTCTGACTCCAGACACTTGCGTGCCGCTGTAGCTGGAAGCGTGACGCATCGAGAAGAAGCGTGTCGCCGCCGCAGCTAAAATCGTCGCATCGCCGGAGAAGCGAGCCTTCGTCTGATCTCCCTGGAAGCCTGTGTCGAAGCTGACTGCTGTCACATCACTGGAGAAGCGTGTCGCAGGGCCTGTCGCGGCTCCAAAGTACATAGTCGTCGCAAGGCTGCCAGGGCGTCATCGCATTGTCATCGTATCGCCACATCAAGGGCGCCATCTTCTCGCATCGCAACCGGATCATCGCATCACATCAAGGCACCATCTTGCTCTCCGCAACTGGCCTGCAGGTCAAGAACCTACACATCACCTCCGCACCAGTAAGGATCACGACACATCCCCTACTCTGCGCAAGCATTGAGGCACAACGCATCATCTCCCCTGGATCACGGAACCGACGCATCTCCCCTATTGCGAGCCTTCTGTTTACTTTGCGTTACGCATCCAGGTACTTTGTTGAGAACTTTATCGCATTTACCACCAACTTGAACTAAGCAACTTTAATCGTCTTTTAAGTAACCTTAAGTTTAGTATTGTGGATTTTTGTTGTTTGTGGTCTTGTGTTTAAGTCTATTTAAAGAATACTTATTTTTATAAAATCTGTGTTGTGTCCATCTATAGTGTTTTCACTGTATTATTGTGTATATTCATAAATGCTTAACACACTGCCTCTCAGATAAGCCTGTCTGCTCGTGCCAAGCTACCAAGGGGGTGAGCAGGGGTTATTAAGGAGTGTAATCCCCTTATCCTGACTTAGACGTAATAGTCCCTATTTGGACAAAGGTGAATATCATTGCCATCTAGAGACCCCCAGATCTAACACTAACATAACAGTTCAGGGAGAAAGCAGATAGACTGGGGTCCTGATTAGCAGGATCCCAGTCAGACTAGTCAAAAACAGTATAACACGAAGCAAAAAGTGGGGGTAACCATAATGAGCAGATCCTACTTTCCTACACAAACCTCCCTCCCCCAAACGTAAGGAGATGAGACTGACCGTGCCCAGTTGTGTCTTCATTTTCTAAGTGGAAATGTCTGGAGAGTCCATCTGCATTGGCATGGTTACTCCCAGGTCTACGTTCCACTGTATAGTTCATCCCCTGTAGGAAAAAGGAACAACACAAAAGTTTGGGGTTTTAACCATTCATCTGTTTTAGCCACAGGATGGGCTTATGGTTTGTCTGAACAATGAAGTGAGTGCCAAACAGGTATGGCCTCAGCTTCTTCACGGCCCAGACCACAGTAAAGGATTCCTTCTGTATAGCTGACCAACGTTTCTCTATGGGGGTCAACCTTCTGCTGATAAAAGCTTCTGGTTGATTCCGACCCTCTGCATTAAGTTGTGACAACACATCTTCTACCCCCAACTCAGATGCATCTGTTTGGACAATAAATTGCTTGGAGTAGTCAGGACTTTGCAGAATGGGGCAGTGCACATGGCCTGCTTAAGATCATCAAATGCCTTCTGACAGCTAACTGTCCACTGAACTTTCTTGGGCGTTCTTTTTGATGTGAGATCATTTAAGGGAGTCACTATAGACCCACATCCTTTAACAAATCTCCTGTAATACCCAGTCAGGCCCAAGAAAGCTCTGACCTGAGTCTGGGTATTTGGAGCAACCCAGCCCATGATGGTCTGGATTTTGCTCTGTAATGGTTGAACCTGGCATCCACCCACAGGTGGCCCAGGTACACAACCTTGCTCTGCCCTATCTGGCACTTAGTGGCCTTGATAGTGAGGCCTGCTCTTTGCGGAACCTCCAAAACATTCTTCAGGTGAACCAGCTGAGCCTCCCAGGTGGAGCTAAAGAAAGCTATATCATCAAGATATGCTGTACTAAATGCCTTCAGACCTGTAACAACTTTTTTCACCAGCCTTTGGAATTTGGCAGGTGCATTCTTTAAACCAAATGGCATTACGTTAAATTGATAATGCCCACTAGGGGTGAAAATGCTGTTTTTGGTTTGGCATCCTCAGCTAGTCTGATTTGCCAATAGCCAGCAGTTAGGTCAAATGTACTTACATACTTAACTGACACCAGAGTATCAATAAGTTAAAAAAAAATATATTTTTATTGCTTTATTAACAACATACAAAGATAAAACTATGGATTATAACAGTTGGATACATTTTAAGGCATGACATGTCCAGCACAATAGCTAATTTCTCATCTCCGATTGCATTTGTCCAGGTAATTGCGTATGATTTCCTGCTCCCTAGGTATTTAAATATAGAGTGTACAAGTGATAATTCCGTCCGCCGCCAATAGTCTGTTCGCCACCTGTTCCCAAATGTCACATCAGCCCGCTAAACATCATGTCTCAAACCCTAACCCCCTGCACTGGTTTGTGTGTCCCGCACCTTCCGCTGCCGAAGGTATTCTTTTAAAGGTTGCCCAATATCTTTCGGGCGAGATGCAGGTGGTTGCAAGTCTGCATATAATTCACTAGGGGTATCACAATATGACATGCTTTTGAGTCAATGTTTAATGGTGAGTTTTTGTCTAGTGCCCCAATGGAGAACTATTTCGCGATTTGCCAGAAGCATCGCCATTGCTACAAATCTACGTGTGCCCTTGGGTAGCATGTCAGTGTAACCCAACATTTCTAGCAATGGTGAAGGTGCCAGTTGCGTCCCAGTCATTTGTTGAATTAAAACATTTATCTCCTACCATAAGCGCTGATTACGTTACAGGTTCAAACCATGTGCATGAATGTAGCCGCTTGTGTATTGCATTTAGGGCAATGCGTAACGTTGGTGCTATTTATCCTAACCATCTGATGTGATGCAAAGTAGGCTCGTCTAAGTATCTTGAAATGGAGTAGTTTATGCCTGTGGTTACAGGAGACTAATTCGTTTTGTTTACAACACCCCTTCCACTCCTTATCAGTGAGTGGCTGTCCCATGTCTGCCGCCCAAGCATCTCTGATCTTGGCGTCGTGTTGTGGTAGCATCGCAAGGCTCGCTCTATATAGTCTGGCTCTGAGGTGTTCCCTGTTTTTATCTGTAATGACTGTTGTGAGCTGGCCAAACTCTTGAGGTTCTATAGGATAAGTTGTAATTACATTTCTCAGCGTGCTCTGTAATCGGGTCAGTGTGAACGGATACATGAATGTGGCGTTCGAAAAACCGGGGTCTTTTGTGCGAATAAATGCATGTCCATCGGGGAAAATGTCTCCTATAGTTTTTTATTTCAATGGTAATAGAGTGCGTTTAGTCCCTGCCTCCAATGTCGGGGGTAGCTAAGGATTCAAAGACACTGGCAGTGCTGGAAAGTATAACGTTTCTCCTCTTGTTTTTCTGAATAATTGATGCCACTCCCAACATGTAGTTGGTAGTGTTTGTATGTCGTGCGGGCCGCGTGGGATTCCGACAGGAAGTGTCCCATAGTGTTCAATGGGGTTAGGGCTGCCAGGTCCCTCTCAGGTTTTGCGTACAGTATGAGCGCATCCGGGTGGTACCAGTGGTGAGAACAACCACATTGCGCCACTGGAAAATAAAGTGGCATGTCCGGTACCCCAAAGCTGTCTCTTTCATAAGGAAGAATAAGCGTGTCCCAGCCGACTTTTGGTTGTTTCCCTCCCCACACCAGTTTGATTAGTTGGGTACGGATCTGTGTGAAAAAAGCATTCGTCAACGGGATGGGGATGTTGGCAAATAAGTAAAGAAGCCGTGGTAACACCACTATCTTTATGATAGCTATTCTACCCGCCATTGATAACGGCAGTTTAATCCATCTCTCAATTTGTGTTTGTAAATGATCCATCCAACGCCGGGCCGTAGTTGAGGAGTAGTACTTGTTCCCTATCCCTATGTAAAAAGATCCCTAAGTATTTAATTTCTGCTTCCCACCAGTATAAGGGGAGGTTCCTGCAGATGCGGTTATATGCTTCCGTTAAAGGGAATACCTCAGATTTACTCCAATTTATATGCAAACCTGACAGCTCTCTGAAACATTCTATTTCCGCCAGCAGTGGTGGTAGGTTTATCTCTGGCTGCCGTACATATGGTGCCACATCATCTGCTTGCATTGTCACTAATACCGGGCTGTGTTTGAACTGAAGTCCCGTATGTAAATGTTTTTTTAGGAAACATCGAATGAGGGGGTCCATTGCTATTATAAAAAGTAGGTGAAAAAGGGGACATCTTTGCCTAGTGCCTCTGGTTATGGCGAAGGTGTCTATGATCATGCCATTGACTCGGATGCGAGCTGCGTACTACAGTTTAACTAGATCTGCAAGCCCCTTTGGGGTGCCCATCTTAGCCAATACGGCATGTAGGAAAGGCCACTCCACAGAGTTGAACGTCTTCTCGGTATCTAAAAATCCAGCCGCCGCCGGGATACCGGGGTCTATTCTGTTAACTACAGAGAAAAAAATCCTGAGGTTTAGTGCGGTGGATCTGTGCTTGATAAACCCAGTTTGTGCAGGTGCTATCATCTGTTCCATTAAAAGGACAGTCTAGTCGCCATCATTTTAGCTAGAATTTTATAGTCAAAGTTGAGTAATGAAAGCGGGCGGTATGAATTACTCTGTTCAAGATCCTTGCCTGGCTTGGGTAGTAATACCAATACTGCTTCTCTAAAGGAAGGGGGGAGATGTCCCACTTCTAATGGTTCCGCAAAGATAGCTAGGAGGTGGGGGGTGTTAGGCCTGTCAGCTTTTTGGATGGTCTCCCCTTATTTTTGTCCCTTTATGCCTCCCTTTATTTTTTTCACCAACCCTTTTGGCCTTAGGTCCCCAGGTGCCCCACCACTACTAATTAGTGCTGAGGCACAGGTGCGCCTTGCTTAAATGGTGGATACAGGGAGCTCCTAAGATGGACACCTGCTAGAGTTACCTCAGAGCTCTGGCCCATAGGATAACATTAGGAGGTTCCAGAACCTTCCGGTCCACTCTAGTGGCCTGGGCCTAGGCTATATAAGGGAGGACACTGGGCGGCCATTTTGTCACGACTGGGCTGGCTGGAGTTCAGGTTACAGTGTGAGGGGGATTGCGACTCAGGCTAATCTGACTGCTCCTAGGGGCTGCAAGTTGGTTGGGGGAGCTCCCCTCCTTCCTGTGGATCTGGCCCTGCCTGTGAGGAGATTGCCAGAACCAAGCTTCAGTGTGGCCATACTAAAGAAAGGACTAATTTACGTCAGCACCTGGTGAGAGTAACCTGGCCCTGGCCCTAGAAACCTGGGAGGGTGGAACCTTGGGCTATTGAAGCAACGTGAGAAGGAAGGACTTCTACCACCACCCCTGTATTGAGGTGAGGTCTGGAGATGTGACTCGGGTTGCTGTGTGACCTTCCTGGAGAGCGTTACTCCTGCTCGTGTTGTGTGAGGCCTAATTCACTATGAGCCTCCTGACAGTGCCTGTGACTCTTCCACTCCTTTTTCTAACCTCTGCGTGGCCTTATTGTGAGGCTGGGTGTGGGGGCTGCCAGGCAGCACCGCGCTGCTATATGTGGTGTGACCATTGCCTGAGGGTTCCCCCACGCCAGGCGTGAGGTAAAGGTGGGCATCGCCGGCTTGGAGGGAGAGACGCTGGGGGGGGGGGGGGTTGCTTGGCAACCGGACTCCCGCCCGATGCGTCTCTTCACTCCTCTGACAAGCCAGAAATTCCTGCGTTATCAGAGTCTGACGCGGCCCTGTGTGAGGCTGGGCGAGCGCTCTGGAGAACAGAGGCAGAAGAACGTGGAGGCCCCTTTCGATACGGGATCTCTGGAAAGTTTGGAGTCTGCCGCGGCCTTGTGTGATGCCGGGCGAGCGCTCTGGAGAACAGAGGCAGAAGAACATGGAGGCCCCTTTCGATACGGAGCCTCCGGAAAGTGCATCACACGGCTCAATGGTGACCCCTGCCCGCCTCAGGCAAGCGCGAGTCCTGAGCGGGAAGACAGGGAAAGAACGAACCGCCGACTCGACTCCAGGACCACCCAAAGGGGGGCTTGGGGGGGGGCAGCCGACCGTAGGGAGGTCCCCACCCCCGGGCTGATTGGGAGGGGTTAGTGGGGGGGGGGTGTCATCAGAGGACAGCCTTGGGCTGCATTTGGGCTTGTTTTGGGCTCCCTCGGCTCCTACTGTGGGAGCCCAGCTATATATTCCTTTGGCTCCTCCTCCCGGCCACCATTTTAGGTTGAATGACCTGGTGGCCGGGAGCTCTTTAGATTATCTTAAAAATTTTGAATTTTGTGGTGTTTTAATTCTAGACATGTCTGGTGAGGATTACCGAGTTCTTGAGGCGATCCGCCTTCTCAGTGAGGCTGGACGCCTGGACCTTGTTTTAGGTGACGTGCCTGGAGCGGCGCGTCCTCGGCGGCAGGCCTCGGCGCGTGTTGCGGCGGTGGTCGCGGCGTGTGGTTCGCCGAAGAAGTCACGTAGGGAGGCAGTAAGTGAGAGGGGCCGCCCGCGCTCTAGGAGAGCGGCCCCTGGTACCGTGACGCATGCGGGGGGGGAAACGGGTGCGCCGCGCGAGGCGGGATTGGAGGAGGGTGTGGTGCCGGCTCCCCTGGTGTCTGTGGGGCTGCCGGTGAGGTCGCTTTCGGTCCCCGCTGCCAGAGGCAAGCGGGCCGGTAAGCGCGGAGGCAGGAAGCGCTCGGCTTCTGCCTCCGTGTCGCATGACGCAGAGCTATTGAGTGGGGAGCTGGCGGTTGATGCGCATGCGCGCGCTGGAATCCCCGGGCCTCGCGCTGGCGGTGAGGGCATGTTGCCGGCTGTTGGGCCTACTGGACAGTTTATGGATCTCACGGATTTGGGGGCTCGAGGGAATGGACAGGCTGTAACTCCGCTTGTATGCGCGGGGGCTGGTGGTGATCGCTTTTCGACGCCGGCCCTTTTTTCTGGGGAGGTTGTGCATGCTAGTGATGTTGCCGGTGGTGCAGTACAGTCTGCTTTTGTGCCATATAGCCCCCTGTTGTTTTCCCCCCCTGCCTCTACCTGGGGGGAGGTCCTTTCTGTGCTCAGTGGTTCTGTGGGGGAGGGGGAGTGGGCACAGGTGGAAAGGAGAGCAGGGGCAGGTTTGCTGGGTCAGCAGTCTGGTCGTGTCTTGTTGTGTGATACACAGGATGTTTCTGGGGCTGGCAAGGGGTTCGTTGAGCCTTCTGTGGGTGGTGCTGTCAATTTTACTTTGCAGGAGAGTGGTGTTAGGCAGGTGGGTGCTAGGTCTTGGGAGGGTTTAGATGTTTTTCCTTCCTGGGCAGAGGGGGTTCGTGATGCGGGCAGGGCTACACCCATCCAGGGCACTGATATGCTGAGTGGTTTTGGGGGCACCTTGAGTTTTCCGGGTTTGCCTGTGGGGGGCAGATCGCTTGGGAGGATGGGGCAGCCCCGCTCAGATTTTCAGCAGAAAGGGCAGGGTGGTCTGGCATCGGGACCTGCGTCTAAGTTTGTTCAGGAGCTGTTGAACTGGAGTAGTGGTGGTGAGGACGTGGAGCCTTCCCCTCCTCGGCGGGGGTTGTCGGTTCGATCTAAGGGGTCTGTTTCTCAGGAGGCTGGTCGAGTGCAGTTTAAGGATTCTAGTTTTTGTATGGCTAGTGGTGTTGATAGTTTTGGCCGTTCTGGTAGTAGGGGTCCCGGCACATCAGTTCAGCCCTTTTTCTTTGCAGGTCAGAGAGCGTCGTGGAGAGGCAGACTTGGTAGGGTGGAGTGCGGCCCAGTTACACCAAGGAGAAGGGAGGGTGGAGTCTGGCGCGGCATACCCCGTACCGGCGAGGGACCCCGGCGCGGTCAACGTAAGCAGGTCAGGCGCGACCTCGTTGGCCCCAACGTCTTCCTTTCAGGATCTCGGCGCGGTCAGCAGAAGCAGGTCGGGCGCGTCCTCGCTGGCCCCAACTTCTCTTTCTACAGGTATCGGCGGGGTTGGCAGAAGCGGACCCGGCGCGTCCTCGCTGGCCCCATTGTCAAGTTCTCTGGATATCGGCGGGGTTGGCAGAAGCAGGACCGGCGCGTCCTCGCTGGCCCCAAATGTTTCTTCTCATCAACAAAGGGATTTATCGTTGGTTCAGGTGTACAACACTGTTAAACGTTCGGGGGAGTACAGACGAGTCCAGTCGGCTCCCCCTCCTCAGGTGTCAGTACGGGCTGGTAAGGCCCAGGTTGGTTTCAGAAGTCCGTCAAAGGTGTTGGCCCCTCCTAGGTTGGAGGAATCTTTGGTTCTAGATTACGATGAGGAGAGCCCTGAGGAGGGCGAGATACGTGCTGAGGGTGCAAGGGGGGGGCTTTTTCACGCTTCTGATGATGTTTTACAGGCACCGGTGGTGGTGCGTCCGAGAACTACAGTTTCTAGACCAACTCAGGAGAGCGGCCCCGGAGTGAGGGTTCCTCGGTCAGGCGTCGATGTTGAACAGATGGCATGGAGAGCGAGGCCGGCCCAACTTCCTTTATTGAATCCAGGTGAGCTTGCTGGGCCGCGAGACAAGCCATTGATGGTTTCTGTTGGGACAGGGGGGGATCCTCCTTCAGAGGGTGTGGATCTTAAGCTCCACAAAGGTCGCTATGTTAAGGATCAAGGAGTGGGTACGGGTGACGGGGGGATGGGTTCTAAGGTGGATTCTGGGACTGTTACGGAGCCCATGGAGGTAGGTAAGGACCCCCCACACAGCAAGGAGCTTAAAATAAAGAAATTGCCTTACATGGGCGTCACAAAACCGTTGGGCGCTCATTTAATGCTGTCCACTAAGGAAAGGATTTGGAAAGGGGAGTACGTTGAATTATTGAAGCTTTTACATAGGGAAGTTAGGTCTAAGGAGGGGTCTAAGGAGGAAGAGTATGAGTTGGCCAAGCGCCCAAAGGTTCCTTTGACCATAGAAAACTGGACAGCGGCATTTCTTATATATGCTAGCGTATACTGTGAGAAATTCCCTGAGCGCTGTGTGGCACTTTTTAAGTATATGGATGTGATCAGAAAAGCGCAGATTACTGGCAGTGGTTATGCCTGGTCACAGTACGATGAGGAATTCCGGGCTCGGATGGCTTGGGATCCTGAAGCGAAATGGGGGGAGTTGGATAATGACTTGTGGCAACACACTATGGGAGCATCGGCAGGTGGTAAGACAATTTTCACAGCTAGTGGGTATCCATTACCTTCTCGGCCCTTTCAGGGTAAGCCCACTCGGGGAGGGGTGGGTGCAGCTGCGTCAGTCCAATCTGCCAATGGGACCTGTTGGGATTTTAACAGAGGATATTGCCCGAGGGAGTATTGCAAATTTAGACACGAATGCTCCCAATGTGGTAGAACGCACCCACTGTCCAGGTGTTGGGGGCCTCGGGTTACAGGGGGCAGACAGTGGTCACAACAGACAGCCAATGCCCCTGCTCCTGCACAGCAGCCTCAACCTAACAGGGGGGGGAAACACACTTCTGGAACTGGGCCCAAAGGCTCATACGCCAGTTAATCCTTTTCACTTGGCTGTGGCTCTGAGGGGCTACGGGAATGTCGAGGCTGCTAAGTTATTGTTGGATGGTTTTCAGGAAGGTTTTCGTCTTGGTTACACAGGGCCGCGGTTGCGGCGGTGGTCAAAGAATCTATTGTCGGCCAATGAACATCCAGAGGTGGTGCAAGACAAATTGGATAAGGAAGTGCGTGAGGGAAGGATGGCGGGTCCTTTTGATGATTGGCCCTTGGAAAATCTTATTGTCTCCCCAATTGGTGTGGTGCCTAAAAAAGAGCCTGGGCAATTTCGTTTGATTCAACATTTGTCATGGCCGGAGGGCTCATCAGTTAACGATTTAATTGATGGTGAGGCTGCTTCAGTGTCTTATTCTTCAGTGGATGTGGCCATGGCCCTGGTTGTATCTGCCGGCACTGGTGCGGCGATGGCAAAATGTGACATCAAATCTGCTTTCCGTTTATTGCCAGTACATCCTGGGGATTGGGATCTTTTGGGGATTCAATTTCAGGGGAAGTGGTATGTGGATAAGGCTCTACCAATGGGTTGTTCCATATCCTGTGCGTTATTTGAGACCTTTAGCACATTTCTCCAATGGTTTTTCACCGATACATCAGGACATCAGCTTGTGACTCACTACCTGGATGATTTCTTTTTTGTAGGCGCTCCCAATTCCTCAGCATGCCAGAATGCTTTGCGAACATTCCAAACTCTGATGGAATTTTTAGGTGTGCCATTGGCACCGGAAAAGACAATGGGCCCCTGCGCGACCATGTCTTTTTTGGGGATCGAGATTGATTCTAATGTTATGGAGGCACGCTTACCAGTGGATAAAAAAGAAAAAATGTTGGACCTCTTACATGTTATGTTGAACAAGGCAAAGGTGACAGTGAAGGAAGTTCAGGTGCTGCTGGGCCATCTTAACTTTGCTTGTAGGGTGGTCAGGGCAGGTAGAACTTTTTGCAGGCGTTTGGGTAGAGCTCTGTCTGGTCAGTTTTTACCTCACCATCACGTTCGCTTGTCAGCAGGTGTTAAGGAGGATCTGCGGATGTGGGTAGCCTTTTTACACTCTTTCAATGGCATTCCTCTGTACAGAGAAGAGAATTGGATTTGGGACGTCCACATTTTTTCAGATGCTGCAGGCAGTGATGGTTTCGGTCTTTACTGGCAGGGCAGATGGTGCGCTGAACAGTGGCCTCCTGCGTGGAAGAACGGTGGCAGGAGTATTGCCTTCCTTGAGCTTTTCCCTGTGGTGGTGGCGTTGACTTTGTGGGGGCAGGAGCTTGCTCACAAAAAAGTGCTGTTTCGAATTGATAATAAGGCTGTGGTGGACATTATCAATCGGCAGTCGGCCAGGGATGCTCACATCTTGAAGCTCTTGCGAGTCTTTGTGTTGGGGTGCTTGACGTATGACATCAGTTTTAAGGCCTTACACATTCCTGGGGTGGACAATGACATTGCGGATGCTTTGTCTCGTTCACAGTGGGAGAGATTCCATGGGCTAGCCTCGGAGGCGGACAGGACGCCGACCCGCATGCCAGAACATCTGTGGACTGTAGGCGAGACAGGGTTTTGCAGCTGGTGGTAGGTTCGCTCGCACTTTCCACTAGGGCAGCGTATGAATTGGCCTGGAAAGAGTTTTTGGAATCTGGGGCCGGCTGGCGCGCTCCGGGCTGGAGACGATCTGAAGATGTGGTACAGTTCATTCTTCACTTGATGGACAGGGGTTTGACACGTGTGACGATTGCTGGAAAATTGGCTGGTATTGCGTTCATGGGCAAATTACTGTGGGGCTATTCTCCTTCAGCAGGGGAGGTGGGGAAGCGTATGCTTGAAGGTTGGTCTAGAGAGAGGGGTAGGGAACACATGGTTCGCCAACCTTTGTCTTGGCAGACATTGGCCCGAGTTTTGCAGGTTTTGCCCTCAGTTTGTTTGAATGAGTTTGAGGTTTGCCTGTTTTCTACTCTTATGGTTTGGATGTTTTTCGGTGCTTTCAGAGTTTCTGAGTTACTGGGGTCGAAAGTTGCTTTTGGGGTGGGATGGGGGAATGTTCGATTTTTGGAAACAGGGTTGCACGTCTGGTTGGCTCGGGCAAAAACTGATCAACACAGCAAGGGGAGGGGCATTTGGCTGGAAGCTTCTTCCCCTCCTGAGACGTGTCCTTTGAGGTGGGCCAGGCGTTTGCGGGACTATTCGGGGGCCGCCTTTGAGGGCCCTGTTTTTCGACATATGGATGGTTCCAGGGTGACTGAGTATCAGCTGCGCATGGTTCTGCGTAAAGCGCTGCGCTTCATGGGCCTGGATGAGACACAGTATGGTGCACATTCTTTCAGGATTGGGGCAGCAACAGAAGCTCATAACAGGGGTTGGTCACAGCAGGACATTATGTCTTTAGGGCGTTGGTCTTCCAACTGTTTTAGGCGCTATGTGCGTACTGATCCTGTTTTGGCGCCTGCGGATGATAATTTTTCTTGAGTTTGATGCTGCTTTTCTTTTTCAGGTTCAGTGGCCGGCCCCCGTTCTTCTGTCATGACGATCTGGATAGTGGGACATTCCTTCATTAGGCGTGCGGAAGATCAAGCTATACGAAGCTATTTTGGTCCCACGCTTGGTTTTAATTCTCGTCTGTTTAATGTTATATGGAAGGGGAAGGGAGGTATGATCTGGAGGGAGCTTATTCCGGCCTTGAATTCTTGGTTGGTGGGAGGTATTTGTCCTGATGTACTGCTCTTGCACCTTGGTGAGAATGACCTTTGTGGGGTGAAAGGGGTGGTTTTATTGAGAGCCATGAAGAAGGATCTTTCCCTTATTCGTCAACAATGGGCGGGCTGCCATGTCTTATGGACAGAGTTGGTCCCTAGAAGAACCTGGAGGGGTGCGATCAAGCCTAGGGCGGTTGATAAGGCGCGAAGGAAGTTGAATTTGGAGGTTTCCCGTTTTTGTAGAGATCTGGGTTTTGGGCGGGTGTCCCATAAGGACATCCGTTATGACGTTATGGAGTTTTTTCGCAGCGATGGTGTTCATTTGTCTCGTATAGGGATGGATTTATATTTACTGGAATTGCGAGAGGTACTCTCCAGGTGCTTGAAGATTCAAAATTTTTTGGGTTGAGGTGTTCTGGTTCCTGGGTTGGTTAGTTTTGGGGGGCAGAAAGAGAGGAGGGTAATTCCTTCCCCCTCTTTTCTGGGTGGCGGAAATTGGGCGTTTTTGGTCAGCAGAGACATGAAGGTTGTCGGGGTTTTTGCTAAAGTTGGGCTATGGCTGGAAAAGTTTAAATAGTTGTTTCGTGGGGTGGTTACAAAGTTTTGGGTAATGTAAGTTGTTGGTGGGTAATTTTTGGAATGTGATGTTATGCGGTGGGTTGGGATGATATTTAAATGATTATCAGGTTATGGTATAGTTTGAATTGTAATTATGTTGTGCTGGGTGGGGGCGGGGTTTGTGACGTGTTAAGGGCGGGCCTGACGTTTGGGGTTGTAAGGTAACATCTTATTTAGTGAGGACTAGTTTTGTGAGGCGGTTTGCCAGGTTTGTATTGTTGTAAATATGCACCTGTTTCAATAAAAGCGGCCTTTTGCACACTCTCAATTTGGTCTGGTGTCTGCTCACCCCCCCTCACCCCTCCCTCCCAAGGGGGGCTTGGGGGGGGGCAGCCGACCGTAGGGAGGTCCCCACCCCCGGGCTGATTGGGAGGGGTTAGTGGGGGGGGTGTCATCAGAGGACAGCCTTGGGCTGCATTTGGGCTTGTTTTGGGCTCCCTCGGCTCCTACTGTGGGAGCCCAGCTATATATTCCTTTGGCTCCTCCTCCCGGCCACCATTTTAGGTTGAATGACCTGGTGGCCGGGAGCTCTTTAGATTATCTTAAAAATTTTCCCCCCCTCCCTATTCTCGGTTAGCTCTGTTTCCTTTTCCCCGGGTCTTTTATTTATTTATTTAAATTTATTTATTTATTTATTTAGTTTATGCTTCCATACTTTTTTGGTCTTTTTGTCGGAACAGGTGGATATGGGGTAACAAACATTTTGTTCTTTGTCGCTTGGAACAGGTGCCGTGCGGAAATTGGGCGTTCTTGGTCAGCAGAGACATGAAGGTTGTTGGGGTTTTTGCTAAAGTTGGGCTATGGCTGGAAAAGTTTAAATAGTTGTTTCGTGGGGTGGTTACAAAGTTTTGGGTAATGTAAGTTGTTGGTGGGTAATTTTTGGAATGTGATGTTATGCGGTGGGTTGGGATGATATTTAAATGATTATCAGGTTATGGTATAGTTTGAATTGTAATTATGTTGTGCTGGGTGGGGGCGGGGTTTGTGACGTGTTAAGGGCGGGCCTGACGTTTGGGGTTGTAAGGTAACATCTTATTTAGTGAGGACTAGTTTTGTGAGGCGGTTTGCCAGGTTTGTATTGTTGTAAATATGCACCTGTTTCAATAAAAGCGGCCTTTTGCACACTCTCAATTTGGTCTGGTGTCTGCTCACCCCCCCTCACCCCTCCCTCCCAAGCAAGCGTTGGACGGGCGCTGAGGTATCCGGGAGCAGGGGAGTGGGGAGCAGGCGGAGGGAGAGATTGTAACAGTACGGGTTGACTAGAACCAGGCCTCTGTGGCAGGGCACAAGTCCTAAAAAAAGAAGTGGGGGGACGCTCAAAGTTAGGTAGTGTCACCGGAAGTGTCGAAGAAGTGACATCACGAAAGGTAGTCACCTCTCATTACAGGGCGCGCTACACATCAGTGGGGATCAGACACAGCGCTGCTCTTTATGTAGTGACTCCCCTGAGCTCTCTGGTGAGGTGAGGCGGCTTCACAGTATCACAGCAAAGGCCTTTGTCGCACCCACGCATACACCAAATGCACAAGTATCTTTAGTGGTAAAATCGAACTGATTTGTGCTTGGGAGATCGACGGAGGGCCGTGCGGGCAAGGAACGCCATCATTGAAAATCCAGCTTTTGGGCAGGGGGACGGCGTCTACCCGGTAAAATAAGTGGGGGGATGCCGTCCACCCGCGTGGTACCCCGACTCGAGCCCTGCTCTGTGGTAAATCCCTCCTCAATTGACTTGACTCTCCTGAATTTAAGTAGTGTGTTCCAACTAAGTAACTCCCCTTTTGAAAAACAGATCTCAAAGACCGCGTTGTTGGTTCAGTAACCAGTGTGGTGTTAGCATTTCATTTATGCCTTCCTGGACCTAACTTAAAGTGATGTAGAGATCTGCTAAAACAGGATCTCATATAACCTTGAATGCTCCAAGTGTATAATCATATAAGATACAGTAATATTTGATGTATTTACCGGTCTAACTTAACTGGAAATCTGTCACAGTTATTTCTACCTGCTGTCTGCCCAGATAACTGAATTTGGAAATCATTTGTCTGGACTACTGAAAAAGTGTAATGACCTATTTGATTACTGCATTTATACACAAAAGGAAATGTTCAAAGTCCCAAATTATTAAATGAGGTGTATTTCATTTTTCCTTAATTTCTACCACAAAGAGATAAAGCCTCAATATTGTCTATTCAACCCAGATGGTGTGGTGTCATTTTTGGTGGGTTTGCACTGGGGTGTTGTAATGAGTGATACACAAGTTCATCAATTGCCTTCTGTATTAAATGCCTTCGCTCTGTGCCATGGTACCCTAAATGGGCTGGTAGTCCCGGTTCCAACAAGGGGCAAGCAGTGTTTTGTATACTTTATAGAAAGCTCCAGGGAAGCCATCCAGACCTGGGGCTTTAGTGCCATCCATGGGCTCGATAGCCTGCTCAAACTCTTCAGCGGGGAATGGTTCACTCAGAAATTGCCGATATGCGCCTGGAAGCCAAACCATCGCTATGTCTTTCAAGTAGTCCCTTAACGCCTCAGTGCCGGCTACTGTCTTTGTAGTACAGAGGTCCGTGTAATACAGTATAGGCGCCTGCCCAATGGCAGTCATACCTTCTATCAGTTGTCCATCCGGCCCTTGTTACTTGATAATGAGTGTATTGAGGACAGAGTAGGCATGCAAGAGTGCGCCCAGGGCGCTCTCCCTCGCCATATCTGCGGGCCCTTGCATATTTCCTAAACAAAGCACTTTGCAGTCTGCATCCTCCATGTATTTTGCTAATAGTTCCTATCTACGGCGTATGTACTGCGCACTGCCACGAACGCCATCTGTCATGTTCTCTATGTTGAGTGTGGTCAGCTCCCCTTCTAGCGTAGTGAGGCGACGCCGGAGGTCTTTCAGCACTCCTGAATGGGTAGAGATACATACACCTCTAATGCAGGCTTTCAAGCCTCCCACAAAACATTTTGTGTGATGACCGACCCCGTGTTGCAGACAAAATAATCTATGATCGCTGAGCGCAGCCCCTCTCTGAAAACTGCATCTCACGTTGCTTTGGTGGGCAACTGCCACTGTCTCACTGAGCCTCCCTCAGCAGGGAGTTGCATCAATAGGGACACCGGGGAATGAGCGGACAGTGTGCGGGGCAAGTGGCTAGTCGACGTAACCCATTGGATCGCTGATCGGGATAGTAACCAGTTGTCTAATCTTGTCCATGTGTTGTATTGCTGTGCATAGTGCGTATAGTCAGTGCTAAGGGGGTTAAGATGTCGCCAGATCCCAATTCCAACAAAGATCCTCCAATACCTTGCAAGATCGGGGTTTATTGACTGTTATCTGTGCAGTACTATCTAGTGCGGGCTCCATAAGTATGTTTAAATCCTCTCCCAATATTTTGTGATCAGCTGTTAAGGTGTCTAACTGTGCCTGAAGCTGTTCATAAAATTCCGGCTCATCAGTGTTTGGGGAGTAAACATTCACCATTAAAATGTTGTGCCCAGCAAGTGTCTCCATCACTAAAAGAAAACGACCCCGGGTCCGTAATCGTGGATGAACAGCAGCCTTCAATTGATCAAGATTGCCACTTCAGACGGGAGGAGCTACGCTAGCAAGCAAGATGGCCGCATAAGCTCCCGGCTCCGCAGACCTCCGCCAGCAGCTCGTATATCCTGCAAGTTATCCTGTTTTCCAACCGGACTCCCGTATATATGAGGAGTGACTGACTCTGAAGGCGCAATCCCGAACTTTTTAACGCACCGGATGACGGAGATACGCCGTGTTTCATTTTCGGCCTACCTGGGAGTGGAAGCCGGGGCCTCGATTTCTAACCCATCCGGGCTGGAATTGAACAACATCGGCTGTGAACCTTGGGCTTTGTCCGGTCTCCCGAACGGGGACATAATCTACCTGTTTTAAACGGCAATTTTGTATCCTGCCTGCAACGCACACGCCACGGCGTGACACATCGTTTGCTGCGGCCCTGTATCCGACGCCCGGAGACATAGTAAGCTTGTCGGGGGGGTGCGGACGGGAGCCCCGACCAGCGGCGAAGGTGCAAAATTGTGAGGTGAGAGCGCCTGTGGTTGGTGTCCGCTCCAGATTTGCCTGCTTCCCCGGAGTAGCCGGCCTCCGGGGTCTGCAACCTGATCTGTTGCTTACGAGAGGAGATGGAGGGGACGAAAGACACACCACCGCTGCGCGCCGTAATGGCGGCCATTAGAGCGCTCCACTCACAGATCATCGTCAACTACCAGGCACTGTCGGTAACAATGGATGATCTTTGCCGGAGACCGGACAGCGGCTTTTTGCCATCCTCGCAGCCAGCGGTGCCACCAGTGAAACATCGTGTATCCAACTTCGAGGTCCCTGTGCAGACGCCGGATCCCTTTCGCGCTGCTGATTCCTATGAGACAGATCGCGCGCCCGTGGACATTGTCAGCGTCCCTTGCTTGAACCCTATCTCGCCGAATATCACTATGGACAACTTTGACTGCCTTAACAAGATCACCTGTGACTATTGGAAAGTTTTATCATCCTTCCACGCTTTTCCTTGCTTGCTCTGTGGAGATCGTGAACTTTTATCCTTTATTTGGCTTGCTCATACTGACTTGAACTTTCATGGAAACTTTACCTCTCTCATTGTTGCAGTGGCCTGGGTTATAAGTGCTCCTGTGGACATTCGTACTGGCCAGGGTTAACTTGTGGGACTTTTTAGGATACGTGAAAATAATTTAATCTGCTGCTGGGATTGTGACCTGTGAAATGCGGGAGTCGGGTGGTATGTTTCGTACTTCCCGGATTGATTGTCCATCTCGCTACATTTATTTTGCACTTGTTTCCGTGTGGTTGCGTCTGGTGGAGGGTAAGGGAGTCCGGGAGTGTGTTTTTTTTGTCTCTCCTCCTCCGCTTCTTTCCTTCTCTCTTTTAGGGACGTTTCTGGGCGACAGGCACGCTGCTAGTGGGTTAGGCCGTAGCCATTGCAGGGGTGCAGGGTGGTGGGGGGGTTTGTTATTTTGCCTTTGTTTTGTTCTATGGCCCCTTCTTTCTTCTCTTTCTCTCTTTTTAAGGTATTCCTCTGGGCGACAGGCACGCTGCTAGTGGGGTAGGCCGTAGCCATTGCAGGGGTGCAGGGTGGGGGGTGCGGGGGGGTTTGTTATTTTGCCTTTGTTGTGTTCTATGGCCCCTTTTCTTTTTTCTCGCAGGGTCCGGTAGCGATACTTTCGATCTCATCCTGCAGCATATGAGTGGGCGGGGTTTGGGGTGGGTGGTTTTGATGATAGATAGGTAGCTTTGTTCTTCTCCCTTAGTGAACATACTGGCGCTTGCATTTTTATTGTTGGTCTATCTTGATCCATGACTGCCTTCTAACGCCTACCCGCATTTTTATACCTCCAGTGTGTAGCTCCGGATATCCTGTATCTTCTTCTTTATCTTGTTTTTTTTGGGGGGGGTTAAATATAAAATGAAACCTTAGGCATATCCTTGATCTCGAAATGTTTTCAATACATCGTCTATCCTCTACCGCTGCCGGACCCATGGGTTGTCGGCTGAAGAGCTGTGTTATTGGATTTCCTGATACGTTCTGCATACATGTGGTGACCGGCCCCTGTCGATGCAGGGCTACTTCTGTATTTTGTGTTGAACGATATAATAAAGGTTTTCAAAAAAAAAAAAAAAAAAAAAAAAAAAAGATTGCCACTTCATGAGCATACGAGCTGTAGCTCGAGAACTATCTGTAGAAGCCCCAAGTTGATGCAAAATTAGGGAGGGAAGGGGTGTAAGATGTGTTTCCTGAAGGAATACCACATCGGCATTTTGTAATATATTGGAGTACTAGTCTACATTTCTTCTGGCTGTTTAGGCAGCGATCATTCCATGTCAGTAGGGTAAGCTTGAAACTACGGCGTATATCTACCATCACTTGGTGTTGCACACCGGTATCCAATATTAATGCAAACAATTCTAGTCCCCACCCCCACTTGGCAGCTGACCGCCAGGTAGTGTCCCATTGTAACTGTTATTTCTTAGAACGCCAACAGGGCGATTGATCCAAAAACGATAACATTGTAGGGGGGGGGTGGCAATGCCACGTGGTTCCCTGGGTGTGCAGTCAAAATATCGAACTTTTAATATCGACATACACTAATATTGACTTTTTAATATCGTAAGGACAGAATATCGAAGTCAAGAATATTGTTGACCAGAATCTCGACTGCAAGGTAAGTAATATCAATTTTATTAATATCGAAGTAAGTAATATCTAAGTAAATAATATCGTTAGCAAAAATATTGTTATACATAATATCAATTTTTTTGCGTTATGTATTTTAGTATGTATTTTATATGTATGTTTACTTTTTTTTAATATTTTTTCATTATTTTGAAATATCTGTATTAAAGGTTTAGAAAATAGTCATTTTTTTAAAGTAAAATTTGTGTTTTAGTATCAGAGCGGGTTGTGGGTTTATAGGGGAATAGGGTCGGTAGTAATGTAATTATAATGAATGAATTAATATGTTTTTATTTATTGTTACTGACTGTTAGTTTATTGTTAATTAATTAATAATTGGCTAATCATTTTTATTAATTGTTTAATATATATTTATATTGACTATAATTAATTTATATACATTTTTATAAATTGTTACTGTTAATTAATTTATTGTAAATTAATGAATAATTGGCAATTATATTTTATCAATTTATTAATTGATAATTAAATGAATAATGTTATTCTTAATGTGTAGCGGGTTGTGGGTGTATAGGGGAATAGAGTGGGAAGTCATTTAAATATAATTGATTAATTAATATGTTTTTATTTATTGTTATTGATAATTAATTTATCGTTTATTAATTGGTAATTAATTTGTATTAATTGGTTCATTTTAAATTATATTAATTATACTTTATTTATTATTGTTAATTTATTGTTAATTAATTATTAATTGGAAATAATTTTATATTCATTGATAATTAAAGTAATTGTGTTATCTTTTACTTTCCCTACTGTTGCACTCACTGGAGTGTGAATATTAATTTTTACCCTTCCGCTATCCAAAACTTTCCATACTGTTGCACTCACTGGAGTGGGAATAGTAATTTGTACCCCTCTGCCATCCAACACTTTCCCTACTGTTGCACTTCCTGGAGTGGGAATAGTCATTATTACCCCTATGCTATCCAACACTTTCCCTGCTGTTGCTGTCACTGGAGTTGGAATTGTAATTTTATTTCCTCTGCTATCTAACATTTTTTGTATTATTTTAGCTAATGTAGTGTATAATTATTTTTAAAAAGATTAAAAATAATTTAATTTTTGGGAATTTTATACATATATTTATTTAATTTTTATTAATATTATTGTTTTATGTGTATAGATGTATTTATGATGTATTAAAAAAAATAACAAATGTATACGTTATTAAAATAAATATTAGTTATTAAAATAAATATTAAAACATTAATAAGTAAGTATATATATTATAAATTATATGAATATGTTTAATGTATTTTTAAATAATATATGTTACTTATAATTTTAAAGCATTTAAAAATATTTTTAACTATGTTTATTTAAATTATATGTATTATTTACTCTATTTTACATTATTTTTTTACTTAAATAAAACATATTTTTAACGATATTTTTTAAATCGATTTTTTCAATATTTTTGTACTTACCATAATGTAGATAGGATGTCGATTTTCTTGTCTTCGATATTTTTGCTGCAATATTTTGGTAGGTCGATATTGTGACCTTTGATATTTTGTCAGTGATTCGGTTCCACGCACACAAGCACCATATTGAAATATTCAGTCCCATATCTAGAAAAAAGTCCCTTGGTCAACAACCAGGCCCGCTAATCCCCCCCCAATGGTAAACAGCCATTACTACGTGCCTGTTTCTTTGCATTCTTTTACAACGCATTTGTTACAAAGCATGCGCTGTTATAACGCGTAGACTTTTCTACGCATGTTATTACTTCGCATGCACTGTTACTACGCATGCGTTGTATTCGACACAGGGGAGAGGCGCTGGTCATTACCCGGGCACAAGATGGCGAGAGGCGCTGGTGAGGAGATGGCTGCTCCCGGATTTTGAGGCAGGAATGGGTGATTGCAGCGATGACGGACGAGGAGACAGCAATGACGGCAGAGAGGGGTGGAGAACAGCAGCCGAGGTCAAGGGACGTGCACTGAGGAGAGAGAGGTAAGAGGGGCTATGATTTGTGTTTGGGGAGTAGTGTGGGTCGTGCAGGGTAGTGTTTGTGTGTAGGGACCAGAGTGGGGAATGGGGAGGGTCGTGCAGGGGGTAGTGTTATAGGGTTTAGGGTAGTGTTGTAGTGTATGTGTAGTGTAGGGGGTAGTGTTTTAGGGTTTAGGGTAGTGTTGTGGTGTATGTGTCGTGTAGGGGGTAGTGTTTTAGGGTTTAGGGAAGTGTTGTGGTGTATGTGTAGTGTAGGGGGTAGTGTTTTAGGGTTTAGGGTAGTGTTGTAGTGTGTGTAGAGTAGAGGGTGCTGTTTTAGGGTTTAGGGTAGTGTTGTAGTGTATGTGTAGTGTAGGGGGTAGTGTTTTAGGGTTTAGGGTAGTGTTGTGGTGTATGTGTCGTGTAGGGGGTAGTGTTTTAGGGTTTAGGGAAGTGTTGTGGTGTATGTGTAGTGTAGGGGGTAGTGTTTTAGGGTTTAGGGTAGTGTTGTAGTGTGTGTAGAGTAGAGGGTGCTGTTTTAGGGTTTAGGGTAGTGTATGTGTAGTGTAGGGTAGTGTTTTGGGGTTTAGGGTAGTGTTGTAGTGTAGGTGTAGTGTAGGGTAGTGTTTTAGGGTGTTTAGGGTAGTGTTGTAGTGTATGTGTAGTGTAGGGTAGTGCTTAAGGGTTTAGGGTAGTGTTGTAGTGTATGTGTAGTGTAGGGGATAGTGGTTTAGGGTAGTGTTGTAGTGTATCTGTAGTGTAGGGTAGTGTTTTAGGGTTTAGGGTAGTGTTGTAGTGTATGTGTAGTGTAGTATTTTAGGGTTTAGGGTAGTGTTGTAGTGTATGTGTAGTGTAGGATAGTGTTTAGGGTAGTGTTGTAGTGTATGTGTAGTGTAGGGTAGTGTTTTATGGTTTAGGGTAGTGTTGTAGTGTATGTGTAGTGTAGGGTAGTGTTTTAGGGTTTAGGGTAGTGTTGTAGTGTATGTGTAGTGTAGTATTTTAGGGTTTAGGGTAGTGTTGTAGTGTATGTGTAGTGTAGGATAGTGTTTAGGGTAGTGTTGTAGTGTATGTGTAGTGTAGGGTAGTGTTTTAGGGTTTAGGGTAGTTTTGTAGTGTATGTGTAGTGTAGGGGTAGTGTTTTAGGGTTTAGGGTAGTGTTGTAGTGTATGTGTAGTGTAGGGTAGTGTTTTAGGGTTAAGGGTAGTGTTGTAGTGTATGTGGTAGTGTTTTAGGGTTTAGGGAAGTGTTGTAGTGTATGTGTAGTGTAGGGGGTAGTGTTTTAGGGTTTAGGGAAGTGTAGGGGGCGTGGAGGGTAGTGTTAGCGTGTAGGGTAAAAAAAAATGGATCTGTATGCATAGTAAAAACCTGCAAAGTAATGTACTGCTAAGTAATGCCACTTTAATGGTTTTCTATACATTTGCGAAGTAATGGAATGCGTTTTAAAATACTGCTAATTAAAGGCATTTGCGAAGTAAAAACTTCGTAGTAAAGGCATGCTAAGTAATGACATGCTAAGTAACATCATACATTCCTCCCCAATACCTCAGTCTACTTCACTGATACGTAGTGCCATCTGTCGTCCATCTCGCCGTGCAACAGGTGATCTGCCGTCTGAAGAGCGCTAACTGGCTGTGAACATGTCTGCACTTGTGCCTGACAAGGCTCCTTGGGAGCTCGCTCCGTGGAAGGAGCTGCTGTGTGTCTCACTGAGTCTTGCATGCTGTTTGTAGAAACTCTTGACCTCTTCAGGACTGTCGAAAATTCTAACTTTCCTATTAACATCAATCCTGAGTCTCTCAGGGTATAGCATTCCACAGCGTAGTCCCAGTTCCCTCACTGCAGCTTTCGCCCCCACAAATGTATGTCTTGCTTCTTGAGCCAGTGCAGTGAAGTCTGGGTAAATGGAAATGTTGGATCCCTGCCACGTTAGAGTACCAGTTTCTCTACCAAGGCGCAGCACTGTGTCTAGGTCTTTGAAATTTAATAGTCTTGCCGTAATGGATTGTGGCGGGCAGCCAGGGTTGGGTCTGGGTCCTAGTATTCTATGCGCGTCCCACAACAAACATGCTTCTGAAGTGTTCCGGGCCAAACAAGTCCGTTAACAGCATTTAAAAAAATTGGTTGAGCCTACCTGTGTAGGTAGATTCGGGGACGCCCATTATTCGTACATTGTTGCGCTGGCTACGCGCTTCCAAATCTTCGTTTTAGACTGCAATTGTTTTCATAATGCGTTTGAGGAGCTCTACCCGTTTAGTAGTTTGAGCCAACCCATCCTCCAAGTCAGATATCCGCCCCTCTGCCCTATCTAAGCGGGAATTATGCCGGTCTAAACGCACCTTAAGGCCATCTAGTCACTGATCTAACGCATCAAACCTGGTGTCCAGCACCTTGAATCCCAAGCGCAATTCCGGCATCAGCGCATAATTGTCTGGTGGAGTTGTGCCTCCTGCTGCACCATTCCAGCCCCAGCCTCCACGTCTGCCATTTTTTGTTCCGTCTGCATCTTGAGCACTTCAAATGGCAACTTCTTCTACCGGGGATCTTTACGAACCAATCCTCTGGGTGCCAGTGTGTCACGTGGCTGTGGGAGTGGTGCTCAAGGTCTTCTGCCTAGTCTTCCAGTTGCCAACAAGTCCTCCCGGTCGATATTTCAGCATATGAGTAGTCATCAGTAGCTGAGGAGGAGAAGGCTTTGCCATGATGCACCCTGTTTCAGTCAGGCAATCGAGAGACTCCAGCAACGTCAATATGTGTGCAGGGGTGCAGGAAGCAATCTACAGGTCAGGGGAGCACTCCAGTATTTGCACCTCCTTTCACCACTGCTGCACGCTCATGCTCCCTTGCCTAAATGCTCCCATGCTCCTGTCCTGGGCTCCACAGTCCACCTGTGTCTTTAGCTGGAGGGGGTGTTAAAACAAATCCCCAGGTCTCCACCCCGCTCTCATGCTCGACAAAAAGTTTGTACTTGCCGCAGTCGTAATAGCCAGCTGATGTCGATCTTGGCTCTCCCAGGGGGGTGTTGGTGGCTTCGTCATATGTAGGTGCGAGCCCTGGAATAAAAATCAGCTCCCGATCGCGGGGATTGTAGCTTGTGGGATGCACAAAGTTATGGTCTAAGGGTCGTTATTAATGGCCTAGAAGCACGGTGAGCACTTTGAGGAAGTTTATCCCGAGCAGATTCAGAAGGTAGGCGGCGGGCAAAGGGGAAATCCGCAGACTATATAACCCACTCCAGGGCCTCCCGATTCCCCCGCTGATATACCGGTCCCTCAGGAAGCCTCAGCAATGACCTCAGTATGCGGGCCCCCTCCCCCTCCCGCCGCAGCCGCTCCATACCATGGGAAGCAGGTCCTCTGTGGTGACAGGTCTTCTACACACAGGAGGCTGAACGGCAGTGCCGTGTTGCAGGACAAGAGCGGGCACACCACAGTTATTTAGTGCAGATTCTGATGATGCCACAGTCCCCGCTTCACGGTCTCTGGGTGTAGGCTCAGCGTACCTCGGTCACCATTTTGGGTAGGACTTCTTGGCTCATTACTTGGTCCTCCGACTGCCCAGACCAGCGGAACCATGTCCAATGAGGGCTGCAGGCATTCCGTTTGCAAGATCCGTTTGCAGGATCCGTTCTGTAAATGGGTATTGAATGCGATGGGTCGCCGCTCTGGATACGTGTGCACGGGATCACCACGGAGCTTCAGCTCCGAGCGGCCATCATGGTCACTGGTCCGGCCACGCCCCAGTAGAATTAAGTTCACCTGCCTTAGGAATAGGGTGAGCATCAGTCCTAGTGACTGCATTGAGTCCCTTGTAGTCCACACAAAACCTCATCTCTCTCTTACCATCTTGGGTGTGAGGTTTAGGTATCAGGACTACTGGGCTAGCCCAAGGGCTATCTGAGGGCTCAGTCACTCCCGGTTCCAGCATCTTTTGGACCTCTGTCCTGATGCAATCTCTGACTGGGTCAGGCTACCTGTAGATTTTATTCTTGACAGGTAGACTATCATCTGTGTCCACTTCATGGGTGCACCAGGTGGTTTGACTGGGTGTCAGAGAAAACAAATGCCTGTATTGATTGAGGACCTTCTTACAATCAATCTGCTGCTGACCAGTGAGGCTGTCTGCCAAGACTACACCATCAACTGATCCATCATCACGGTTCTGTGAGAGGAGGTCAGGGAGTGGGTCACTCCCTTCCTCCTCTCCCTCATCAGTTGCCATGAGCAAGCCCATGTCAGCCCTGTCAATGTATGACTTGAGCCTGTTCACATGGAGCACCCTTTGGGGGCTCCTGGGAGTACCTAGGTCCACCAAGTAGGTTACCTCTCCCTTTTGCTCAAAAATGGTATGGGGTCCACTCCATTTATCTTGAAGAGCGGCTGGGGCCACAATCTCCAACACCCAAACCTTCTGTCCTGGCTGATAGCACAGACTTTTGGTCATGCCAAGCTTTTTGTAATTCTTGGCTTGTCTCAAGGTTTTTACTGGCCTTCCTCATGTACTCAGCCATCCTGGAGCGGAGACCAAGTACATAGTTCACTATGTCTTGTTTGGTAGGTTTGAGAGGTAACTCCCATCCCTCCTTCGCCAAACACACATGACCCCTAACTGGATACCCAAACAATGTTCAAAAGGGCTGTAGCCAACCCCCTTTTGTGGGACCTCTCTCTAGGCAAAGAGAAGGCAGGGCAGCAGGACATCCCATTTTCGCTTAAGCTTTTCTGGGAGGCCCATGATCATGCCCTTCAGGGTTTTGTTGAACCTTTCAACTACCCATTGCATTGTGGGTGATAGGGAGTGGTGAACTTGTAGTGCACTCCACACTCCTTCCACATGGCAGTGATATACCTTGACATGGAGTTTTTACCTCTGTCAGTCAAGACCTCCTTAGGGAAACCCACTGTGGAAACAATTCACAGGAGAGCCCTGTCCACCACAGGGGGTGTGATAGTTCCGAGGGGTATAGCCTCTGGATACCTAGTGGCATGACCCACTACCACTAGAATGTAACTGTGTCCAGATGCAGTAGGAGGGTTCATGGGACCAATGATATCAATCCCAACCCTCTCAAAGGAACCCCCACCCCAGGTAGTGGTATGAGGGGGCCCTATGTGGTACCACCTGACTTACCACTGGCTTGACAGGTGAAACAGGAGCGACAAAACTCCTTTGTGTTCTCTGACATGTGAGGCCAGTGAAAGTGAGGGACAAGCCTGTACCAAGTGTTACTTTGGCCATGGTGTCCTGCTAAGGGAATGTCATGTGCAGGTGTCAGGTGAGTAGGAAGCCTCTAAACCTCAGAGGTATGATAAACCTCTTGGTGGCACCAGGCCTGGGGTCTCTACCCTCTGAGTATAGGAGTCCCTCTTCCCAATGGATCTTGTGAGATCCACTGACACTCCCAGCAGCCTCAGCAGCAGCTTGCTGTCTAAGGGGTTCAAGAGAAGGGCAGGTTTGCTGCTGCAAACTCAAGTCTGCCCTGGAAGGGCCCCCTGTCCCCAAGAACTCAACCTAATCAGGTTCCAGTTCCTCTGAGACAGTTCCTTCACAGGGACTGAAATCATCTCTCTCAAGAGACTGATCCTTACACCGAGTCTGGGGTAAAGATATAGCCTTAGCCCCCTTCTCTTTCTCTTGGAAGGCCCTCGGTCTATTGTTCCAGGATCCAGGGCCTGTTCAGTGTTAGTCAACTTGGCCTGTGGCCTGGTCACAGCAAACACATCTGCAGTGATGCACAGTATTGCTGCATGAGTCCTTAACTCTACTTCAGCCCAGGCTCAAGTTTCCAAATCATTGCCCAACAAACACTCCACTAAAAGGTCTGAGCTAACCACAACTTTCTTAGGGCCAGTTACCCTTCCCTAGCCGAAATTAACTACCAAGGAATGATCAGTCCTGACGTCCTGACATTGTTAGCATTGGTCATAATTAGGATGCTCCATAGTCGAAATCCGACCGCGGCAGTTGGATTCGGGGGATTTACATTGCGGCTGTTGCTGCTGCCAGCAGCACCGCCACGATGTTAAAAGGAGCATGTCCTGCTTCTCCCTGCACTGCATGACAGGCACTGCACAGTGCCTGCCACCTGGTACAGGGACATGTTACCCCCCCCAGTGCACCCACCACCCCCAACACATTGGGGGCCCGCAATGGGCCCCCGGAGACATTCTCCGCATGCCTTTCCGCCACGGAAAGGCTGGCCACCGCTGGCATCATAATCATGCCGGTGATGCCTGGCCCTGATCCGCCACAATTGTAGCAGTCCAGCTCTGCCCGCCAGGCAAGCGGGTGGACTGCAACCAGCGGAAAAGTGGCGGGCAGAAAATCACACTGCCGCGATCAGGATGGCCACCGCTGGTCCGACCGGGGGCGGCCATCCGCCCGCCATCCTAATAGACCCAAGTGTGGTGAGGTGTTGCACCTACCTAACCTAGTGGGAACTAAACTCTCTGAGGTTGGCGAACGTGTGTGCTAGACCCTTGACTTACCCAACCCTAAGTTCAATATACCTTAGTTATTCTAAGCTAGTATTATATGTACCTAGTACTTAGTGGTTTTCAGTTAATCAATACAAAGATTTTTCTGGTAAAAAAATGCAGGCTTGAATCCCATCGCTGCCACCAATGTGAGAAATTCGCATGGTATATGCTGTCCACTAATTAAGGTGGGCACCTTGTACCAATCCAAACAACCCTTATGGTGATATAAAAGGTCAAAGATAACCTTAGAAAGCTATCCAACGAGATAGCACCTTTCTATGAATCTGTGACCAAATGGTCACGATTCATAGATGATGTGTTCTTTATCTGGAATGATTCGGAAGATAACTTGATACAATTCCTAGAGTGGATTAACCTCTGTGATGTCAACATCCACTTTACCAACCATACGAGTCATGAACAGATCGAATATCTAGCTGTTCTAATCAAACATGACGGTGGCATCCTGGTACTGGACTTATTCGTTAAGCCCACTGCCAGGAACACCCTTCTGCATTACGACAGTTACCATCCTTCTATGCAGAAGAACAGCATTCTGTTCGGAGAATTTCTCCGCCTCCAACGGAATTGCACAAACATTAAGGACTTTGATGACAAAGCAGAAAAGATGAAAAGGAAATTTGAAACTAGGGGATACCCCAAAAAAATTATAAAGGATTCGTACAAAAGATCACGTTTCTTTGATCGCCAACATTTACTTAAGAACAAAACTGAGAAGCAGACACCTGCCTTCGTTTTTGTAACGAGACATTCCATGCTGAATGACAAAATAAGACAGGCAGTCTATTCCAGTTGGAACATTTTGTATGTTGATGAATTGAAAGAGCAAATTCCGAAGCCCATGTCCGCCTATCGACGTAATAAATCTATCAAAGACCATGTGGTCCATTCACGGATGAGAACAATGAATAACATCCAACAAATGAGCATTACAGGTAATGACCCAGTGATAGGTACATTTAAATGCACCAGCTGCAAATCATGTTCTATGGGGATAGAGGCGAGTAGTTTGACCTTTAATAAGGTTGAGATTAGACCTAAGAATTTAAATAACTGCAAAACCACTAATGTAATTTACCTAATAATTTGCCCCTGTACATTAGGCTATGTGGGTGAGACAGGCAGATCGCTGAATGTACGTCTCACAGAACACAGATCTGCAATCAGAACAAAGAAATTAGCAGCACCCATGGTGAAACATTATGTGGAGAATAACCATAGTCCTGATCAAATGAAATGGTACATTTTAGAAAAGATATGCCCCAAAGAAGGTATAAATGTAGACAAAATAAAGAAACTTAGAGAAGTCTATTGGATATTTATCCTTGGAACATCTACAAAAGGGTTAAATCTTGAGATACCCTGGGATCAGGCTATCAAGTAATATGCAATAAGGAATAAGAGTTCTCACTATTTAGACCCTCTTCAAGACTAAACCTGTTATATAGATCTGAATGTCGACAGTTTGAATTATCCCTTTATGGGCAATGCTTGTCATTTTTAATAGACCCTCCGGGCTAGCATATCATGTGTATTATATCTTTTCTTATTCTATGTGTAATATTTTTCACATTTGGCACATATATACTTTCAGGGTTAGAATTCACCTATGTCAGATATATATCTATAGCCTTTAATAACTACTGCAATTATCTGGCTGTTACCGAATACATGGCAAATTTGAATTTCATATTAATATAAAAATATATAATATGTAGAAATTAGACGAGGTAGATTGGGGAGATGTTAGGTAACAGCATGCGCCTGGCTTAAGTGTAGGCAGTACATTTACTCATGGCCGCCATCTTTACATGACTAACATAATTATGTATCACAAGTACTATTAGTTAAAATAGGGATAGAATACACCTTTTTTTGCACCATACAAAATATATATAACACAGAAATTGTGGAGGACATATGGAAAGTATGAATATTGGACCAATATAAATATTCAATCGTGACCGCCGACTCTCCGGGCCCGCTGTCATCTATAATACATAAGAGTTGAACAAATCGCCATTATTGTCGTCATATATATATGGCTCTAAGACTTAAGCGACTTCAGAAATGGCACGAAAAAGAGTTCACTAATATTATAATGGTGTTATGTAGAATTATAGGTGAATTAGCTACTAATACTAAACTTTGCCCATTCCATCATGGCCGCTCTACAACCACCTAGTCCGTCTTTCATTTTTACATCAGAAACGGCAGGGTACGAGACAGAGAGGAGGAGATTAGGAGCCATTCGGGGCTATTTAATGGCGGCGAACGCCAACAGATGCTGTTTGCCGGCGATCTAGAACTATTGGAGAAACTGCAGCTTTTTAATACAAAGTAAGTGCTCCATGTCAACCTTGTAACACCCATGTTATTAACTAAGCTTGTGGGTACCTTTATGAGATAGCGTACGTTAGGATCATGTCACTCACTGTGGGCAAGGCGCTAGATATAGATATATACTATCTCGCTATTGGAGGCAAAATATAAACGAGACAAAGGGTCATAGAATGTGATTTAGCAGCGAGGATATATCGTTAAATCATGTCTAGCTACTGAGGGACAGATATAACATACTTCTATATTGAGCATTTGGTGAAAATTAAGTACACTATTAAATGACTATAGCCCAACTTGATTTTAAACTAGGGGAGCAAATAAGTATTAAAATCAAGGTATATTTTGTCATTCTAGAGGAGGATACATAAACCTCTCATCCATCTGATCAAATATCCTGTTAAGCAAAATAACTACAGTACTCCATGAACTGATCAGCTAGTCCATTGAAGGTCTGTACTCATTTATCGTGATTTAGTAGTATTGGCAAACAGAATTAGCTATATCTAAATCAAGTTTTACCATCCCTGTCTAAATTTCCCCCCTTTTTCCAGATCACGACAAATAGAACCACTGGATTAATTGGCCATCTACAGATATAGAATATAAGTCGGCAAATTATCAACTCAAAGATAAATTACCTTAAAAGTAAGTAATGACAGTAACAGAAAAATAGATTATTAGCATGTATAAGAACAAATATGTGCTGTATAAATTCAATATTCAGAATTCACTACATTTTTTCTTTTAGAGAGAGGAGGTTTTCATTCATAGGACAGCATACATCTCGTATTTGCCTCCATTTAAGACTTCAGAATATGATGACAATATCTTCCAGGACTCTGCATTCAATAAAGTTTCTACAGCAGATGTAAATATCTAGCACCGATCATTGTGAGCAGATTAGTTAGTCCATTAGAGGTTAGTATTTACTCGCCTCCATCTACAGGCTACGATTGCTATTGGACATTCACTTTAGGTATCTTCTGATCAATACTTTCCATTTTTTAGTCTGTTAGGATCCAGAGAAACAGAAACTTCTGGTCAACAGGTTATCTTCATACATTGAGTTGCAGACATAATCTATACCAGCCAAAACCACATATACCAAAATGTAAGTTGATTGGTAATAAGTCATCTGTATAGATAATAAGTACATAAAATTATCTTGATAAGGTTGTATATAGTTTGGAGGATGATATTAGCACAGCATCAGAGTAAATAGGGCACCTTTTACCTATAAGGTAACTAAAAATACACATATGGATCTACAATCGGTATTGGAGAAAGAAATAGAGGTAGCTTCTCGGTCTGTCTCTCTGCATATACTCCTAGTCCTTATGCACTGTACAGATACAAGAGTGATAGAGTTACACTCACAACTGTATGCGAGTTGAGTATCACCACACTGTGTTATGTCTCTAGATTCTTACCATGGTTATCCATGTAGTATCAAATTAGATCTAAATAATATAGGTAGATACACAAAATTGTTTTCAGTATTGTTGTTCATGTTAAACTTTAGATTATTAAGTTATTGATTGTATATGTTTGTTTGTTTTAGTAAGACCACTGGTAAAAGAAAATCCTGAGGAAGGCAACTTGCCGAAACGCGTTGGTGGTAGTTAAACATCATTACCAGTGATGACAGCTTTGAACTGATGAACTATGTTAAAATCTTGATGCAATAGTTGCTGCAATCAGTACATAGAATCTGTATTACATGTATCGGCATTAGACGGGATAGACTTTGAAAGAAATATAGTAGTGGTTTTCATGTATATATGACTATAATGAATTATAAATGTACATTCAAACTGGAGAAAATTGATTATGTAAATATATGCTACATGATGCTTTTTTATTAAAATATTTATAAAAAATCCCTTTTTTGACAAAAAAAACGACAAAGAGAATAATAAAAAAAATCATTTTCTTTATCATTGTTTTTTATGTGTATAATGTGTATAATTTTGGATCTATAGTGTTTCACATGAACAATTTGTTTTGATATCAATATCAAACTTGATGTGAATCAAATCCCTCCCTTTCGTTTCCCACGAGATGAAGGAGAAACACACAGTAGTTAAAAAAATATGTATTTATTGATATACCACTCTTTAAGCAAGACACAGTATCTTCTGCACGAAGATACTCACAAAGCACAAAATACTGTAGCACAGAAACAATCATAAGTAGCACTAATACACAGTGGGCTCCAGGGGAGACGAAACCCTATCCTAAAATAGTGGTAAAAGAACCATGACTCGAGTCAAGACAGTGTCTAGAGGATGTAGAATCACTGGGACCCCAAGGAACCACCCAAGGTGAGTAGGTAGGGACCCACGGAGGACAGGTGCAGTATGGTGACACGACCACGGGCACCGTACAATTCTATGGAGGGTCATGGTGGTAGTTTTAAAGTTTAAAGACCCTGCTGAGTGGACTTCGAAGAAACCCCATGGAGAGCCACACCACCCGTGTATACCGTAGGGGGAACAGCGTTTACTATGCAACTTTTACAATGCTGTGCCTTTACGACGCAACTTTTACAACGCAAGTCGTTACAACGACTTGCGCTGGGGGGTGCTCCATGATAGGGAATAGTTTAATTTACTATCCAACTCCTTCCCTACTATCCACGGGGACTGGAGTTGGAATAGTAAATTAAACTATTCACTATCCAGCGCCCCCCAACGCAAGTCGTTGTAACGACTTGCGTTTTAAAAGTTGCGTCGTAAAGGCATGCATTGTAAATGCATGCGTAGTAACAACATACATCCATACCGTAGTACCAGAGTTACCTATCTCAGGGAAGCCGGGTGCATAGGGCTGAAGTGACATCGGAAACCGCTCTCGAACTCAATGGAGGACTTTGAAGAAGAGCGACTGCTGGGAAGAAGAAAAGTGTCCGTCAGAATCCAAGGATGGATTCTTGATGAAGAGTTCCTGAAAACAGAGGGGGTAGAGTCTGGTTCACTCAGGAGTGACCAGGGGCTCGGTAGACGAACGCCCACCAATGTCGGAGCTTCAGGTGCATTGAGGGGGTTCTTGACTCTGCAGCCACTGGGACCAGGAGATGTCGAGGTTGACCAGGAGCTGGATACAAGCTGTCCCACGAAGGATGTAGAGTGCTGAGGGGTAGGTGTCCGGCTGGAGCACCAACAAACCTTGGCAGCGGCAACCCATGAAGATGGTCAAGAAAGATTATGGTTCATACCAGCAAGGTCCAGGATCCTCACCAAACACAGGGGAGTCAGGGCAAGCCTGGAGCAATCAGGGGAGCTCTAGAAGAGCAGTGTTGACCCTCAAAAGGATTCACAGGCCGGAGGCACAGGAGTCATGAGGGGACCTCGAGCAGTTTCACAAAACAGAAGCCCACGGAGCACTCGGTGCAAGGAGGCATTTTACTTGCTTTTACCTTGCATTTGACTTGGGAATCTAGAACTATTTCTAATTTAAGGAAGCCTTACTTACATTATGTTGTTCATCTGGTAAGCTGAAAAACACAATGTTTGTACAAACCTTATTTTATGGGGAACCCTATGACCTCTCACCATGGAGATTTGTCTAAATACTGGCTGAATTTTTAGTCTCAGGAGTAGGGTCACTGATGTTCTCTGTCTGTCAACACACTACCTCAGCACGTCTAAATTAATGTGTATTCTGATATTACCTGATGAAAGTGTATTTATTCCACAAGAGATCAGGAGGCAAGTGGCCATTTGCCCTGATGACACCTTCCCTGGATTTTAGCAACCATACGTACAGTGTTAAAAGCAAAATGGCCACTTGTAGGGGCACACAATACTTTATTACCCCCTGTTTAAGAGTAATGAGTGGAGATATGTTCAAAGGGAAGATTATTTCACTCCTGCATTAATTGGCAGAAGATTATCGTCAGCTGTACCATGTCCGCACATAGCTGCAGTAGCCCATTGCCTTGAGTGGCATCTTCCCCACTTGTCTTTTCAGGTGTACATTTCAAGACAAAAAAAGCATTGGGTGCGCAATGCAAACCTTATTCTCCTGAATGTAGAAACGATTTCTCCGCTTCAGACAGGTAAATAAATTAGAACGTGGCCAACCTCCAACTACAAACAGAAAATGTCACAAGTAAACATTATTTATATGGAGTACTGACAGATTAATCCTAGTGGCGCAGCAGAGGGCTCCAGGCCACCTTTCCCCACTCCCTAGCTATGCATTTGTTTACCCCAACTTTGTTTATTGGCATTTTTGTACATTCAACAATTTAGTGGATGAGTCAGACCGTGTGGGGTAGAGTTACTCTCTACATCCCCCGCTGCCGTCCGCAATAGGTAGCTGGTTTGAGGCTCCCAGATGTCACAGGGTTTCGAGAAGGTGGGAAGTAACTCAACATATATATTATTTTGTTTTTGGCAATACGTAAGGTCAGTTACCCAGTCCTTGATCTTGGGGGCTCTACCCATGCCCCATCTGCAAGCTATTCTTCGTTTGGCTACCAGAAGACCCATCGCTACGAAGCGCCGCACGCGTCCTCTATAACCTGGGAGGTGTCCCAGGAGACCCATTTCTAGTATAAGCATCAGGGGACCTCCCACCATGTCCCCCAAGGCATTCCCCACCTCCATCCAGTAGCGTGCCACAGACTCACATTCCCATGCGACGTGTATAAACCCCGCTCTTTCCCGCTTGCAGCGGTCGCAATGTCGCTGTCTCACAGATGTAGTTTATACAGTTTTGCCGGGGTGTAGTACATTCTATGGAGGAATTCGAAATGTATAATTCTGAATCTACTAGTAGCTGTGATGCGCTCGGTTTGTTGGCAACTAATGGCCCAGGCCTCTTCCGTGAGGGGGTGACACAGTTCAGCTTCCCGACCCTGCTTTTCCTTCAGGGCGTTTTGTGTCCCAGCCCCAACTGTAGCTCTATATATACAGGACACGGCGTGGGGTGCCCCCCCCCCCGCGGAGCAAGTGGTGAAGTGGAAGCAGTGTGTGGGGATCTTCTGGGCATGCCTCAAGCGAATATATAAAAAGCGGTCCATGACGGAGGGAGCAGTGTCGCCGAAGAATTCCGCAGCAGCTTTAAATGACCCCTTATGGCAGAGGTCTTCAAACTTTTTTCGGCCGAGTCCCCCAATCTAAACCTTTTTACACGTCGAGCCCCCCCACCGCCACCATCACCTTACAAAAAAGTTCTGGAAGCTGGCACTCTGCATAATTGGTGGCCATTCCCTCCTGCAGAGCCCAGGTCGTATAGGGCAAATAATATTAAATAAAGGTAGAGTGTTTAGTAAACTGAAGTTTTGGTGGTCCATGTACTTATTCTAAAGTTCAAATGAAAAGTCTCCAAGAAACAAATTAGCACAACAAATTACATTGGTGCTTTATTTTTCACATAAAACACAAAATTTAGGATGGATTAGCAAAAACACTCCCAAAACACAGGTGTGGGGTGCATGTCTTTCTCCACAGAGACAATGTGTGGATGGATTCTTGCTTCTGCCATTCTTATGTTGAGCTCCATTTCCAGTCTTGAGCAGTGCCTTGAATTAGGAGTGCTCACAAAATTTTTTAATATATTTTTAGCAGTTTTATATAGTGCGAACATGACCCAAAGGTATTGGAGCGCTTTACAGGAGAATCTTTTACATTACACACGCACACATTCATTTTTTGTAAGCACAGAGAAATTAAGTGATTTGCCCAGAATCACAGGATGTTGAGCAGACATCAAGAATTTAACCTGGTTTCCCAGCTCTACAGTCATTAGTTCTGGCTGTTGTGCCACATCCTTGCCCCTAAACAAGATATCAGAAAAATAAGTTCCACATAACATGCTTTATGCCATAATTGAAAAATTGATTATGTGGAGTACGGCCAGGTGTTGCCATGCTTCCTGTTTTAGACGTCACATGGCTCGAGGAGAGCTCCAGTGCTACCTTCAACGGTGCCCTGGAGTCCAGAAAGCCTTTGTGAACAAATTTACCATCTGGAAGGAATATAAATCAAATGGACAACTTTTAAGAAGTATAGAGCCAACTTCTGAGTCCTTTCCTAAACATCAGGAGATTGTCCATAGAGCACTGCACAGAGAGAAGAGAGTTGCACAACACAGCTGCTTGGACTGAGAAGGCATGTCTGCCCACCCAGGCATTCTTAAATTTAGGTACAGTGAGAAGATTAGCACAGGCAGAATGCAATTGGCGCTTAGGCCTATAGCATGAGAATCTTCTCTGATAAAAATGCCACCTTAACTGATGTATAGTTTTGTGAACCATACACAGGGATTTACATGTCATTCCTTTAGGCACTGGAAGATTGCGCAGAATGTTGAGGGCATCAGAGGATGAAGAGTAGCAGGGGTCAAAACAATTCTAAGTTGCAGGTGCTGTTTGAATATGACAACGCCATATGCTGTGGTAGTCTGGTGCAATGAGTTGCAATATGCTAAGCAACATATAATGGAGGATTGGACTACCGGAGAACGAAAATGAAATGTAAGAAGTGGCAGGATTTTGCGGAGAAGCAGCATCAAAGGAAAACAGGAAGAGGACAGCTTTTTAACGGTAAATAGTCAAAATATCGATTCCAAAATATAGGCAAACCAAAATATCGAGTCCAAAATATAGAATGGACAAAATATCGAATGGACAGAATATAGACATCAAAAATATCGTTTTAAAGGTAAGTAATGTAATATCGATTTAAAAAATATAGACAGTCAAAATATCGAAGTACATAATATAGTTTATTAAAAATATCGAATTTTTAATAATATCGAATTTTTTTAAGTGTTTTTTATGTCAGTATATGTGTGAAAAGTGTATATATTTTTGTAATTTATTTTAAGTATTTAATTTTATGTTATTTAATTATTGTGTAATTTAATTCTGTAGCGGGTTGTGGGTTGATAGGGGAATAGGGTGGGAAGTAATTTAATTATAATTAATTAAATATGTTAATTAATTAATTGGTATTTATTTAGAATAAATTGTTATTTAATTTTTAATTGGTAATTAATTAATTCTTAATTGATCATTATTTTTTATTAATTGATTAATTGATAATTATGTGAATTTAATTAATTTATTTTCTGTAGCGGGTTGTGGGTTTATAGGGGAATAGGTTGGGAAGTAATTTAATTATAATTAATTAAATATGTAATTAATTAATTGCTATTTATTTTGATTAAATTGTTAATTAATTTTTAATTGGTAATTAATTAATTCTTAAATGATTATTTTTTATTAATTGATTAATTGATAATTATGTGAATAATATTAATTTATTTTCTGTAGCGGGTTGTAGGTTTATAGGGGAATAGGGTGGGAAGGCCTTTAATTATAATTAATTAAATATGTTAATTAATGTATTGGTATTTATTTTGAACAAATTGTTAATTAATGTTTAATTGATAATTAATTAATTCTTAATTGATAATTAATTTTTATTAATTGATTAATTGATAATTATGTGATTTATATTAATTTGTTTTCACTAGAGTGGGACTAGTAAAATTTACCCCTATGCTATCCAACGCTTTCCCTACTGTTGCACTCTCTGGAGTAGGAATACTAATTTTTACCCCTACGCTATCCAACGCTTTCCCTACTGTTGCACTCTCTGGAGTGGGAATAGCAATTTTTACCCCTGCGCTATCCAACGCTTTCCCTACTGTTGCTCTCTCTGGAGTGGGAATAGTAATTTTTACCCCTACGCTATCCAACGCTTTCCCTACTGTTGCACTCTCTGGAGTGGGAATAGTAATTTTTACCCCTACGCTATCCAACGTTTTCCCTACTGTTGCACTCTCTGGAGTGGGAATAGTAATTTTTACCCCTGTGCTATCCAACGCTTTCCCTACTTTTGCACTCTCTGGAGTGGGAATAGTAATTTTTACCCCTACGCTATACAACGCTTTCCCTACTGTTGCACTCTTTGGAGTGGCAATAGTAATTTTTACCCCTACGCTATCCAAAGCTTTCCCTACTGTTGCACTTCCAGGAGTGGGAATAGTAATTTTTGCACCTCTGCTATCCTACGGTAATAACATTGTGTATTTTGTATTAATATTATGTTAATATATATATATGTTTTAACAGATATGATTGTATTGTTTTTGTTTTATAAGTTAAATTAGTTATTTAATAATTTTAAGGTAATTTAAGTATTTTTAAGTATATTTTAGCTATTTATTTTAAATATTTTTTTAATTTTACATTAATTTTAAGAAATTCGATATTTTTATAATGTATATATATATATATATATAAACAATATTTTGGGGTCGATATTTTGGTACTTACCTGTTTGTAGATAGAAATTTGATATTTTGTCTGTCGATATTTTGGAATCTATATTTTCGGTAGTCTATATTTTGTCCCTCGATATTTAGTCAGTGATCCCTTTTTAGGGCTCGGCCTACACCCACGAAGTGGGTGGAGCTTCGAGCTCCTAATGTTAAAGAGAAAAAAAAGTATCTCTAGGGCTTTGGCCAGACACATTCCTTAGTGTGTTATGTCATCTGGCCAGTGATTCGTCTTCGCTGTGGTGTCTTTTGAATAGCCTTGACGTGATAGGCTAAATGTAGTTTTCGTCCGCCATGTTTGGCATTTTTTGTGCGTGTGCGCGCACAGAAGTACATTAATTATAATTAGGAGCTGTCAGGGTGCCTCCGTAAGTGAATCCAGATGGCCGGGCGCGTTCACCATTCAGCAGCGCTCAGCGCGCAGCTGCTGCATGCCAGGCCGGGAAAGGGCTTCATTAGCCTCACTCATCCGGCGCTGAGACAGCAAGACACGGGGGCCCACGGCCCCCTCCCTCATCTGTATCGGCGAAGCTCGGAACGTCCTGCCCCGGCACTTGGTAGAATACACAGATTCCAGCACCAGTTGCACACAGACACAACCAATATAGAAACCATGGGCAGGAGGAGACACTGGCTGAAGAACCATTAACTCACTGATGTACTCGACCAGCGTTCAACCCTGTTGCCTCGTGAATATACAAAGATTGCAGCAACATTAACCAACTGAGCTATCTTACCCGGATACGAGGGTGTGATCTGCAAATTAAACACAGAGCTTAGAGAATGTACAGTCGCTCACCTAGGTTTGTCCGTTGGATTCTTCCCTGAGACCTGCAGGCTACACCCATACCTCAGCAGCAGGAGCATTAACCCTCAGGACTGTTTTACCAGCTAGTGCGCTTCCATTTGTTTTCGGGCTTCCATAGCCGCCTGCGTGTGATGGGACTACGGGCAGTGCAGAGTGCAGAATCAGAGTGCAGAATCAGAGTGCAGTTTGAGAGTGCAGTTTGAGAGTGCAGTTTGAGAGTGCAGTTTGAGAGTGCAGTTTGAGAGTTCAGATGAGAGTGCAGTTTGAGAGTGCAGAGTGCAGTTTGAGAGTGCAGAATCAGAGTGCAGAATCAGAGTGCAGTTTGAGAGTGCAGAGTGCAGTTTGAGAGTTGAGACTGCAGTTTGAGAGTGCAGTTTGAGATTTGAGGGTGCAGATTGAGAGTGCAGAGTGCAGTTTGAGAGTGCAGTTTGAGAGTGCAGTTTGAGAGTGCAGTTTGAGAGTGCAGTTTGAGAGCAGTTTGAGAGTGCAGATTGAGTGCAGTTTGAGAGTGCAGAGTGCAGTTTGAGAGTGCAGTTTGAGAGTGCAGATTGAGAGTGCAGAGTGCAGATTGAGAGTTGAGAGTGCACGTTGAGAGTGCACATTGAGAGTTGAGAGTGCAGTTTGAGAGTTGAGAGTGCAGTTTCAGAGTTGAGAGTGCAGTTTCAGAGTTGAGAGTGCAGTTTCAGAGTGCAGCATGAGAGTTGTGAGTGCAGTTTGAGAGTTGAGAGTGCAGTTTGAGAGTGCAGTTTGAGAGTGCACTTTGAGAGTGCAGATTGAGAGTGCAGTTTGAGAGTGCAGAGTGCAGATTGAGAGTGCAGAGTGCAGTTTGAGAGTGCAGAGTGCAGTTTGAGAGTTGAGAGTGCAGATTGAGAGTGCAGATTGAGAGTGCAGTTTGAGAGTGCAGTTCGAGAGTGCATTTTGAGAGTCCAGTTTGAGAGTGCAGTTTGAGAGTGCAGTTTGAGAGTGCTGTTATAGAGTGCAGTTTGAGAGTGCAGTTTGAGAGTTGAGAGTGCAGATTGAGAGTTGAGAGTGCAGTTTGAGAGTGCAGATTGAGAGTGCAGTTTGAGAGTGCAGTTTGAGAGTGCAGTTTGAGAGTGCAGTTTGAGATTGCAGATTGACAGTGCATTTTGAGAGTGCAGTTTGAGAGTTCAGTTTGAGAGTGCAGTTTGAGAGTGCAGATTGAGAGTGCAGTTTGAGAGTGCAGTTTGAGAGTGCAGTTTGAGAGTGCAGTATGAGAGTTGAGAGTGCAGATTGAGAGTGCAGATTGAGAGTGCAGATTGAGAGTGCAGAATCAGAGTGCAGAGTGCAGATTGCAGTTTGAGAGTGCAGTTTGAGAGTGCAGATTGAGAGTGCAGAGTGCAGATTGAGAGTGGAGAGTGCAGATTGAGAGTGCCGATTGAGAGTGCAGTTTGAGAGTGCAGTTTGAGAGTGCAGAGTGGCAGTGAGTGCAGACTGAGTGCAGAGTGACAGTGAGTGCAGACTGAGTGCAGAGAGACAGTGAGTGCAGACTGAATGCAGAGTGACAGTGAGTGCAGCGTGACAGTGAGTGCAGAGTGACAGTGAGTGCAGAGTGACAGTGAGTGCAGAGTGAGTGCAGAGTGAATGCAGAGTGAGTGCAGAGTGACAGTGAGTGCATAGTGACAGTGAGTGCAGAGTGACAGTGAGTGCAGAGTGACAGTGAGTGCAGAGTGGCAGTGAGTGCAGAGTGACAGTGAGTGCAGAGTGACAGTGAGTGCAGAGTGACTGTAGAGTGAGTGCAGAGTGAGTGCAGAGTGACAGTGAGTGCAGAGTGAGTGCAGAGTGACAGTGAGTGCAGAGTGACAGTGAGTGCAGAGTGACAGTGAGTGCAGAGTGACAGTAGAGTGCAGAGTGACAGTGAGTGCAGAGTGACAGTGAGTGCAGAGTGACTGTAGAGTGAGTGCAGAGTGAGTGCAGAGTGACAGTGAGTGACAGTGAGTGCAGAGTGACTGTAGAGTGAGTGCAGAGTGACAGTGAGTGACAGTGAGTGCAGAGTGACTGTAGAGTGAGTGCAGAGTGAGTGCAGAGTGACAGTGAGTGCAGAGGGACAGTGAGTGCAGAGTGACAGTGAGTGCAGACTGAGTGCAGAGTGACAGTGAGTGCAGACTGAGTGCAGAGTGACAGTGAGTGCAGAGTGACAGTGAGTGCAGAGTGACAGTGAGTGCAGAGTGACAGTGAGTGCAGAGTGACAGTGAGTGCAGAGTGACCGTGAGTGCAGAGTGAGTGCAGAGTGAGTGCAGAGTGAGTGCAGAGTGACAGTGAGTGCAGAGTGACAGTGAGTGCAGAGTGACAGTGAGTGCAGAGTGACTGTAGAGTGAGTGCAGAGTGAGTGCAGAGTGAGTGCAGAGTGAGTGCAGAGTGACAGTGAGTGCAGAGTGACAGTGAGTGCAGAGTGACTGTAGAGTGAGTGCAGAGTGAGTGCAGAGTGACAGTGAGTGCAGAGTGAGTGCAGAGTGAGTGCAGAGTGAGTGCAGAGTGACAGTGAGTGCAGAGTGACAGTGAGTGCAGAGTGACAGTGAGTGCAGAGTGACAGCAGAGTGACAGTGAGTGCAGAGTGACAGTGAGTGCAGAGTGACAGCAGAGTGACAGTGAGTGCAGAGTGACAGCAGAGTGACAGTGAGTGCAGAGTGACAGTGAGTGCAGAGTGACAGCAGAGTGACAGTGAGTGCAGAGTGACAGTGAGTGCAGAGTGACAGTGAGTGCAGAGTGACAGCAGAGTGACAGTGAGTGCAGAGTGACAGTGAGTGCAGAGTGACAGTGAGTGCAGAGTGACAGGAGAGTGACAGTGAGTGCAGAGTGACAGTGAGTGCAGAGTGACAGCAGAGTGACAGTGAGTGCAGAGTGACAGTGAGTGCAGAGTGACAGTGAGTGCAGAGTGACAGTGAGTGCAGAGTGACTGCAGTGACTGCAGAGACAGTGTGTCAGGGTGCACATTGTGTGAGTGTACAGAATGAGTGTGCAGGGTAAACAGTGTGTGACTATGCAGGGTGACATTGGGAGTGTGCGGGTGAGCAGTGTGTGAATGTGTAGGGGCAGTGTGTGAGTGTGCAGAAAACACCACACACACATACACCACACACACATAACGCACACACAAACCACACACCTCAGTCTCTCAACACCACACACTTGTCACCACTCAACACAACACACTCACCACCACACTCACTCCCCAGGCTCACCCCCACAGACTCACCACCACACACTCACCAGCACACAGAAAACAACACACACAACAACACACCCCCAGCCGTCAATGAATGCTTTCACCATGCACAAACACCAACAACCATCATCCATCTGTGCACGCTTTTACCAAGCACACACCCACCAGCCGTCAGTGCACCCTTCCACCAGGCACACACACCTCCAGCCGGCAGTGCACTTTTCCACCAAGCAATCGCAGTATGGTACACTTTACTTTTAAACATATTCATATAAAGCACAGCATGCCACCATTGGTAAAATTACAATTCAACCAACATACTTCCACTACACACCACATGCACACACTCCATAACACATGGCAAAAAGACATTGGCATTTACAATGCCATTAGCTCAAACTCAAATAAATCCGAGCCCGATTGCATTTCTAATGCTCGTTAACATGTGTAGCAAGCAAGAGGTTTTCATCCACATGTACTTCAAGGGTTTTAATGGTAGGAGAGGCAACAGGAAAAGGATTGCTAGGTGGTGGCAAGAAATCAGAGGCTAGTGAGCAGTGTGGACTATCTAAGCAGCAGAAATGGATTTCTGTCTTCTCGCCATTGAATTTTAAGGAGTTAAAACGCAGCCATGATTAGATATCACACATGGAGCGGTGGAAAACTTCGGAGGCAAAGGGGTAAAGTGATCAACTGCTAAGATGATTAGTCAATCAGCAGTGCAGTCCATGAAATTGATTCAATGACTTATCAGTTATGAAAAACGTCTCAAATAGATATTAAATAATGTTGGGCTTAAAGAAGAGCCCCAGGGACCCCTTGCCTCAATAGTCTAGCTGTGGACTGGAATGGTGGGAGACAGTTTGCGTGCCGTCTTCCAGATAAGAGCCACACCAACCAAGAGCCACACCAATCAAGCACTACACCTTGAATTCCAATTTCTAGTAGTCTTGAAATCAAGATGTTATGGTTCACAGCATCGAAGGCAGCGGGGAGATCAAGCAATATCAATGCCATAAATTGACCCTTGTCCACTGCCATTCTAAGACCGTCCAACACTGCCACTAAACTAGACTTGGCGCTGTTAGCTCTCTAGAACCCAGACTGAACCAGGTACAATAAACCAGAACCTTCCAAGAAATCTGAGAGAAGTGTGTTAATTTGTTACTCAATCTATTTCACTAAGAAGTTTAAGAGGATGAAATAGGCCTGAAATTACTCAAGATTTCCGCGTCTGCTGTTTGTTCTTTTTCTTCAAGCAACAGGACTACCTTTGTTCTTTTCGAGTCCGCAGGGACTTTACCTGTCATTAAAGAATGATTACATAAGGCTTGAAATTAGACCACTAAAGAGCCAAAGCTCTGGAAAATACTTTTTGTCGCATTCAGTCGTTCAAGAATGATCATGGCATAATACTCGATTTTGACATAACAATGAGTTTCTTAGAAGATTTTACTGCAGTTTTCAGTTCCTGTTTCAGCCTAACGCTCCAGCGTATTTAGTGCAATTAAATTAGCAATCTTTCTGCATAACTGTCGTCATAGTTCTCTTGATTTCACTCCTCTTTCTTTAACTCTCTACCCCTTCTCTCTTTATCTCACTTATATCTCCTCACTTCTCAGAACACTTTTCACCACAATATTGTCTACTTGTCCCTCAAGACTTCATCTCCAATCACATCTGTTCAATTGAATGTAGCACTTTAAAACAGCCGCACCCGAGTACTTCACATGTCTTTAAAAGACCATTTCGCGTTAACGAGGCTTTCTTTTTTTCACCCCTTCTTAGAGCCCCTGAATGTCTACTCTTCCTATTGTTGGAAGAATTAGCCCCCCCTCCCTCCCCCACTGTTGCGCCTCTGGCCTCTGATCTGTGACTCCAGACACTCTCAGCCAAGCCCCCAGCAGCTGGAGCTGCAGAAGCCGGGGCTGAGACACGTGGCTCGCGAAGGTGAAGTGGTGGGGTGAAGTGCGCGCCCCCCCTGAAGGGATGCTGCACCCCCCCCAGGGGGGCGCGCCCCACAGTTTGAAGACCTATGCCTTATGGTATAGATCACCCCAACTGTGTATGCCGAGTTTGAGGCGCATGCTTTTGCAAATACCTTCTTATGTGACTGGCACGTTATGTTGGTCGCGTAAGGGTAGGAGCTGGGAATATAGCATAGGGGTTTGGGACAGTTTGGCCAAGGCTCTCCAAGTGTTGTTAGTGCAGACAACTGTAGATCTTTTCCCCCCAGCTGAGATGTTGTCTGTCCCCAGGAATCCAGCAAGTGGGGTAGGGTCCATTAGCCCTTGCTCGGCGGCTATATGAGTCATAAAAGGGGGAGGCGTGAACCAATATGCTGCAAAGTGCGCCTGGGCGCTGAGATAGTATAATTCGTGGTCAGGTGCTTCAAAACCTCCTTGAGCAAATGGGAGCATGAGGGTGGACCATTTAATTCGGCGTTGCTTCCCACCCCACGCCAAGCGGATGTGCTGGCTCTTCAGCCTAGTGAAAAAGGGGCGTCCAGGGTATTATGGGATGTTCGTGAACAGGTATAACAATTTTGGTATAATGACCATTTTCATTAGAGCCACCCGGCCAGCCAGGGAGAGTGGAAGACCTATCCATCTAGTGATTAACTCCTCCACCTTCGTAAGGACCACTCCATAGTTAGATCCTAATAACTAATTTCTCTGGTGACCGAGACGCCCAGGTAGCGGACCCCATCCTCACACCACTGTAGTGGATAGTCCAAGGGGAATGGGGCAGTGCAATTAATGAGTGACATAATTTGGGATTTTCCCCAGTTTATGGTGATACCAGAGAAGGCCCGAATTTAATAATTTCGCGTATCATGGGGTTTAGCCCTTCCACAGGATCTCGCACATGTGATATCATCCGCATACAGCAAAATTAGTACTGGCCTAGTGGGGTAATCTAACGAATATTGTTTGTGATGTTGTCGCAGCATGGCAGCAAGGGGTTCCATGGCTATTGCAAACAACAGGGGAGACAGGGGGCACCCCTGTCGCGTACCCCTAGAGATGCCGAAGGCAGAAGAGTGCTCCCCGTTCAAGAATAATGAAGCCAGGGGTTGATGATATAGCAAGTGAATCCACTTGAGGAACCCCAGAGGGAATCCTATGTGCTGTAAGACCGAGAATAAGTACCCCCATTCCAAGGAGTCGAACGCTTTGGTGGCGTCCAGAAACACTGCCACCACCTGTTCCTCCTGGTCGATTCCCTGCATAATGGAGAAGAGAGTCCTCAAATTGTGCGACGTGGAGCGACCGGGTATAGAGCCCGCTTGGTTGGGTCTGATGAGTCTGTCCACCAAGAGGGTAAGACGGTTGGCCACCACTTTAGCTAGAATCTTCACGTCGCAGTTAATTAGAGATTGGTCTATACAAGTCCATGGATTTGGGGGTTTTCCCGGGTTTCAGCAGCGAGACCAACATGGCCTCTGTTGGACAGGCCCCATGAAGGGCTCGCTCCCTCCCCGCATGACAGGGCCCTGGTACCGCCCTTCCAGGTACTACCCGCAGAAGCAACCCCCAACCCGTCCCCCATGGGACGTCTGCTCCTGGGAATCCCTGTGTCCCTGGCCTGGGCCACCGTCAGCACCCTTGCCCGGACCAGCCGCCATCTTAGACACTGCGCCACGAGGCCGCGTGGCCTCAGCTCGACCCCAACCCCGGGCCTGGCCAGGTCCCGACATCCCGGCACCACCATCCACCCAGGAGGTGAACGGACCACTTGGCAGGTCAATGGGAGTAAGAAGTGTCGATGGCTCTCTCCCGCCAGGTGCCGATCACCCCCAGCCTCCTCGGGCGCTGGCTCCACCCCCCTGCTGGGTGTCTGGACTCCCTCATCCCGGACCTCCCGACCTCCAAGAGCGAGGGTCCGGACATCAAAGAGTGCCAGACCTATAACTGAGGCAGCCCCAGAACAGGAAGGCAGTTGTATCCTGGAGTCGAGAGACACCGCGACGAACTCATCCTTGACGGACTGCCGGCGCTGCCGCAGCCCTGCCTTGTGAACTATTGTCCTGCCTGCTGGCGCTGCCGCGGCCTTCTGCAACCTTCATCCTCGTGGGACCTGCTGGCGCTGCCGCGGCCCGTTGTAACCTTCATCCTCGTGGGACCTGCTGGCGCTGCCGCGGCCCGTTGTAACCCTTCATCCTCGTGGGACCTGCTGGCGCTGCCGCGGCCCGTTGTAACCTTCATCCTCTTCGGGACCTGCTGGCGCTGCCGCGGTCTGACCCGTCCGAACACCGAGCTCGAGGATTGTGAGCTATCACCGGTCCACCGCCGTACCTACGGGTACCAAGACTGTCCCGCTACCCCCTTCCCTAATAGAGACTAGAATCGAGAGGATCATCGTGTCCTGATCTCATTGTATCGTACTACCTTACTTCAAGAACTGCCTATAAAAGGTGTTAATCTGATCTTCGTGTGGGGTCCATCTGTGGGGGGGGGGAAGTTACTTGTCTGTACGATCGCTGGGGACGGCCCTCACCGGAGGCCTCTCCCCTTGTGCTCGGCCGACCCTCCAGGTCGCCGTCTAACATTGGTGGCAGCGGTGGGATCCGAACCAACGCGTACCGTACAGATAGTAACTCACCCTACGACTAAACCACAATGACGACCAAAGAGAGCGGATCGGCAGAGAAGTTCCAGATGGAAAAACTGGAGGAATACAGCCACCGAGAGCTAAAACAATTTTGCATGGACTTAGGCATTGCTACCACCGGGCTAAGCACAAAAGAAGACTTCAAAAACGCCCTAGAGGCCTGGACAGAGACGAATACCGCCACACCCCGGGACCTCGAAGCCCCGGAAGTCAACACCACCCTGACGGAAGAACGGAGAACAGGTCCCTCCCGAGAAGAGATCCAGGAGCGGGAAAAAAATAGACTACACGAGCTAGACTTGGCACGGCTCAAATTAGACGGAGAATTGAAGCTGGCGGAACAGAAAATAAACTTAGAACACTTACGGCTCAGAGAAGAGCGAGAGGAAAAACAGAGACAGAGGGATCTCGAAGAAAAAAGACTGGCATACGAACACGAGTGCAAACTAGCAGAGATAGAAATACGCAAACTGAACACAAACCTAGGGGTGCCCGAGCCACCGCGCTCCCCGGGTACTACCGAACAGAAGGTCCACATCCCCAAGGATGTGGTCCGAGAATACCACCGGAACGACGACATACAGCAGTGGTTCAAGGCCTACGAGATCGCCATGACGGCCCACCGGATCGCTCGAAGTGACTGGGGAGCTGGGCTATGGGGAAGATTCGTCAATGAGGGCCGTGATGCCCTGCTGCAGCTTCCGGACCATCAAATGACGTCCTATGACCACATGAAGGCCGCCCTCCTCAGCCGATATGGGCTTACGCCCGAAATGTACCGCCAGAGGTTCCGCAACTGCACCCGGATCCCAGGTACAACTTGGTTGGAGTACGTAAACTATTTCAGCCGAGCCTTCGAGGGGTGGATCAAGGGTAACAACGTAACCACCTATGAACAACTCTTCAATCTCATTGTGTGGGAGCACCTCTCCAACAACTGTTTCGTCGAGCTCAGGCAGCACCTCCTCGACAGTAAATTGACTGAACCACGGCAGCTCGCCACCGAGGCGGACCGGTGGGAGAGCACCCGAGTGGCCCGGAGTGGGCCGAATGAGCAGAACAGATCCAACCAAGGTCATCATCGTCCCTGAGGAGGAGGAGGAGGACCGGGCCGGGGCAGAGACGCTGTCCCGGTCACTCCCGCTAACACCACCCCGCCCCCAGCCGGCCGGGGAAACCCCCCGATGCGACCGGGGTTCCGAGCCAACGTTACGTGTCACCGATGCCAGCGAGTCGGCCACTACGCCAGTGACCCGACCTGCCCGAAGAACCCGGCTCCCGGGCCCCGCCAGGTGGTGGCCGCCGTCCTAGGAGAAGAACAAGGCTCCGAAGACACTGAAGCATACGAGTCAGAACAGTTCGAGTGGGAACCTGCCGCCATGACCCTGGCCTGCCTAGGGGGAAGAGACATGGTCCCGCGGACTCCCCTGCCAGCCAACACTCGGAAGTACAGCCAATGGGTGAGCATAAATGGGCGCAAGGCCGAAGCCCTGCGTGACACCGGGGCCAGTGTGACGGCCGTCCGCTGTCACCTGGTGACCCCAGAACAAATCCTGCCAAACGTTCTTTGCCCCGTCCGATCGGCAGACAATTCGGAGAGCCTTTGTCGGATGGCCTGCGTCCCCTTCGAATGGGGAGGAGTGTCCGGCATGCTAAAAGTAACTGTCCGCGACGATGCCCCCGTGGACTGCCTCCTGGGGAACGATCTCGAGAGCTCCCCGTGGGCAGCTGTTGAAAGAAGAGAGCATCTGGGGATGTTGGGCCTCCCGGACTGGGCGTGCGTGACCACCCGGTCCATGGCCACCCGCACCATCCCTAGACCGGAAGAACCCGAATGGTCAGCACCTCCTCCCCCGATCGCTCCCGAAGACGACTCCATCCATACCGACCACCCGGAACCAACCCCAGAGGGGTCCGCACAGCCCCCCGAACTTCCCGACCTGGCTCAGTGGCGTCAAGAAGGGGGGCCCACCCAAGAACAATTCCGGCAGGAGCAAAAGACCTGTCCCTCCCTCGAGGGACTGCGACAGCAAGCGCTAGCCCAGGGCCAAGGAGACACCACCGGGGCCCACTGGGTTTATTGGGACAATGATCTCTTGTACAGCGAGCAGAAAATCGCAGAGCTGGGGGCCGGTCGAGTGCTGGTGGTGCCCCTCCACTTCAGAGACTTCCTGTTGAACTTGGCCCATGATGTCCCCCTGGCTGGGCACCTGGGGCAAGACAAAACCTACCACCGCCTGGTGACTCACTTTTTTTGGCCCAAAATGAGGAATGACGTCTCCAACCACTGCCGGTCCTGCCCGACCTGCCAGGCCAGCGGGAAGAGCGGCCGCAAACTCAAGGCACCCCTACAACCATTCCCCGTGGTGACCACCCCGTTCGAAAGGGTGGGAATAGACATTGTGGGGCCCCTGGACCCCCGAACAGCACAAGGGCATCGCTTCATCCTGGTCCTGGTGGACCACGCCACCCGCTATCCTGAAGCGGTCCCCCTTCGTACTATAACAGCCCCAGTAGTGGGTCGAGCCTTAATGGGGATCTTTTCTCGAGTGGGCTTCCCCCGGGAAGTCGTCAGCGACAGGGGTACGAACTTTATTTCAAAGTATATGAAATCCCTCTGGCAGCAGTGCGGGGTCACTTACCGATTCACAACCCCCTATCACCCCCAGGGAAACGGACTGGTCGAGCGGTTCAACCGCACTCTCAAGGGGATGATCATGGGGCTAGAAGAACCCCTACGCCGCCAGTGGGACGTGCTACTACCGTGCCTCCTCTTCGCCTACCGAGAAGTCCCCCAGAAGTCCCTCGGCTTCAGCCCCTTCGAACTCCTGTACGGACACCCCGTTCGCGGGCCTCTCAGCCTAGTGAAGGAGGAATGGGAAATGGCCCCCCTAAAAGCCCCTCCAGACGTCTACAAGTACCTCCTGACCCTCCGCAATCAGACCCGGAAATTCAGGGAGATCGCCAAAGCCAATCTTGAGGCCAGTCAAGAGGACATGAAGAAGTGGTACGATCAACATGCCTCCTCCATCGAGTTTGAACCGGGTCAGCAGGTATGGGTGATATCCCCCATCGCACCGTGTGCCTTGCAGGACAAATGGACAGGGCCCTTCAAGGTGATCGAGCGCAAGAGTCCCGTCACCTATCTCATCGACCTGGAGTCCCCCCGGAACCCCCTCCGGGTTCTCCACGCCAACAGACTCAAACCCCACTTCGTGCGCTCAGAGCTCAGCCTGCTGATGGCTACCGACAGTGGCGCAGAAGGAGACTCGGAGCCCCTCCCTGACCTACTGAGGACCCGTGAAAGAGATGGTTCGGTGGACGGGGTCCGACTCTCCGAGGCCCTGACCCCAGAGCAGCGTCAAGATTGTCGGGCCCTCCTGCTGCCGTTCGCAAACCTGTTCTCCCTCGCACCCGGAGTCACCTCCTGGTGCCTGCACGACGTGGACACTGGGGACAGTCCTCCTGTCCGACACCAGGCGTACCGAGTACCGGATCGGGTACGTACATGCATCCAAGAAGAAGTCTCCAAGATGCTCGCCCTCGGGGTCATCGAACCTTCGGACAGTCCCTGGGCCAGCCCGGTCGTCCTGGTCCCCAAGGCCGCGGCCCCGGGCACCACACCTGAGCTCCGATTCTGCATCGACTATCGGGGTCTGAACGCGGTCACCCGAACCGACGCTCACCCTATCCCCCGAGCAGATGAACTAGTCGACCGCATGGGGGCAGCCCGCTACCTAAGCATCTTCGACCTAACAGCGGGCTACTGGCAGATCGGCCTCACCCCCAGGGCCCAAGAACGTTCCGCTTTCTCCACCCCGGATGGGCACTACCATTTCAGAGTGATGCCATTCGGCATGAAGAACGCTCCAGCCACTTTTCAAAGACTGGTGAACCAGGTATTGGCGGGCCTCGAGGAATTCAGCGCCGCCTACCTGGACGACATCGCGGTATACAGCCGCCACTGGACAGACCACCTCCACCACCTCCGAGAGGTCCTGCAGGCCCTCCAACAGGCCGGCCTCACCATAAAGGCCAGCAAGTGCCAAATCGGCCAGGGGTCCGTGACCTACCTCGGACACCAAGTGGGGAGCGGTCTGGTGGCCCCCCTCCAACTCAAGGTAGCTGCCATTCAGTCCTGGCAACCCCCCGAAACACAAACCGAGGTCCGAGCCTTCCTGGGGCTCACCGGATACTACCGGCGGTTCGTGAAGGACTATGGCAGCATTGTGGGGCCCCTCACGGAACTCACGTCTAAGAACCACCCAAAAAGAGTCAACTGGACTCCCGACTGTCAAGCGGCCTTCGAGAAGCTGAAGGCCGCCATGTGCACCGCTCCTGTGCTCCAGGCCCCCGACTACAGCCGCGAGTTCATCGTTCAGACCGATGCCTCCGACCATGGTATTGGGGCCGTCCTCTCCCAACTGAACCCCGAAGGAGTCGACCAACCAGTGGCCTTCATCAGCAGACGCCTACTGCCCCGAGAACAGCGCTGGAGCACCATTGAGCGAGAGGCCTTCGCAGTAGTATGGGCCCTCAAGAAGCTCCGGCCTTACCTCTTCGGAACCCACTTCCGGGTACAAACAGATCATCGGCCCCTGCAATGGCTCATGCAAATGCGGGGGGAGAACCCCAAACTATTGCGATGGTCCATCTCCCTGCAGGGGATGGACTTCACTGTAGAGCATCGCCCTGGTCAAGACCACGCCAACGCGGACGGCCTGTCCCGCTTTTTCCGCCTCGACGAGGAAAGTCCCCAAGAGGATGGGTGACTCTCCCCGCCTTCAGCTGGGGGGGACGCATGTTGGACAGGCCCCATGAAGGGCTCCCTCCCCGCATGACAGGGCCCTGGTACCGGCCTTCCAGGTACTACCCGCAGAAGCAACCCCCAACCCGTCCCCCATGGGACGTCTGCTCCTGGGAATCCCTGTGTCCCTGGCCTGGGCCACCGTCAGCACCCTTGCCCGGACCAGCCGCCATCTTAGACACTGCGCCACGAGGCCGCGTGGCCTCAGCTCGACCCCAACCCCGGGCCTGGCCAGGTCCCGACATCCCGGCACCACCATCCACCCAGGAGGTGAACGGACCACTTGGCAGGTCAATGGGAGTAAGAAGTGTCGATGGCTCTCTCCCGCCAGGTGCCGATCACCCCCAGCCTCCTCGGGCACTGGCTCCACCCCCCTGCTGGGTGTCTGGACTCCCTCATCCCGGACCTCCCGACCTCCAAGAGCGAGGGTCCGGACATCTAAGAGTGCCAGACCTATAACTGAGGCAGCCCCAGAACAGGAAGGCAGTTGTATCCTGGAGTCGAGAGACACCGCGACGAACTCATCCTTGACGGACTGCCGGCGCTGCCGCAGCCCTGCCTTGTGAACTATTGTCCTGCCTGCTGGCGCTGCCGCGGCCTTCTGCAACCTTCATCCTCGTGGGACCTGCTGGCGCTGCCGCGGCCCGTTGTAACCTTCATCCTCGTGGGACCTGCTGGCGCTGCCGCGGCCCGTTGTAACCCTTCATCCTCTTCGGGACCTGCTGGCGCTGCCGCGGTCTGACCCGTCCGAACACCGAGCTCGAGGATTGTGAGCTATCACCGGTCCACCGCCGTACCTACGGGTACCAAGACTGTCCCGCTACCCCCTTCCCTAATAGAGACTAGAATCGAGAGGATCATCGTGTCCTGATCTCATTGTATCGTACTACCTTACTTCAAGAACTGCCTATAAAAGGTGTTAATCTGATCTTCGTGTGGGGTCCATCTGTGGGGGGGGGGAAGTTACTTGTCTGTACGATCGCTGGGGACGGCCCTCACCGGAGGCCTCTCCCCTTGTGCTCGGCCGACCCTCCAGGTCGCCGTCTAACAGCCTCCCTCATGGTAGGCGGGAGCGTTCCCATCTGGGCAGCCTTCTCATTGACCGCTTTCAGAAAGGGGGCAAGCGCATCAATATAAGTCTTATAAAACTGTATGCCTAGACCGTCTGGTCCGGGCGCCTTTCCATACCCAATATGCATGATGGCTTTGCGTATTTCGTCCACCTCTAGGTCAGAGGCTAAGAATTTGTTCTACCCATTGCTGAGCCAGGCCAGTTCCACCTGTTGTAGATATTGTGGGGTCTCGGCTTGGCGTGTTGCGCATGTCGTGTACAATGTGCGATATTGTTCTATAAACACTTCCTTTATGGCAGCTACATCGCGGTGGAACACTCCCACCTCGTCCCGAATAGCCAGCACGTGGTTCGCCGTTCTTGATGGGCGATTAGTCTCGGTTAGAGGCTTCCTGGGTGTTCTCCCTCTCCGTATTTGCGCACTGTATAGTATTTTCTATGAAATAGGCATTCCCTCTCTGCCTCGGCTTGATACTGAGTGAGGAGGTCCCGTATCGTGACAAATTTGGATCCATCTCCGGCCATGTGCCTGTGCGTATCGTGCTGTTTAATCTGGTGTTCTAAGTTAACAATAGATGTGTGTATATCTCTGAGAATACCCCCAGATTTAGCAATGCAACGGCCTCGGACTGTGACCTTTAATGCCTCCCATACCGTAGCCAGAGTGGACACTGATGCAACATTAAGTCGCCAAAATTCCTCCAGTGTTTCCCCCAGTTCTGTCTGAAATACCATATCTAGGAGTGCCGTGGGTTGTAAACGCCATTGTCTATTCTGGGATGAAAGCACGGGTGGGTGTATGACCACGAGTACCGGAGAGTGGTCCGAGTATGTTTGCGCCAAGTGACGCGAGGACAGGGTGTGTAATGCTATGTCTTGCGAGGTGACCCACATATCCAGCCTACACCAGGTGTTGTGTACTGCAGAGTGAAAGGTTCCCTGCCGACATGCCAGATGGTGATGGCGCCATATGTCCACTAGTAGGTTGTCTGCGATCATTTGTTGGAGCTGGCGTTGTGCCTTAGTATAATGGTGTGCTAGTGGGTGGGAGCGATCCTGGGTGGGTTGCAGCGTGAGATTGAAGTCATCTCCCCAGATAAGATGTGTCGATCCGATGCTTATTACTTTCGCCCATAATCTTATGTAATAGTCTTCGTGGTCGACGTTTGGCCCATAGCTACATACTAGGGTAACGGAGGTGGAGGCTTGTCTCTCCCACGCCACGCAATACCTGCCTAGCGGATCCATCAAATATCCGGCTTCAGTGTAAGGCACTCTCTTCTTTATCAGTATTGCTGCACCTCTAGAATAGGCTGAGTAAGAGGAAAAGTACCTAGGTGAAGCCCATCGGGTAGCGAACTGGGGCTGCTGGACAGGGAGGGTGTGTGTCTCCTGCAGCATAGCAATAACGACTCGGTGTCTGTCTAAATATGCTAGTATGTGATGTTTTTTCCTGGGATCGCACAGCCCTCTAACGTTCCAGGTGAGGAGGCACAAGTGTGAGGTGGTGTCTAGCGTGCAGTTCTCACTTGCCATTTCCTAAGTTCCGGTTGGTATGTCATGAAGATGGATCTACACTTGTATCTAAGTATGTGAAGCAGCCACGCAGTGATCATGCATTACTAAATCAACTATGCCTAACATTCTACCCCAACGTTCCCCCAACAACGGCGCCCCCAACTTGCCGTGCATTGAACCCTCCCTCTGCATCCCTCCCCACACATTAAAAAACCCTTGAGACAATGGTGCCACAGGTAATGTGCTAATCTTGTTTCAGGGTGAAGTGACCATCTAAAAAGAAATAGAGCACTGTGCATGAACAAACAAGCGCGTAGCCTCAAGGTTACAGCTAGTAAGCAGTTCTAGGGCAAATGGCAGTCCTTGGTGACAATGTCTCTTTAGAAACACAACAAAGGCAACAGCCGAACAGTAAAGACCCCATACAAGGAGTGGAAATGGGGCACCCTTAGAGACGTGTGTCCTAGGGGGCGTGGTGGCTCCTCCCGCACCCAGGAAGAGTGCAGAAAGGGGCCCTGGAGTATTGATAGAGTACCCGATAGGGGCCTCCCCACCTATTAGAAGGCTGAAGAATGGTTGGGTGGTGGTATATCAGTTTATTTTCGTGTTACCTGCATATTGAGGCCTACGGCCAGTCCTATGGTGCCATCAGAGCAATCTGTCCTCATTGTCACATCTGCTGTGTACGGCACTCTCAGTCCTCTTTCTGTTTTTCCTGGCCATCTCCGTCTCTCGCTGGGGATCTCCCCGCTCTCTTAGCCACCAGCCCTGGTTTTTTTAAGAAGTCTGCCGCTTGTTGCTGGGTGCTGCAGATATGGCGTGTTCCATCGAAGTTAAGTCGTAAGCAAGCAAGGTAGAGCATTGCGTATTCCACCCCTTCCTGCTGGAGCTTCTTTTTGATAGGAACACATTTCTTCCGCGCTTTCTAGACGTTAAGGGTGAAATCTGGGTAGAGTGATATGGCGTTGTTCTCGAATACGGCATTTTCCAGTTCCCTTGCTCTGCGCAAGGCCGCATCATGGTCACAGAAATTGAGGATCCGAGCCACTATTGGTCCAGGCGGGGATCCCGGCGGGGGTTTGGGTGCTAATGTGCAGTGCACCCGCTCCACAATGAGCATCCTGGAAAAAGCCTCCTGGCCAAAGCAGGTGGTGAGCAGCCGTTCCATGTAGTCCTCTAGCCTTCCAGTGTTTGTGGACTCGGGGATTCCTGTTATGCAAATATTATTCCCCCTAGAGCAGGCTTTGATGTCTTCATTTTTGGCTGCAATCACTTCAAGCAGTTTGTCAATGTCTGTGAGTTGTCCTGCAGCTTGTGAGTGATCATCCTCCAGGGTAGAGATGCGCGCTTCAGCCTCCTTAATCCTCCCGTCTTGTTTTTCAAGTTTTTGAGTAATTTGCTCCATCTTGGCGCACATAGAGTCCATCTTGCCCTCGATGGAGACGAAGCTCACCTTCATTGTGTGAAGCAGCGTCTTCATGTCCACCTCCTCCGTGCCTTGTGACCCAGAGCTCGCGCCATCCTGCTCAGCATTGGGCGGCTGTCCCCTGGGCATCTTTCGGGTATCAAAGTTCAGTTTAGGCTGTCTTCTGTCCAGCTTCCCCATTATTGCGACCCGTTAGGGAGAGGAGGAAGGTGACCTCTCTCTCCTGATCGTCCCTGCAGCCATTCTCTCGAGGCACAAAGAGTTACACTGTGCAGCGTCTTTAAGGCAGCTCAGATAGTTGCGACGATCGGCTGTATGTTGCTGAGGGGGGTAGCTCTACGTTACTTGAGGCACCCTATGTCTAGAGTGCAGCAAGCATGTGGTTATGTCTAGGGTCCCAGGACTAAGCGGAGCTCCGGCGTAGTGGTCCTGTATTCCCTCACCAATGGCGGCCAGTCCATAAGGAGCCCGTGGCAGAATGGAGGGCGTGTTTGGGGGGAAATGGAACCCCCATGCCAGCTTAGGGACAGACGATGTGTGAGCGGTGGCAGCTTCTGCATTAGACTGACCGTGCACTCCGTGAGGCGGAGGAGAAGTGACCACGCTTATAGAGCCTGTCTCGCGTGGTGGCTACAGGTTTCTCACCCCAGCAGCGGGGACAGCGTGATGTCCAGCTTGAACAGGCAGTGGCAGGAGCCCCGCATTTACTGGATCTCCACGCATATCAAATGGACGGTTTACCCACTGTGAAGGCACGCTCTTCCACCAGCATCTGTGTCTTGCGGGATTGAGGAGATTTGGTTGTAGAAGTATGGGGAGTTGCCCCGGCCAACATCAGCATGGGCTCAGTGGGGATGCGTGACCCTGCCAGTGCCCAATATTTGTCAGCGCCAGACGCGGAGCGATGCCCGCGTCTATCGTGTGGGTACCAACTCCTCACCTCAACGATCAGTGCCCACGATCAGCCATTCAGTACAGCGCTAGTGTGACGGCTATCGGCTGTGCCCGGGTTCACGCCTGCTAATCTTCTGTCCTCTTCCTGTAAGCAAGTGTTTACTTGGTGCTGGTGAGCAGGTCACGGTTCGTCCCTCTAGGGCAGTGTGTTGGGCCGTGTTCTCTCGGGGATAGGCCGCGATCCGTGGCCTTGCGTAGTTGCCAATCCAGGCCTGGGTCACTCACTTTCAGGATTTGAGGCGCGCCCTCAGAGGCAGGAGGGCATCCGCTCGTTTTCACCTCGGCGCTACTCAGTCCGTCTGTGTCCCCTGTGCCGCGATCTCATCCAGTCTCGTCCGTTAGTCTATGTCAGGCTCTACCGCAGCGTTTTGCAGGTTGTCCGGTAGGCCCACGGATCGCGACCGGTTCGGCGGGGATCCTAGGTCCCAAGCAAGAGCAGTGCGCAGCGGGGTTATCGTGACTTTTAGCCTCTCACCCTCGATAGCTGCTGCGACTGCAAGCCTTTCTGCATTCGATGGAACAGGTTTCAGCGGGGATCGCCGACGGATTCAGGATAATTTCTGAATATTGCTTCCAGGGCTCACGGAGCATCACTGCTGTGCGGCCATCTTGTCCGCCCGCCCCCAGCTATGCATTTGTTTGACTTTAAATAGAGAAACAAGCATCATTCTGGTTCCCAAGAGTACACGGGGAATAGGATTCAACTCTTTCTGATGGATCAAAAAGCATCAAAAGGCTTTCTGGCAATGCAGTGTGTGAAGAATATCAAGTTCATGATGGTCACTTTGAAGGCAATAAACCAGTTAATTAATTCAAAGGTCTTCTTGACATACTTGGGTCTGCAGGATGCCTGACTCGCTGTCCCACACCATCAAAACTGCCAAAGGTTTCTCTGGTTCACTGTGTCGGGTGAATTCTTCCTGTTCAACATACTTTGTTCCCCTGTTGCTTGAACATGAAATACCTTGAAAAAACAAGAGACAAGAGGTGTTTGGAAAAACAGGAACAGTTCATTTAAATAAACATGCGGCTCGGAGAATGTTTAAAGGCATAGAGTCTGAGGACTGTTTCAATTTACAATTGGTCTAATATAGACTTTTATACTGTGAATTATTTGGGTGTAATAAAATGGTTTCAGCATTCCTTTTTTGGAAAGGAATCCAGACTGCTGTCTTTGGAGCCATAAATTAATGTGTGAATTAAGAATCCAGGTGGGCCTCGACCTTACGTGGACACAGTGCGGCCAGTAGATAACGTATCCAGATGTCCAGCAAGGGCAGCGCGTGATCACTGTGTGTACTGTGTGTGCTGTGTCCTGATTGGCTGAGTGATCCTAACTTTATGTGGCATCTAACTTTATGGTGTTTTGGGAACGTGTGCACCTCTCCAGCCATGTAAGCTTTATTGTTTCAATCTCCCTAGACCATTGTGGTGTCGGTGCGCCTATCTGTGGGTTTGATCTGGGATTTCCTGTTCGTTCTTTGGTTTTGACAATTACTATTTTCCTAGCTACTAGCATTCTACTCAATTTGAGTACTGCTTTTTTTTACAGCAGGAAATCCCCAATTGTAGGGAACAATACACAAATAACAACACTATGAAAACTGGTAGCAGTGATGAGCACAAACCGTAAAGCCACCAGGGGAGTCAGGAGAACGAATTCGAGAAGCACTCCTGCTCAGGGGCACCTCTCTCCTCAGCATGTTTCTTCATAAATGGTGCAGTGCTTGGATGGCAAGAGTCAGAGTCCCGTTATCCAGGTTATTTCCTAGAATAAACATGCAGATAGACGCATCAATCTTGCCACACTCCCCTCCCTCCATCGTGGTCTTTAAGTCTAACGCATACCGACGCTGCATCAACAATAATACTGATTGTTCCCAGTTCTTCCATGATCGAATTAAGGAAGAGCTCAGTGCTGTTCATCATTTTAAGGAGCTTCCACCTGGTGATCTGTAATCAGCGGGCATTAGCTGTTGGCTGCACGGTGAAGAAGGTTTAGACACTCCTGCTGATATGCGTGTCCGAGAACAATCTGAATTCTTAAGGAATGTTCTTGTACTGAGCCCAGCTAAAATACTAAAAATTTTGTCTTCTTCCTTAGCGAGTGCTAGTACAAATCCTATAGCTCTTCTCCAGGGGTGTGTATAGTAGTGGAAGAGGTGTGGCGCAGCGGCCAGGGTGACTGATGCCAGACGCTGGGGATCACGGATTGATCCCGGCATCGGCGGCAGGTGTCTGCCCAGCACCATGTGACCCTGGGCAATAGCTTGCTTAATCTTACCGACGGCCCCCAGCGCCGGGAAACCTACGGGTAGCTGTGCACTTTACAAATACGGTATTATTATTATTATAGTGACAAGGGAACAAAGTCTGCACTATCCAGGGACGAGCTGAATGTAGGCAAACTCACCACACTGCCATTAGGTGTCCATCAGCATGGAGGTGCCCCATTGCATATCGGTAATGTGCAGGATCGTGCCACAGCTCTTTTTTGTGTCCAATGGAAGCATTCCTTTACCTCTGACACACAAGTAATAAAGTGTAAGTTTCCATACAATTAAGGGCTGCCACTTCCCTTCTAGCCAAGTGTATCCACCCACCTCGGTATCCCAGATTTCCTGACATGGTTTGTCTATGCTTATGTTCAACCCTTCCCCACGAAACTCATTTACCTTTGCATCATCAAGCTGGATGGGCCTACACAGGAATTCCACGCCTGGGGTCCACTTTCTGTTAACGAATACTGCCCCAGATACACTAATGGCCACCCTTGGACCACAAATGGAGGCAGGAGCAGATGTATTTGTGCATTCGGTTGGGGGTTTTGCTACCTCCAAGAATCTCTTCTCTGGGAAGTTTCGAGGCCAAACAATATCCTCCCTTATGGTGCCCTTTCTGCGCATCCTGTCAAGCTCAGTTTGAATATTGCTAGGCACAGTGAAACGTTATAGAGCTGTTCGGTTGGTCTCATAACGGGTCAGATTCACTGCTAGTCTGTGGGGTTCCACCTTTTTTGGCCAGATTTTGGCACTGATTCTGCATAAGTACAAGTGGAAATGGCATTTTGCTCTTTCAGGGGCTATCTCTTGGGACAAGTAAAGTTGATCTGTGCCTACTGCATGCAGTATCAAGGATTACTGATAGAATATCGACGATCAAAATATCGAGCTGCCAGAATATCGCTGACAAAATATCGACTACCAGAATATCGAATTCCTATCTACAAACAGGTAAGTACAAAAATATCGAATCCTAAATATTGTTGTAAATAATATAGTTTGCTAAAATATCGACTTTTTAAAATCTCTTAAAAGTAATGGTAAATTAATGAAATAATAACTGTAATTAAGTCAAACATATTTACGGCCCCTCGCGGCGGGATGCCTGGCTTTCACCTTGTGGACACCCTGCCGGGGTTTCTCACAGGGGAATACCAGGACGGGTTCCCTAAGCAAGCGCCAGGGTGCCCTTTGGGTGACAGGTTTGCGCTATATAAGTACACCTACATCTACATTTACATTTACATTTAAAAATACTTAAATAACCTTAAAATTAATAAATAATAAATGTAAGTAAAAAATAAAAATAAACATGCATTTTTATTGTTTATCACATATATATGAACTTGACTATATTAAAAAGCAATTAATATTTTTAATAGTTACATTTTATGTTTTTAAATATATAAATAAACCTATAATATAACTATGAAAATAGATTATATATAATAAGTTACAACATTAAAATTAATTTAAAAAATAATATTTTACACTACATTAAATATAACAATACTGAAAAAATAGCATAGCGTTAAAGATAACATTTCTATTTCCACTCCAACAAGTGGTACAGTAGGGAAAATGTTGGATAGCGGTTAAATAAAAATTACTATTCCCACTCCAGCGAGTGGAACAGTAGGGAAAGCGGTGGATAGCGGGACAGTAAACATTACTATTCCCACTCCAGTGAGTGTAACAGTAGGGAAAGCGTTGGATAGCAGGAGGGTATAAATTACTATTCCCACTCCAGTGAGTGTAACAGTAGGGAAAGCGTTGGATAGTCGGAGTGTAAAAATTACTATTCCCACTCCAGTGAGTGCAACAGTAAGGAAAGTGTTGGATAGCATAGGGGAATAATTTAATATACCCACTCCTAAAATATAATTAATATTAATTAACAATTATTTTGTAAAAATTAATTTACCTCCCACCATTTTCCCCTACAAACATCACCTACAATATTGTGACATATTAATAAATTAACATAATTAATTATCGATTAATTAATTAATTAATTACAAATAACAATATCATTATTTACCATATTTACAAATCAATGATTAACATCTAATTAATTACTAATTATTAAAAAAGATTACACAATTAACAATTAATCATTATTAATCAATTTATAATCAATTAATAATAACTTTATTAATGTAATTAACAATATACATTATTAAATATTAAAATATTAAGTAATACAATAATAAAGTAATGTATTTCAATTAAATTACTTACCACCCTATTTTCCTATAAACCCACAACCCGCGACAGAATTAAATTAGGCAATTTTTTTTAACATATAATTAATTAATTCTAAATAATGCAAAAAATATATATTATAATTAAATTACTTCACAGTCTATTCCCCTATCAACCCACAACCCGCTATGGAATTAAATTACACTCAAATGAATTAACATAAAATTCATTACTTTTACAAAATTCAAACATACATTACAAAAAAATACATACTTTTAACACATATACTAACACTTAAAACACAATCAATATTAATAACTTCAATATTGTGGAACTCGATATTTCTTACCTGCATTTCAATATTCTTCACCACTATATTTTTGCAATTCGATATTCTGTCCATTCGATATAAAAAAATTCGAAATCCTGTCCAGTCAATATTTTTTTTTCGATATTGTGACTAGTTACCATCAAAAAGGCACCATGGGAATACAAATTTACTCTTGCTTGCAATAGGAAAGGCTGGAGTACTCCGGCTGTAGGTCCCAGAGGGGCAAAATGACCATGGTACTTTGGGTGTGGAGGGTATGGACTGATGTTAAGATGGGCCAGCCCCCAATCCATTTCTTTAACAAAAGGCCTTTCGGCTCTCCCGGGAGTGATAGGGGTAAGCCCCCCAATCTGCCACCAGGTGGGCAAAAAGACTGCTGGAAATTTAGGGGTGGGGTATGGCCCGATGCCTGGACAGCCATCCTCAAATCATTTTTTTTCCCAAAACTAAACCCATCCCTGACATCCAGTGGAATATCTGCCACCGGGGGTGTTATCAAGCAGCAATACCACTCCCCCTCCATTTCAGCACACCATTCCCCTGTACAACAATAAATCCTGTACGAGCCATATCAAATACCACTGGAGTAGCCATCAGCCCTGAAAGCCTCACTATCAGCAGCTTATATCCTGCAGTCTCGGGGCTCTTAAACATATTTCTTGTGTTATTAAGAACGATGAACTTCATTCTCTTACCACCGACCTCCTCATTACAACAACCTTTCCAGTTTTTTTAACATCTCTTTTCACTACTGCGTCTCAGAATTGATGGGTGTCAGAGATCGGAGCTTAGTACTGCATTCACCACCTTGAGATGGCTGGAAGTGTATCATCTACCATTATGTAGTTCATGTGATTTTGATGTCCTGTGGCTATATGTGCATTGACATCAGATTTTGGCAAAATCATGGTGTGAAAAATCATTTTTCGTTTACAAAAACAATGCCTAATATAGGTTTGGTTAAGTTAGCATAACCAGGCAGCACAGGCACATTACTGAAAGTGCATTGTTAAATGGTGTGCATGACTGTTTCTTTTTATTTGCTTTTCAGAACAATCTTTGAAATTCAGCCGCAGGAGTAGGTTATCTCTGTATGTGCAATGGTATCTTTTCCCTGACTTTCTTAGTTGAGGGGATGTTTTTGAAACAGTTTGAAGGTCATTGTGCTAAATATCTGTTGCTATGTTTTTTGGTATAAATGTGTCTTTATATTAAATTGCGTTGATCATGTTTCTGTCCAATGAAAATCATTTGAAATATGTGTTTTGGAAATTAGCAGTATGATTGATTCGCTGTGCAAGCAAGATTTTAGAGCCAATATGTGGCCTAATGTCATGTCACAAAATTGTGCGCTTTCTATGTCTAATATATTATAAACGGATTAGAAAAATTGTTATTATTGATTTAAGATTTAGGGATAGATTCTTTCTTATTATTGTTATTTAGAGATACACTTTACTTTAGAAATTTTTGCGTGATTGATATTTAGAGATACACTTTTCTTTAGACATTTTTGCATTGCACATTTATTAGTTTAGATAGGTGGTACTCATTGTGATTCTGTTTTGCCATTAGACACTTTGCTTGATTTCTGTCTTGCAAACACGTGGTACTTTTGTACTAAGGGCTTATTAATAATATTTGATTATTTGATAATGCGCTGTGGCTAATTTATTTCTTGATGGTGTTTAGAATGTTTGTTCCTTTTATAAATTGGATGATTCTAACTAACATTTGCTTTCTGTAATGATAACTTTGGTAGTAGAATAATTCTTAAAAATTGAATACTGGAGAAACCTAGTTCTGTAGACTTTTCTTTAACAGTGTTTGCAAAGTAATTAATTATTTAATAAAAACTTTTGTTTTTATAAGTTTTTAGTAAACCATTTGCATAACATGAAGACAAATGTTACAAAACAATTGTAGGGACTACAAAGGTACTGTATAAGGACCATGACTGAGAAGAGTTTAGCAAGAGTTGTAGAACCCTCCAAAACATTATGATGAACATCATATTCAACAATGATGAGGTCAATGAATGCAGTATGTAACCAGAAAGAAAAAGAAAGAAAACATAATTTATTATAATTAGAAAGTTTGGGTGGATTCTCCCTTTCCATTGAATTGACTCTCCTTAATGTTAATTGGATTGGAGGGTCAACAGTGGTGGCAGGTGGGATGTCTCTAGGTTTGATGAGTAGGTATTTTTTGGCAAGGTTACTGTCCTAAAGGAGATAAGGGTGAGTAGATCCATGGGGTGGGGGGCGGGGCTGCCCGCTGATAGTAGGGTAGTATTTTGGTGGTTTGTCTCATAAGGGGATATGGGATAGGAGGATTTAGATGCCAAAGAGTGTTGAGGAGGGGACCTATTGTTTAATCTGGATCAAATCAAGAGCAGCCAGATTACTGTATGGAGATATACTAGTAGTAGGACAGGCTATATCCATGTAGCAGTGAAATAGGGATTCAGTGTAATAGATAGGTGAGTGGGGAGTGTTTGTGGTGTGCTTATTCCCTTACATTTGGCTTTTATATGTGCTTGCTTGCCTTGTTTCTCAATCTTAAGACCCCATATGCTACATGTAGTGATTTGATTGTTTTCTTTTTAATTTCATGCCATATTTTCATATATTATTGCATATGTAATGGGTGTGTCACTGTATAATTATGCAACAATTTATAGATTTCTTTAACCTACTCGTTGAAGTGAACCAGTCTCCAACTATATTCTCTGTCTGGTTGCTACATAAACAAGGCGCAACTGCCAGACTCCATCTTCTGTCCTCTCTTCTTATTCTTCCCCCTTCCATAAGAATGTTAACTGTGAACTATCTTTTCTTGACTGGTTTTCCCTCATCCCCCTCCTTTATTCTCCTTCACAAAGATGGTGCAGGAGTGCACTCAAACAAAATGCCTTAATAAACTGCTAGATAAAGGTTTTCCTGGAAAAGTCTTGTGCATGCACATGTTGTCTGTTTTCCTTAGTTTAACCTGATGTATAAGAAACATCCTGCAGCCTTGTATTTCTGAGTACAGTCAGCTGAACACACTATTTTGTTTTGCTTGCTGCTTGCTGTATCCTATCTCTTGGTGCCAGCCTCTAGTTGTGCATCTGTCATCAATGGTTATTAAGAATTGTTTACTCAGAAGAGAGAATTCTATTTGTGACCATGGGCCAGATGTATGACCATTCCATTTTGCGAGTCGCAAATTGCGATTTTTTGTGACTAGCAAATTGCGACTCGAAAAATGGAATGTACAACAGTGACTGAGACACTGTTTGTGATTCCCAAATGGATCACAAGGGACCTGCCTCATTAATATTCATGAGGCAGGTCGCAATTTGTGTCCCACTGAAATGGGCGGCACTTACAGGGATAGGGGCCTGCTGGGGTCAGCAGACCACCATGTCTGTGACTGCTTTTTCAATAAAGCAGTTTTTTTTAAAATGCAGCCTGTGGAAAAAGGATGCATTTCAAAAAGAAAAATTATACATTTCAGTTTCATTTTTAAGAGCAGGCAGTGGTCTGTGGGACCACTGCCTGCTCTTGAAAAATATTTGCGCCCACATTCGCAAAGGGGAAGGGGTCCCTTAGAGACTCCTTCCCATTTGTGACTGGTTTACCACGAAATTTGCATTGGCAGTAAAATGGGAATGTTCTGCAACCACATCTCGGTCACAAAACATTCTTATATGGCACTGTAAGTCGCTATTAGGAAGGCACGCCCTTGGCAGGCCCCTTCCTGATAGCAAGTCGCAAACCCTATTTTGCGATGCGATAATAGGTTACTGACTCGCAAAATATTGTTTTACATGCCACAGACCTATTTAATGGTCACAAACAGACCGATTTCCCATTTGCAAATGCTAAAAACGGTTGTACATTTGGCCCCATAGGTTTTCTTCTGAGAGGAGAAAGGATCAAACGCTTCTTTGGGAATTTGATAACGGCATCTGTCTCGAGGAGCCAGAGAGGCCAATGGTGACCTCCATGGCAAAAGCAATCAGCAGTCTCCATCAGGGCTGGAATTGCGAGATCTGAATGTGAAAACTCTCAGTACCTGGGATGAAAGCAAAAAGAAGCTACTGTACATTCTCAGCATTCTGACAGTATACCGCCAGAAACAGTGTTACCCAGATGTCTAGCTATTAGAAACAATTATTGACTGCAACACAAAATGGCAGAGCTGTGATAGTATATTGTATGAAAGTTGTGATGTTGATAAAAGTATTGCTGTGTGGTTTTGCACATTTCTGTTGTCATTAAGCGCGCAGTTATGAGTCTGGTGGCACGAGGACAGCCAGAACCATGGTGGCGCGGCGGTCCAGCCACCACCGCACCGGGGGTCTGACTGTCCAATTAGGACTTGGGTGGTCAGACGGTAATTAGACTGCCGGCTCCGCCAGGGAACCGCCATTGGCTGGAGGTAGTGCGGCGGTCAGGGGCTATGTAATATGCAGGTGGTGCCGCTGGGGCACTGTCATGCATATTACAAGTTTCAGGACAGCCAGCTGTTTCATGGAGGTCTTTCCTCAATGTAAAGGCTGGCGGTGCTGAAAAAAAGGGGGCTGCCAGGGACACCTGTGCAGCCCCTCAGCCTGGGGATGCATGCAGGTAGACACATCTGCCCCCTTCTGTGCATATACCCAAGTTCCTGCACGCCATGGACTTTAGAGTCCAAGCAGTGCAGGATCCCCATGTGGTGGTCCCATTGTGGTGCCTCTTTCAAAGGCACTGCCGCCTTTGAAAGACACACTGCAGCAGGACCGCCATGCCCCCCGACCGCAAGACCACAAAAGTGATCGTAATCAGGCAGGCGGGCGAAAGCGATCTTTAGCGGAGCGGTGGCGCAGCGGATGGCACCACTGCTCTGCAAAAAATTGTCATTTGGCACTTAGTACTCTTTGTTTGAATTTGTCTCTTTGCTGTGCTGCTGCACTGAACCCTTGTTTCCTCTATCTAGATAGTCCCCTATTTGTGTGAATATCGCTATGCATGAAGTTACAATTGTACATTTTTGCTTTTCTCATGTGATTTTATTTCATTTTCTGTCCGTGATGTTGGTAGGTTCATACTGTCTTATTTACTTCAGCATTCTATTCTGCTCATTCAAAGTTAGTTGGGGTGGGGTAAAAATTGTTTATGTTTGTGCAAGATAGAAAAACAATAGTAAGGTTAGAAAAGATGTTACCAGTCATATCTCTATGTTAATCTGTGTGTATTTATCCCCACCAGTATTGAGTTTGTGAGCCAACATTTTTGTGTAAAACTAATTACGCCTTCAACAAAATGCAGCCCATATACCACTGTTCAGCAGAAAAAGGTGAAGTGTGCCATAAGCAATATGTGTGTGTTAGAACTGGGGGTCTCTATTTGGCTGAGGTAGGTACCTTAGTCCAAATACAGACCCTTGCTTCTAAGTCAGGGAAAGGAAGGACACCTTCTCAGATTGCCCCTGCTCACCCCCTCGGTAGCTTGGCACGAGCAGCCAGGCTTATCTCCAAGGCAAATGTGTGAAGTATTTGCAATCACGCTCTCAGTAACCCAATGATGACACCACAAATGTACTCCACACAAGTTTCATAAAAAACAATTATATGTTTATATAAAAAGATATTCAATGAGCCCACACAATAAAAATCCAACATATGCGTATTTGTAATATTTAACCTGGCTGGTTATTAGGCCGTAAGCCCTTGTAGGTTCCTGCAGTATTATTGAGCAATTCTAGACGATCCAATGCAGTCCTAATGCAATGCTATGCAGTTCGAAATGCAAGAATCAGGCACTTTGTGATGTAAAAATAATGCAGTTCGTTATGCAACAAGAATGCAATGCGTAATGCAACAATCAGGGAGTTTGTAATGCCAACAATAATACAATGCGTAAGGCAACAATCAGGCAGTTCATAATGCAAAAATAATGCAACAATCAGGCAGTTCGTAATGCAAAAAGAATGCAATACATAAAGCAACAATCAGGCAGTTCGTACTGCAAAAATAATGCAATGCGTAATGCAACAATCAGGCAGTTCATAATGCCAACAATAATGTACTCCGGCACTGATCACGGTGCTCTGGACGGTCTCTATGCCACTCTTACTGACCCGCGGTCAGCTACTGCCAAAATATGCCCCTAACACGGTGATGGTGGAAAACAAAGTGCAGCTCCACACTCAGGCCCAGGTACTGCCACTCCTCGGCAAGTACGGGCAGCGATACAAGCTTGAGCGGAGGCTCGCGCTGCGAGAATGGGAAAGGCTGAGAGCATCTCTCTCGGAGCCCGCACCCCGCCCCAGGCGGCGACACATGCATGCTCTCTGAGCGTTACCTGGAGGGTGCGACCTTGCTCTCCTTTCCTCTCCTCGTGACTTGGGCCTCTGATGCAACTTCGTTGATTTTGGGCAGTGAAATTCAGAACCCCCCCGACGGGGATGATTGCAGGTCCCTCCTTGGCAACGGCAGGCTCGGGCCAGCGGCACAGCTCCTCTGGGGATGCCGGTCTGGGCCGATGGCAATGATGAAGGTCTCAGGCTACACTAAGCATACACACACAGTGTCACTGAGACTCATTTGAGCTCTGTGTGTGCACGGTCACAGGGCAATCCTCATGAAGGTCTCAGGCTGCACGAAGCACACGCACACTGCGTCGCTGAGACTCACTTGGATTCCGCGTGCACACGATCACAAGACAATCCTCACGAAGGTCTCAGGCTGCACAAAGCACCTACACAGAGCGTCGCTGAGACTCACTGGGATTCTGGGTGCACACGATCACAGGACAATCCTCACGAAGGTCTCAGGCTGCACAAAGCACACACACACAGCGTCACTGAGACTCACTTGGATTCCAGGTGCCCACGATCACAGTGCAATTCTTACAAGGGTATTAGACTGCAAAAAAGCACACACACACAGCGTCACTGAGACACACCTGGAAACTTTTGTGTTCCTTAGTTTCCACAACAGGGAGCCAGCTCTCCTCGGGCCCTTGGGGATAAGTTACTTCAAGACACAGCACACAGCAATGTACTTTCAAGCAGGGGGACACAGCAAAGGCCCTTTAGCTTCTCCTTGGTTAAATCAGCAAATTGCAGGCCAGCCCCAGAACACACAGCAAGGGTCAGTCCTTCTCTTCAGTCTCTTCAGCTGTTTCTTCCTTGGCAGAGGTTCCTCTTGACCACGAAGTAGTTTCAATCCTAAACGGTCTTGAACAGTTCCATTCCAACGTTCAGGGGTTTCAGCTCTCCTAGTTATACCCCTAAATGTCTTTGAAGTCTTTGTGTTCATGGGGGCACTGACCCCTGTCCAAACCTTTTCTGGGTGTCTCCCTGCCAGTGACACCTTCTTCCTTTAATAGTGAGGGTCTGGATCCTCAATCACTCAGCAGGAGATGGAGCCATTGTTTTATGGCAGCAGCCCAGGCCTCTTCACCTCCAGGGGCTACTCCTCCCCTCTACACTCCAGATGCAAGTCAGCCTGTGGCTGTCTCACCTCCTCCCCTGGGCCAAGACATTCCCCAGAGCCTATCACATTCAAATCCAGACAGTCAATCCACGACCAGGCAGAGACACATAGAAATGTTAGAACACAAAAAACCCAGCCACTCCTAAAAGAGTGGTTTCTAAACACACAATGCAAAAGCCATCTTCACAAAAATATGTGTTATTAAATTGTGAGCTCAGGTACACTACACTTCACCTCTCCATCTTAAGCCTATGGGAAGATAGGCTGGAAACATATTACATGGCCTCTTCATTCTGTCCTATGGGCAAGATGGCCTTTCAACAGTAAAAAACGAAATGGAGAGTATTTCACTGTCAGGACATGGTACACACCTCACTACATGTCCTACCTTTCACATACACTGCACCCTGCCCAGGGGGGTACATTGGGCCTATCATAGGGTTATCAGATGTGCTGAAAAAGGGAAGGGTAAGGCCTGGCAAGTGGGTGCACTTGTCAGGACAACATGGCAGTTTAACAAACTGCGCGTAGTCACTGCAGTGGCAGGCCTGAGTTCTCTCTGTAGGGCTACTTGTGTAGGTGGCACAATTAGTGCTGCGGGCCCACTAGTAGCGACCTCTGACCCTGCTCGCAGGCAGGTTGCTCCCCAGGCTGCTGCACGGCTCTGCTTGCATTGTTTTTGCCTTATCTTGTATTTTCCCCCTGTGCCTAACTTGCTTTCTTGCCCAGACTTGTTTTTATTCCTCTGTGCCTGTACTTGCTTTCTTGCCCAGACTTGTTTTTATTCCTCCGTGCCTGTACTTGTTTTCTTGCCCTGACTTGTTTTTATTCCTCTGTGCCTGTACTTGCTTTCTTGCCCAGACTTGTTTTTATTCCTCTGTGCCTTTACTTGTTTTCTTGGCCAGACTTGTTTTTATTCCTCTGTGCCTGTACTTGGTTTCTTGCCCGGACTTTTTTTTATTCCTCTGTGCCTGTACTTGCTTTCTTGCCCAGACTTGCTTTTATTCCTCTGTGCCTGTACTTGCTTTCTTGCCCAGACTTTTTTTTTTTTAGAACTCTTTTTATTAGAAAACAAAGAAAAAGACATTACGAAAAGGAAATCAAATCTCAGGTGAACACATACAGTTTCAACACATGGGTCATTGTGGCAAGGTAAGGAATCAAATATAACAACATTTAATGCTAGGATCTTGGGGATTCCTGTGCTTCCAGGTCTAATCTCGGCGTGGCTGGTTCTCAGATCTCTCCACGGTGGCTATTCCATGCCCCCCATATCTTCCCCCACTTCTTCGGGCAACCCCTGGCCACGTATACTGCTTTCTCTCTAAACATACAACAGTCAAGGTCTTCCGACCATTTGTTGACTCGGGCGGCTGACTGGCACCCCAGAGCTGAGCTATATTTCGCTTAGCCACCATGTACGCCAGCGTCACCCATTGTTTCTGGTAACATTTAAATCCGTAGACTCCCACACATTCAATAAACATCTCCGGGCTTCTGGTCGTATCTCCGCACCCAAAACTTCCCCCAGCTCATCATGGATCTTCGTCCAATATATCTGTATCACTTCACAGTGCCAGAGAATATGCATTTAGGTGCCCATTTCTCCACATTCTCTCCTACAATCTCCACTCTCGGCTTATCTCATTCGTACCAAACGAGGCCCAGTTATATAGGATCTATGTAATATCTTCAACTGCACCAGTCGGAGCCGCATCTGGATAGGGACTACTTTCGGGGAGGAAACCGTCTCCGTCCAGTCTTCATCATCAAGCTCTAACCCATCCGCACTCCATTGGGTTCTAATCCGCTCCAATGGGTTCTCCATGTTGTTGACCAATTTCCTGTATATCAGAGAAATAGTTTTCTCGGGAATATGCCCATCAGTAAACGGTCCTCAAGTGGGACATGGGTGGTGAGTGCATGCCTCACCTGCCGATATCGGTAGTATTCGTTTTCATGTAAACTATACTGTTTTTTTAGGGACTCAAATGTATGCACCGAGTCTTTCCCCCACACATCTTTTATCTGGGTAATTCCGATAAGGTCCCATCTATCGAACCCCTTAGTTTTCCACAGACTACCCAGCTTCTCAGAGTTCAGCAAGGGAGTGGCCAGTGTCAATCTGCCTTCCCAACCAAGACATTTATTAGCCACGTGCCACACCTGTATCGCATGCGCGGTTGGGCCAGTCAACGGAAACCTCCCAGGCCTGGAATACAGAGCTCTATCTATCACCCCACGCGGGGCCTGACCCCGGTCCATGGCATAGCCCGGATCCCCCGGGAGTCCGTAGACAATATGATTCACGACGGCCAGCTGTGAGGCCCAATAGTACTTCCTTAAACCCGGAAGTCCGATCCCGCCGTCGTACCACGGAAGAGTCACTTTACTAAACGCAATACGGGCCCTACCGTCCCACAGGAGCTGCCTCTGAAGAGTCTCTATCTCCCTAAAGTATGTAGTCGGTACTGGGTCCCTCGAATTCTACAAGGCATCTAAAAACCGGGGCAAAGCCATCATCTTGAAGAGAGCGGCTCTTCTGAGCAAGGAGAGTGGAAGAGCTTTCCAGCGCTCCACATCTTTCTTACACCTGTTCAACGGGGAAGCTAAATTATTATCATATCGTAACTGTGGATTGAGCGTGATAAATATACCTAAATACTTAAATCCTACCGTCTCGATATGAACAGGGCACGACTGTGGAATCACCGGCGGGTCGCCCACCAAGACAAAGAGCACCGATTTTGCCCAATTAATGGCCAATCCAGAGTATCTACCAAAAATGGCAAGCATGTCTAGAAAGTTGTGGACGGATTCCTTGGGGTTGGTGAGGTAAACCAAAACGTCATCTGCATAGAGCGAGATCTTGTCTTCCCAGTCAGGTGACCATCGTAAGCCCCGTATCGATCTATCCCACCTGACCCAGGCCGCCTAGGCCTCCATTGCGAGTGCAAAGAGTAATGGGGACAGCGGGCATCCCTGTCTCGTGCCCCTTCCCAAATAAAAGTCACTAGATTTACAGTTATTGACAACCACTTTAGCTAGGGGGTTTGCTTATAACAGGTGCACCCAACCAATAAACTCACTTCCGAAGCCCAGCTTTGCCAACACCGCTAACAGATATTGCCACTCCACTCTATCAAAGGCCATTGTGGCGTCTAGAGACACCAGCACTGTCGGCTCATGGATCCTCAGGGAACCCCCAAGGACTCAATGTAGTCTATGCAAATTTAGTGCCGTGTTCTGACGCAGCATAAAACCGGATTGATCCGGGTCGTAATCACCTTGACCAGCCTAGTAGCTAGGAGTTTTGCTATTATTTTTGGTTCTGCATTGAGAAGCGATATGGGCCTATAGGAGGAGCAATGTGTCGTAGGCTTACTGGCTTTATGTATGACCACTATATTGGCCACTCGTTGGTCATAGGAGAGCTCACCCTTCTCTTTGCGTTCCACAACATAGCTCAGACGTGGGGGGCGAGTCTATCAGCATTCAACTTGTACAACTCAATCGGTATCCCGTTAGGGCCTGTCACTTTACCGGACTTTATCTGTCTGATCGCCTGAGCAACTTCATCGTCTGACAAGGCGGAATCAAGATAGCTCCTGTCCTCCTCTGACAGACACGGCATAACAATGTCCCTGATCATTTCGCTATTCTCAACTTCCGTAAATTCACTACCGGCCGTGTAAACCTTCCGGTAGTATTCAGAAAACTCATCTGCCACAGTCTGTGGATCCGTGATCTTGCGCGACTCTGACCCTTCCAATTCAGGTACCAGTCAAGATGCTCGCTCCCAGTGCTCAAGCCATGCAATCAATTTACCAGCTTTATCGCCGTGTTCATATATATGGCTCTGGACGGCATTCTGGGCCACCGCTCTAATTCTAACAAGGTCCTTATATTACTCCTGTCGGAGTCTCAGCAGATGGAGCTCCGCAGGCGTATGTGACTTAGCCACCTTCTCCTCCAGAAGTATACCGTCCGTCTCTTTCTGGGCTATTTCCGCATTACTTTTTTTCCTCTGACCTGACACTAAGGATAATACCTCACCTCCCGCTACTGTTTTGTATGCTTCCCAGAGGGATTGTGCCGAATCTACAGACCCCTTATTTTCCAAAAAGTAACAGTCTGACATCTGGAGTACCTCTTTTTAATAGCTGGGTCCTTTAACTGCCAGGCGCTAATGGGAGCTATCCTACCCACTGCCGGCTGATCGAGGGCGAGCCGCAGCCATAATGGGGAGTGATCAGAAATTCCCCTCTCAAGATACTTCACCTCATGGACCATGATCACCATTGCCGCTGGCAGCAATATATAATCTAGCCTAGATAAGCTACCGTGAGCTGCTGAAATATGGGTGTAATGTGTCAATGTCAGGTTACGTATTCGCCAACTGTCCACCAACCCCAGTGTGTCCAGGAATTCTGAAAGCCATCTCTGAGTTTGTCTAAGCACCCGCGGAGGGCTGCGGTCCACCTCTCCATCCAATACGGCGTTAAAGTCACCTCCTAAGACTAAGCCACCAAGGGGCAATGTGAGAAAGATAGAACTCAAATCTTGAAAGGTCTCGGTCTGGAGGCCCGGTGGCACATATATGGACAGAAAGGTGACCGTCTTGCCCCCCACCTGTCCCGAGGCACTTGCGTATCCGCCCCTTTGATCCACCCACGTAGCCTGCACAGATAGAGGAAAGGAATCCTTAACCAGGATCCCGACCCCCCTAGAGCCGGTGGTGAACCCAGCATGCACCACCAATTTATACCCCCCTTTGTGGAGGGCCATGCATCTATTACCGACCAAGTGTGTTTCCTGCAACAATATCACATCCGGGGAGCTTCTTCTGATAAGTTGGCTAACCATCCCTCTCTTGATCTTGTCACCTAAGCCATTCACATTCCAACTCAGCACTCTCATCCCTGATCCTCGACTATTCTGTGTCGCCGAACCCATGCAAGGAGCGTGTCGCTACATTCTTATCACCTGACTAAAAAAAAATTAGAAAAAAAACACAATCACGCAACAACAAATCAAAAAACCCACATACTCCCAGCCCCTCTCCCCTCATCCTGCACCCCTGCTCTTGGCTTCCGCCTACCCCCAACTTGCAGTGTGCCTGTCGCCCCATATTCTAACTAACTAACAATCTAAAAGTAGAAATGAGGAGGAAGGCAGTTCCCATTAACCCCCCCCCCCACTCCTGCATACCTATTTTTGCGCCTGAAGCGGGTCTCAGCTCTCGAAAACAGTATGACGTCCCCATTTGCTGTCTCTGAAGCGGCGCCTTTTACTCCTGTTCTGGCTCATCTCTCCTCTCCTCACTTTCGGGTCTCTCAGACCCCGGCTGGGGTTGCATCTCCAACCAGTCCGAGGCAATGCCCCAGTCGGGCCGGGAACATCATGGCATATTTCAGACCTCTTTCCCTGAGTTTTTTCTTAACCCCCAGGAATCCCTGGCGTTGCCTCTGTACCGCCTGCGTGAAATCCGGGAAAAAGGAGAGACTGTTATTCTCAAATCTCAGAGGGCCTCCCAACCTGGAGGCCTGCAGGATAGCGTCTCGGTATCTGAAATTAAGTACCTTCACAATCATCGGACGGGGGGGGCTCCGGGCCTCGGCCTACCACCCGGGACTCTATGCGCCTGTTCGATAGTGAAGAAATTACTTAGTCCCTTGGGTTTAAGGTGCTTGAGAACTAGGTCTTCTACGAACAGATCCGGGGCTGGGCCTTCAGCCTTTTCTGGAACACCAATAATTCAGACGTTACTTCTCCGGGCCCTCCCCTCGTAGTCGTCCAGCTTCCGGCTCGTGAGGTCGCCAGTCCGCTTGAGTGCCCGCAACTCCTGCTGCAGCGATGCCACATCATCTGTTAAGCTGGCAGTTTTAATGTCAAGGGACTTAACCTTTTCACTGGTTTTAGTGAGATCTGCACGGATAAGGTTAACCTCTATAGCCATTGTATCCAGTTTTTGATCAAGTGACTCCATTTTCTGTCCCAAAGACGTTTGCACTCCATCTATAGCTGCCATCACATCCAGCAATGTAGGTCAGTCGAATCTCTTCCTGGGTCTTGTGTCTTCTTTGATTCAGGTGGGGAGCCTCTGGGCAACGTGTATCTGTCCAGTTTATTAGCTTGAACATAAAGGGACCCTTTAGTGGACCGCGAATGCGACCTCTCGCTTTCAGGTTTAGTCGCCATTCTGACCCTCACCAGGGCTTCCAACAGTAACCTGCGGCCCCGACTGCACCGCCTAGAACCATAAGTATATCAGATTCCTCCCCCAACAGGGTATTCTATTCTCCGCCGGTTTCAACGTCTTCTTCCCATCAAGGGATCCCAGGCGGTGAGTTCCGAAACCTAGAAGATCACTCTGAGACTGCACAGCTCTCCCCAGTTGGGTCCGTACTCCAGATCACCCGGCCGTCTCCACCCCCCGCAGGCCAGCGGTCCTCTCACCCGCTATAGTTTCCCGGGCAACAAGATGACTTCACTCTGTGACCAAAGGCCTCTCGTGACCACACAAGTCGGGTCGGCCGCCTTAAAAGCTCCCTGACCCTCCCATAATAGGAGGACTCTTCTCACTGTTTGCCGCTCCAGCCCCCAATTCCGCCACGTTCCAAATGTCTGCTCGGGGGGTTTATGTCCCCAAGCCAATGAGCCCACTCGCCTGTTCACGAAGACTTCATGCCCCCAGCCCGGTTGGGTCCTGGCTTCACGCCAACTCCTCAGTGCTCGGGGCGACTCACCTCCAACACTCCACGGGCAGGTAACGCCGGGTGAGCGCACAGGACATCCGCCGCGGGCTCAGCTCCTCTCCCTGAGTTGTTTTTATTCCCATGTGCCTGTACTTGCTTTCTTGCCCAGCCTTGTTTTTATTTCTCTGTGCCTGTACTTGTTTTCTTGCCTAAACTTGTTTTTCCTTCCTGTGCCCAGTTCTCCCGCAGCCCCCACCCATTTTTCCCACCGCTGCATCCCTGCCGCCGGCCCCCCTCTGAAATGCCATTTGCTGCCCAGCTACCGCCTCCCAGCTGCTCCTCCCTCCCACATCCCCTCATATGGAGGCCGCGCAGCAGCCGCGCACTGCTGGCGCACCGAACGCGCGCCTAAGGCAGGCCCATCTGCGCCCGTCCGTGCCTCGACCGCGCCCAGCGCCAGGACCCGCCAATGCCACGATGCCCGACACCGCTACAATGCCAGAACCCTCCACGCACTCAACACCGGACGATCACACACCTGCTTCCTGACCACCCGAAGTGCACCCACGGAGCTTTCACCTGCCGGAACTGCAGCTTCACAAGCATGCGCCCCACCATGCTGCTGACCAGGAAAGAACCCAACCACATCAGATGCATCCTTCTCAACACCCGCTCTGCCCGCAAACACGCCGTTGAACTCTGGGACCTACTCGACTCAACCTCCCCAGACATCGCCTTCCTGACGGATACCTGGCTGAACCCCGCCTCGGCACCCTACATAGCAATAGCCGTCCCGGAAGGCTACAAGATTACCCGCAAGGACCGCACCAACGGAGCAGGAGAGGAGGAATCACCATTGTCCACAGGAACACTCTCAGAGTCTCGACCAACACTGACGACACCCTCAGCACCGCCGGAAACCTGCACTTCCAGATCCACACTGACCCCAACACCACCCTTATAGGAATCCTCATCTACAGATCCCCCCGGACCCCGTCCACAGTTCAGCGACTCCATCGCCGTCTTCGTCAGCACACACGCCCTCGCCTCCACAGACTATATCCTCCTCGGGGACCTAAACTTCCACCTTGAGAACAACACCGACACCAACTCCACCAGACTGATCGACAACTTAGCCAACCTAGGACTCAGACAACTCGTCACAACACCCACCCATTCCGCAGGTCATGCGCTTGACCCCATCTTCTCCGCAAGCCCCCACGTCTCCTTCAACCACACCACCGAACTCCACTGGACCGACCATCTCTGCATCCACTTCACCTTCAAGAAACCCACCACGCACCACAGCACCCAACAGATGCCTCGCGGCTGCTGGAGCAAAGTCACTGAAGACCAGCTAACCACCACCCTCGACAAGAGCCCACCCGCCGACCCCACCGACCCTGACACGGCCACCCGCAACCTCAGACAGTGGATCAACGACTGCGCCAACACCCTCGCCCCGATCAAGAAACCCTCCAACAGTCACACCAACAAGAAAGCCAGCTGGTTCACTGAAGACCTTCGGGCCTCAAAGCAAACCTGCCGAAAGCTGGAGATCTGGCTCCATGAACGAACACCAGACAGCCACGCAGCCCACAAGAACGCCACCCGCAGACACCATCACCTCATCAGATCCGCCAAAAGGGCCTCCTTCAAAGACCGCCTAGACAACAATGCGCACAACAGCAAAGAGCTCTTCAACATCGTGAAGGAACACTCCAACCCCAATGACGTCCCACCCTCGCAAGACCTGTGCGACTCGCTGGCCACCTTCTTCCACCGCAGGATTTCAGACATCCACGACAGCTTCAATGCCACGACCGCCCTGACAACCACAGAGACCTCCGCCCCCACAACCACCATCCGCACCAACCGCCTGCTCTCCTGTACCAACATCAATGACAACGACACCATCAAGATCATGAACACCATCCACTCCGAATCTCCGTCAGACCCATGGCCACACCACATCTTCAACAAAGCCAGCACAGCCATTGAACCCCATCTCTGGAAAGTCATCAACACCTCCTTCGAGACCTTCCTGGAGACCTGGAAGCACGCCGAGATCAACGCCTTACTCAAGAAAACCAAGGCGGACCCCAAGGACCTCAAGAACTTCTGACCCATCTCCCTGCTCCCGTTCCCGGCAAAGGTCATCGAGAAGACCGTCAACAAACAACCGACCCGCTACCTCGAGAAGAACAACACCCTGGACCCTTCCCAGTCCAGGTTCCGTAGCAACCACAGCACCGAGACTGCCCTCATCGCCGCCACTGATGACATCAAGTCCCGTCTGGACAACGGAGAAACGGCGGCCCTCATCCTCCTGGACCTGTCAGCTGCCTTCGACACGGTCTGCCATTACACACTACGAACACGCCTCCACAATGCCAGGAACCAAGAGAAGGCCCTGGACTGGACCACCTCCTTCATCTCCGTCAGAACACAGAGAGTCTGCCTTCCCCCTTTCTGCTCCAAAGCCACCGAGATCATCTGGGGCGTACCCCAGGGCTCATCCCTCAGCCCAACTCTGTTTAACATCTACATGGCATCGCTCGCCCATGTCGCCCGTCGGCATGACCTCAAAATCATCTCCGACGCCGATGACACCCAGCTGATCCTCTCCCTCACCAAGGACTCCCACACCTCCAAAACCAACCTTAACGAAGGAATGAAGGCCGCCGACTTTAGCTGAACTCGGACAGGATGGAGGTCCTCATCCTCATATCCACCCCTTCGGCCTGGGACGACTCCTGGTGGCCGACCGCACTGGGAACCGCCCCAACACCCACCGACCATGCACGCAACCTAGGGGTCATCCTCGACTCCACCCTCTCCATGACTAATAAACAGGTCAACGCCATCTCATCCTCCTGCTTTGAACACCCTCCGCATTCTCCGCAGGGTCTACAAGTGGATTCCCACTGAAACGAGAAGAACAGTCACCCAGGCCCTCGTCAGCAGCAGGTTGGACTACAGAAACGCCCTCTACGCAGGAGCCTCGGCCAAACTCCTGAGACGGCTCCAACACATCCAGAACGCCTCTGCATGCCTGATCCTCGACATCCCTCACTGCAGCCTCATCACACCCCACCTGAGACCTACACTGGCTCCCGGTCAACAATAGGATAACCTTCAAGCTCCTCACCCACGCACACAAGGCACTCCACAACACCGTACCAACGTACCTAAACAGACGACTCAGCTTCTACACCCCAACCCGCCAGCTCCGCTCCGCTGACCTCGCCCTCGCCACAGTCCCCCGCTTCTGAAGAGCGAAGCGACCTCCGGCGGCAGATGGTTCTCCCACCTCGCAGCCAAGACCTGGAACACACTCCCCATCCACCTATGGCAGACCCAAGACCTGCTGACCTTCAGAAAACTCCTCAAGACCTGGCTTTTCGAGCAGTAGCAGCATTCCCCACCCAGCGCCTTGAGACCCTCACAGGTGAGTAGTGCGCTTTAGAAATTATATGATTGATTGATTGAGTAGTATTTGCTTTACTAGCCCTGGCACACGTTGTGCACTTTACTAGGGACTTTACTAGTAAGGCAAACATACCAATCATGGACAACCAATTACCATTACACTTTATACAGGGAGCACTTGCAGTTTGACAAAGATCAGCAGTGGCAGTGCCCAAAGCATCTAAGTTGGCGTCACCAAGTCAGAAAAAAGGTCTAGGGGGAAGGCAAATGTTTTAGGGAACTTTAGCCAAAAAGTGCCAAGTCCAACAGTGTGCTTGAAGGTAATTTGCATTTTTAGTGTGTGACCTAGCTACACAGCAGTGGGGAGTATGAGGGGAGCATACCTAGAGGAAGTAGTTATACTGAGGAAGTGATAAAAACATACTTAAGAACTGAAAAGTAAAAATGTAACTAACGAGAAGCTTCCTGTTTTTTATCTTCTCTCCTTAATAACAAATCCCATTACATATGTACAGTCCTGCAGTAACTTTATGCAAGTAGGATCACATAATCAATTAACCACCTGACTGAACACCCATTGGTGCCATATTTTCTGGTATTTGGCCTTGCAGCCTCTCCATTTGCAGTCCAAATGTTCCTCAACTGCACAATAGTCCATACCTCCATACCAATCTCTCACTTTGGGGGAACTCCCACTTGGCCAATAAAGCACCATATCATTTTAAGTGATCAGAAAGTCCACAACAGTCAGTGTTTTCTGCTCTATAGTGTTCGTCCAACCCTCTTTAAGCCCCCAAATCCCCAACTGGGGTTAAGGTGAGACAAGGTACCCATGCACTCTGCCGGTGAATCATAAATCTTCTGCCAGTATCTCTGAATGAATGGACATTCCCAGACAATATGATAAAAGGTTCCTCTATCCCCTTTACACTTAACATAAATTGGACTGGTCCTCCTGCCCATCTGACAAATCCTTTCTGGGATGAAGTAGATCCTAGGAAAATAATTAATCTGAATCATTATAGTGACTAATCATGATCCGCAAGTATTGAAACTGATCAGCCGACACCTGCACCAGAACACAGCTACGTTGGTGCAGCAGTGGACTAGTAAGTGGAATATAGGTTGATTTACTCCAATGTACGGTCGAACCCGACACCTCTCCATAGATCTGAAAGATTCTAACTACTCATCACAAAGAGGGCAGGGGAGTCTGCAGAAAGCGAAGGCCATCCACCTGTGCATCCCTCCTGTTCCATTTCGCCAAGTGCTCAAAGGCGATGACAAAACAGAGTGACGAGAGGGGACATTTCTGCTGAGTTCCTTGCTCTAGGGAAAATGATGATGGCAGTTGTCCATCGATTCTCAGCTAGGTGGTCAGAGCATCATATTGGTGGGCAAATATTTCAAAAACCTGGGGCCAAGATTGATTTTCTTAGCACTTTCAGCAAGAAAGGGTTATGGACTGTGTCAAAGTCTTTCTAATAATCTGTCGGCAGTATACCCACTGAACCATGTAGATGAATATTCAGGCGATAGCCATTTGTACCCGCTGCCATTTTACACCTCTTGCACTAAGGTCCGAAACAACCTTTAAGACATAATTTTGTTTAACGACTTAGTTTCTACATGAAGTAATGAAATGGTTCAGTATGATCCACATTCCCTCACAGCTTATGAAGTTTGAGAATAGTGACAATTATTGGCCCCTTTAGATCAATTGGCAGTGATGCTGTACACCCTGCTACCCGAAGAGTTTCAACAAATGTGTGGAAAGAAGGGAGGAGAATTTTTTTCAAAGCTCAACTGGCCACCTATTTGAGCCAGGAGTTTTACCTGAGGAAGTATTCACTATACCCTTTTGGACATTTTCCAATAAGTGTGGTTAATCCTACTCCCTAACCTCTTCCTTTAACAGTTAAGTAATTCACAAAGAGGTATATTTCCTCTAAGCATGGGGGTGTACTCCCCTATAATATAGTTTGTTATAATAAATAGCAAAAACTTCTGAAATCCAGAGAGAATCTGTAACCCTTGGGCCATCTGAATTCTGGGGCAATATTAAACACTTGTGTGCCTATTTACAAGCTGGTTTGTCACTCTTGCACCATGAAACTTGGTGCAAGAGAGACGCAAACTTGAAGTCAGATTTATGAAGCCATGCAAGGCAACTTTGTGCAGCACTGAGTGGCTCCATAAATGTGAAGTAAGGCAATGCAGCGCAAAACACTGCATTCTCTTACTCTGCCCTAGGAAGGCATTCTATGGGTGTTGTGTTGATTTTCTCAAGCAACTTCCATGGTTTTTGACGCATTTTCAGATTTAATAGCACTGGTATACCTGGGAATGAGAAGACACACGTGCTCAAGCCAAGCGCACAGCCCATGAACCACGAAGGTTTCAACAGTATGCTTAATCATGTAAACAAGATTCAACAGATTTGCAAAAGATTCTAAACTTTGAATAAATCATTCAATTGTATTTACAATTCAAATTTTATGACTAAATGTGATAGAGTTATACAGATGTGGACGGAAACTCATTCGATGTGTTTATACTACGTTTTCTATGGCATGTATGGTGCTTGGTTGGGAGGGGGGGTGGTGTCTGTTTCTGATCTGATGTTCTGCAGACCTTTAGGGTGAAAAATGTTCAGTACTGAGAGTTTTTACAATATGCCCTTCAAATGTATGTTGCTTGCCGGGCTTGGCCCTTCTTGTACTACGGAAAATCAATAAAATCTGTTGTTAAAAAAAATAAAAAAATTCTGACTAAATATACATCATTTGCAAGTCACCTAAATTTATATAATCCTAAGTGAACATGCTAGAAAAGAGTCAAACATTGTTTATAGTTGCACATTTGTCATGACCCCTTATTATTACACCCCAATGCATTTCGGGTATGTACCCTTCTTCAGGGGCTTGATGTGTAAACAAAAAATATTCTTCAAACAGCCTCCTGCCGGAACACAAAGAAAGAAACTACATCAATTAATGTCTGTTCCAATGTTGTAAACAGTATGTATGTGATTTATCACCAATCGTAGACACTACAAACAATCCCAACACAGGTGTAGTTGACAGTGGTGCTCCATGGGTTACAAAACTTAAAGGTGCATGCAACTCTTTAAGTGCATGTGCCAAGCGTGAACATGCGTGCCCCATGCTCGTGAGAATATTGCTGAAACAAAACTGCTGGTGCCAAAGTGCATGTTGCTATGTGAAAAAAAAGCTGCATCAATAAACTACAGAGGTTCTGTGAGGTGTGGGCAATCAGTACGCTGATATCAGAAATTTGCCACAACTGACAGTACACGAGGTTATGATAAACGTGAGCCATGCCACGTACCTTGAAGTTATATTGTACCGCACCTTACAGAACCTGTAGTGTCTGGGATCAGTGATAAATCGCATACATACTGTTTACAACATTAATTGATGGAGTACTAAGTTTTTTCTTTGTGTTCCAGCAGGAGGCTGTTTGAAGAATATTGTTTGTTTGCACATCATCACCCTGAAGAAGGGTGCATACCCGAAATGCACTAGGGTTTAATAAAGGGTCATGACAAATGTGCAACTATAAACAATGTTTGACTCTTTTCTAGCATGTTCATTTATAATTATATAAATTTAGGTGACTTGCAAATGATGTATATTTAGTCAGATTTTTTTTATTTTTTTTTAACAACAGATTTTATTGATTTTCCGTAGTACAAGATGGGCCAAGCCCGGCAAGCAACATACATTTGAAGGGCATATTGTAAAAACTCTAAGTACTGAACATTTTTCACCCTAAAGGTCTGGAGAACATCAGATCAGAAACGGACCCCACCCCCCCCTCCCAACCAAAAACCAAACATACCATAGAAAACGTAGTATAAACACATCTAATGAGTTTCCGTCCACATCTGTATAACTATCACATTTAGTCACAAAATTTGAATTGTAAATACAATTGAATGATTTATTCAAACTTTAGAATCTTGTGCAAATCTGTTGAATCTTGTTTAAATGATTAAGCATACTGTTCAAACCTTCGTAGTTCATTGGCTGTGCGCTTCACATGAGCATGTGTCTCTTCGCGCTCACTGTTATGACTATTTCTTTAGGGACAGAGGCAAATCCCGTACAGGAAGCAGCACGCATTGTTTCATTATTACAATTTCAATAATCTAGTTTACACTACATTATTCAGGTGTGCAGGTTAATAATCACTATTCATACCTGGGAATGTGCCAAAAAAATACCCCTTACCAGGAGAGGCATAACGGGGAGAAATATCTTTATTTCTCCTAGTTACTTCCTCTTCCTATGTGTGCTGCATTATACAGCACACATAGAAAGAGGAAAATACCTCTCAGGATCGTTTTTGTGCAGGAAGGTGTGTACCTACTTACACAAAAGCAAACCTGCATGCAACTCAGGCACCCTTGCACCTTGGTGCAAGGGTGCCTGTGTTGGCGCTAGACAGGAATGCACCGTAGTGGCTTAAATATGGAAAATTCCTGCCCTTTCCCTGTCACGCAGTGCAGCGCAGCAAGGTTACTTTCTGAGGTGCACTGCATGACTTTTTCATGAATCGCCACCAAGTCTCTGAGAAAGCCAGCAGATCAGCTTGCCAGCCTTATTATCTAACTCGTATGCTCTGTATTAGAGTATTTCCACACAACACAATTTTAGCTGTATCCATAAATGTTGACATATTTTCTTGTTATAAACAGAGATCTTTAAACAATGGCAACTATCAAGAAGAACAGCTTGTATCTGTGAAAAGCAGATGGAACGTTCTGTTGCACTCTGTGATTTCTATCCTCCAACTCCAGATAGCTATATAGAATGTTTTATTTATTTATTTATTTATTTGAAGTTTTTACATAGCACCTTGTCACCGAACAGGTATTAAGGCACCTTACATAGAACCAAACAGTTTCCATGAGGAACATCAAGAAACAAGAGGGGGGAGAGAGGATGTTTCTGGGTTGGGGAGGGGGTTGAACATAAGTCATGCTGTCTCTTTGCGAATGACTTGGAAAACACATGAAGGGAGTGTTGAAGTTGGTGTTCTTTGTTGGGCATCTGAAAAGCTTGTTGAGGTAAGATTCGAAGAGGTAATTCTTGAGGCCTTTCCTGAAAGACAGGATTTTATGGCTGCTTCTTAGTTCAAGAGGTAGGGAGATCGAAAAACTGGGTGCTGCTCCAGAAAAGGATTGCTTCAGTGCTAATGCAGACTTGAATTTAGGTGTTTCTAAAGTTGAAGAAGCCTTATTCCTCCAGACAACGTCACATATATGTAGACATGTTTCAATTACAGGATAACGCAATCATCAGCACTACTGATGCCGTTCACTATAGAAGCTGCCTGTCGCGAGAGTCTCTCTAATTCTGCTTCCTGCTCCTGTTGCCTCCTCAAAGCTTCTTGTTGGAGACGGGCCTGTTGCTCCTGTGGACAAAAAGAGACCCTTGTGAGTGAGTGCTGACATTTATAGCAGATTCAGTATGGATCAGAAACAAAGGTATATTTTCGGCTGTTGCAGATGTAAACCCACTGGGACGGTCACATGCTTTCCCTAAGAAATAAAAACAATGTTCACTTAGAAGTTCCTCCCTTAACATTCATGGCAACAAATAAACAAGCATTTGCAAAGTCAGCAGGCCATGCCTTTTTTATTGCTGATATGAAATACTCTCTCAGAGATACCCACAACACCCTTTCTCTTAGACACATATAACACTGGCACACAATGCTCTTATGCGCACACAAACAAACATAAGAGGAAAGCGGTGGTGATAGTGCGGGTCATGGCAGTATGGTGATGTTCTAGTATTGGTAATGATGATGTTGATAGCAGTGGTGGCAATGATGGCTCGGGTAACGGTGGTGGTCTAAACGTAATGGTGTTGGTACTGGGGGTAATGGCGGTTTGTATTAATGGTGGTGGAATTGTGTAATTTACAATTGTAGTGTACTTCACATATTTATTGCTACAGTGCAAAAGTCAAATTATTTTTTTTTTTACCACAGTAAAGTAAAAATGACAAGAGAAAAGTTTTACCGCCGCACAGAATGCATGTAACGATTACTTTAAAGAGAGAAACAAATCTTTGAAAACCCATGACGTCTTTCAGTTTGATATACTGCGCACATTTAACCTCTTGCATTCTGGTTTTGGTTAAATACCGTATCCACATGGAAATGTACCATGGCATAAGGCATATATGGAGGGAGGGCACAGGCATCATGACTCTTGTAAGTTATAGACCCTCCCCAAACTCAACAAAGGCAAAAAATATCATATGACACTCTACACATATCCACATGTAAGTTTATTGATTATTTTCTGCCACCCTGTTTGGCAGAGCGTGAGTGACCTCTGCGAAAAGTTAAATAAAGTTCACTTAATATGTCGGGAACCTTCACATCCCCAGTTTGTTAGGGGCAGTACATATGTAGGAATTGACTATGTACCTGCTATATTGGGAGTACGTTTCCATTGCCCAAGGTTGGTGTTGAAAATGCCACCATCTGTCACAGGCATTGGTGAAAAGTTTACAAGGGTGAATGACACTTTGGTGCGGAACACTTGCACCCCAACACCACCGTGCCTGAGAACCGAAAGGTGGCATATTTTCCAACACTGCCAATGTTCCCAAAAAGTTTTGCCCTGATTGTTATTCTGATGGAAAAAATATAAATAGCCAAATGAGAATGTTTGTTTAGGTACTAGTATAGCCAGAGCTTCCTGAGCATTCACCATGGTGTCCTACGCTACTATTGCACTCAAAATTCGATAACCTAGTATTTCCTTATTACTTCGGACCCTCCAGTGATGGCTTAGCCAAGGAGTCAAACCTTACTCAAAGAGTTGGTAAATGGTTTGTAAATAGACTATGGTACGGCATAATAATTAGCTACAAAAACATTAATGCCCAGACACAGATTACGTTAAGAAATCTTCAGTTACATTTAGGAAAGTCATTACAGTGATTAACAAAAACATAAGGTGCTAGCACCAACACCCCCATCTCAAACCGATTTGGGGGAGTTCCCTTTCACTTCCAATCTCGGAAACGATTTACTTTTGCCCATAAATGGAGTAAATCTGACTAGTTCTATGGTATGGAGGGCTGAGAAAAGAGTGAATGCAAACAAAAGTATATATTGTGGATTTTCATAAATATTCAAGGCATTCCTGCCATAGAACACAATCTCCCCTCCCAGAGGTGGATATTTAGTCTCACAGAAACTCTCTGAGTAAATACATTTATGAGAGCCAACATTTGAGACCTGCAAAAGATGGTTTGTAGTCATAAATCTATTTGCACATGCACAAATAACTTTGTGAAAGAGACCCCAACATTTCTAAGGTTTAATTTACATCACCAAGGGCCAGATGTACAACCCTTCCATTTTGCGAGTCCCAAATTGTGACGTTTTGCAACTCGCAAAATGGCATGTACAACAGTGTCTAATACTCTATGTTTCCTAATGGCAGTCACAAATGACCTGCCTCATTAATATTCATGAGGCAGGTCACAATTTGCGACCCATTGAGAATAGCTTACAAACACAGGGATGGTGGCCAGCTGGGGACAGCAGACCCCCATATCAGTGTTTGCTTTTTCAATAAAGCAATGTTTTTTGCAAATGCAGACCGTTTTCCTTAAAGGAAAATAGGATGTGTTTAAATTTAAAAAATGAAAAGTTTTCTTTTCATTTTTAAAGGTCAGGCCGTAGTCCTTGGGACCACTGCCTGCTCTTAAAAAATATATTTGCACCCATTCCCAAAGGAGAAGTGATCCCATGGGGACCCCTTCCAATTTGCGAGTGGCTTACCACCTCTTGAAGTAGGTGGTAAACTGTGAGTGTATTGCGACCGCAAATGCGGTTGCAAAACAATGACACATGCCATTCTGACTTGCTATCTGGAAAGGACGCCCTTGGCACACCCCTTCCTAATAGCGACTCGCAAAATAGCGCTTGTACATACCACCACCCTTTTTTGCGGTCGCAAACAGGCTGATTTCCCATTTGCAACCACAAAACATGGTCGTACATCTGGCCCCAAATTGTTTCCAAGTGGACAGTTCTTTCTCATATTTATTAACTTCTGTGGTAGATAGGCAGTAGGACTGTCAACTTTATCTGGAGCCTCTGACCCCACATCCTACCATCACTAACGGGACTATTTGTCTACCTTGAATAATTGCCGAAACAGCAAACAATAGCCCCATGAAAGCTGAGGCTTCCACAGGCTTCCCCATCTGCTAAGTGCCAATCCCTGTTTTTAGGTCTCGCTGAGCCAGTGCATGCGCTGGTCTGCGAGACATTTAGTGTGTGGGCTTTTAAAAGTCCTACCACATGCTTTTGGCTGGCCTCGAGCATGCGGTTACGCGCACAATGACGAGCAGAGGCACCATATGGCTTTCCTCTCTCGTCATGGTGCTTGCACAACACTCATCAGCCTGCGTGTTTTTTTTTTCCCTTTTTGCACGCACACACCTCCCGGTCACGGCCGCACGTCTTGCTCGCGATCACTTTTGCGCGTGCCATTTTCTTGGTTTTTTTGCCGTGAAACACTGTGAGTGTAAAGGATTCCCATGTGTCGCACGTTACGTCCTTTTATGTCTCCCATAGCATCTTTCCAAATCCTGAAACAGCTCATAATGAGCAAGACGGCCTCGTGTGTACTAAACTTCAATCAATCCAGCTCCGAAATCCTTTCTCACGCTACTTCCTGCAGAGCGATTCCATGGATTCCTGCTGACATCTACACCAGGGGCAGTGTTTGAACATCCTTGTTACCTTTTAAAGCCACAAGTTCTGCTCTTTGATTTGCCCTTTGAGCTGTCTCAACCTGCGGGTGTGCCAGCGTGAAGGCTTTGCTTCACTGTACGTGCTGCGTATACTTATAATCCACTAGAAAACGTGATAAACAAGTCACGGTGGTGTTAACCGTGTCATGTCAGTTACACCCAGCTGAACCTGTGCTGTTCTCCAGACTGAACGGGATTAAAAGCATTTATGTTATTCAAGTATCGGAGATGACCCGATCTACACTAAACTTCTTCCTTTATGTGTCAGTGCCAGGAGTGGAGGTATTTTTAGGTTTAACAAAAGGCGTTTTCTATTGTAAAGTGTTCTGAGCCTTCAAGCTCGCATCATCTTCAAACAAGCATTGGCATAGCCAATAGGTCTCGCTTTTAGGACCTTATAAGTATTTCGTTATGCAGCACAATATCCTTGGTGCAACAACAACTGTTGCATGGCTAAACACTGATAAGGTCCCAAAGGCGAGACCTATTGGCTATGCCAATGCTTGTTTGCTGTGTGGGCAGTTTGCACTTAAAGATAGCCAAACTTGTGTCCTTGTTTCCAACATGTTGTGGATGGAAACGTTTCTTACCTGTAATCCTAGCTCTCTCGCAGGGGAATGTCCATTGAAATCATAAGCACTGAATAGTCGTGCTCACCAGCGGGGTCCCCGCAAGTGAGCGGGACTGTTCAGTGCTTATGATTATCAATGGAAATCCCCGAGAGAGAAGAAACATTTTCTTACCTGTCGTCCTAGTTCTTTCTCAGGGGAATCTCTATTGGAATCATAAGCACTGAGAATGAATCTAAAGGTACTAAGGGTTTGTGGATTCCACTAGAGGGAAACGAGAATATAGGCAAAATATACCAAAATATTTTTGGGAAAATTGGCAAAAATATGCTACGTAAGAGTATGCGTTTTTTTCCAAGAATGGCATGAACAAAAGGTTTGCTATGCTAAGATCGCCATTTTTCAGCCTTTCAAGAACAGTTACAAAAAGGCATTTTACCCACAGCTTTTGCAATCTTTTGAGTGGTTGTCAATTTTCCCTATTTTAGTCGTTTCTACTTTGGGTGAAACTGGAAAGCTATACATTTCTGAAAAGTAGACACAATTCTGAATTTAGCAAGAGGTCATTTGTGTAGATCGTCCAAAGTTTTTCTAAAGAAAGTAATTGTTGAAATTAAAAAGTGGCAAAAATAAGTGGGAACAAACAGAAACTGGTGGCAATATTTTCATCTGTAATTTTTAAGCCAGATGTCTGATTTGCAAAGGTAATATACTCTCACATCAGATTCTTGGCTGTCTAAAAACATGTAATACCTAAAGCCAGCATATGGTAATTTTTCAATATGATGTGTCATGCATCAATTCATATGGTCAAATCTAGTGAATCAGAAATGGGTTTGAAGGAATCCTATGCATTTTTTAAAAATGCCCAATATAATGAGTGTAGGAATTGTAGTTATTTGTAAAACTCTGACTTTGCGGTTACCCATAATACCACATACTTCAGAGGGCTTTTTGCATAATGTGCTCTTTCTTGCAGTCTGGCTAACGTTTAGAATCCAAAAATGGAGAGAAATTCAATAGAAACAACTGGTTTACTATTCTGTTTTCCCACACTTCCCCAGATAAAAACATTATCCCACTTGTGAGGGTGGGCCGATGGTCCACAACAGGAAAGGCCCAAGAACTCAATAAGCAAATATTATAGGCCTGAAAACGAGTACGACAGTCCACAGGACTGCCGTATTCGTGGTGGCGGTCTGACCACCGCTACACTGCAGGCCTACCTGCAGTATTTTGAAAGTGGCGGTCAGATTGCCACAAGAATGCCAGCTCATCCGGGATCAAGGATTCCATTCGGCAGAGGCCGTGCTGACAGGGGCAGCAATATGCAGCCAGTGCCACAGTGCCAACATATTTCAAGTTACCTATCCAATGCCCATTTCACGGCGGTGAGCCCGCACTGAAAAGGTTGGCAGAGAGGCAACTAAGGGCCCCAACAGGGACCCCTGTGCTCCTGGGGGGGGCACATGTAGTGTCCCCCTGGATTTACACCCCCAGTTCCTGCACAGTGTGGAATGTATGAGATTTCTTTGGGCATAGTTCTGATATACAGACTTGCAGAGAGGGAGTAAAATTCTCAATCAGTCTCCCACTGTGGGTAGAAATACTATCTGGTGCTCGGGTGGGGCCAAGATGGTCCAGTTCCCGACCCGTGCCTTTTCTCACTTTTTTGCCTGGCTATGCGATAGGATTCCAGCCACCTAGGGAGGGTGGGGGCAGACTGGGAGGTGTTGACCACCTACTTGCCCACCAGACCTTCAGAAGAAAAAGTGAAAAACTGAATGGGGTTTAGGGCTTGCCCATTGTGTCACTGCACTGCATTTCCCACCCCCAGGCACCAGTCTTTCTGCAACTCAGTGGTGGCAGATTGGGGTTTAACCCCATCTCTGCCTTCCCATATGTCAAACCTACATCCAAAGAAATCCAAACGTACTTTAGCCTGCCATGGCGTTGGCGGTCGTATTGTGGCTCTAGGCCCCAGGAGTGCAGACAAGACTGTTGGACCTTTGGGAGTGGTGGGTATGGTCTAATATAAGGTCCCATGGTTTTTCCAAAAATACATTTATTTCTGCTTTTGGTGATCTTTCTGCCCCACTGTCACCCAGAAAGATAGATTGGGGGGTACATCTGTCAATCTGTATCCCAGGGAGGCACAAAGGCTTATGGGCACTAGAGGTCTATGCCATGATGGGCCTAACCGACCACTTAGTTTTTAAATAAAAATGCATCCTTGGTGTATTGTGTGAATTCTTCTACCCCCCCCCCATCCCTCGGGAGGGCAGAAATACTGTTGGGGCTTAACAGGTAGCGGTTTGGCTTGATGCATGGATGGGTTGGCCCCCCACCTCGTTCTGTTTTTTAATTACAATGTTGCCATAGTGTCTAGAGTGCGGGAGTGCATTTAGCTGTAAGAGTGGGGATTTATGCCCCTTATTCGCTGATCAATGATTTCCAGAAAAATACCATAGCCATTTAGAATATGTAACACATTTCAGGTCATCTTGCTATTACAATAAAACAGGGCAAATGTCTTCATGTTTCCGTCGACCATCTGAAGTCATCTGCTCTGGCCCCAGGAGCTGTACTGTGGTGATATCAGGTATTAATGAGAAATTGGAAGGATTCTTCCCTACTTGTGTGGGGGAGAGAGGAAGGATGTCTCATGTCTGTAAAGGCTGTCTTCACTCTATCACAGGTCAGTGGATCTTGAACATTGCCCGAGAAGGATACACAAATAAATTACGATTTACTCCTCTGGACTCCGAGGTAGGATTAACCCCTTGGGATTAGTTAAAACAGTCAGCCCTTCAATCACAAATTCTGGAGCTATTCCACAAAAGAATGGTGGTTCCAATTCTGCGACAGGGAAGAGATAAGGGTGTTTTTCTGGTGCAAAGGAATTCAGGAACGTTTTGGAGGGTCATAGAATTTAAAACACCTAAACTATTACATCCCAGATACACATTTCAAAATGGACACACTACAAAGATTATTCTAATCATCTCCCGAAATGTCTAGGCCTCCCTTTATTTACAATATATGTACTGCCACAGTTTGATTCGAACTCAAGATCAGATGTACCGTTTTTTACAGTTCTGACCCCTCAGTTTCAATCTGCAGTACTAACTTTCAGCCTCCTTGAGTGTATTTTCAAAGGTACTGGTACGCTTGGTGGCAATCTTATACAACAATGGAAAAATGGTCCATCCATATCTGGCTGATTGGTTAGTTCATGCTGCAACACGGGACAGACTGTACAGAACAAGACCCGTGTTTGAACCCTATTGCTGAATCATTGATTTCTTCTCAACTGGTAACAGTCACATATTTGCCATTGCAAGAGTACATTGGCAGTAGATTCAGAAAAGATGTGGCAACGGTCGACAGGTGCATCAAACTGAAGTCTCAACTAACAAAGACTGTTCCCTACATAGAATCTCTAGTACTGTTGTGAATACAGTTGCAGGGGGACATGGCAACAGCCCTTCCTTTGGTTCCGTGGACACACCTGCACCAGGGGATTCTTGTTTGTTACATACTCAGGTAATGGTCACCTCTTCATGGCAGTCTGAAGGACTTCATTATGTTTTTTCGACCAATTGTAAATGAACTAAAATGGTGGATGAGTCCCTCCTGTCTTTATCAGGAAATTCTATTGTGTGCTCACACTTCAATCACAATCCCAACAGATGCCAGAACCAAAAGGTTGGGGCTGTTTGTGGGACTTGTTCTACTCGCGTACTTTGGAAGAAACAGGAAGAAGCTCATACCTCCGTTTGGAGCGAACTGGTAACAGTGTGGTGGACTCTTCAGGTCTTTCAAGCCCATCTTTTGAACTCTGCTGTTCTGATTCAGATGGCCATGTAACAACCAAAGCCTATATCGGCTACCTAAGAGGGACCAAGTCCAGGGTTCTCTTATCTCTTACCTTCAAGACAGGTCTTTTTTCAGAAGGCTCTGTCAAGTTTCTCTCAGCCATCCATATAAGATATTGGGACAATATCATGCAGTTGCCCTCAACATGAAGTTTCTCTCATCTCTGGACATTTGTTTGCCCCATCTCTTCCCAAAAGTGTAAGTGAAGAGTGGTTGTCCTGCACTGGACCTTTTTGCTTCCCATTATAGTTGCTTCTTCTGTTTTATTCCCAGTTTCCGAAATCAGGATCCTGGTCATGTCCTACTTCTTTGAATCTGCCAACTAAAAGCTGAGATTCTCCTCATCACTCTTTTGGCCAATTAAGGCTTAGGTACCTTCACTCTAAAGTAAACCTGATTTCCCCTCTGATCTTCCCTATCCTTCCAATCTACTCTCTCAAGAGGCTTTGATTTACAGCTGGGCTTTTGAAAGGTCAGGTCTCCAGAGGTTCCATTCTAAAGCCATGGGGTCACCATTGATTTATCTTTCAAAATTTGTGTCAACTTAAGGTGGTTTTATCCTCACGAAGTCAACAAATCTTTAATTTGTGGATTTAGTCAACATGTTTTCAAAAACAAGGTCAGCAGTCTCTATCCTGAAGGTGCAACGAGCTGCCATGAAAGATTTTAAAGAATCTTGGGGTTCTTTTGAGACATTTTGAGACTTATGTTTAAAGCCTTTTTAATAGACGTGGGTTGCTTATGCTCATTTCGAAACCAAAGGTCAGGTCTGGGATCTTCATTTTCTCAGTCATGGCTTACAAGCCTCTCCCTTTAAAATGTTGGAGCAAGAATCGAACAGTCCTCACTCTGAAGGTGCTCTTTATTATAGCCTTATAGCCCGCCGTAGAGGGCTATACCGGCTATTAAAGGCCCTCTCCAGTGTTAAAGGCCCGAGCCAAATGCGAAAGCCTTTAACAAGGGAGAGGGACTTTAATAGCTGGTATAGCCCATCTACGAAGGGCTATAAGGCTATTAGAACATTCTGTCTCTAGAGGGCAGAATGTTGTAACAAAAAAGAACAAAGCCTTATGGGAGCATGAGGGGATTGGAATCCCCTTAGGCTCTCTGAAGCTTTTGTTCACAGCCAGAGCTGTGAACAAAGAAACATTGGAATGTTGGAGCTCCAGGCTTATACCAGCCATTATAAGCCCGGAGCACCCCATTGTTTTCAACGGAGCTACCAACATTCCAATGTTCTAATACAGCCATAACCTCTACCAACAATCTGTATGGATTAGGATCCTTTCTTTGTGTTCCACCAAACCTTACAATCTTTGTTGACAAAGTAGTTATTGGGTTAGGTCCAACATTTAAGCATAGATTCTAATAACAGAATGTGGCTTAGGAAATAACCTTTCCTTATTTTCCAAATCTGGTTTTAACGAGGGAAAAAGCTTCCCACACTCTTGATGTCTTAAGAGCTATTTTTGTTTATATAAAAAGAACATTAGAGTTTTGAATCTGTAACACTTTTTGGGACTTGTATTTGTTGAGAGAAATCTTGAAGACTGAAGTAGCTTCCCTCCATAGTTGGGTTAGGTTCCCAATTCTGGAATACAAGTACTGGAGCGCTCCACAGAGTCAATGCATATAAGCTGCATTTTCCTGGAATCAAACAAAACATTTTCAGACTTTGGCTTCCAATAATGGATTTTGTGACAGTATAGCATTGAAAAAGGTATGCTGACTGAGCTCTGACTAGCCCACCATGATGTCAAAAGTGGGGCCTTCAGTCTGTGATAGAATTTAAACAACAACATAATAGATACAAATGCATAGGATAGTCTGTCTAACTAGTACAGCAGAATTGTGGTCTTTAACCAATTGTTCGCATACCAGAAAAATATATTTTCACACCTAAATGCAACACCTGTTAAAGCTGTTATTTTTAGTGGTTAATCAATGTTGTGAACCAATCTATAATTTACAATTCACATTTTAGTATCAGCTACCCCAATCTCCTTTTATGATTACTTTGTTTCTGCGTTTGATGGCTACACAACCAGTTAGGAGGTGTCTCAGCAAACTGCTAAAATACCCGTCTTTGTTGATTAGGATATTTTAGGGATCTATTGGATAAGTTGGTTCCTCAGGACCCTCATTACCTTAGATACATGCCTATATAGTAAAGTCTGGTAACATCAAGGCAATCATACTCATCTTACAATGCAAAATCCAGAGGAACATAGCGCAGAGGACGTGCAACACTTTTCTACTTCTACAAAATTCATGTGCTACTTTGTTTTTTACTAGTGGTTGAAATATCTGTACAAGGCTGCCAACAGAAGCTTCGCCCACCCCAAGACCTACTTAATGCACGCCACAGCATGACCGCATCAGTGTGCACCTGGGCACTTAGCTTGACACTTGCTGACGCACCAAAGGCAAGCCCATCAGCGCTCGTCCGCCCCTGGACTGCTCCCAGCGGCAGTAACCCTGGCCCCCATCCAATGCAACACCACAGCCACCATAGTAGACAACGAACGCTGCCATTGCTCCTCTGCCTTCCTCCGAAACCTCAACAATGCACACCGGTAAACATGCTGATGCCGTGCATCCCCCTGGATCACAGTACGACTTTTCTCCTGCACCCATTGCGACTTCACCTGCGACACCTCACACCTCCAAACAACAGATGCACACCACCAACCCGCACCAACTGTCTACCATGCTCCTCAACATCCGATCTCTCTTGAAAAACATCCATTGAAATCTGAGATCTCCCCAGCAGCCTCACACCTGACCTTCTCTTCCTGACCGAAACATGGCTCACTCCTCCCCAAATTGGACATCGCCACAGCCATCCTGCCTGCCTACAAAATCATATAACAGAATCGAACTCATTAACCCTGCGGAGGACACGTGATCATCTACAAAAACAAGATTGACTGCACCCCCTCTACGTACTCGGACACCAACCTCATTAAACACCTCCACTTCAAAATATGAAATGACTACAATGCCACCCTTACAGGAACCCTCGCCTGTGGTACCCCAGGACCTGGAGCAGAATTCAGCAACCACATTGCAGACCTCATCACTCACCGCTCCATCAGATCAACTAACTAAATCCTCCTTGGAGACCTCAATTTTCATCTGGAAGACACCACAGACCCTAACTCCACAGCCCTCCTCAACAGCCTCAGCAACCTTGGACTCACCCAGCTCATCCAAGGACTTGCACAGACAGGAGGCCACACCCTCTACCCTATTTTCTCTTCCAACAGGATCACAACCACCCACACAACCCCACCCACATGGTCCGACGACTACATCCCAACATTTCAAGATACCAGCCCACCAAGCCACCCCACCAGAAAAAAACAAAGTGCCTTCAAGACACTGGGGCACAATACTTTAAGAAAACACACTGGACCAAGACTCTACAGGAATGCCCACCCAACCACACCAAGACCCTTGATGTCAGCTCCAAGCTCCTCAATAAATCACTCACTGACTTCACCAACCACACCGCTCCCACCAGAAACAAGAACTACAAAAACATCAAATGACCCAGCTGGTACACAACAACTTCAGGGAGTCCAACCGCCACAGTAAACAATTTGAGAAAAAATAGGGACTCGACAGAAACACCAGCGCAAGTTCCACATACAAAGTCACCCACAACCTCCACCAACAACAACTATGAGATGCAAATAAAAAGGCTTTAACTCTCAGACTGGAAGTCAGCTCCAACAATGGCAAAGAACTCTTTCCCATCGTCAAGGAGTTCTCCAATCCTGCAGCCACCAACAACGACATCATCCCATCCCAAGCACTCTTCAACAGCCTCTCTAACTTTTTTGAACGGAAAATTGCCACGATCTACAACATATTTAACCCACAGCATACCGATATGAATCTCCGAACCAGTTGGATTTCTTTCATTGCCAAATAGCAGCTAAGCAAGAGGAAGCCCCTCTCAAAAGAAGAAACCACCACCCTAGTGAATACCAGCTACTCAGGAGCCCCCTCAGATTCATGCCCCCACGTCATATACAACCTTGGAAGAACTATCATCTTCCCTGTGTTCACTGCTATCATCAACACCTCCATAACTATCGCCACCTTTCTGTTTTGCAGGAAAAATGTAGAAGTCAATGCGACATTAAAGAAACCAAGGGCCAGAAGTACGATCCTTTTTTTGCGCCCACAAACGGGAGATCCTCCCGTTTGCGCCTGCAAAAAAGGGTGATGGCATGTACAAATGCTATTTTGCAAGTTACCGACTCGCAATATAGCATTTGCGACTCTCGCTATTAGGAAGAGGCGTCCCTTCCTAATAGCGAGTAACCAAGCCATGTACTATTGTTTTGCGACCTCATTTGCGGCAGCAAAACACTTGCAGTTTACCACCTACTTCAAGTAGGTGGTAAACCACTTGTAAATGCGAAAGAGTCCCCAGGGGATCCATTCCCCTTTGTGAGAAAATATTTGGTACTTGCTCGATCACAGTCCAGTAAATGTCATTGGAGTTGTGGTTCTTCTCCAGGAAATGCGATGCCATTTTTGTAGTACTTCTTTTGCATTTGATGTTACTTTTATGTTCACCTATTATTGTTTTCTCTGCTCTTGTGGTCATGCCCACGTATTCCATTTGACAAGGGCATCTAATCAAGTACACCACACCTGTGGTATTGCATGAAGTAAAAATACTACAAAAATGGCATTGCATTTCCTGGAGAAGATCAATCTAAGCTGCTTGCTTCTCTGCGTTTGCTCTGTGAAATTGCCAATCAAAGATGATGCCAACTGTTATCCAGGGATGTAAATGGCCTGTGTCAGAGAAGGATGTGTCATAGCACATTAGTTTACCCTTTATTCTATTGCACATACTGCACATTCAGATGCCTTTCTTTTTATCGCTTATCTCTTATCTATTTTTGCAGAAGTCCTTTTCGATTTTGTCGTCTGGAAGACCATATGCTTGGCTCTTTCTCAACCCTGATTCAGGGTGGTTTTATTGCGTTCTTATTCAACTGCTACATTAACTATCAACTACCATCAAGAAATATTAATATTACCATTATCATTTTTTCTGCCCTCTGTGGAATCTTTCTCCTGACAAGATCCTTCCTATGCAGAAACTTGGCCCCTTCCACATGCATATGAAGTGAAGAGTGGCTCAGTCGATACTGGGGGGAATCAAACTTTCCTCAGACAATCAAAAAGTAAGCTAGAGACATCTTAATTGCAGCCTGTCTTTGGCAACAATTTTTTTATGTTAGTTGTGGTGCAAAGGGATTTGTAAGGCAGATGTCATAGGAGTAACATTATGATCTCTTGAGAAAAAAAGTTACATGCTTAGCAAAAGTGTTTTCATATATTTCACTAGTCAGTGGGGACATGGTATGGTAGAGAAAATCCAACCAGTGAATTCTTCTCCAGATATAGTTTTTCCTCCAGAAATCCTAGGATGTTCCATTATTAGGAACACTATAACAGGCATTGTTTCTCCTTTGCAAATTGTAATTCTTTCTCTGCCTATAATGGTCTCTGCTGTTCATTGGCACTCTATAAATAATAGCTTAGTTTTAGATTAGAGTTTGTAAAGCGCTCTACCACCCATAGATCTCTGTGCTAGAAATAGGGCAAAGTCAAGAACAGCAAATAGCACCATAGGTAGAAATTTAAGCAAATAGTCATGTTGCACAAGTTACTACTTGTGTAACGATGTATCTGTAAGAGACATTAGTTAGTGATAGATTCCTTACCTTAGAATATCCCCAGGCGTCAGACTGGATCCATACGTTTTTGCATAGCCATACCCCTGCGCGCCGGCAGGCGTCGTCCGCGGCTCCGCGTCCGTCGTCAGCGCCGGTATGACATCGTCAGAGTACTTAGACGCCGCCCTCACGCGCTGACGTCAGTTCTGATACACAGCTTTTCCGCGCCAGATACGCAGAGCCATGATAGAACCAACACTGGTGCCATGAAACTAGGGCCCTGAAAGGGGATGACTTTAACCCTAGATATCGGTTCGCAGAACGGGGAGGATGGGTGGGTCGGTAAGGAATCTATCACTAACTAATGTATCTTACAGATATATCGTTACACAAGTAGTAACTTGTGCATCTGAAAGAGACACGTTAGTGATAGATTCCTTACCTTAGAATAGATACCCCAGCAATACCAACCCCAGTGGTGGGTCTGCGAACCAATAATCACACCAGAAAGTCCTGGAGGACGGGACCACCAAAGAAGCCATCCCTCCGGACTTGGCTGTCCAGGCAGTAGTGTCTCGCAAACGTGTGCAGCGAGGCCCATGTAGCTGCCTGACAAATGTCCTGCAAGGGCACTCCTCGGCCTAAGGCAGTCGTAGTCGCTGTGGCCCGAGTGGAATGAGCCCTCAGCCCAACTGGGGGTTCCTTCTTAGCCAAGGAGTAACACGCCTGGATGTACAAGATGATCCACGGAGAGATGGTCCGCTTGTGCACCGCCCGTCCCTTCTTAGCGCCCACGTAACCAACAAAGAGTTGGTCATCCACCCGGAACTGGTGTGTGCGGTCCAGATAGAATGACAGCGCGCGTTTTGGGTCCAGACGATGGAGCCGCTCTTCCTCTTTAGAGGGGTGCGGAGGCGGAAAGAAGGTGGGCAAGGTGATGGACTGCCCCATGTGGAAGGCTGTGACTACCTTGGGCAGGAAAGAGGGTCTTGTCCGCAACACAACCTTGTACGGATCGACAGAAAGGAAAGGAGGTTTGGAAGAAAGAGCCTGGAGCTCACTCACTCTCCTGGCAGAGGTGATGGCAACCAGGAAAGCAGTCTTTAGAGTAAGAAGACAGAGAGGACAGTTATGAAGTGGCTCGAAGGGAGCACACATCAGAAAGGTAAGTACAAGGTTCAAGTCCCACTGAGGCATCACGAATGGAACAGGAGGGAATATGTGTGTGATGCCCTTCAAAAACCTATTTACAATTGGGGACTTGAACAAAGATGGCTGATCAGGTAGCCTTAAGAAGGCGGACAGGGAAGAAAGGTAGCCCTTGATAGTGCCCAGAGCAGAGCGCTGCTGGGCAAGAGAAAGAAGGAAGAGGAGAACCTCAGAAAGGGGTGCAGAGAGAGGATCCACAGCCTTTGCTGTGCACCATGCCACAAATCTGTTCCACCTGCAAGCGTATACCGACTTTGTGGAGGGACGCCTGGCTGCCAGAATGACATTACAGACTTCAGGAGGCAAGTCAAATGGCCTCAACTGTCGCCGCTCAATCTCCAAGCTTGTAGGTGGAAACTGGACAGAATCGGGTGGAGGACCGTCCCCTGCTGCTGCGACAGAAGGTCCTCCTGAAGAGGCAGACGAATCGGGGGATCGACAGACATGCTGAGTAGCTCTGGATACCAATATCTTCGTGCCCAGTCCGGAGCCAAAAAATTAACCTGGGCCCGGTCGAGCCTGATCTTCTTCAGCACTCTGGGCAGAAGTGGTATAGGCGGAAAGGCGTACAATAGACCGCAACTCCACTCGCGACGAAAAGCGTCGCCGAGCGAGTGCCGCCTTGGAAATTCCAACGCGCAGAACTGATGACATTGCGCGTTCTCTTCTGTGGCGAATAGATCTAACCAAGGCTCTCCTCACTGCTGAAAGAGGCCTTGCGCCACGTCCGAGTTCAGACGCCATTCGTGATTCATCATGCACCGACGGCTGAGTTTGTCCGCCCTGGCGTTCAGAGAACCTGCCAGGTGTTGAACCACCAGGGTCACGCCCTGATGTTCCAGCCACTGACAGAGGCGCAGAGCCTACTGGCATAGGGTCCACGACCCCACCCCGCCCTGTTTGTTGCAGTACCACATGGCGGTGGTGTTGTCCGTGAACACCTGCACTACACTCCACCGGACAGAGGGGAGGAATGCCTTCAGTGCAAGTCGGATCGCCCGCAGCTCCAGAAGGTTGATGTGGAGCTGGGACTCCGCGGAGACCAGAGGCCTCTGATCTCCGCCTCTCCCATGTGGCCCCCCCACCCCTGGAGGGACGCGTCCGTCACAACTACGTGCTCTGGTTGGGGTAGGGAGAGTTATCTGCCACTGACCCAATCGCGGTCCGTGAGACACCACTGCAACTGTCTTGCAGTGCCATCCGAGATCAAGACATGATCGGACAAGTTGCCCTGATGCTGGGCCCACTGAAACTTCAGGTCCCACTGCAGAGCCCGCATCCGCCACCGGGCGTGATGCACCAGAAGGATGCAGGAGGCCATCAGCCCCAAAAGCCGCAGCGTCAACCTGACCGAGACTCGGGATAAAGGCTGAAAGATTGGAATCAGAGCCTGAATATCCAGAACCCGCTGTTCGGGAGGATAAACCCGAAACTGCGCCGAGTCTAGAACCGCTCCGATGAAGAGGAGCTTCTGAGAGGGACACAGGTGTGACTTTGGCACATTGATGGAAAACCCCAGCAGGTGCAGGAGGTCGGCCGTAGTCTGGAGGTGGCTGACGACTGTCTGGGGTGAGCCCGCCTTCAACAACCAGTGGTCGAGGTAGGGGAAGACTGAAACCCCTAACCTGCGCAGATGAGCTGCGACCACCGCCATCTCTTTCGTGAACACCCGTGGGGCGCTGGTAAGGCCGAAGGGGAGCATGGTAAACTGAAAGTGCTTGTGGCCTACCGTGAACCGCAGGTAACGCCGGTGGGCCGGCAGGACGGGGATGTGAAAATAAGCGTCCTGCAAGTCCAACGCTACCATCCAGTCTCCAGGGTCTAGGGCAGCTAAGACCTGAGCCAATGTCAGCATCTTGAATTTCTCCTTCTGGAGGAAGCCGTTGACGTTCCGTAGGTCCAAGATAGGGCGTAGGCCCCCTTTGCCCTTCTTGGGTACCAGAAAGTAGTGGGAGTAACAACCACACCCTACTTCTGGCCCAGGAACGCGCTGGATGGCCCCCTTGGCCAAGACGGCCAACACTTCCTCTTGCAGAAGTTGCAAGTGATCCCCCGACACGCGGTGGTACTGCAGTGGCATAGCTGGAGGGGTCGCCTCGAAGGGGAGGAAGTAGCCCCTTGGGACGATTTGCAGCACCCACCTGTCCGACGTGACAGTGTGCCAGTGGAAGAGGTGATTGCGGACCCTGCCTCCCACTGGCGTCACATGGGCCTGAAAGCACGGACTAGGAGGGTTTTGAGGCGGGTGCTGCAGGGGAAGGTGTGGACTGGCTCGCCGTTGTCCCCGAGCGCCACCGCGCTGTGTAGTAGTCTGCGGTGCGTGGCTGGCAGCACGTGTGGGAGCGCCCCTTACTTGGCCACGAAAGGAGCGAAAGGCACCCGTTTGCTGGCGTGGGACCGAGAGGCCCAAGGACTTGGCCGTAACCCTGGAGTCCTTAAAACGCTCAAGCGCATGGTCTGCCTTGTCGCCAAATAGGCGACGGCCATCTAACGGCATGTCCAGAAGGGTGGCCTGGACATCGGCCAAAAAGTTGGCGGACCTCAACCAGGTGTGGCGTCGAACTGCCACCGTCGTTGCCATCGCTCTGCCCAGTGAGTCCGTGGTATCCAGCCCACACCGGATGGAGTAGCGCGCTGCATCTCTATCCTCCGCAAGGGCTTGGGCAAGTTTAGCCCGGACCTCCTCCGGGCATTGTGGCAGAACGTCTGCGACCGTGTCCCACAGGGTGTGGGTGTAGCGGCCCAAGAGGCAAGCGGTATTGACAGACCGCAGTCCCAAACTCAGGGACGAGAACACTTTCTTTCCGAATTGCTCGTACCTCTTGGATTCCCGATCGGGTGGAGCCGTCGGGAATGCGGTCTGGGAAGTGGAGGCCTGGATGACCAGGCTCTCAGGGTGGGATGGGTGGACAAAAAGCAAGGGTCGCCCGGGGCCGGGCAGTAGTGTCTGGCCACGTTCCTATCCACAGGCTGACCTGTAGCGGGCTTGGTCCACAAGAACGTCACACAGGGCCTCATTAAACGGCAGCAGAGGCTCAGTGGAGCATGCCTGCGGTTTAAGGACCTCAGTGAGGAGGTTAGTCCTCACGGCCGCGACAGGGAGCGTCAGGCCCAAGGCCTTGGCTGCCCGCGTCAACACCACACTGTAGGCAACCCCCTCCTCCGTAGCCACGGTGGGAGGGGAGACAAATCCAGTGTCTGGCGAAGTGTCAATACCACTGGCCTCCCCAAGCTCATATGTCCAGTCCTGTTGAGACTGGCACTCCTGTGCCAGAGGGTCCATAGACCCCTCCCAATCACCCTCATCACCCATCTCCTGAAGTTCAGGGTCAACGGATGGGGCCGGTTTCTGGAAATAGAAATCTCCAAACGACGTCGAGAGCGATGCCAAGCGGCGCCGGAACCGAATCGAGGGGAGGATTGGGGACGGTGCCGACAGATGGCACCGGGGGGTGACACCCGCTGGGCCGGCGCCGGCGAGGTCGTGAGGTCGACCGGCGACGACCCGGATCTGGAAGTGGATCCAGTGAGGGCCTGCGGCGCCGGGGCCGAAGTCGCCGGCGGCGCTGGGGTCGAGGCACCCGGCGGCGTCGGAGCCGAAGCACCCGACCCGCCAGGCCCTCCAGCCGGGACCCTTGGGCCCGAAGGCACCACGGAACCCGGCTGAGGAGGGAGGGACCTCATGGCCATGAGGTACCGCTCGACCTCCTCCGGTGTTGCATCGTGTCCAGGGACCGGCAGGTGTGGGGCAGGATGCGGCGCCTGTGACTCCGTCGGAGCCGCGTGGGTGGTGTCACCCAAACCCCCGGCGGCGGCGGGGTGGGTCGGAGGAACGATGACGTCGCTCCAACCTCTCATGCCTCTTACCTGTGGAAGATCCCGACGACCAATGCCGACTCCCGGAGCTACGAGGACTCCGACCCCGCGACCGGTCCTTCGACCTCCTGTGGGACCGGGATCTGGAACGGCGCGGGCCGACTGCCGGAGCTCCAGTCGCTTGTGGGACCGCTCCTGCCTAGCCTTCGACGTCAGGGCCCGGCAGTCGGGGCAGGTGCGGTCGTCGTGGTCGAGGCCTAGACCCTGAAGGCACCAGCGATGGGGGTCGGTAACCGACATCACTCGGTCGCACCTGGAGCAAGGTTTGAAACCGGGCATCCCTACCGACACCGTAGGAGTCGAGAGACTCGAGAAAGAGATGATCAAAAAGATCAAAAAGTTTAGTCAAAAAGTGACTAAGGGGTAGAGCTTCTCCGGATCTGCGCTAGCTGGCGCGGAAAAAAGAAGAACTGACGTCAGCGCGCGAGGGCGGCATCTTAGTACTCCGACGACGTCATACCGACGCTAACGATATTCTAAGGTAAGGAATCTATCACTAACGTGTCTCTTTCAGATTCAGTAGCCTTCTTGAGCATTCTATGATTCTTTCGAGGAAGAAGGCCCCAAGAGTGATTGGCTAAAACATAGATGGCAGAACCAACAAAGGGTTGCGACGGAACTGGGGAACAATGAGAAAATAGAAACAGAAAACTATAGATGTCTAGCAGGAATGTATTAGGAAGTCTGATAGAAATAGGGGTTTTAACAATCACCCTACTATGAATAGGGAGACAGTGATGCTGATGCTAGATGGGGACACTTAACAATTTCGTGCTGCACCTGTCACTAATCTGGCTACCTGGTTTTGCTTTGGCTGGAGTTTGGCAGGAATGCACTTGTTTATCCCTAAATAATTCAGACTGCTGCAATAATCCAGGCAGGTTCCTATTTTGTCGGTTTACAATCTAGAAGTAATGAAAGCACAGTAAGTAGGCATCTAATATGGCAAGAGCAGAATGACAGTACTGCCGAGATTAGGCAGACTGTCTGGAGTGAAGCATCTAATTTTACTCCAAGTCTTTTTAGACTTTTTAACTTACTTGACATTGGAGGACAAGATCCAAAATCAAAGGAGAAATTGCTCAATGAACTGACATTAACCTCAACAATCAGTATTTTCTGTGTTAAACCTAAACCAATGAGTCTTCATCCATTACTGAGCTGCAACAAGACAATTTCATAAAACTATATTATCTTAGGGAGCATTACTTAGTCTCAACAGAAGTTGTGTATCATCAGCATAGGTGTATATTTTAACACCAAAGGATTGAACCAGCATAGCTCAAGGAATCACATACATGTTGAAAAGGTATGGAGACAAGGATGAGCCTGGGGGACACCCTAGACACATCTAACCGAGGAAGAAGGGCATTGCACAAAGGATATCCATTGTGCCGGTCTGATAAAAAAATAGATAAACCAATAAGGCACAATGTCTTGAATGGAAATTGCCAAAGGTTGGTGGTCTGCAGCGTCAAATGCCGAGTAGAATTAATGCATTGCAAACACCATTATCTACCTCTAGATAAAAGGTAATCCACATCTGTTAATAATACCGGTGCCAATCAGCGGTTAGCGTGGAAGCCCATTTGAGAGTCATCCAGGAGTTCATTGGAGTCCAGATATTGAAAAAGCGGCCCCAGGATCTCTTGCAATCAAAGTGGTTTAAGGATAAAATGTTTCAGAAACATTCAGAAAGTGAAAATGGCTATCCCTTGAGCATGAGAAAGTTATGAATATGCTAACATCAAGTTCAAGGATTATGAACGGTGAATCTCTAGTTAGCGTTATTAATGTATAACTACAGCAGTCCTGTAAGAGAACACGTATACTTTTTCCATAAGTCATTATGAATTTATGTAATGATCTCAATAATTTCTTTATTAAAGTCAAAGGTTATTAAAGAATAGTTTTTTTATAACTCCACAAAACAATGTTTAGAACTACAGCCAGTTTGTGTGAAAGGAATTTTGTCACCTTTAAAATGCCATGCAAGCACTTTTTTTTTTTTTTTTAGAGTTTTATATAGCGCAAACTAGACCTGAACCGAATCAGGTATCAGAGTGCTTTACATAGCACAAGTTACGTTTTCACATGAGGACACACACTTTCATTTTTAGGCACGGGGAGATTAAGTGATTTGCCCAGAATCACAGGAGGTTGTTGCGTCGTTACCGAGACTCAAACCCAGATCCCCCGGTCCGAGGTCGAGCGCCTTAGCCGTTCGGCTAACTCTTCTCCCCACTTCTGTTACCTAGTAATAAACGCTTGTTGTTAGGCCATTTGTTACAATCTAGCCGGTCTGCATTGCCAGTGGCCTCAATGTAGTATAAGCGCTAATTGTAACAAGGTTAATATTCGAGGCAAATGGGAATCTTTTCTAAGCCATAGTTGCAGTAAAATAAATCTTCCAGAATCCTTTCATAATTGGTATCGGAATGTCAAAATCATGCAAAGTCACACAAATCTCTTGCAAAGATATTAGTTTTCCAGCGCAAAAGGCATTTTACACTGACCTTTTTAGGTTGGGACTGGTAGGCTGCACATGCGCAGTTTCGCCAGCGAGACTTCATGTCTCAGAGTAGCGAGGTTAATGCCCGCCCCTCTTCTCCATTGGCTGGCCTCCTAAATGGCGGCCAGCCATTGGAGAAGAGGTCTCTGTGATGTTCTTATTTGCCTCGAAGCCCCGTCTTTTTCGGATTGAGGGGCGTGTTCTTTTACTTTCTTTCTCTCCATGACGTCCTCAGTCAAAAACACGCCTCCCAGTCTGAAAAGGACGGGGCTTAGATACAATTGCTGTTCTATGAAGGCCATGCGACACCCACAGTGGCACGCACTCTGTCATCAGCCCCCTGCAGCATCCGCGTGTGACGTCTGCGGGGAGCGGCCGTGACGTGGCCAGTGCTGCCACTTGCCAGCCAGCTCCGGCTGTGCTCCCCGGGCGCCACTCCCTGCAGAGGATCAGACGGTTTTCAGGGCTCTCGTGATCCTTGTGAGCTAGCTCAGAGGGCGAATAACCCCGCTGCAGAGAGGTGTGTGCGTGTGCGTGTGTTCTGAGTTCTTCGGTGAGCGGCAGTCAAGCTCTGGGGCGAACAGCACCATAGGAGCTTTATCTGGCACTGCATTCTAGGAGCTGTGTGGGGCATTGACTGTAGAGTCTGTCTGAGGCACAGGTTCAACATTAGAAAACCAAGGGGCTCTGCGTGGCATATTGGTTGCTGCAGTTTAGAGGTGTTTCTGAAACTCCAGGAGCTCTCTGGGGTACAGGAACACACCGGGGCACACACACAGGTGCACACGAGTCACCTAGAGAGTTCGGGGCACAGATGCTGCCTCGGGCACTAGCTGTTGGGAGCTCTGAGGGGCAGGGAAGGAGCTAGCGGAGGCTTAAGGTCCATGTGCTGCACTTATCTGCTGAGGCTCAACTTGAGAGTAAAGCTGCTTACAACTGGCATCGTCAGAGAACTGCGAACTGTGTTATACAAAGAATGGCACGCACAGGGCACCGTAGATGTCATGTGGAATCCCGGCCGTTCCCCCCGCCAGCATTTCCTGATGGATCGACTCCTGTGCTCTGCAGTATACATTTAAGAAATTGCCATTCTCTACACTTCAGTGATTAAAGCTGGGGAGCTCGTTATCACTCACGGCCCTGCCCTGCCCGCACTCTGTGTGAAATGTGACACCCTGCCGCCAAGAGTAGAGGCTTCAAAGGACTGCCCGGATGGGGGTAGGCGAGTGCGACATGCATGCCCTGCCCTTCACAGTCCATCCGGGGTGCCCGCCATCCAGAGATAGGCAGGGAACAGTAGCCTTCATACCACAGCTGCCGCTACAGAAGAGAGAAAACTGGACAATATTAACAAATCTACTTGAAATGCCTATTGACTCAACCCCAGACGGATCTTTTCTTTGGGAGTCTGACCTCTCACCCGTTTGTCCTCCGTCGGCCTCTGCCACAAATATTTGGATTTTTTCACTTTTCTCTGGCTCCCGTGAAGCCTGCGCCTACTTGTAGATTAATAATTCTTTTCGAAGAAATTCGCCCCTGGGCGCATTTCTCAAATGTTTCCCAACCTTGGGTCGCACAGAGGCAGCCGGCTCACGAGCGTGCGTGTGCGCAGACCGCTCTCACAACAGTGTGTTTTACTTTAACCGCATGCGTGCGGAAGGATTTCCGCCCGTACGCGGAGTTTTGCGAAAGCGCATGTTACGTGACGAGCTGGGCTCGTCATCAGCGTAGCAGGAGGCTACCTCATGACGAGCCCAGCTCGTCATCAGCTTTGAAGGGGTTAAGGAGTGGAGCAGCCCAACAACTGAGTCTGGCTACACCGGGTGTGAGCTAGGGTGGGGTGCTTGGGCAGGATGTAGGGGAACAGGTCAGACTGCAGGCCTCCTGCAGCATCCGCGTGCGACTTCTGCGGGGAGCGGCTGTGACGTGGCCAGGGCTGACACGCGCCAGCCAGCTCCGGCTGTGCTCCTCGGGCGCCACTCCCCGCAGAGGATCGGACTGTTTCCAGGGCTCTTGTGATCCTTGTGAGCTAGCTCAGAGGGCAAATAACCCCGCTGCAGAGAGGTGTGTGTGTGTTCTTTGTAGGGCCATAGGTAAAGCCCAGCTTGTCTTTCTCGCCTGTCATCTTCTTAGGTCGAGGGACCGTAGGCTGGCTTGCCAGCCAGAAGTCCGGAGAATTAATGTGTCTTAGTGTGGCAGCTTAAACCCGCCTCTGTCCTCGTCTCTCCTCCATTGGCTGGCTTCCTAAACGGAGGCCAGCCATTGGAGGAGAGAGGGGTCCCTCCAAAGAAGCTCCGTCTTTTTCAGATTCGGGGGCGTGTTGATGCTGGTCTTTCCACTTTTAAGCTCCGCCCCTTTTGGGAACAGCCAAACACGCCCCCGATTCCGAAAAATTCGGAAGCTTGCGGCCTCCATTTTTTTTTTTGCATCGGCGGTCAATGAGTCTCTGCCGGTGAGGATCGTCTTGTATGTGCCGTTTTTCTTGCCTCTGCCACCCTGCGACAGGCCAGAGCGGAGTCAGCAGTGCACCTCGGGGCCTTGGGCTAGGGACCCCCCCCGTTACTAGGTACATAAGGAGAGGGCCCGAACCAGCTTAGGAGGTCGAGGGGCCAGGTCCTGGCGGGATTGGGTGGGCCCCAACTATGGCAAGTGTGGTGGCTCCCTTCTCAGCCCCTCCCTATTTCCTGACCGCTTTCCCGTGTAATAGGTGGACGCAGGGGCAAGCAGCATGCTTAGGGGCAGGCCGCGGACCGAGGATGGCCCGACCGTAGTGGTGCGCCGTGGGGCTCCCTTCGTCACCCCCCCTCAACCTGGCCGCCCTGGCCTCGCGGCTGCCCTCCGTCAAGACTTGACCTCCAGCAGTAACTTGAGTATACCAATCGAGGCCGCAGCAGAGGCAAACGATTCCGGTAGCGGATCAGCACCCCACATATCGCGGCCCGATCGGGGGTGCCGGATCCTGCCAAACACTTGCAGCTTCGGGGGCCCGTTGTCGCCAAACCTTCCCGCCATCCACTTTTAACATGGTACGGGGAGCGGTCTTGGCTGAGGTAGAAACAAATGTGTTTAGGTGTCGCTTTGGATGTGTCACTCTTTCCGTGAAATGTTGATTGCACAATATAATATGGAACTTGTGAGCCAGTCTGTATTCTTAGAAATGTTGAATAATTTGAAAATGACATGCACAAATTACTGAAGCTTTGGAGGCGCACATCGTATTCTGCATGTTTTGTCTTTTATGGGACTTTTTTCCCCAGTGCGTTTTGGCAGGTTTCGCCTTCTAGACGTTAATAGGGGAAATTGAAGCATGGCCCAGGTCAGCCTTTGGCCACCCCAGGTCCCAGATGTTCCCAGCGGAGCGCTCTCTTTAAAACTAACCCCCCTCCCGATGCTGTACGCATGCTGATGCACCCACCGGGGCAGTGTTCCAGCCTGAGCTACTCTGAAAGAGCACTTTTCCTGCCCGAGCTTCCAGTGTAGGGGCTTCTCCGGTCCGAAGTCCTGCCAGTGTTGCGCTCTCCTAGCCTGCGATGGTCCGGTGGGGCTCCCTCTTTCAATGCCCCACAGCGGAATACTCCAGTCCGTGTAAACCTGCGACAACCTCGGTAGAGCGCTCTTCCAGTCCGAGTTCCCTCTGTGTGGGGAGCCTTTCAGTTCACCTACCCCAAGAAGAGCCTGCTTCTAGTCCGGATACCCCGACCCCAGATGCAGTCCTCTTCCCAGGAGCGCTCTATGCCCCCGTTGAGAAGCCCTCTTCCCAGGAGCGCTCTATGGCACAGGCGCTCTATGCCCCCGTTGAGCAGACTTCTTTTACAGAGGCTCCATGCCCCTGTTGAGCAGCTCTTCCCCGTGTGTGTCGCTCCTCAAGGGTCCGCTACCTCCAATTTCTGCCTCGAGCTGCAGGTGCATCTGCTGTTTCAAAGTAAGGGGCTGCTTCCCTCCACGCCCCCGCTGCCTCCGGTTGGCTCCGGCTGGAGCACCTGTAGTGCTGCCCCCGTCTCTGCCGTCGGCTGCTCTCTCAAGCTCGGCCAGCGCCGCGTCTGGGCTCCAGCTCGGGGTGCTCTGCCTTCCCTGTGCTCAAGCGGAGGGCGGTGGGGGTGGAGGCTGTGTTCTACAAATATAGAACATTTCTAATTAAAGTTTTTTTTTTTTTGCAGAGTTTTATATAGCGCGAACTAGACCCGAACCGAATCAGGTATCAGAGCGCTTTACATAGCACCAGTTACGCCACATGAGGACGGACACACATTAATTTTAGGTGTGAGAGCTGCGGCTCTCTGGAATTCGCTTCCTTTGGAAATCCGCCTTTTAGAGGATCTTCTAGCATTTCGCAGGGCCGTGAAAACCCACTTGTTTTAATTTTCTTATGTTGACTTCTCACCTATTTTTTCCGCGTTGTGTTATGTTCACCTTTTCCATGCGCCAGGACGCTCCTTCGCTGGAGCAGCTGTGCGCAAAATAAATGCAGCTAACATAACATAACATAACATAACATAACATAACATAAGGGGGCACATGCATCATTAGTATTTGCATTCGCAAATGGTGCAAATCGCAAAATTCGGCCGTTTGCGAATGCAAATCCAATTTTTGAGATGCATCAATTTTTTTTTTCTCACAATTTAAGAAATCGCAATTTTTTTGCGCTTTCTTAAGTTGCGATTGCATTTAAGAAATCGCAATTTTGCAATTTCTTAAATGCAATGCATCATTTAAAAAAAATTGCGAATTCGCAAATTAGAAGTGTTAAATTAGCATGAAGTCAACCTTCATGGTAATTTAAGAAAAGTTTCAAAAATGCACAAAAGTGCATCTTTGACACTTTCATTTTTCACTCACACATGCCCTTGGGCATGTATGTGTGAAAAATGGACTGTATGTTACATTTCAAGGGTGCGGGGGGGGGGGGGGGTCCTTTGCCTGCACCCTAGAAATTGCATTCTCATTTTGCGATTCCTTAATTGCGATTCGCAAAATGAGAGTGCCTTTCCATTGATTCTAGGCCCATAGGAATCAATGTTAAGGGATTCCTTATTAGCGATTCGCAAAATTGGGAATCGCAAATAAGGAAAAATTAGAAATCGCAAAAATATATGTGAATTTTTGATGCATAGGTATTTGCGATTTCTAAATTGCGATTCCTTAATTTTCGCAATTTAGGAATTGCAAATACCAACAATGATGCATGTGGCCCTAAGTGATTTGCCCAGAATCACAGGAGGATTTGGCATTGTTACCGAGACTCGAACCCAGATCCCCAGGTCCGAGGTCGAGCGCCCTAGCCGTTAGGCCAACTCCTCTCCCCATTACATTTCATTAGTACTGTCAGGGACAATGCAATGCTCTGCTGAGCCATTGTCATTTGTATACAATAATGCAGACATCAAAGGAGCCAGTGGAAGTAAAAAAGGCAACCAACCTGTTTTATTGGGAGATAACTGTCCATTCTCAGTTAAGTCACTTTTGTCATTGTATGTTGGGAGATAGTATTCTGTGTTCTCTGCTGTCTAAAGACAGGAGACATTACATACGAAGTCGTGAACGTGTCCTGTTCTGGTAACAGATGTGTGTGTACATGTCTGTCTGTCTATCTACATCATTAGGTGTTCACAATGCATCATTTTCTGTTGTTCCTATGAAGTGGCACAAAAAGACATCTTTTGAAAATAAACCCGACTGTGTGTAATGGCTGGTCATGGAGGGAAACAGAAGGAGCTTTGAAAGTCCATAGGCTGTACTGCTTCCCAAATGACTGCTGACTCAGCCCAACAACAATTGATTATTCGAGGAAAGACAAGTCTGTGTCATCGTGAACGCGTCGTGCCTGATGGTTGCAGTTGGGTAGTGATCCCTGGTTCTTTGTTTTATTAAGAGCTACGTCACACCTTTCGATTACTTCAGAGGCACTAGTAGTTGTTTCTCGATCTGCAGACATTTCTAACATACATGCAATATGTTTGCTGTTTGTCCGGAACTGCCCCCCAGGTTGGTGACTGCTCTTATCATTTTTTATTTTGTGCGGTTATATATCGTGCGTGCTAAAAGGTGTGCATGCGCAATTTGGAGGAGCCTGTTCGGTGGGTTGGCAAGGTTGGGAGCCGGAGGATGTGTGTGTGTGTTGTGCCTCCGTTTTTCTTGCCTCTGCCGCTCTGTTTGTGCTGTTTTTCTTGCCTCTGCCACCCTGTTTGTGCCGTTTTTCTTGCCTCTGCCACCCTGTTTGTGCTTGTTTTCTTGCCTTCTTCTCCCTGATTGCACTCGTTTTTCTTGCCTTCTGCCCCCTGATTGCACATTGTTTTTCTTGCCTTCTGCCCCCTGATTGCACTCGTTTTTCTTGCCTTCTGCCCCCTGATTGCACTTGTTCTTCTTGCCTTCTGCCCTCTGATTGCACTCGTTTTTCTTGCCTCTGCTCCCTTGATTGTGCCATTTTTCTTGCCTCTGCTCCCCTGATTGTGCCATTTTTCTTGCCTCTGCTCCCCCGATTGTGAAAATTTTCTTGCCTCTGCCCCCCTGATTGTGCTTGTTTTCTTGCCTTCTTCCCCCTGATTGCACTCGTTTTTCTTGCCTCTGCTCCCCTGATTGTGCCATTTTTCTTGCCTCTGCTCCCCTAATTGTGCCATTTTTCTTGCCTGTGCTCCCCTAATTGTGCCATTTTTCTTGCCTCTTCCCCCTGATTGTGCTCGTTTTTCTTGCCCTCTGCCCCAATTGCACTAGTTTTTCTTGTTTTCACTGTTACTCAGGAGTGCATCTTCTGTGGCCCTCCACGGCCCGAGAGAGCAGAGGGTAGGGGGGCAAGCCAGTGCCTTGGGCATCCATAGCTACCCTGTGGGTGCTGACAGAGATGGGTGGTTGTCCTGCATAGAGGGATTGTTTGAGAAACGTTGTGTTTACGTGAATTTAAAAGACTTGCCGGGAATAGGTCTATTGATTTGGGGGCATCATGAGCATTGAGCAGGCCAGGGTTTAATACCTATTATTAAGCCCTACATTATTAGTCATATCACACAGAATGTTTTAGTAGATGTCTGACAGCCCACGCGGGCCCACCGGACTTTTGTCATCCTGTTTCCTCTGCTCCGCAACCCATGGTGGAGTTGGTAAACGACCTCCTGTAGCTGCAGGCCATGGGTGCGTGGAGGGACCTGACGACCAGCGACCAGCTGCGGGCCGCCACCATGCTGCTCGACACCGTGGAGGAAGGGGCCTTCGTGCTGGCGGAAATAGTCCCGGAGAACACCGACAACCACCGTGAGTACCACTTCCGTCCCCTTTTAAAGTCACACAGCACGACGGAGGGCACAAGCACACTCCTGCCTGGCAAAACTTAAACTGCACATTTTCTGACGAACTGAAAACCAGCAGCTTTGTAGTTTTTGTGAAAAATCTATATTGTGTAGGTAGCAATAGCGTTTATTGGTCCCACAAATGAAGCAAAACTTTTTTTGGGGGGTCAAAAGAACGTTATCAAACCTCTTCCAAGTAGAATTCGTCCCTAAAGCACTACAGCTGAATGAGTTGATTAAGTGAAACCCTCAACACATTCTTTGACTCACTTATGCAGTGATCAGCTAGCACATACACACTGCATTTATGTTGTCTGTGTGTGTGTGCATGTCTCTGTCTGTGTGTGGATCTGTGTGTGTGGCTGTGTGTGTGTGTGCGTAGCTCTGTGTGTGGCTCTGTGTGTGTGTGCAGCTCTGTGTGTGCGGCTCTGTGTGTGTGCGGCTCTGTGTGTGTGTGTGGCTCTGTGTGTGCGTGTGTGGCTCTGTGTGTGTGTGCGTGGCTCTGTGTGTGTGTGCGTGGCTCTGTGTGTGTGTGCGTGGCTCTGAGTGTGTGTGCGTGGCTCTGTGTGTGTGGCTCTGTGTGGATAGCTTTTTTTGTAGGTGGCTCTGTCTGTGTGAGGGTGGCTCTGTGTAGGTGGCTCTATGTGAATGACTGTGTGGGTGGCTCTGTGTCGGTGGCTTTGTATGTGTGTGTGGGTGGCTTTATGTGTGTGGCTCTGTGTGGGTGTAAATGCAATAGGTCATGCATATGCGAGCGATTAAGCTATTGGCATTGTAAATGACAATGCCATTTATTTAACGATTAAGCTATTGGCAATGTAAATGACAATGCCATTTATGTATGATTTAAAAAAAAAAAAGGGTCATGAGCAATGCCAATAGCTCTACCTTTAATAATGCCGAGGCCATTGCATTGTAAATGCTTGTTGGTACTATGTTGTGCAGTGGCAGTGATGGCCTGAAAGGTATGGAAGCAGAGGGGGGTGGTCAGAGTGTGTTATTTGTATTGAAGATAGTGGGCCAGAGTAGGCATGGTTAGACTCCCTGTTTTGCAGGTCCCTTTGTGGGCGGGGCTTTTTTTGGCCACAGGGGCGCTGTTTCTGCGGGGCTGATGGGAAATCGGGTGCACACTTGGTCGCGTTGGGAGTGCGTTCTCTCAGTGGGGAGGTCGAACCGGCCTGCCGACATTATTCCCTCCGGTAAAGTAGGGATCCTTATAACGAGCTAAGTAGACCCCCTTCCCTCAAGACTGATTAGCTGTACACCTGCCCCCTGTAGTGAGCTACCCGTAGTTCCCCAACGACCCGGCCAGTACCTTGTTCTTTTCCTTGTCCCCTGTCCTTTCCCTTCCATGTCCTTCGTTTTCCTTTCTTGTTCGTTCTTATCCTTCTTCCTTCTCTTTTATAGTGCAGGTTGCATTATTAGTTTCCACATCCATCTTTAAGTTGTGATTACTATTGGGAATAATTTACATTTCTCCAAATAGCTAGGCAGTCCGGCACTTTTGCTAATAAGCGCTTTCCAATCTGTAGTCCCCCTCCCCCAGCCCATCTCTAATCACTCTTCTGTGTGATGGGCTCTCACGTGAGCGCCTGGCTGGGAGTGGTTTATTTCGTTTGTATGGCCACTCGGGTCGGAAGCTGATGGTGCAGAGAGGATGGAGTGGGGGGAGGAGGGTGGGGGGACCGGGATGAGCCCACTCCTGCCCCACAGCACAGCAGAGCCTGGGGCAGCTGGTAAACAGCTCGTCTCTCTGCTCTCCAGCAGCAGGGAGCGCCCTGCACCCGCATTACCCATCGACTAACGACTGACCCTCCATACGCAGGACTGGGTCGAAATGCTGTTGGGTACCGGAAGCAGATCTGAGATTATCCGACGCAGTCCTGTAGAGGTGCTCGGTGCTCATTTCTGCAGCAGTCCTCGTACACGGCTGCAGCAGAGGGATGCCACGACAGGACGAGGCATCACTCGGGCAAAACGGTGTGCTTGACTACCGTCTGTCTAGTGTGAAACACGCACGGCTGTATGCATAACCAAACACCTCAGAGAAATGCCTTAACATTTTACCTGAGGTACACGAGACAACCCAGCTGATTGCCCACTGAGCTACCATGAAGAGTTATCATCTGATGCAGGCATTTTTGGGGTTTGCTCCATACCTCAAAGCCGTGGCCCAGGAAATATACCCCCACCCCTGCAGCAAGAAGCGATTCTGGCCCGGCCTCACATTTGCTCACGCATGAACGTGAAGCCCCAAGTGTGACTTGGCTAACTGTAGACATTAAAGTAAGAAACAAAAAACACACACTAGGGGTCTACAGCTGGACCTAATATGCTCCAGACAACCAACTTACAAACAACCGATACCTAAGTCGGTGAGTGTTTGCCGAGACTGTGTAATTGGGATTTTAACAGAGTATTTTAAAACCATGACCTGTGCAGTGGGATTCACTTCAAATAAAGATCAGACCCATACAGAGGAGTAGGATGTCCATGAACGTCAGATGTAGATCATATATTCTCATTTGGTCATCCAGATAGGAATGGTATATCCCATGATCATTGGGAAAAATCCATAACCTAGATTTGACTGGGTCTTATCTCCAGATGTAGCGAAGACCAATTGAGCAGAAGGATCGTGATGGAATCTAGTGCAGTGCAAAATAAATGTAGTGTAGTGAGGCTAAAAAAGGATAGTTGATCAATACCAAAGCTTTACTAACATGATCACTCCCTCAGGAAAAGAACAGTGCAAAGATGCAGTTTAAACAATATAACTGCATTACGGCCAACATGTTTCAACCAAAGGGGAACCAAATCCCGCGTTTTTCTTCAGGGCCACAGTCCTTCACATTTGCTACTGCATTACAAAACACGGTGAAAAAAGTGACTAAATCATATAAAGGATACACCTATGTCGTGATCAATGTCTTTCGAACCTCTGTATCAACCAGTGTCGATTTCATCTGTTCGTAAAAACAAAACAGAAAAAAAATTATTGCGTGAATCCTAAAAGTTGAAATGTTACCAAGTCACTACTCTACATTGGAAAGGCTTAGATAACCATTTTGTACTAACCTGTGTTGTACAGGAAGCATACCTCACCTCTCCTGGATCCTAGCTCAGGATAATGTGAGGCCACGCTCTAGAGAAGGCGAGAAAAAGGGCAGAGAATGGGGAAGTAACTTAGGATCGCAGTTAACCTGGTATACCTCCTCCCTGCTTCAAACCCCTTCTACATTCAACACCTTATCGAGCTCTCTACAAGTCTCTGAATAAGGAACAATCAGGCCCCCGACCCCCTCGAGTCAGATGGAACCTTCGCTCTGTCTTCACTGCTGTATAAAACACGATGAGAGTTATCATTATCTCAACTGATTATTTTACTAATCTTGATGTCAAGAAACAGTAGGATATCTGGATGAGCATACCCACTGTATTGATAGACAAAAGACTAATGATAGATCCATCTTATATGTATTTCTAATTATAGATAATGCGAGCACAAGAAGAATGCTCACTGCTGTGTCATTCCACAAAGTTAATTACACAAGATGGCAATGTAAAATACCCCACACGGTATCTACACTCATAGGATAGCTAGTGGAAAAACGCTCGAGTAGAGGGACACTCTCTGTTTTTTTTAAAAAAGAAAAGAAAAGAAAAGCAGCAAGACTACTCCTGGTCTGAACTAATCACAAAAAGACTCTCCCAACGTGGCAGAGGGTTCGGGGCTTACCTATCCGTCGTTGCCTCAGGGCTTCCAACTGAGCTCAGAGGGAGGCAAGGCGGGCAGGAAACAGCACCGCTAGAGAATGTTCAGGAATGGGCGGAGCTTGCCTGTAGGGCAAACATTGCAAGTAAAGACCCACTCCCAATGTCGGTAGTGACAAAACAATGTGTGTTAATCGATTATGCAACTTAAGATCAAGCTCACCTCGGGAGCGCTAGGACGTATCCTGTACTTCCTGAGTCGAAATTCAATCGAGATTGACAAACTGCGTCATCTCGCGAGACTACGCCGGGAAGGTCAAAGAACTACAAAAACGCTTAAGGAAGCAGGGAATTGTAGTTCCTCCAACCTGCCGGCAGATAGTGTTTTGCCTAAACCACGCCAGTGTGATCGATATAATGAGAAAGGTGGTCTAGCCATATTCTACATGTTGTTAAAGGCCAAGCACTAAGGGCTGACTTATACAATGTCATAATGTTAAATGTCTTATTTTAAAGATGAACAGCGGGCACATCTCTAGCACCCTATGGGCATATACACTGGTTACTTAAAGTAACCGAAGCAGTGACCAAACGGTAGCTCAAGGATGAGAAAGCCAGGTGCAGCGCTCACTATTGCAACCCTCCATACAGCTGTACCTATGGAAGTGTATAAGCCGTCCCGGCTAATTAGAGATGGTGGAGTGGAAAAGAGTGCATCCAGTGCCAGAGAGTTGGATGTATACCGTCTTGCAAAGCTCATGATGCACATGTAAGGCATCATGAGCTTAGCAAGACGGTATACATCTTTAAAATAAGACATTTAACATTATGACATTGTATAAGTCAGCCCTTAGTGCTTGGCCTTTAACAACATGTAGAATATGGCTAGACCACCTTTCTCATTATATCGATCACACTGGCGTGGTTTAGGCAAAACACTATCTGCCGGCAGGTTGGAGGAACTACAATTCCCTGCTTCCTTAAGCGTTTTTGTAGTTCTTTGACCTTCCCGGCGTAGTCTCGCGAGATGACGCAGTTTGTCAATCTGGATTGAATTTCGACTCAGGAAGTACAGGATACGTCCTAGCGCTCCCGAGGTGAGCTTGATCTTAAGTTGCATAATCGATTAACACACATTGTTTTGTCACTACGGACATTGGGAGTGGGTCTTTACTTGCAATGTTTGCCCTACAGGCAAGCCCCGCCCATACCTGAACATTCTTTAGCGGTGCTGTTTCCTGCCTGCGTTGCCTCCCTCTGAGCTCAGTTGGAAGCCCTGAGGCAACGACGGATAGGTAAGCCCCGAACCCTCTGCCACGTTGGGAGAGTCTTTTTGTGATTAGTTCAGACCAGGAGTAGTCTTGCTGCTTTTCTTTTAAAAAAAAAACAGAGAGTGTCCCTCTACTCGAGCGTTTTTCCACTAGCTATCCTATGAGTGTAGATACCGTGTGGGGTATTTTACATTGCCATCTTGTGTAATTAACTTTGTGGAATGACACAGCAGTGAGCATTCTTCTTGTGCTCGCATTATCTATAATTAGAAATACATATAAGATGGATCTATCATTAGTCTTTTGTCTATCAATACAGTGGGTATGCTCATCCAGATATCCTACTGTTTCTTGACATCAAGATTAGTAAAATAATCAGTTGAGATAATGATAATTCTCATCGTGTTTTATACAGCAGTGAAGACAGAGCGAGGGTTCCATCTGACTCGAGGGGGTCGGGGGCCTGATTGTTCCTTATTCAGAGACTTGTAGAGAGCTCGATAAGGTGTTGAATGTAGAAGGGGTTTGAAGTAGGAAGGAGGTATACCAGGTTAACTGCGATCCTAAGTTACTTCCCCATTCTCTGCCCTTTTTCTCGCCTTCTCTAGAGCGTGGCCTCACATTATCCTGAGCTAGGATCCAGGACAGGTGAGCTATGCTTCCTGTACAACACAGGTTAGTACAAAATGGTTATCTAAGCCTTTCCAATGTAGAGTAGTGACTTGGTAACATTTCAACTTTTAGGATTCACGCAATACATTTTTTTTCTGTTTTGTTTTTACGAACAGATGAAATCGACACTGGTGGATACAGAGGTTCGAAAGACATTGATCACGACATAGGTGTATCCTTTATATGATTTAGTCACTTTTTTCACCGTGTTTTGTAATGCAGTAGCAAATGTGAAGTACTGTGGCCCTGAAGAAAACCGCGGGATTTGGTTCCCCTTTGGTTGAAACATGTTGGCCGTAATGCAGTTATATTGTTTAAACTGCATCTTTGCACTGTTCTTTTACTGAGGGAGTGATCACGTTATTAAAGCTTTGGTATTGATCAACTATCCTTTTTTAACCTCACTACACTACATTTATTTTGCACTGCACTAGATTCCATCACGATCCTTCTGCTCAATTGGTCTTCGCTACATCTGGAGATAAGACCCAGTCAAATCTAGGTTATGGATTTTTCCCAATGATCATGGGATATACCATTCCTATCTGGATGACCAAATGAGAATATATGATCTACATCTGACGTTGATGGACATCCTACTCCTCTGTATGGGTCTGATCTTTATTTGAAGTGAATCCCACTGCACAGGTCATGGTTTTAAAATACTCTGTGAAAATCCCAATTACACAGTCTCGGCAAACACTCACCGACTTAGGTAGTGGCTTGTTTGTAAGTTGGTTGTCTGGAGCATATTAGGTCCAGCTGTAGACCCCCAGTGTGTGTTTTTTGTTTCTTACATTCTTGGTAGGGGGACTCCACCCTGGGTAGGTCTTTAAATATTCTCCCTCTGACCCTTCTGTCTCCGTTGTGTTTATTAACTGTAGACATTACCCAATAGTGTCAGCCTCCCAGAGCCAAAACAATGTCCCGGTAAATGTTTTTGGTATGTATAATCCATTGTAACGAGTATACATACCGCCAACATGAAAGACTACTCGATTACCTCCATAGCCAAACTTTTCCGACAGCCCGACTGAGCGATGGTAATATTGTCAACCTATTGGCATTGACATATTCAATATCAGGAGGAATGCAAGATGGATTAGGCATCCAACCTTTGACTTTCCAGTAACACATCTTAAAATCAAGTGCATTATCCTACTAAGCTCAGCTTTCTGACACCTGCTTATCTGTGCAGCCTCAAACACGCATTTGTTTCAGCTTCCCAATGAGCAGACTGGAAACATGTCTTTGTTTGATAGTCAAGGAGGAGCATGTTTTTGAAAAAGGAATTAAAACATTTCATGAACTCACTGTAATTTCGCAGACGGAACTGTAAGAGAGCTAGTAAAAAAGGTTCCATAACTAAAATATATAACTTTGTGAAAACTGATTCTTAAGTGATTTATATTGAATCTATGGAAGGTGCTATTTAGTTGTCAACCCACTCGTTCTCAGTTTTAAATTTAAAGTCAGTAGCTTATAAACACCGTCAAATCCACTAGAATTTATTTTATCATATTGTGTTTGACCAATATGTTTACAATGTACAATTTATTACTATTTTCTTGTATTGGCTTTAAGGATAGCTCTGCCCCACTGTTAGAAGTGTTAGCCCCACCTCCATTGATTGACCTGGTAGCCCCCCCCCCCTCCAAACTTCAGATCTGGACGTACTCCTGCAATGGAGATGGCACTTTGTTTTGCTTCCCACCACTTTCCATCTAGAAGCCGCGACTTGGGTGTAACTTGGGCATTTTAGTATAACCACCCATAGTTATTGTCACAAAGTCTGATCCATTAAGAAAGGCAGACTGGTGTGGAATATTTAAGAATTTGTCTAGGAATAAGATTTTGTTCTGGAACCGGCATGCTTCCAGTGCAAATCCTATGGTAGACAGAACATTCACACCTCTGCACGATGTAGCAAAGATTGTGTGCGGCGCTAGGCAGCCTGTTTGTGCACCATCGCAGGGGTTGTTAGCAGCAACAGTCTGCACTACTTTCTGCCCAATGGGCAACACAGTGCAACAACTTTATCTGCTTGCAGCATTGCGTTAAAACAACAATAAATCTGCCTCTGAGTGTGTATGCCTGGCCTGCCCAACCTTAACCCTCACACTCTCTTGGAGCTGGTAGCAATACAACTGAAAACGAATCTTTGTGTGAGTTCTCTCTCAATCCGCAACTCCCCCACTCAGCCTCTCTTTCTCTCTCTCAAAACATATCTATTTCTAGTACTCCTACTTCATTTAACACACCCCCTCTACCACAACCATCTCTCAGTCTCTTTCTGTATAGATCACTGTACCTCACCATCTATTTCTCTAACGACTGTCTATCCCTGTATACACCTCTTCTCTCCTTCTCTTTTTCATAAATGTCTGTCAATGTCCTATTTTCACTGTACACTGCATTTCTCTTTCTACCTTTCACCCCTCTGTCTGCCTTTCTTTTTCACTACTCATTTTAGTTGGCTCATTTTTCTATGCATCTTCTCATTTTGCTCTCTATGGACCTTGCATCTCTGTCCCTGCAAGTCTCACTTTCTATCGATACCCCTGACTGCATTTATCACAGTCTAACTCACTTCTTTTTTTACATTACCTCTCTTTCTGCCTCACGTCATGGAGCACTGTACTCATGTGCCTCGCTCTACTTTCCTTCTCTTTATCTCTATCTATATCTCTTTATCGCACCCTAAACCTTACCTATTTCTTTAACGCTCTTTTTCCATCTACATCTTTCTCTTTCTTCCTCTTTATCTTTCCTTCAGTCTTTCTCTTTGTCCTCTATTTACTTCACTTCTCTACCTCACACATCTTTCTAAATCATCTGTCTCTATCACCTCTGCCTCCACTTCAAGTCTCTATATTGTTTTTTTTTGTCTCTGTCCATCTCCTGTATCCAGCACTCTACCATTTCTCTTCTCATCAACAGGGTCACAGGCAACTCTTGATCCAGAGAATAGGAGAACAGACAAGAGAGGGGAAACAACAACAATGCAACAGCGAAAATCCTCATAGCAGTGCTTTGATTTTCACTGTTGCAGCAATAATGCCAATATTAATGGGGAAATATTTGTGGTCACCAATTCTGCAATATTAAGCGCTATGCGCATATTTTGTATTAATATTATTCCCTAGTCCACTAAACATCTAACAAAACATAGTGGGAGTAACATGCTGTTTAGACATTGAATTTTAGATAGTTGTAAATACAATACAAGTAAATACAATCTAGATCCAACTTAAAAAAGTAATTGCTTTATAAATGCTTGTCAAAGGTTTTCTTGGGTATTATTTGGCTAGCTCACAGCAGGCAGCTTGAGCTTTCAGCTGTTTTACATGCAATTTTTTTCATAAGTTTTAACATATAATTCAAAATGTTTGGCATCATGAGGGTTTGAATGAGCCAAAAAGGGACAACAAATTCAAAGGTGTTCCAAACAAGGGGCCAAATAATAGTTCTTGCCCGAGTCTCCGCAAATCCATAATATGTCACTGATGTAGTGTGGTGATTATAAAATTACACCATCAGTATTATTTCTGTACTCAATGAGGGGCAATCAAGTATTATTTGATAACCACAAACTTCCTGTACTGAATGTTAGAGGAGAGCTTGTTTCTCGGAGTCAACAACATCCAATCGTAGTTCTCAGTTAGGTATACAGTATACATAAGATAAAAAAGATTTATTTTTGATAATAAAGTTTAGGTTGGTAATACAGATATTTGGTGCAGTGGATTGACGTGCATGATTTTACAATGGTTTAAGTTCCTCAACAATCATGTTAGTTTTTCCTTTCCTCACACATCCACATTTGTAGCTCACCTCTTGGAGATAGATGTCCACTGTTCAGAATCCCATTACGTACCAGTTACTTTAAATTGGGGAGCAATTTCAATATGCTTTACAGGCAAGATTACAAGAGTTGCACTTGTGATCTTTGTTCGTAGGGGTGTTGCTTACAATAGTACATCAGCTCCGGTGACAAAGTTCCCCCAGTTATGGATGCATTTTACTAACTATCTGGTGAAGGGAAGTAAAGGAGCTCATTTTCCTTGCTTGATTTTGGTACCATGACACCAATCCTGAACCACGGGATGCCTGGAATTGCTCACATCATTGGCGACATCTTAGTTGCAACTCTTTTACACCCATTTGGTGCATTACTAGTGTTTGTCACATTACCCACTGAGTTCCCCTATACTACTTTGCTGTTTTCACTAATCACAGGTTAAGTAAAAGATATAGAAAGAAGTTGGTGGGAGTGGTTTTCATCTTTCACAAAGGAAGGTAATTTGAAATGATTTCTGTGTTCATCTACACTCTGGCAGCCCACCATCCAGGATGGCAGAGTTAATAGATTTAGCCTTCCTTTTGGAGTAATGGCTGTCCTATTACGAGATCTCATCTATTTGGCCGGAATCTCTGTGCTGTGGAGGGAGCCGCAGCTGCACATGCTCCCTTCATAGCATTGGAGTGGCCACTCTTTTTTTGTATTGAGAACAACTCACAAAGAGGGAGTTTATGTTTTTAATTAAAAATATAAATGGTTCCAACATGTAGGGATTTCCCTCCCAATGTGTGGAGGACAACCTACAATTTTCCAACCCATTTCTGCCAAACTGAGTGACTTTTACCCCGCCCCAAATACAACGGGATCACTGTGACTATGACGTGTTCTCCCTTTGGCAGAAAGGCCAACAGGTCAGAGGCTTGCAGCACAGAGATCCCATCATAGAGGTGTGACCTCTCAAATAGGGTAGATGGTTGTCTGGCAGGATCTACATGTCCTTATTGAAAAAAACACAGATATGACTACACAGAATAAATAGTCTTTAGTTTTCCTGGCTGATCCTATGAAAATTAATCAGATATCTATAGTGTCTTAAAATAGACAGACCTTTCATTGCAGAAGAGCCACTGTTTCTCTTATCAAGGCGTTGAGCAACTTCTCGAATGAAAACTAACCTTTGCAGTTCCATAATTGTTTCTTTCAAATGTAATATCAGTTTTCATGGCATTTAGTCTACGTCTAACCCGGTGTATCCTAAAAACACCCAGCTTGAAGTTCAGATTCCTTGCAAGACTTATTGCATAATGGTATGTGTAGATTTATTACAGGAGAAGTTAATACCATACATTGTGAATGTTCGTTCCCGCACATACAGTAACAAGGTATTTAGGATTGTCAGTACTTTCCAGTCTTTCTCTCTGCTTTAAGGCCCCGGATGTTTCCTGCTTCTTACTCATTTACTTGCTTTTGTCACCATCTTAAGGACATTACTGTAGAAAATCTATATGATGTGTTAACTAAATGTAACTGTCTCCTTTCACCAATACATCACCCTAGCTGTTAGTCATCCATCATCAACAGCTTTCCTGTGTGATTTTATCTCTCCATAGAAACCTTCCCTAAGTTTTGAAAGCACGTCTAGTTTGTGTATGAAATTTATACCTCTAGCTGTTGTTGTATACGTCGGTCATTCTCCCTCTGCTGATTCAGTCGATCTTCCTCCATCTTCTGCTCTAGTTGCCTGATGTGTTCTTCATGAGCTCTCTGCCTTATGTATTCTTCATGAGCTCTCTGCTGGGCCAATATCTCTTGCCTTTTTCTCTCTTCCTCTATGGCGTAGGCTCTCGCCCGCTCCTCTGATCGGGAAAATAAGTAAAGCGTAAGAGATGGTGACATAAGTGACCTATTAGAATGATCTGTGCACTGTGAAGAAACCATGAATGAGGATGGTGATATGACAATTGAACAGTGATATATTAATGCTCACAGTTGGATAGCAAGAGAACTGCTCTTTAAGGGAGGAATAACAGAGGAATCGGGTATGCCTCTGAATATAAGACAGCAGCAGCACATTCAAAGAATGCACTGCAGAGAACTAAACTGAGCAAGTTCGGAAAAAGAGCTGATTGAAGGACGGACAAGATCTTCCACTCTCCCACACGCTCATCTCAGATGGCCATTGCGCATACAATTCACCCTTTGTATCTAATTACTCTGCTGTCCCAAGTGGTACTTGCAGTCAAAGAACTGTTCGCTACAAAAGCTCTTTACGCCCTATCTCAAGCATCTAGGGAGTATGTTTCTGTCCATTGATAGTATTTATTGTACAGATAGCAATATACTAAATGTTTCATCAGTCATATATGAAATTCTCAACTTTTTCAACCATGTGCAGTCTCTTATATTTGGAATTAACTCTGCTTCATCATAACCAACACACAACAGTAAGTACATACCAGCAATCTGCTGCTGTTTTGCAGTCAGGCTTTGATCCATCTGAAAGATACCTCTTGCAACAGATTCCTTCAACTGTATGAACTCCTGGAGGGCTTCGTTTTCCTGTAAGATCAATGATAGTTGATAAGGTAGCAAAATAATTGAAAAGGTAGCAAAACATCTAGAATGTGTACAGAACAAATCAGGCAGCGGACACTTAACTGGATTGCATCTCACTGTCAGAGATTAGTAGACAAATGATTCTTCCATCACTTTTAGGTAAGAATGGTTTTCATCACAACCAGGCCCTAAACTAAAGGCACAATTTGGACAGGCCGTAACACCGGCAGTAGGTTTTAAATATTGTAGGAAGATGGCTCTGTATATACTATATCAAACTGAGGTATAGTGTGCACAGAGTCCTGTGGAACCCCAACGGTAGGCAGAGGTAAAAGTAGATAGCACCTTACTCTCTATTTGTAGTAGTGTGGCTGAGCAGTAAGGCTTTATCAGAGGGTAGTGTTCACACTAAATAAACAAATTATATCACACACTCAAAGACTGAACTTCGGACCAATTGGTTTGGTATAAAAATATTCTTTTACTTATTTTAATTCCTATAACCAAGCAATCCTGGCACAGGTAAGTGATTAATACTTTGCAATAATAATACAGTTTTGAATAGCAGTCGTGTATATATACTTTGGTTTAGTTACAGTTTAAATTACTGGTAATGCAATACTGTGCAATACTGTAAATATTCTTTGTATTGACTTTTCAATATTAGGTCATGTGAATTACTTTTCAGATTTCTTTTCTAACAGAGTGTGGTATACCTGGATATTACACTGGGACATTTCCTGTAAACAGGTAAGTTAAAGCGTTTTGGTTATTCGGGTACCGTTTTAAAGCTTTTCATAGATTTTCCAACTCCACACTTAGAAACTTTTCACAGAAAAAAACAGCCAATGTTATCCTGTGGAGGAAAATAGGGTTATCAGTTCAAAAGTAAGTAGTCGGTTGTGGGCGTTGGTATTCTGGGAGAAGACTCAGGGGTACCCCAGTGTCAAGGAGGCACTCTTGCTACACCCTCTTTTTTTTATTCTTTTATTGAGTTTTATAGCAGCAGATAGTTAATACACAAAAAAAGGAAAAAAAACAAAGAAGAAAAAAAATATATATACAATGTATAACAGACTAAATAAGTATCCACCTAGCAACATTAAAATCAATAAAATATAAGCTTTCAAAAACATTTGACATTAAATCCAATTACAAATAGGGGTCCAAATCTTTAGCCCAAAGGCTTTCTTTCTCTTTCCCTTTAAATGGTATATAGCCTTCTCAAGTTGATAGACCTTTAGTAATTTAGATTGCCATTGTTGAAATAAAGGAGGATCGGCATCTAGCCAATGAGTGGTTATACAATTCCTATAGATGGACATAGATATAAACAAAAAACCTTCCTCCGCAAAATTGCATGTCTTATTCGGGTCTGATTGAATTCCAAATATTACCAGTTCAGCAGATAGCACTATCGGTAAATTGATAATATTGTTTAAATACTTTTGAACATCACTGATAAATTGTGTAAGCCGAGGGCAAAGATAGAACATGTGAGTTGCATTCGCCCCTGGTAATCCACATCGGCTGCACTTGTCGCCTCTGTTGGCTTTCCACTTCATGAGTTTTGCGGGAGTATAATATAAAACAAAAATACACATAAAATGTTGAGCTTTTAAGGAACCATTACACAAGACTTGATCAGCTAATAATAAAGAATCAGAAACATCTAAGTTCTTTATACCTAGGTTTTTTCGCCATTTATTATTATACGACTCAAGATTATCTTCCAATCGGTTTATCATTGCCTGGTAGATCAAACCTATTCTATTTCTTTTCCTACAACATTCCAGGACATCGTACTTACTAATTTTGCTAGTATTTGAGAGATTTTTCATGTCTAGAAAACTACGTAATTGAAGATACTTAAAAAAATCGGCTTTAGTAAGTTTGTATTTTTGTTGTAAATATGTAAATGACACTAATTGTTCTTCGTGATAGAGATCCCCAAGCAAATAAATACCAGAATTTCGCCACCTCTGCATACTAGAATCATTAAAAATTGTTGGTAACATCGGATTGTTGAGTAAAGGTGTATAATAATTTAGGTCATGGTCGAAGCTGAATCTTTTCTTAATCTCTTTCCATATTTGATAAACTGTTGACATCATTTTAAATCTTGTTTTTTTATAATAGCTCGGTTCATTGAATCTAACTAAACATTGTCGTATTTGGGTGCCAAGAATCATTTCATAAATTGTCGGATAAGCTGATTCATCTACCGGAAAATCTTGAAAAATTAAAACGCTCATAAGCCTAAGCGATACCGCCCAATAGTATAGGCGGAAATTCGGCATCCCCCAGCCTCCTCTATCCCTAGGAAGAGTACACCATTTAAGAGACCTCTTGGCTCTTTTATAGCCCCATAAAAATCTTGAAACTATTCTATCTAATTTTGAAAAAAAGCTAGAAGAAATCAATAAAGGTATGGTCCGGAAAAAAAAAAAAATTTGGAAAGATAAGCATCTTAATATCGTTTGTGCGACCATAGAAAGACAAGTGTAAATTGTTTATCCTTTCAAGAGACCTATTAGTTGAGATAAGTAGAGGATCGAGATTGAGCCCAGGAATATCTTCTACTTTGGCAGTTAATTTCACTCCCAGATATAGAGCAGTATTTGATAGTGTCATTCCAGAAGGAGTACCAGCAGTAGAATGAATTATTTGCGTTTTTGATATATTTAATTTGTAGCCTGAGTATAAGCCGAATTCGTGAGCTAGCTCTATAATTTTGGGGAGTGCTAATTTGATGTCCGATGTAACGATCGCGACATCATCCGCATATGCCATGATTTTATAGCTCACTTGATGAATCCTAACTGGTGGAATGCTCTCTTCTTTTATAAGTTTTTGTATATATGGTTCTATATACAGTGCGAATAACAAGGAGGAGCAAGGACAGCCTTGTCTCGTCCCCCTTGTTATTGACAGGGCTACAGAAATATCAGAAGCTATCCTGATTATCGCTTTAGGGTCATTATAAAGAGCACGTAAAGCAGTGATAAATTGCGCCGGAAAACCCTTCCAGGCCAGGACGTGCCACAGGAACCCCCAGTCGACCCTGTCAAACGCCTTCTCGGCGTCCAGCAGGGACACTCCGACTGGGGACCCCGTGGCCTCCGCCCAGTCCAACAGGGTGATAATTCTCCGTATATGATCGGTTGTATCTCTTCTTTTGATAAAGCCGTGTTGGAATTTAGCTACTAGGTTAGGCATGATGTCATTGAGCCTGTTAGCTAGAATCTTAGAAAAGATCTTACTGTCTGATGTTATTAATGAGATAGGTCTATAAGACCCAAGATCCGTAACTTCCTTCCCTTTTTTTTAAAATACAACTATAGTTGCTAGGGACCACGAAGTCGGAGAATGACCATGAAAGGCTTCTTGAAAAATTTTAAGCAATTCCGGCTTAAGAATATTGCGAAATGTTCGATAAAATTCCAATGGGATGTTGTCAGGTCCCATTACTTTGCCAGAAGCTAAACCAAGGATAGCAGTTTCTATCTCTTCCCAAACAATTGGAGCAGCTAGTAATATCTTTTCGCCTTCCATAAGGAAAGAGGAGTTGTCCAAGTGTGTGAGGTAGTTGAAAAATCGTGCATTATACTAGTTCCGTCATTTGATTTATTGTATAGTGATTGATAAAAATCACGAAACGCATTCAGTATAGCAGGCCTAGACTCTTGAATTATTCCTTCACGATCAGTGATTTTAGTTATTTCATTAAAAGCGGCTTTCTGTCTTAGCCTTTGTGCTAATACTCTCCCCGACTGCTCACTTAACTCATAGCATTCCTTCTTGTATAATTTGTATTCAACTGCAACCGGCTCAGCAAGAAATGAATAGACAGCTGTTCGTTCAATAGACAATGCAAGTTGTGCTTCTTGAATACCATGACCAGATTTAATACAATAAGCTAATTTTAATTCTGAATGCATTATTTTGTCCATAGCTGTCTTTAATTCATTCTGTTTTTTTTATAACAATATCTAGAACAACTCATGGTTTCTCCCCGTATAATAGATTTGAAAGTGCCCCAAACGATCTGGGTCGAGGCTGTATCATTGTTATTTAAAAAATTTTTTTTTATTACTTTACCCATGTGGGCCAGATAATCTTTATCAAGCAATAAGTCCCTTTGAAATGACCATTGTCTGTTTTGATTGGCATCCTGGGTTGGTAATACCATTTCAAGTATAATAGGATTGTGATCAGAAACCACTTGTGGTAGAATATCTATGGTTGTTTTTTCAAAAAATGTCGCAGAAATAGAAAAAAAAATCCAGACGGACATATTTTTGGTGTGGAGCGGAGAAGTAGGTAAAACCTGGTTCGGAAGGTCTCAATTTATTCCAAAGATCGCAGAGTCCGTTCCTTAAGACTACTTCCCTAAAAGCTCTAAAAGTTTTAACCTTGCGACCTATTTAACTCCATACATCCCTTATGTTACAGTTAGCATCAATATGAATGTTAAGATCCCCACAAAGAATAAGAGGCTGGCTCCAAGCCGCTAATTCCGTATTGATACCATTAAAGATTTCACAATCATCTAAGTTTGGACCGTATATAGAACATACAGTAAATTTAAACCCTTCCAAAATGATTTCAGCCAGTCCCCATCTTCCCCACTTGTCGGCTAGGGTTCTGATGCATTTCCCAATCTTTTGCTTCATGAGAAAAGCTACTCCTCTATTGACACCCGTCTGCTTAGAGCACATTAAAAGCTCAAGTCCTGGATTCCTCAACATGTTCCGCCTGTCCCATGGAATATGCGTCTCTTGCAAGCACAAGATGTCTATTTGCAAAAATTGAATTAGGTTACGCAATATCCCTAGCTTCTAATAGTCATTCAGACCATTAATGTTTAAAGAACAAATTTAAATTTTTCTACCCATTTTGAAAGTTCACATTTTCTTTAAACCAGTGCCTGGTGTTCATATAATAGGAAGGTATCCAACTCTTTTGAATTGTTATAAGTCCTACAATAACTACTGCTGCTTTACACCCCACTCCTTGCTACACCCTCAGTGGCACTAGGGCAGTCAGAAGTAGAGTGCTGAGACCTAATGTTATCCAATGGGGGATACGGGGCCTCCGGTTGTTGGCCTGCTTACAAGCAGGCCACAAAGTTGTGGGAGCAAAGCTCCTGGACTTAAGTCCAGGTCAAATGGTGGTCCAAGACAGCACCAAAGGTGCATTCTCAGCGGCACTGGGGCGGCCGGGTGCAGAGTGTTGGTTTTGGCGTCAGGCACCCTGTTACTTTCAATGAGGTTTCTCCGGTTTGCAAACACACTACAGGCTCAAGGGGAAACATCCTTTACGACGAAACTTTCACAACGCGGTATCATTACCACCGCGGTATCGTTACAACGACTTGCGCTGGAGGGCGCTGTAGGATAGGGAATAGTTTAATTTACTATCCAACACCTTCCCTAATATCCACGGGGACTGGAGTTGGAATAGTAAATTAAACTATTCCACTATCCAGCGCCCCCCAACGCAAGTCGTTGTAACGACTTGCAATGTAAAACCTGCGTGGTAACGGTACGCGTTGTGAAAGCACGCGTTGTACCGTCATACATCCGGCTCAAGGACGAAGGTCTTCTGGGTGTGACCACCACTTGGAGAGGTAAGTTGGGATGCTGGGGGTTGGCTAGACACCGTCAGGTGGACCACCCAAGGCTTTGAGGTGTTGGATTCAGGGGTGTATTTTAGGGCTGGATCGTCTTACCAGCTCCTGGTCGCGGTTGGGTGGACCTTCCGGATTAAGGCTGCAGGAGTCGGCTGGAGGCTTGAGGTAGGTCAGGGATCTCAGGATCTCGGGTCAGGATCGCCTGACCCGAGATCCACCACTTTGCACCCGTCAGCACTCGGCTGACGGGTGCAAAGTGGTGCAGACTAGCGGATTTCGCCAGAGATGGAGTCTTTGGGTGAGCAAATCCGATGTTCACAGGAGACTAAGTCTTTGGTTTGGAAGGCACGGCAGGTCCTCAGGGTTCTTGAGATTACTGGCTGCAGGACACACAGGACTTTCACTTCTGCAGGTTCGAGATGGGGACAGGCCGGTAGGGCTGGGGCCAAGTCAATGGGAGTCCTCCTCTTCTTAGCTTTGGCACGGCTGTTCAGTCCTTCGTCTTCTTTTCATCTGGTAGTTTCTTGTCTGAGTTCTGGGTCAGGGTAGCCCCCTAAATACTGTATTTAGGGGCGGTTTAGGGGTCTAAGGGTCAGTAGACAAGGGGCTACCGACCTTAGTGCGACTACACCCGGGGTGTGCTCACCTCACATGGGGGAGTGAGCAAAATCCCTAATCCTGATTGGGGAGTGCCTGAAAAGGGGCTTCACCTCGCCTCCCCCACCTGAGGGGTGGAGTTGGCAGAGGTGGGCACACCTTCTGGACAGGCTAATTTCTCCCACCTGTCTTCCCGCCAAAAAGGAGGGGAGACAGGAAGGGGGCCAGCTCCTGAAAGCAGGAGAGGCAGGGGGTTACAAAGGCGGCAAGGCCTTTGAAGCTCCCCTGCCTCAGATGGCACTTCCTGGCCTGGGGGAGGTGTGAACACCTCCACCCAGGAAAGGCTTGGTTTCTGGGCTCAGGGAGTGAAGGCTCCCACCTCAGGGGTCCAGAAACATGTCTTGTGGTGGCAGGCTGGTGTGTACCAGTCAGGGAACCCACCTGAGGCTGGTCGTTTTTCAGGGGGGCGTCTCTAAGATGCCCTCTCAGAGCATTTTTCATTAAATCCCACTCTTAATGGCATTACTGCACTCACAATGTCTAGGAATTGATCTAGACACTGTAGGGGTACAGGGCTCATGCACCTGTACCCTCACCACTGGTATAGTGCACCCATCTAGAGGGGTTGCTGACCTATGTCAGGGCAGTTGGCTGTTGGCATGGCACACAGGTGTGTGTGCCATGTTGACTCTTCACTTTGTTCTGCACCAAAATATACAGCCTGTAACGGCAGTGTGTGTGTAAAGGTACAGGACCTCTAAGGGTGGCACAATAAGTGCTGCAGCCCTTAGAGGCCTTCCCTGGACACAGTGCCCTTGGTACCCATGGTACCTTTTACAAGGGACCGACATATGGCCAGAGAGGTGCCAATTGGGGGTACAAGGTACAATTTTGGGGAAAGAACACAGGCCCTGGGAACCTGATTGGCAGGGACCCATGGCACATCAAGACAAAGTGCATCAGTAGTATGGCAAAAAGTAGGAGGTTAATGCAACAGAAACCCATCTTCCTACAAATATCAAGGTACAAAAATATCCTATCTAGGAGACTATTGCGAAAATAGGTAATTAAAGGAAATACCTACAAATGATCTATTCTTACACACACGTGTGTGTTTATATCTACATGATATATATATATGTGTATATATATATATATATATATATATTGTTTCAACACGTCCGTGGTTAAACGAAAGTAGACGGCACTCCAAGTTTGTGTTTGTAAAATTGATTTATTGGCAGACCACCTGCCCCCTCGACAGACGCGTTTCAACTTTGGGCTTCGTCAGTGTCAACCAGTGTGTTGTGAGAGACACCATTATAGCTCCACCCTCCCCTAAACATGGAAAGAGGACTTTTCGCGCCAGAACATACTTGCGGCCATCTTACAGTGTGTTAGTTTTGTAAAATTTACAAAAATTTAGTTTTTGAGATACAGTTGTGTTAAAAAAGTGCTCGTGCAAATTAAAACAACTTGATTTTGTATCACAGTAAATTATATTTCAATTTCATCATGTGGCATACTGTTAACAACATAATCAGGGAAAAAGTGCAAAGTTAGGCATTTCTTCACAGAACTAATTGCATTCTGATGTTTCCTATTCTCTCGTCGGTCATACATTAGATTTAGAAGGAACATGCAGATATGTCTACTAATATGTGATCATATATATCTATGGCCAACATAGAATGCGATAATTACATCGCCATCTTCAATCTATGATAACTTTATTCCCTGCGTGTTGTGTGTGTATGCGTTTTTTTATATATTTTTATTAAAAACAAAAACAAAACAAAAATATATATATATATATCTTAACGATATACATTTCTAGATATGGAGTTAGGAACAGTAAATCCATAATACCTTTATAAACGTACCTGCATGACGTCCTGGTAGTCGATACGCTGCCTACGGTAGTTTGCAGCACATTATTTCAGTATTGATACTCTGACGTACAATCTCAGGGTTCTGTGTTGAAGGAAAATAATCCAGCTTCTAAAGGATATGATAAGTCCAGGAGAATCCACAAGTTTGATTTTTTTTTTATTACAGGAACAGCATGGTGGAGGAAATTCAACTTCTGGATTGTACTCTGGATTAAGTATTTACTCAAACAAATGGAGTCTGTTACATTACTGCCCAACTCTAAATCAATCAATTATTCAATATTTATAAAGCGCAGCTAATCACCAGATAGGGTATCCAGGCGCTTTCAGCCCTGGAGGCTTATTCAAACAGCCAGATCTTGAGGGCCATTCAGAATTCAGGATGTGTGTTCATGGTCCGGACGTGCTTGGGGAGGCTGTTTCAGGTCTTTGCAATTATGTGGGAGAAGACGCGTTCTCCACTTCTGCTTCATTAGATGCAGGGACTTTGGGCAAGTGAAAAGGAGGCACAGCGTAGTCTTCTCAATGGTTGGTGAAGGTTCAGGTAGTGGTTAATGTAGGCGGGTCCTTGGTTGTGTAGAGCCTTGTGTGCATGGGTCAGCAGCTTGAATTGGCATCTCTTCTGTACCGGGAGCCAGTGGACTTATCTGAGGTGAGGTGTGATGTGGGTTCATCGGAGAAGGCCGAGGATGAGCCCGGCTGCAGTGTTTTTTATGATCTGAAGTCTCTGTAGAATGTGTACAGTGATTCCTATGTAGAGGACATTACCGTAGTCCAGTCAGATGGTGATGAGGGTTTGTGGCATGGTGCGTCCTGCGTGTAAGGGTAGCCACTTGAAGATCTTATGTAGCATGCACACTTAGAGAAAGCAAGTGGAGGAGAAGGTGTTGATCTGTGATTTAATGGTGAGCTTGTTGTCAATGATGAGTCAGAGGTTTCTGGCATGGTCAGGTGGAGTGGGTGCAGGCCCTAGGTCTGATGGCCACCAGGAGTCGTTCCATGTGTTGCTGTTGTAGCCAAACATCAGTTCTTCCCTCTTGTCTGTAGTTCATCTGCAGGCAGTTATTCTTCATCCAGTCACCGACATTTACCATACATCTGTGGAGTCTTTCAATGAGTGAGTGGTGGGATATGGTTTCGAAGGCTGCCAAGAGGTCGAGGATGATCAAAGATGGTGTTTCTCCTCAGTTGAGGAGGGCTCAGATGTCGTCATTGGCTGCCAATCAGGCCCCAAGCCATCTTAGTGAGGTATAGTTCTATCTCTGTCTATTATGTTGCTTCTTCTGCTGTTCACTTGTATTTTTTCATCACAGCATCCAGTCTCTCTAACACTCCAAAAACATCTGGGGATGGTTTCTGAAACCTGTATATATTAATGCCTTTCCTTATGAATGAAAATATCTTTGATATAGTAATGTGCAATATACAAGGTTGATGAGCTATGTGGGTAATTACTTTATCAATGTAAAATACGGATGCTGCTATAATAGTAGACACTTGTGTTTTCTAGGTGTCAATATAAATTAATGTGTTATTGAGACAGTATAGTACCTCTCATAGTCATATTGTTTTAGTCAATACGTACTAGAGTGCTATTTGTCTTGACATTGCTATTTAAAGATTAACCTATACATTATGGGGCCAATTACGATGTCTGGCAGAATGCCTCCTCCTGACAGTTGGAATTTCCTCGACCGAGTCGGAGCCCTTTCAACCGTCTCGGTTGGTTTACATTCTGACCAACCGATTACGATATCCGCAGACGGAACATAAACTGCGCAGTCATTCCGAATCGGTTCCGACCGGCTCTCAGAGTATCTGTGTTGGTTGGAACCGCATCGTACACCTCTACGGACAGCGTTCCGACCTCAGGATTTCCCTCCTTTCCGTGCCGACCTTTCAAACACAAAAAGGCTGTTGGGCCCCCTTCTTCCTGTGGCCTCCAGTTAGGGGCCGAGGGGGTACCTAAGGGACCCTCCTGTAAGACTCTGCACTGTGTGGCTGGCACAATGGGGTGCCTGCGACAGGGTGCAGGGATTTACACAGGCACACCCAAATTCCCCATAGGAGTCAGTGTTACTGCCGGTTGTAGGGTGGAACACGAGCTCCTATAGGGAACAATGGGACTCTGACCGATCAGTGTTTAGTCACATCATAATCGGGCCAGCTGAACCGCCGACCACAAGTCGGTCGGTTCCGATTCTGAGTTGGTGTCAGGAGGAAGCTTTCCTCCCGACATTGTAATCGGCCCCAAAGTCTGTCCTGTATGAAATTACTGTATTCCTCCATGTTCCTGGCAATACCATATATGTGAAGGTGGGAAGAGTGAAGAATCGTAAAACAAATTAATGACAAATATAATGAAAAATGATAATCATGATGAATGAGTACATGAATAAGTAAATCGGTTGCACTGGACTATAAGCCCACAAAAAACAGCCATACAAAAATATTGAACAAATATCGAGGACCAAGTCATCGACATTATAGGCTTGCAATGTAGAGTAAAAGACTATCAGCTACAAAAAATAGTAAACCAAAATATAAAAAACTACACAAGTATATATGGTAAAATGTATATTTAAAAAAGTTAAACTTTTATTAAAGCACGTTTTTAAAAACATGGATAATATAAACAAGTAGAAATTGATTTAATAACATGAAACATTTATTAATGCAAATACATCTAACAATAAAATAATTTAAAGAAATTCTAAAATTAAGGTTTTACATTTATAAATATAACAAGATCCAAAAACAATTTGCCTCAAATTAAAACAAAATAAACATGTAAAATTATAAATCCAGTTAAAACATTTTTAAACCTAATATATAATTTTTAAACCATGAAAGCTAAATTAAAAAATACTAAAACTAGTAGTTGTCAAGTATTAAAACACAAACATAACTGGGCAACAAAACACAATAAAAAAAATGAAAGAAATATAACAACTCTAAAATTACAAACCCATGGAATACTTCCTACAAAATATCAAAATGAACAAAAGTTGTAACTAAACTCCAATCCAAACGCATTAACAAAAAAACACTATTACGTTATGCTCTGGTAGGTAAAATCCTACACAGACTAGAAAAAATACATACATTTTTGGAGGTGGAATAAAGATCAACTATTCCACATCTAGTCTAACAGACCTTTGGGTAAATGCATTTATTGATTTATTAAGAGGTGAAATCTAACTCCAGTTCAACACAAATTGTGAAAAGCACAAAAAGTTGGGTGGGTGTGGGTCGGATTTACTATTGTAACTCCAGAAATGTTGGAAAAAGTGCATACATTTGGGAATAAAAGTTTTACTATTGTATCTCAAATCAAACTACCAAGAAAACTGTAATCAACGATGGGGCAGATTTGTTATTTTAACTCCATTCTAACAAAAGTTGGGAAAATGTAAAAACTGGGGGTTCATATTAACTTGTCCAACTCTAGTTTGACAAAATAATGGAGAAAATGCATATATTAGTTTTTGGGGGAGACGGGGGACAATTTACTATTCGAATTCGGGTCTAACAAGCATTGGGACAAGTGTAAAAATTGGGGGCGGGTGGTTCATATTTACTGTTAAAACTCCAGTCTTATAAACACTGGGGAAAGTGTCAAACTTAGAGTTGGGAGTGTTTAGATTCACTATTCTAAATCTTGTCTGTCAAACTTTCACTAAAGTGCATACATGGGTGAGTGAGGGGAAATGATTTACTATTCTAAATCCAATTTAATAAACATTGAGGAAAGTGAATATCATTGGTGGTGTCAGATTTGATATTCTAAATTCAATCCAACAAATAAAGAGAGGGGGTCATATTTAGTTACTAAACGCCAGTCCAACAAACATTCAGAAAAGAACATACATTTGGAGGGGTTTACATTTACTACTAAAAATATTAGACTTAAAATGATGAACATTCACAAAAATTAAATATATCAAAATGTAATATTTGATTAAAAGTTATCTGCTTTTAAAAATGTATGCATTAAAATAAATATTTTTTCTAAATCTAAAAATAAATATTATACCTAAAACTCACGCAAAAACATAAAACATAAAACAATTCTCCTTGACATAAGCATTATTAAAGCTTAAAAAAATAAAAAAAATATTTTACCTTTACAGATTAATATGAATATTTAATTAATTGCAAAATAAATATTTATTCTTTAACATTAAGCAAATGTACATATTAAATTCAATACAAAATAAATATTAAATAAAACACAGTCAAACACACAAAATCCTGTGCAACACATTCTAAAACAGTATATACAAAATAATATTTTCCATATAAAAACTATGTATAAATAGACATCATTGGCAATTTAAAATTGAACACAATGCATTTATCCACTCAATCCCATTACAAACGCCACACCAGTTTAAATTTAATGCATAACACATTTTTAACCAACACACTAATAAGTTAACAATTAATATATAACTTGATGAGTATTCACTCCATGCTAACGAGGATGGAATGTAACTGGCTCTCAAAAACAAGAGGCGGCATGATGTTTTCCAGATTGGCAAAGGCATGTCCTTGCCGAAACGCGTCTCTGGGGGAACAGTATTAAATAAAGTTTCATGCCCAACCCTCTCTAGAGTGCAAGGACTCTTTCTTTATTTTGTATTTATGTATATAGCTCTGTGGAAAGCGCAACCAAGTGTAAGATGGACCTGATATGATGGTGATAGCTAAAATCGCCCAGTGCCAAAAATGAAGTCCATCACTGACATGAGCCGAAAATGCAACTCATGTTCAGGAAGTCATGCAAGTACCACAAATGTGGCGGCCATCTTGGAGCATGCATGGGTGCTGTAAACACAATGCAGACATGCGCATGATCCCTGTACAAAAAATTGTGAATACAGGTCACTGACAATTGAAAACAAGTGTTACAATCGAAGTTTGGCATTGTATTGACATGCACGTCAAGGAAACAAATTAGTCACTCAGTGGAAATCAAGCGCAATCAAGCGTAAGATGGACCTGATATGATGGTGAAAACTAAAATCGCCCAGTGGCAAAAATGAGGTCCATCACCTGCATGAGACGAAAATACAACTAGGTGATAGTACAGTTATAAGATTTACAGGCGCCAAGTGGCATAACAGCATCCACAATAGTTGTATAATGTATGCTAATATCTTATAACTGTACTATCACTTAGTTGCATTTTCGTCTTGTGCACGTGATGGACCTCATTTTTGCTTTAAATGGTGTAAATCCATTCAGTAGTTCCTGACAAATTCAAAAATAAAAAATATCGATATCTAGTGACCGCGGTGGATCTGCGAACCCTCCCGTTCACAAGCTTCATTCTGATCGGCTGCCAACACTTCAAACCAAGAAGTGTTGGCAGCCATCTTGTGACTCGGTGGAACCGAGTTACAAGAAAAAAGGTTAAAAAAAAGAAAAAGGGTTAGGTAGAAACACCCTGACCCCCTAGGCGTGTTCAGGGAGTCCCAGGGCCCATAAAAGCATTAAAAAAAAAAAAAAGAAGCGCTGGCTCCCATGCTTAGTTTTAATAAGCCTGCGGGTAGGCCAGGTCCTGGGGGCAATGTGCAAAATATATGCAGGGCCCCGCAGCCCTGGGGACTGCCACTTCCCTGGGGCCTTTTTAATTATGCATGGGGATACGCAGCCCCTCCACAGCCCCAGGGACCGCCACCTTCCCAGGGATTTAATTTATTTGAGATGGGGGCCTCGTGGGCCCCCACAAGCCCTGGGGACTGCCACCTACATGGGGCTTCAAATTAAATAAGTGTGTGGGGGGCTCCTGCCCCGGGGACCACTACCTCCCTGGGGCACTATTTAAGATAATACAGGGGTCCACTGTGGACCCCCAGCCCCAGGGACCACCACCTACCTGGGGCTATGTAAATGCTGGGGAGCCTTAGATGGCCATGGGGACCGCCACCCCCAGGGCCGGCTCCAGCAATGTCATGGGGTGCCTACCCATAGAACATTGCAGTTTGCAATGACAGGGCGAGAGGATAACTGTCATTGCAAACATCAGTGATGTCATCAGTGATGTCACTGGCCATGTCATGAGTGATGTAATATGTGACGTCATCAGCAGTGCATTGCGGGGATGCGAGTTATAGTTAGCTCAGCTAATTATAACGGCCAAATATCTCTGGTTTTGTTCGAGTGAAATGTCCAACTAACTATAAAGTCCCTGAAAACTGTGTTTTTTCATTGAATTTCCAAGGTTTTTTAAATGCTAATTTCTAACTATACCGTCCATGAAACATGTTTTTTGTGTGCAAAAATTAAATTATATATATATATATATATATTTTTTTTAACTTTCAACTCAATACCACACTAAACCCTGAACATGAACCTAAAATTGAATACATATATAAAAAATACAAGCATCCAAAATATAACATAATATCAAATTAATTAATTGCTATTATTATATAATATTTGTAAAGTCTCTACCTACCCAAACCCTCTAAAACCCCAGCAACTCAAAATAAAAATGTATTACATAAATGTGTTTTTTAAATGAACTTTTAAACAAATACCAATTAAAAGATAAAACAAACATAAATTAATATATTATCACAAAAAGCCCCAAAAGTATGGTATAATAATATATATTGTTTAAAATATTTTACAATATTATTGTAAAACAGTTATAAAACAATATACTTACCTTTGATATTTTGGTCTATGATATTTTTGATGTCAAGATATGTGGACAACAATAGCATGATCTTAAGATATTTTTTAGCATATATTTCGGTGAAACATCAAGTAATTGTCCTACTTACCAAAAGAGGCTTGCCATTCTAGCTGATTTCTTCAATAGTGTAACTATAAATATGTTTTCCATATAAAAACTTAGGGCCTGATTAGGATGGAGGGCAGACTTTAGGCCGCCTGCCATCCCATCGTAGATGGAACCACCAGACAAGCTGTTGGCGGTCCCGCACTAGGCATTACGATGCGACCACCACTATGGTGGTCACAATGACTATATTTTTAATTGCATCGGGTACTGCTGGCTGCAGCGTTCGCCGCAATACAAAAATGGGACACTTTACATATCCCTGCACTACGTAGCAGGCACCATGCGGTGCCTTCCAAATGGTGCCCACAAATTAGGGCCAGGGGTAAGGGGGCCCGCTACAGGCCCCCAAAGTCCCTTTCCGCCTGCCTGTTCATGGTGGGTTAGACGCCATGAACAGGAGGGAGGAAAGAGACATTGTAATCCAAATGATTGTGCCTGGTGGGCGCCACCACCATTGTAGAGGCTACGAGCCCCTCCGCCGCACTGACAGGCTCAAGGAGTCCGTTGGATATGTGCTCAGCTTCTTCGGGGACCAAACTACAGCACAGGCTTCCCACTCAATAGCATTCCTAATCTGCTATCTAGGGTGGAGTCACCTGTTAATAAAGGCAACTAGTTGATCCTGGCACTCATCATTAGTTTGTGACAACACCGCTCCAATAGCATGTTCAGAACCATCTCTTTGGACAATAAACTCCTTTCCATAGTCTGGTGCTTTCAAGATAGGTGCAGAGCACATAGGCTTTTTCAGAGTAACGATGGCCTTTAGGTGTCCTCTGGGCCAGATGACCTTCTTTCAAACTTGAGCTCAGTGAGAGGTGGCACAATGGTACCATACCCCTTTGAAAACCTCCTATAGTACCTAGTCATGCTATTAAAAGCCTTGACTTGAGTCTGGGGAGCCTCCCAATCCAAAATTGTCTGGATTTTAAGCTGGAGAGGTTGCACTTGGCCTCCACCCACTAGGTGGCCCGAGTAAACAACTGAACTCTGCTCTATCTGGCACTTACTGGCCTCAATGGATAGCCATACCTGCTGCAGGGCCTGTAGTATTTCCCTCAGGTGAATCAGGTGATCCTCTTAAGTTGAAATAAATACAGCCATATCATCCAGATATGGTGCACTAGAGCTGGGGCATTTTTCAATCCAAAAGGCATCACTTTAAACTGAAAGTGGGCTTCAGAAGTAGAAAAAGCTGTTCTCTCCTTTGCTCCTTGGGTAAGCCCAATTTTCCAATACCCTGATTCTAAATCAAAGGTACAGAAGAATTACTGCAACCAACTTGTCTATGATCTCATCGGTGCTTGAAATGGGATGGGCACCGGTTTTAGTGGCTGAATTAAGACCCCTGTATTCCACAAAAAACCTCATCTCTGGTTTGCCACCCTTTCAGTGAGATTTTGGGACCAGTACCACTAGGGTGGCCCGGTGGCTGTTTGAAGGTTCTATCACCCCTAGCTCTATCATCTTGCTTACCTCAGTTTTAATGTAGGTCTTGACCTGATCACACAATCTGTATATTTGTTTTTGACAGGCAAGCTGTCAACTGTGTCCACATCATGAACACAACCATGTTGTCTGACAAGGGTCAAAGAAAGGAGCTCAGCAACCTGATTTAGGACTTGCCTGCAATACGTTTGCTGTTGTGCAGTAAGTGTCTGACACTACACTACCCATTACTGAACCATCCTTTGGTTTATTTGGCAGGTCAGGTAGTGGTTCACTTTCCTCCTCTTGGCCTCCTTCAGTGACCATGCGCATGGTCATGTCAGCCCTGTCTGCATATAGCTTTAGATGATTTTACATAGAGTGTTCTGTAAGGATTCCTGGGGGGGGGCCTAACTCCACCAGATAGGTGACTTCCCCTTTGGGATAGGGCCCAGTCCACCTGTCGTGGAGGGCCCATGGAGCCACAGGCTCTAACACCCACGCCAATTGCCCTAATTAGTACTCAACCAGTGTTGAATTTTGGTTATACCAGAGCTTGATAAGCTCTTGGCTGCCCTCCAGATTCATTCTTGCTTGCCCTTTTCATGTACTCAGCCATGCATGTACACAAACCCACTACATAGTCCACTCTGTCCAGTTTGGTCTCTTTGAGAGTTTTCTCCCAGCCTTCCTAACAAAACGTAAGGACACCTTACCGGATGGTACCACAGAAGTTCAAAGTGGCTAAAACCAACCCCCTTCTGCAGCACCTCACGTAATGTAAAGAGGAAGGTAACAGACCATCCCATCTCTTTCTGAGTTTTTCAGGTAAGCCCATTATCATTCCGTTAATGGCTTTGTTTAATCTGTCAACTAAACCATTTGTCTTGTGGTGAGCTTTTAGCTCACACCACATACATGCCACCTAGCTAATAAGGTATGCAGAACTAAACTTGGTTCCACTGTCAGATACCACCTCTTTAGGAAATCCCATTCTGGTAAAGATAAAGAGAAGGGCCTTTGCCACTGCAGGGGCAGTGACAGCCCTGAGAGGAATTGCCTCTGGGCATCTAGTAGTATGGTCCACTACTACTAGAATGCATCTGCTCCCAGATGTAGTTTAAGGGTCAAGGGGACCAACAATGTCAATCCATACCCTCTCAGAAGAAGTCCCAACCACAGGAAGTGCAACTAAGGGAGCCTTTGATTGTCCACCTGTCTTGCCATTGCCCATACAGCCGACACAGGAGAGACAGAACTTCTTTACTTCTTCAGACATCTAGGGCCAGTAGAAATGGGCAACCAAACTGTATAAGCTTTAGTTTGCCCCAGATGTCCTGCTAGGGGGATGTCATGGGCTAAAGTTAAGATTCATTTTCTGTACACTTCGGGAACCACCACTCCCTTGGTTGACCCTGATTTGGGGTCTCTGACCTCAGTGCACTGGAGCCCATCTTCCCAATAGCCTCTGCTGGAGCCATTGATATCTCCATGTTTTTGCCTTTCAGAATGCTGCTTAAGGTAGGGCAAGTCCTTTGCCCTTGGCATAGGTCCTCTCTGGGGGGGGGGGGGAGGGGGGGTCCCCCTGCACCCAGGAGCTCTGCCAGGTCAGGCTAGGTTCCCTCAGATGCAGTTGCCTCCTCAGGTACCAGGGCATCTCCCTCAGGAGAACTCCCCCTGCTCCTGTGACCTCTTAGAAGATGACTGGTTTAACGTCTTTCCCTTTCACTTACTTATGGACATTTGGACCATTATTCCAGTCTCCAAACTACAATACCTTCTATGGTGTGCTGTCTGTGCTCTCGTTGCCACACACACCACTCAGTGAGACCCAACATTTCTGCATGAGCCTCCCTTTCCACTTCTGCCCAAGCAGACATTTCCAGATCATTTCCCAATAGATACTCCAAAGGGATGGCAGGGGACACAACCACCTTTTTGGACTGAAGACCCCTACCAACTCTAAGCTTGCCAATGCCATTGGATGCAGCTTAGTCTGATTGTCAGCATTGGTTATCTGGTGACTACCACCAGGTATCATTTGGTCTGAGGAAACCAGTCTAGCTGCCACCATAGTGACACTGGCACCTTTAAGCCTTACAGCCTCTAGTTCAGTCCGTTTGATCTTTGGCGTTTCTTTGTACTTCTCCTTGCTTCAAAGTACGATTGCCAGGACTTCAATAGCAACCCCACCCAGGGAAACTAAAGAATCCTTGGTGTAACCTCTGGCTTCTCCAGGGTACACTTCCACCCCCACTCCTATACTAGCCAATACCTTGGACTGTCCACCATTGAGGGAATTTTTGGAGCATGCTGAATCGCCTCTTCTAGACCCTGGCGGATGACAGTCATGACATAAGCCAGAAGTCTCTGTAGGGTCTCAGTTAATACCCTGATAACACCCTACCTTTAGGCTGGGAAAAGTATCCGGACACACCATCTTGAAAAGAACTTTGGGGCTCTTTGAAGAACTACTTTCTATTGTTATGTTTGCTCACATCTTTTTCCTGCTGGGAAGTCTGAGCACCCTTTATTTGGTTACTCCAACCATGGGCCTTGGACACCGTGGTTCTGTCACATTTGTCAACAATCTTTCCCAGCTCTCTCGGGGAGAAGAAATTTGCGAATCCACCAAGTTCTGGTGCAATTTCTCTGTGGAACAATTAGTTAAAATGTGCTCTTTCATAATTTAACTATGCAGCCCATCATAAGTGTTCACCTCATTGCCTTTCATCCAGCCTTCCAGGGCTTTGGCAGAGCAGTGTGCAAAGTCCACCCATGTTTGGTTTGACCTTTATGGGTGTCCCTAAACTTCTCTCTCTATTCTTCTGTGATGAGACCAAACCCTTCTATTAAAGTTTCCTTCATATGCTTGTAGGACTCAGCCACATCCTCATTAAGAGTTAGAAGTCTGTCTTTTCCCTTGACTGAGAACAACTCCCACAGTAGGAAGCCACCACAGTACCTATCCATCTCATTTGGCAGACCCTCATAAAGGTTGCAAATCATTTGTTGCTGTCATCACTAAACTTGCGAACAAACCATTTGGGGATTTTGGATCAAATGTTTCCTTCTGTTCTTTATGTACTTTGCTGCCACCATTAGCTTTGGGCGGCAGGCCCATCTTAACTCTCTATGTACTTTGCCGCCACCATTAGCTTTGGGCTGCAGGCCCATCTTAATCCTTCTTTCTTCTAGGGCTAGTGCCCTTTCCTTATGTTGACTATTTTTCTCCTTTAGTGAGAGGAGGTCAAGCTCTTCCTCAAGGTTAACAACCCCTTTACCAGTAGGGGGTTGCTAGTGTGACTTTGGCCACTTTCTGCTGGTGAAAGGGGTCCGGGGGAGGGTATAGGGTCTTGGTCTTCACCTTCTTCCCCATCATCTTCTGCTTGGGCCAAGGCATCATCCTCAACCTGTTCAGGGTCTTCTTCTGATTAATGATTTTCCCTCTCTAGCTTTTCTTTCTCTTAGGAGCTGAGGGCCTTCTCAAGGTCCTCCATTTTGGCTGTTGCTCTAAAGTGAATGCCCCTAACTTTGCACAAAGCTCTCAGATCACTAATCTGCACAGCTGCTAGGACAGGTCGAGGTTCTTGTCAGCCTCCCTTGTGAAAGTAAATGAAATGAATGAAATGAAAATGTATAAAGCGCGGTAGCTGCCCAGAGGCGTCCTAGCGCTGAAAAGAAAAAGAAAAAGTGCTTTTTGGTGAGCCTACTAGCCTAGAGAGTTTAGTAAAACTTCTTAAAAAGAAAGGTTTTTAATTGTTTACGAAATGAGAGTAGATTTGAGTCAGATCTCAAGTGAAAGGGAAGGGAATTCCACAATTTGGCCGCATTGTAAGAAAATGAACGACCTCCGGATCTTGCTCTCTTGAATGTGGGAACAGTGGCAAGGAAAGCATTAGTAGAACGAAGCTGTTTAGTGGGATGATAAGGAGTAATTAGAGAATGGTTAATAGCCGGGCCAGTTTTCCCGAAGGCTTGGTGGAAGATGCAAAGAGTTTTAAAATTGATTCTTTCCTTCACCGGAAGCCAATGCAGGCTTCTCAGGCCGGGTTTTGCCGAATGGCTACGGGGAAGCTGAAGCAGGGTTCGAGCAGCACAGTTTTGTATTATCTGGAGCTTCCGCAAAATATATTCCGGGGCTCCCAGATAGAGGGCGTTCCCATAATCAAGGCAGACTGAATCAAACCTTGGACCACGATCTGTCTGGTCTCAAAGAATAAAAGGGGAAGAATCTTCCGAAGAAGTCTAAGAAGACCAAAGCAGGTGGCTGATAGCTTGGTTGCCTGACTGTCAAAGCTGAGAGATGTGTCCAGCCAGTCGACAAGACTTTTTATAGTGTCTTTGGGCATTGGGGGAGGACCAAGACAAGGTGGACAGATAGAATTGATTGTGGGAGAGATGAACTGCCGAGGGGCATCAACTCCGTTTTGTCTCCATTAAGTTTGAGACATGAGGCGGTCATCCAATTATTTACTGCTTCTAGGCAGCCTCTCAGGTCTCAGATTGACCTGTGCTAGTTGGCTATCTAGCTGATTGAGGGATACCACTAATTGAGTGTCGTCAGCATATGTGATGATTTTTATACCATATGGACGAACAACCTTGGCCAGAGGACTCATATATACGTTAAATAATGTAGGGCTCAGGGATGAGCCCTGCGGTACCCCACAGCCCAAGGGTTTACTAAGAGAGACGGTGTTGCCTTCAAAAATCTGGAATGACCGGTCGCTCCAAAAAGATTTGAGCCATGTTACTGCTGTCCCTGACACTCCCAAACTAAGGAGTCGATGTAGTAGAATTCGATGGTTAACCGTATCGAAAGCGGCACTTAGGTCGAGGAGGATGACTGCCACCGATCGCCCTCGATCCAAGATCCTCCTAGCTTCTTCTGTTACCGCAATCAAAGCAGTCTCCGTCCCATGCTTGGGCCGGAAGCCCATCTGGGAAGGATCAAGCAGATAGTAACTCTCGAGAAACTCCACCAGAAATTTATTGACGTGCCTCTCGAGGACCTTGCTCGTCCAGGGAAGCAGGGAGATGGGACGATAGTTACTGAGGTTGTTAGGGTCCAGATTTGTTTTTTTAAGTAGTGCTCGTACCATCGCTTGTTTCCACAGGGGAGAGACAATGCCTGAGGATATGGAGGCGTTAAGTAAATCAAGGATGGTAGGAAGAATGCTGTGGATAGCAGCAACTAAGGTGCAAGGGGGTGCTGGATCACAAGGGGAAAGGGACTTTACTTGAAGCATTATGAGACTCAGCGTCTCCGAGTCCAGAAGAGGAAAGTTATCAAGGGTGTTTAAAGCATGCCGCCAGAGTTCTGAAGGGGACAGGGACAGGGGTGTGTAGTCAGGATAGAGGTCAATGTCAGTGGTGGGAAACGAAGTGTAGATTTGTTGAATTTTTGGGAAAAAGAATTCCGCCAGGTCATTGCAACGAGATTGTGTATTTTGATCAGATAGCGGGTTTTGGGGGCGCTTAGTGAGGCTTTTTACAATTTGATATATTTCTTTTGGCTTGGAGGTAGCCGCAGTGATTTTTCCTATATAGAAAGCAGATTGTACGGTTTTGATCTTGTTTTTATAAGATCTTATTGCTTCCCTGTATAAGGCTTTGTCTGCTGGGGGGTAATATAATCGCCACTTTCTTTCCAGTTATTTACACTGACGTTTTATCTCCCTAAGTTCCGGGGAGTACCATGGGGCAGTTTTTGAGTGTCGTTTGGAATTAATACAACTTAAAGGAAGTGTAGAGTCCAGTGAGGATGAAATTCATTTGTTATAATTATTATTGGCTAATACAGGGTCCTGATTTGTTGGAGGTCTAGAGGTCTGTAGGACTGCAATCCAGTCTTCTAGGAGAAGTTTCGACCAGTTGCGAGATGTTCGTGAAATGGGGATTGAAGGGGGAGGGTTATGGATGTTCCAAATAAGGGGGACCAAACAATGGTCCGTCCACGGGAGGGGAATAGGCGACCCCACCTTAAGACCAGTACAATTGCTAAAGACAGGGCCAAGAAGGTGCCCCTTAGTGTGAGTGGGGTGAAGAACAAATTGTTCCAATTGTAGAGCAGAAAGACTAGCTATCAGTTCTGAACCCGTGTGGTCTGAGCTATCATCAAAATGAATATTAAAGTCTCCTAACAGAGTATAGTTAGAGGGAGTTGTGGCTAGGTCAGCAGCAATGGCGGGTAGGGTATTGTAGAACTGTTTTAAGGTTCCCGGAGGGCGGTAAATAAGTATTCCAGAAAAACTGTTGTTGGGGGAGAAGTCAATCGAAAAGGACAGACTTTTGCAGTCTGGAATTAAATCAGAGGAGCAGCGGCAGATGTAATGATCTCTACAGATAATTGCCAAGTCACCCCCTTTCCATGAGAGCGATCTTTCTGTGTGACTTGGTACCCTTGAGGAAGAGCTTGCACCAGATCAGGTTCAGAGTCAGTAGTTAACCAAGTTTCAGTTAAGAAAAGGGCGTCTGGGGAGAGTTCCTCTAAAAGCAAAGCAATTTCGGTGCGATGCTTAGGGAGTGACCTACAATTCAGAAGATACATTTTAAGCTCAGCTTTGTAGTTGATTGGGCTAAGCTGAATTTTGCATTGAGGGCAGATGGTAGGCAAGTCTAGTGGGTGCCAGGAGTGATAACATGGGGCTTTTGACGTCATTCTTAATTTGATTAAAGAGTTGGGACTGTAACTCCTAAGAGGCCTGATAAATGGAGCAAGGGTTGTGACCCCGGCCCCCAGCCGACCGCGGACAGGTGCAGACGGGCTTGCCTTAGGCGCGCCCGCTGCGCGTGTCCACTGCGCGGCCGGGAGGATATGATCTTTATATGCCCAAAAAACAGAAAGGCGGGAGTGGCCAAGCACCTGAACCGGCAACCCGGCACTTCCCCCAAGATGGCAGCTTGTTCCCCGTGACAGCGCCTAATCGGCTGTGAGGGGTATTGGACAGCGAGTGGGAGGTAGGTTGTGCAGAGTTTCAATTTTAAAATTACAACAAGTTTTTTTAAAAGTATACGGCGACTAACTCTCCCGGCTTCCGCCTCAGGAGATAGCACTAATCTAATAAGCGCGTGAGGCTGTCAGCGCGACTTATGTGCAGGTGATTGAGGGCGGGAGTGGCCTAGCACCTGAACCGGCAACCCAGCACTTCCCCCAAGATGGCAGCTTGTTCCCCGTGACAGCGCCTAATCGGCTGTGAGGGGTATTGGGTAGCGAGTGGGAGGTAGGTTGTGCAGAGTTTCAATTTTAAAATTACAACAAGTTTTTTAAAAAGCATACGGCGACTAACTCTCCCGGCTTCCGCCTCAGGAGATAGCACTAATCTAATAAGCGCGCGAGGCTGTCAGCGCGACTTATGTGCAGGTGATTGAGGGCGGGAGTGGCCTAGCACCTGAACCGGCAACCCAGCACTTCCCCCAAGATGGCAGCTTGTTCCCCGTGACAGCGCCTAATCGGCTGTGAGGGGTATTGGGCAGCGAGTGGGAGGTAGGTTGTGCAGAGTTTCAATTTTAAAATTACAACAAGTTTTTTAAAAAGCATATAGCGACTAACTCTCCCGGCTTCCGCCTCAGGAGATAGTACTAATCTAATAAGCGAGCGAGGCTGTCAGCGCGACTTATGTGCTGGTGATTGAGGGTGGGAGGGGTCAAGCACCTGAACCGGCAACCCGGCACTTCCCCCAGGGGTATTGCACTAACCTTTTATTTGAAAGTTTGGCTCGTTTATAAAACTGTACAAAAATGTTTAAAACTTTTTCCTAACTTTCTAATTACTTTGGAATGGGGGTCTACACAGGGCCCTAAAAAATCCAATTAAAGAATATATATTTTTTTAATTAAAAGAATGATTTTAATCTAATGTCAATAGTGGATTTCTAGTGCAAAGTCACTTATGATCAAGTGGTACTTTGAAACACAAGTTCAAGATCCTACCGCTGTAACATCAGTGTAAGAAAGTGGAGAATCATGCAGTGAGGATAGTTAGGTTTCACTATGCAATACCCCAAAAAGGTCACTTGGATTCACACTAATAAATCCCTTGCCAAGTCCTAGTAATGTGGCAAAGAACGGTCAGGCTTACCAGAGGAACATGTTAAGCAACCTAGAAATCCAACATGGGCGATGAGTAACTGACACAACTCGAAAGAAATATGATACCAGCAGAGTTTTATAAATGTTTAGACACACAAAAGAAGATATTTGGATGAGCATAACCAGATTCATGAATTTTCAAAGCAAAAATAAATCAGAGCATTTTTCTACTGCAAAACTTCAAAGTTGCGATCAATGGGGAAAAACACTAGTGACAATCGGTCACTTGCAGGTCGAGTTTAGTGGAAACCACTGACAGGTAAGGTGATGAAGGTTTTAGGATCAGACTCCAATAGTCGGTTGAATTTTACTTGCAGTGTTGTCCTGGCTATAACTGGGGCTGAAGTAGGAGCCGCAGGCTTGCTGGTTTTACCTCTTAGATGGTGCTGGTGAGGAAGCGGCTGCACAATCTCGACAACGGGGCCACTGAGGTGTTGGGTTGAAGGTGTTGCAAAGTTCACCTGAAGCAAAGAGTCGAACAAAGGTAGTGGTAGCTGAACTGGCGACAAATAAGCCTTGGGAGTGGCTAGCTGAGTCTTGGATTACTTCACCGTCCTGGAGTCTGGGGGGAAATACTAGCTGTCTGAAATTCGCTGGTAGTTAGAAATACATTTCCCACAGTACACTAGACCATTTACTTTTGGGTGATCCCTTGGCGGGTAGTGAGTCTTTGGTTCCGGAAGCCTGCTTAAACTGCAGGCTGCAGGGGACTAGTACTCCTAGTCCAAGGGAGATTTGGAGTTGCCTTTAACTCTCGGAGGAGTTCCTCTTTCCTTTGGAACTTGTCTTTGGCTTCCTGGGATTGTACACCTTCTGACTATTTCATGTTCCTGCCTGCCCAGGTTACAAATGTGTCTGTGGCAGGTGGTTGGCCCTTTCCTCCTCTGAGAGAAAGGCCACTTGCATATCACAGGCGGTGAAAGACTGTGAACCTTGATGCGCCACATCACTAGCCATCCTATTAGGGGGAGAGGTAACAACTCCCACCAAGGCAGGCCTTAGCATCTGATTCCTGGGAGTGTTCATATCTCCTGGCAGGGGGTCAGATTCTTGTCTTGGCGGCAGTAGCTGGAGGCTGTCAGCCAGGGCAAAGCAAAGGCTGGAGCACCAGGTGGGCAACCTCTAAAGTAGCAACTTGGGCGCATGAGACATCAAATCCGACCATGGGAAAAGGTCACGTTTGATCAGAAAAGTTGTTTGATACCAAACATGACACCTTTCAGTGAGTCCATAATGGAGCTGGCGGCCGGGGTGAGCCCAGGTGCCAGCCCATGTTATCCTATGGGCCCCTGCTCATTTCTAGGAGTCCCTAATGGAAGTGGGCTTGCACTTATATGTCCACACCTCTAATATAATGCACCCTGCCACCTTGGCTCAGGAGCCCTACCTTAGGGGTAACTGACATGTAGTAAAAATAGCGCTGTTCCCTTGCCACTCATGGTGAGGGCAAAGTCAAGTTTGAGCAGTTTGCACTGCTCATGCATCCTGCAAAGTCATCTGTTTACTTGGGTCTCTCAGGGTGGCACAATCAGTGCTTTAGGCCCTGGTGACCTCTTTGTCTCCCATGTACTGGGCACCACTGGTACCAGTTACCAGGGACTTATATGTGGGTTAAAGTCCTTGACAATTGGGGTTACCAATTCACATGCATCCTATTTAGGGAGAGAGCACTGGCACAAGGGCTTGGTTAGAAGGCTCCAGTATACTTTCAGAGTCATAACCATCAGCTTTGGGGGAAAAAGTGTGGGGGTGACCATACCAAAAGGAGACTTTATTACAATACAACAGACTGAACAGAATGTGTGCTATCCCATTGCATGAGTGCCACAATACGCCATAGTGGCCACTTGTTACTAGTGGAGTAAGTTGCTGCATTTTCTGCTGGTCATCAGTTCTCTAGTTGTCTTTAAAAGGAATATGCTACTTACCAGTATGCATCTGTTCTTGGCATGTAGGGCTGTTGACATTCATATCTATGCATAGATCTCCGCCTAGTGTTGGGTCTGGATGATTGCACTTTGTTGTCTTGGAAGAGTCTTCGAAGTATCACGAGATAGGTGACTCCTCCCCTGGACTACAGTGCGCATGGGCACCTTCTCCATCCTCAGATTGTTTTTCGCCATTGTGGCAGAGATGGAGATAGTAAAGTAAGAGATGGCCATGCCAGAGATAATGCTGCAGCTGCGACAGGTACTGGGGAGGAGGCGGTCGATATGAATGTCAGCAGCCCTACATGCCAAGAACAGATGCATACTGGTAAGTAGCATATTTCGTTTGAGGCATGTGGGCTGCTGAATTCATATCTATGCATAGACTGTATAGCAGTATCTACTCTAGCGGTGGTTACCTGTGCCAGCTGCAGCAGTTTGAAAAAGAGTTTTGAGGACAGCCTGGCCTACAGCAGCTTGCTGTTTTGCTTGCACTTCTACACAGTAGTGTTTTGTGAAAGTGTGTATGGTGGTCCATGTGGCTGCCTTACAAATGTCTTCAAGAGGAATATTCCCTAGGAAAGCCATGGATGCCCCCATTTTTCTTGTAGAGTGTGCTCTTGGGGGGACGGTTAAAGTGCGTTTTGCCTTTTTTTGTGTTGTGGTGCAAAAGCAACAAATAGTTGTTTTGTCTTTCTAAATGATTTAGTTCTGTCCATATAATAGAGTAGAGCTCTTTTTACATCTAATGTGTGTAGGGCTCTCTCAGCTACTGACTGTGGATTTTGAAAGAATACTGGCAGTTCTATTGATTGATTAATATGGAAATTGGATACGACCTTAGGCATGAACTTAGGGTTTGTTCTAAGAACCACCCTGTTGGCATGTACTTGCATGAAAGGTTCTTGAATTGTTAGTGCTTGTAATTCGCTCACTCTTCTGAGTGAGGTAATGGCAACCAAGAATGCTACCTTCCACGTTAAGAATTGTAGTTCGCATGAGTGTAGAGGTTCGAAAGGAGGTCCCATAAGTCTGGTAAGCACTATATTTAGATTCCAGACTGGGGAACGGGGGTGCCTTGGAGGGATCACCCTTTTCAGACCCTCCATGAAGGCTTTGATTGCTGGTACTCTAAACAGTGAAAGGTGTTGCCTGTTTTGAAGATTTGCTGCTATAGCAGCGAGGTGTAGTCGTATGGAAGAGTATGCTAAGTTACATCTTTGTAGATGCAGCAGGTAACATATAATGTTTTGTATGGAAGCATCTAATGGGTTGATTTGGTTATTGTTGCAGTAAATAACAAATCTCTTCCATTTAGCTGCATAGCACGCTCGTGTAGTTGGTCGTCTTGCCTCCCTAATGATGTTCATGCAGTCTGGAGGCAAGTTAAGGTATCCAAACTCTAAGACTTCAGGAGCCAGATTGCTAGGTTCATCTGATTGGGATCTGGGTGTCTGATTTCTCCATGGTTCTGAGTTAGAAAATGGGGTGCAAGGCACAGTCTTTGATGAGGAACTACTAAAAGTTCCAGGAACGTTGTGTACGAAGGTTGTCTCGCCCATGTGGGAGCAACTAGGATTAGCGTGAGTGAGTGTTGCCGCAGTTTGCGTGCCACCAGCGGAATCAGCGGTGCTGGGGTAAAGCGTACGCAAATCTGCCTGACTAGTTCATCCATATCGCATTGCCCTGTGACAACGGATGTGGGAACCTAGTGGCAAAGTACTGGCATTTGGAGTTTTCTTTTCTGGCAAAGAGGTCTATGTTTGGGTGACCCCACCGTTCGAAGAATGGCTGGAGAACTTGTGGGTGAATCTCCCATTCGTGTAGTTGTTGGCTGTGCCTGCTGAGCAGGTCCGCTATCTGATTGTTCTTCTCTGGAAGGTGTTCTGCTAGGAGAAAATTTTTGGGGGAAATCGCCCACTTCCATATGCTTTGTGCCAGGTGGGACAGCTGTGGGGAGTGCGTTCCTCCCTGTTTCTGGATATAGTACATTGCGGTCATGTTTTCCGTCCGGATCAACACAGTCTTGCTGTTCAAGTATTTCTGGAATGCTTTTAGGGCTAGGAATATCGCTAGCAACTCTAGTTGGTTCATATGCAGTTTATTTTGTTTGGTTGTCCAGAGCCCTTGTACTGTGTATTGAAGGAGATGGGCTCCCCAGCCTGTCAGTGATGCATCCGCTGTTAGTACTAGTTGTGGAACCGGCTCTTGGAACAGTCGCCCCTTGGAAAGGTTTTGTGGGTTCCACCACTGCAGAGAGTTGTGAGCGCGACTGTCTACCAACACTAGGTCTTTTAGTTGTCCTCGAGCCTGGTTCCATTGCCGTGCTAGGCATTCTTGTAATGGACGCATTTGAAGTCTGGAATGGGGGACAATGAATATGCAGGAGGCCATCATGCCTATGAGCTGCATAAAGACTCAAGCTGGCAGAGAGTGTTGTGGCAGAAATTTGCGAATGAGTATCTGCATGCTGGCTATCCTTGCTGAGTTTGGGCATGCCTTTGCCACGGAGGTGTGTATAGTGGCTCCCAGATATTGTTGTATGTGGGAAGGTTGCAGATGCGATTTTGGGTAGTTTGGGTAGTTTATCGAAAACCCTAGGCTGTGTAGCAACTGAAGTGTTTGAGACTTGTGTGTTGCACACTGTTGGTACGATTTTGCCTGTATTAGCCAATCGTCTAGATTAGGGTACACATGGATGTGTTGTCTTCTGAGATCTGCTGCCACTGTCGCTAAGCATTTTGTAAACACTCTTGGAGCCGTGGTAACCCCGAAGGGCAAAACATTGAATTGGTAGTGTTGGCCTTCTATTGTGAACCTGAGATATTGTCTGTGGGCTGGATGGATAGGTATGTGAAAACACGCATCCTTGAGGTCCAGTGTTGCTAGGAAGTCTTCTTGTTGTAGTAACAGGAGCACTTGCTGTAGTGTGATCATATGGAAGTGCTCCGACAGTATGTATTGATTTAGGGGTCCGAGGTCCAATATTGGTCTGAGGGAACCGTCCTTCTTGGGAATAAGGAAGTATAGGGAGTATACTCCTGTCCCTTGCTGGTGGAAAGGGACTGGCTCTATGGCCCCCTTTTCCAGCATGCATTTCACCTCTTGTTGGAGCAGGGTGATGTGTTCTGTGGCCATAGGACGGTGTCTGGGTGGTATGTTTTGGTGGTGTAGAAGTGAGTTCTAGGCAATAACCATACTGGATAATTTCTCTCACCCACCTGTCTGTGGTAATTGCATGCCAGACAGGTAGGAACTGTTGGAGTCTGCCTCCGACCGGTGTTATGTGGTCTGGAGGTAGCGTGATGAAGTCACTGTTTTGTGGCAGTGGAGGCTCTGGTGTTATTGCCTCCACGTCCTCTTCCCTTATTATTGTTGCCCCTGCAACCTCCTCTGTTTGACTTTTTGGTGAAGGAACCTTGTGTGTTACTTTTGTATGAGGATGATGTCTACTAGGTATTTCCTCTTGTAGTTGCCCTGTATGAGGAGCGTCAAAAGGAGCCTCTATGTTGCTGAAATTGTAATGCCCCCATTGATTTTGCGGTCTCTGTGTCTTTTTTCATTTTATCTGAAATGGTGTCGACAGCAGGCCCAAATAGAAAGTCCTGATTGACTGGCTGGTTAAGAATGGTGAACTGCACCTCGTTCTTAAAGCCGGATATGCGCAGCCATGCATGTCTGCGTAGTAAAAAAGGGGGTGGTATTGGATCAGATGCTCCATCCATTACCACCCCCTTTTGTACCGCTTTTGGCCGCCATAAGTGTGGCAGGGTATGCTCAGACGTGAGTCCCTTGCTCACTTTGCCACTGGATTCAAGCAAGCCAGGCTGAAGACGGCTGTAATGCCAGAAACCGGTCCTCGGAAGCTTGTTTCCGGTCCAGGGAAGGCATGGCTTGGCAGTTCGGGCTGGACTGTTCCCATGAGGCACAGGGTCAGACTGATTTGCATACAGCCATGTCTGAACTGGGGTGGCAGAGTGGGCTAAAGAACGGTGATGGATTAAACCCAGATCTTTTGACTGGGTGTGAGTGTTTGATTGGTTCAGATGCTCCGTCCATTACCACCCCCTTTTGTACCACTTTTGTCTGCGTAGTAAGACGCTAGTGTTAATTGACCTGGCTGCGGTTTCTGCTGCGTCAAGCGCACATTTGATGGAGGCGTTTGTAATGAATTTTCCCTCCTGTATGAGGTCACCAGCTTGTACTTTAAAAGGCTCAGGTAGGTGTTGCATCAGGCTTTCGAGCTGGTCATAATGCGCCCTCTCGTAACGAGCCAGTAGGGCTTGTGTATTAGCAGTCCTCCATGAGTTGGAGGTTTGTGCTGCTACCCTTTTACATGACGCCTCTAGTATCTTTGATTCTTTATCGGGGGGAGGTGCTTCCCCCGTTGTTTGGGAGTTGGCCCTTTTACGTGCATTAGCCACTACCAGTGAGTCTAATGGTGTCTGCCCTCTGATGTAGGTAGGGTCTGTAGGGGCTGCTCTATACTTTTTCTATATCATGGCATTGATTACTCGTGCCCTGGCTGTACCCTCAAATATGTCAGGTGCGTGTTTTAGCACTCCCTTTAACATGGGAAGTGTTCTGACACTTTTTACTGAAGTAGGGAAGGTGTCAAATAAGAAGTCTTCTTCGACAGGGTCATTATGCATGTCTACGTTGTGGTACTGCACTGCCCTGTCTATGAGTTGGTTGAAGACAATGGTGTCATCAGTAGGATACGGCTTAGTTGGATAAGAGGATACATCAGGGATGGGATGGGTGTTGTAAGGGTCTGTTGGCTCCTCCCATGGTTCCTCTTGTGGTTGATGATCTTGTGGGAAATCATATAAGGCTGTGGATCTTCCCCTGTGTGCCCCTCATTGTCCCCGTGGTGAGAAGGAGAGTAAGGAGAGTAAGGAGCAAGGTGTAGTAGGCATGATAGGATGGAAAGGGATGAAGGGTCTAGAGGGAGAAGTCCCAAAGTTCTTCTTCTTCAATGGAATAGGGGAATGAGAGCCAGTGTCCAATGGCCTCTTCTTCCTGTGCAGGATGGTGACTTTACCAGTCTCTGGATTAATATATATTTTTGCTTGGTCGTCTGATGGATCTGGATGGAAGAGTTCTTCCTCTACAGTCCTAGGTTGAGTGTTAGACTTTTTTGGGTCGGTAACACCTTCTTTTTCAACGACTTTTGGTGTCTTATTGCTTTTCTTCGGCTCGGGCCTTTTTTCGGGTCGACGAGTGATTTGGGGTCGACCAGATCTTTCGGCTCAACACGTTTCTTGTGCTCGACAGGCTTTTTCGGTTGACTAGTTAATCAATAGGGAGGGACTAGGGATTGGAAGGTCTGTTTCATTCCCCAGGGTAAGTAGGTTATTTATCAAAGAGGAAACAGACACTTGTAACACTCAGGCCATGGGTTATATAAGTTTAGAGTAACCTCAAGAACCCAATGCAAATGTGGTAGGTGCGGTATATTTGATTCGTCCGCCCCGCATATGGGTAGTTGGCCGTTATCATTGGTTACTCCAAGTTAGTGATGTTGCCAGCCTCAACCCGAGGCACCTCTGGCCTGTCGTGCAGTGTCCAGAGAAAGAAAAAAGGAGTGTGTCAAATTAGAATCTCAAAAAAAGGAAAGAAGGTTTAAAAACTGAAAAATCACCTTGATTGATTTTATTTATTAATGTGATTTTCAGATTGTTAAAAATAATCTGATACTACTCAATTGATCGAGTTACTAGATCAAAGTAGTTAGAAACACTTATTACACAAACGTCGACATGTTTCTGCTCTGTCGGCCCACAGGGGTCTATAGAGCATTCGTCAGGACTCACAACAAAACAAAAATTATGTTAATAACCTGTGAAATTTTCAAGGATATTGACTCCTCCGGTTTCTTGTGCCCCCGGGGGCAGAGTCAGCACTAGACGAGTTTGCAAGCACACGCGGCTCTGTGTCCTGAGGGCCCCCCGATGCAAGCGAGTACTTCCCGGTCACAAGAAACCGGAGGAGTCAATATCCTTGAAAATTTCACAGGTTATTAACATAATACAGCACAAAAGGTGTGAGTAATACGTATAATTTTCGTTCAATTTTTGTTTTGTTGTGAGTCCTGACGAATGCTCTATAGACCCCTGTGGGCCGACAGAGCAGAAACATGTCGACGTTTGTGTAATAAGTGTTTCTAACTACTTTGATCTAGTAACTCGATCAATTGAGTAGTATCAGATTATTTTTAACAATCTGAAAATCACATTAATAAATAAAATCAATCAAGGTGATTTTTCAGTTTTTAAACCTTCTTTCCTTTTTTTGAGATTCTAATTTGACACACTCCTTTTTTCTTTCTCTGGACACTGCACGACAGGCCAGAGGTGCCTCGGGTTGAGGCTGGCAACATCACTAACTTGGAGTAACCAATGATAACGGCCAACTACCCATATGCGGGGCGGACGAATCAAATATACCGCACCTACCACATTTGCATTGGGTTCTTGAGGTTACTCTAAACTTATATAACCCATGGCCTGAGTGTTACAAGTGTCTGTTTCCTCTTTGATAAATAACCTTTTTCGGTTGACTGTCCTTTTCTGAATCAATGGTCTTATTTGGATCGACTGGTGTCTTCGGAGCACTTATTTTTGGGTCGATAGCCTTCTCCGGCCGTGCTACGGGCTTCGGTACGGCACCCTTCTTGTTGGCGACCTTTGCCGGGTCGACGGTTTTTGATACAGTGGGCTTGTTCGGGTCGGCGACCTTTTTTGCTTCGGCGCCCTTCGGCTGTGTGTCCTTGTTCGGTTCGACTACCCTTTTGGGGTCGACGCTTTTTGGCTGAGCGGCCTTTTTGTGGTCGACAGTCTTCTTTGGCTCGACGCTCTTGGGCTGTACGGCCTTTTTTGGGTCGACGCCCTTCGGGTCGACAACCTTATTTGGCTCTGGAACCTTCTTAGGGATGATGGTACTCGGCCCTGGGGTCTCTGAAGGTTTCGGTTTCGATTTAGGAGCCGAGCCGGACGGCGGGGCTGGCGAAACTTTTTTCTGATCTTGGCTAAGGCCTTTTGGTGCTGCCTCGAACGGAGCCTTCGGTAACCGGCTAATTGGTGTCGGGGGCAGTGTACTCACGATTTGCCCCGGTGGGATCTCGTCATCGGAGTCCGAGTAGTCCTCGACGGTGACGATCTCTAGGTCTGAATCTGGAGCTTCCGGTGGTTCTTGGTCGTCATTGAAGATGTTGTCCGGTTCCGGTGCCTGTCGCTGCATCTCTTGCCTAGCGGCCCATCGGATACTTATGATTTTCTTCGACCGAAACTGGGCGCAGGCTGGGCAGGTTTCTTCCCTATGGTCTGGGGAAAGGCACTTGTTGCATACTGAGTGTTTGTCAGTATGTGGGAACTTGGAGTGGCATTGTGGGCACCTTTTGAACGGGATTCTTTCCATCGACGGCAGGTTCATGTGGTGTCGAAAAGGCCCAACGGCCCGCGTCGACGACCGAGTCGAGATGGAAAGCTTTATCGAGTAGAGAGGTACCGAACGAGAACAATACCGTCGAAGTCGAAGGCCTTTAGAAAAGTTTTGTTTCAATTCCGAAGTTGGAGTATAGGAGTAACATTCGAACCCAATGGCGGAAAAAAACAATCTGAGGATGGAGAAGATGCCCATGCGCACTGTAGTCCAGGGGAGGAGTCACCTATCTTGTGATACTTCGAAGACTCTTCCAAGACAACAAAGTGCAATCATCCGGACCCAACACTAGGCGGCGATCTATGCACAGATATGAATTCAGCAGCCCACATGCCTCGAACATGGAGGTTACTTAGAACTCACCCTTTGGACTTTGCTCAAACCCAGTTCTTAGCTAAGGACTCCATCAGAGAAGGTACAGCCAGTGGAGAGATCGCTGTGGTGTGGAGCACTGTATTTGACATACTACTGGTGGCTCAATAGGAGGAGCGCTTTTGTTTATGCATTTATGTATTTGAGAGTTTTATATAGTACTAGCTAGACCCGAAGTTATCAGAGCACTTTATAACAGTAAATGTTCATATCAAAGATAACAAGTCTATAGAGAGCATCTGAGTCAGAGCGCTCCACAACAGTGAACGTTCACATCGACAACAAGCATATACAGAGCATCTAAATCACAGAAGTTTAAATAATTTAATCTGGGGCACCACATATACAAACAACAGAAGCAAACACATTCCCATTGCTTCACAAAACCTTCAATGCAAAACATGCCGGACCGACAGAACTGTGGCAGCATGGATGTGCTGTGCTCATTCTGTTATTTAACGGCAAATAACAGTCGTTTTCAAGTTCTGAACATGACCTCGGCCCAAACTACTACCACTAGTAGTTGCATGGGATATATGGTTCCTGTTGTAGAATGTGTCATGTAGAACCCCCCTCTGATGGCAATGATTGATTAAGGCAAATGTATCTAGGAAAGTTTTACAATTTCGAGTGGAAATCAGACAGACGGTCAAGGCTCTCACCCGCTCATCTTCTCCTGCAGCAGGTGGTCCAAACTGTTGCTGTATTCTTCAGAGGCACGATTGAGTTTGACAGGAGCTTTGGCTTTGTAGAGCATGTGTTGAACTTATGCCAATTAAGATCATTGTGATGTGTCCTTCTTGTTGTTGGGGCTCCTATGGGACGTGGAATGTCTCCTTCTTTCCAGATAGGTACTGGGTTACTATTTCAGTGCGCTGTTTGGTTTGCTTCAAACCAGTGCCAGTACATCCTCAGAGATTTTACAAGACACAAGTAGGCCTTCCATTAAATAATGTTATTCCCTGAAGGGCTAACATTTTGTGTCTGATGTATTGCTAGAAGTTCTAGCTAGAAGGAAGTTATAATTACATAAAGTTTACATATGACCAAGTGACAAAGTTATATTTTCCACATAAATGTCAATACTTGTAACTTTCCAAAGTGTAATTGTAAAGAGATTATCTTTCAATACTCTGACTTGCTCAGAATATGTTTTAGGGCCTCATTTAGTAGTTTCCGACAATGGGGCATATGCCAAAGATTGTCTCCAACATCTGGGTTGCAATGCCTCATTTAGAGGCAGGGAACCACAGAGCTTACGACGACAGGGGCTCAACCAACTCTGCAGTCAAAAACCTATCAGCATCTCACGGCCCACCTTATGTAGGACAGGCCTTCCAAAGCATAAATGTCCCAGTAAACTAGGAGAAAACTTCCAGTGCACAGAAACATTTTTTTTTTGTTTTTCAGAAGCAAAGCTCCGTCTTGGGGATTTGGTTTTGAAAACAAAAAAACATTAGCCTTGCATAACTTTGCATCCCAGCCAGCACTGCATTTTCGCCAAAGTAATCCTATATCTGCTTCAGCACCTAGTGAAAATTACCTGCTAACATGGCAGGAACCTCTTTATTAGGCAGGTTGCTTAACAAAGGGCTGGTGGACACAAAATCGTTGATGTCACAGTGACTTGGTGGCTGGCCCACTGAGATCTACAGGAGGTACCAAATCAGTTAACCTCCGCCCTAAAGTCTGTTTCTGAACTTTCACGCCTTTATACAGGTGATCGCCCTTTCATATTATTTTAAGGGAAGCATAAACTGAAAGCTAGTGCATATCACAGAACCGACTCACACCTCTTATTGGATCTCAAAAACAATTAACAAAATAGACTGCAGTTGGCTCAGTTACTGTTCTTCCCATAGCAGTAGGAGCCATGGTATTTTACTTGATATACATGAGCACCTTACTATCTATGCTGTCAAAAGTCACTGTTAGAGCAAACCTGACACAAAGCCACTAACTTTATACATAAAAGGGCCACTTTATATGGTATTCAGTGGTTTCTGCAAGTGTCACAAAAATGTGTCAGCTAAAAGCGCACATAAACACAAATCTTAACTAAAATAATTGTGCTGCTTATGCAGCAGCTCACAAAAAAGAATCAATTCTGCTTCAGCCTACCGCCGCTTTCAGATTTGCAGTCCTTGAAGTTTAGCTAAAGGAAACTCTCAATGTTGGGACAGTAGTGAGTAATCTTGGGACAGTAGCAGATTTGGGATGAGTATTTTGGAGAGATCCAATACCACGTAGAAGGGAAGAGGACTGCTCCTCAAATGCCTCTAAGTATCCCATCCACACACATTCCAATTACCATATGGTTGATGGACCAGTTGCAGGAAAGGAGGTCCAACCAGGAAGATAGCTTAACAAGCATTTGCAATGCAATAGGTCTCGCATTTGCGAGAGTTTGAGCTATTGACATTGTAAATGATAATGCCTTTTATTTATGTGTTTACAAAACCTGTAAGCGGTGTGTAAACACAGCTTGTAGGTTTTGTAAACATATAAATAAAAGGCACAGCCATTTACAATGCCAATAGCTCAAACTCTTGCAAATGTGAGACCTTTGTGGCACCCGAGCTTTCGCTTTCAACACTGTAAGCTAAAGCGCAGGTGCCACAATAGTTTCAAAAGTAATTTTTTCCCCCCATTTCTTAACTTTTGAAGTAATCGCGGCATCCTCACTTTAGCTTAAGATGTTGAAAGCACATAAATAAACTAAAAGAAAGGCATGCAGCCACGCTTGGCCATCAAATAACAAGAAATGCGCGGGCGCCATTATTATTGTCGAGGCGTGCCAAGCTGAATAAATGGGGAAAAAAAGCATTGAGGAAGAGTATGTCCTGTCTGCAGCAGCACGCAGGACAAAGCTATTTAAGAAAATAGTGCTCGTAGGTTGTAACTAAAGCCTACCAAGTAACAACACATCTAACAGGGGGTGCCCTCATGAGAGGCTACAATAAGAGAAAAGATGGTACTAAGGAGGGACTACTAAGCCCATTTACCAATGAAAAGCCACCCTTTACAAAGGACAGGGGCAGGAGCCAATTGTAAAGATGGGTGGAAAGAGGGCAGAGCTTCATGCCCTATCCTGAATATAGCATGTATCGAAAGAGATCGTGCATGCACTGCCTAGGCGAGACCTAAAAAGGGATAACACACTGCCATTGGTCACCAGAATGACAGGGACATGCACAGGTCAAAAAGCCCAACCCAATAGAATAAAGAGAAATAGAGCACAGGTGGGGAATGTGTGGTTATAGTGATCACAACACATTTGAAAAAAGACTTTATGAGAATGTAAAATTGCAGAAACTTCTCGATTCCAAATGGAAAGTGGTATGAAAGCAGCACATGTATTTAACCTGTCTATTACACTCAGGCATTATTGACATTTCTCCATCATCTGCACTGTCAAAGGCCAGATGACATAGTCAAAAAACCAACTGGCTGAATAATAGCAGGCGCAAAAAACTCTAATTCCGTTTTTAGGAGTGGGTGCACCAGTGAGGATTTTCCGAGGTAAACAACATCTGTGTTGCAGTTTAGACAATAACCTAAAGATTCCACGAACACTTCCATCTTAGCAACTACTGAATGAGACCAAGACAGGGGCTTCTATGACACACGATACCCTTGGCTTGCATAGCCTGTTGGGTTTACTGATGGCCAAACTATCTCATTGAAGTAATCAACCTTATTTACAAGAACCAATTAAACACTTTATGGGTCTCCTTGGAAGAAACAGCTTTGATGGTGCTATTATTAGTATTTGTTGAGCCTTGTAACTTCCTTTCAAACTTTGTACGGTGGTTCCTTTCTGAGTCAACCCACATGTAAGCACACCATTTTAGTTATGAGAACCAGTACGTGTACACTAGCTGCATGCCCAGAGACCTGTACTAAATTTATACTTGAATAGAAAATTGCCCTTTTTTTTACAGAAATTCTGCCTAAAATCGTAATCATGGATTCAACAGCAAAAATAAGGTGATGCTAGTGACAATGCCATTATCCAAAATGAACATTAAGCTGAAAAGGTAAACAACCGTTACAACGCAACTTTTACAACGCACTACTTTTACAACGCAACTTTTACAACGCAGGCTCCATTACAACGAAATACCATTACAACGCATTTTTTTACAACTGACTACTTTTACAACGCATGCCATTACAACGTTAGTATTGGTAAGTATATAATTATAGTAAAATATAATAGTATTATAGTAAAAATTTTATAGGTTTGGGTTTTTGGGTAAAGGGGTATTTTTAGGGTTCAGGGCTAGGTTTGGGTTTTTGGGTAAAGGGGTATTTTTAGGGTTCAGGGCTAGGTTTGGGTTTTTGGGTAAAAGGGTATTTTTAGGGTTCAGGGCTAGGTTTGGGTTTTTGGGTAAAGGGGTATTTTTAGAGTTCAGGGCTAGGTTTGGGTTTTTGGGTAAAGGGGTATTTTTAGGGTTCATGGCTATGTTTGGGCTTTTGGGTAAAGGGGTACTTTTAGGGTTCAGGGCTAGGTTTGGGTTTTTGGGTAAAGGGGTATTTTTAGGGTTCAGGGCTAGGTTTAGGTTTTGGGGTACAGGGGTACAGGGTAAAAATAAATTAAAATTAAAATTAAATTAAAATAAATTATATTAATTTTAATTAAGGGGTACAGGGTAAAAATAAATTAAAATTAAATTAAAATAAATTATATTAATTTTAATTAATTACATTTTTAAAAATATATTATATACTTACCAATACTTACGTTGTAATGGGATGCGTTGTAAAGGTATATGCGATGTAAAAAAATGCGTTGTAATGGTACTTCGTTGTAATGGATCCTGCGTTGTAAAAATTGCGTGGTAAAGGTAGGCGTTGTAAAAGTATGCGTGGTAACGTCATACATCCGCTGAAAATATATATTCAATCAGATCTGGTTCCATTGTTAGTGCAGAAGGATAAATAACACTTTAATGATTAATCCAATTCAGGCTTCCTCGAGTGTGGTAAATTACATTTCCCCAACTAATACAAATTGTGAAAAGAGTGTGTGCTTTTGAATAAACTTAAGGTCGAGAAGGATTGTTGATAAGCAGGTGGTGTCCACCTATATATAGCCTGTCAATTACAGCACCAACAATGAGATCACATTCACTGGACTATGTAATATTAGATCAGATATATTGCATACCTTTACTCCTTTCCCTGGGGTCATTCTGTAATTATCTGTAAGCATGTTTTGATCTGACTGAAAAAGCTGGTATCCGCCAGGCATGGAATAACACCCTCCTGAAATATTCTGTTGAATGGGGATAAATAGCTGCTGGAGCAGAGTTCTGCAGTATTCCATTGAGATCTTCTCATTCTCTGCGCAGAGTTGGTCTGTCTTGGTTTTTAATAGACCCTAAAACGATAAGAGATTGAATAAATAATAGGCAATGGACACAGGATGAGATACTGGGTTATGTCTAGAGACTGAAGGGGTGAAAAACTAATTACAACCCAGCACTTTAATTTCTGTTTTTCAAGATGTAAAAACCATAAAGGGAAAGTTGTTACATTATTTAAGGTTGAGGACAGGCATTTGAAAGGCCCTAAAATTGCATTTTCAATAGCAACAATTGGTGCTGAACAGATACAATGATCACAATACTTTCATAAACATACCCTCAACTCCATCTGGTACTTGTTATTTGTATCCATAAAGGAGCGGCCCATGAAAATGTTGATGGCCTCTCTCTCACAGGCAGCTTGGAGGTGATAGAAGTACTCTATTGTCTGCGTTGGGAACTTCCCGCTCAGTCTCATCTGTTCCTCGTAATAAGTGGCTGCCTCCTGTACTGCTGCCGAGTTTTCCATCGTTGCAAGAGCACTAACGGTGTCGCCGATGCATGGTATCGTTCCGCGGCCTATGGTGTCCACAAAGGTCATAGCTAGCTTGGCCAAAACTGAAAGAAAAAAACACAGCATGTTATTAGACGGCTGTATCAGGGACTTAGGGCCAGATGCATCAAAGGGTTTTGCCCATTCTGTTGTCTATGGGAAAATGTGTTCATGCATATGGCCCTTAATGTCCCAAATGAAGGGGAGACTCCAAAAAAAATAGTAAGGTAAGTGCAACATGATGGCCGACATTGTCACCCTTATGTCCTTGCCTACAAAACAAAATGATGGAAAGATTGTCATGATGCTGAACACTGCTTTAATCTCTAAGGCCATCACTATGAGTTTAATCGATTTAGGTGCACAGATACCGGAGAGGGGCAATGTGTAGTGGGGGGGGTTCTGTGAATCAGGCTGGATCCCCTAGGACCTAAATTCACATTTTACAAACTATTTGGAATTGGACGTGATATGTGGATCTAGGAATACCAAGTCCAATTCAGCATATTTTCTCCCCTCCTGTGGAAAATAACAAGCCCTAATCTGCACCCATTTACTACCTGCTTGGAGCATATGGTGAAAGGGTACAGGGGATAGTTGGGAGCTGTAATAAGGGTGTGGACAAGGCAGAGTAGGTGAGGGGTTAGCAGCTGCATTTTCGCTCCCACTGTTGAGCAGGAGAAGGGCTGCAGAGGTCCGGAGTATAGATCGCTTGCCGTACCATACTAGGTCGAGGGTTTCCAAGCCTGCAATTACCAGGTCTGGTATTTTCAGATCCATTCTCCGAGACATGGCCAGTGCCACGATTTTTGGGACCTTGGGCAAACACGAAACATAAAGGGCCCCCTCTAATTTGCATGTGATGTGTCATCAAATGAAGTGACATCATAGGAAGTGACATCACAGGGCAATTAATCGTTTGCTTCATTGAAGTGAATTGCAAAACGCAACTTCTTGGGAGTAGATATCAGTATAATGGATAAGAACACAAATACCCCAAATAAATCAAGTCCATATATTTTAAACCTGTTAGTGGATTACAATAGTCAAACTGGATGGAAATGCTGGCTGGGCGCAGCTCTCATTGAAAAAGGGTATCTGTACTCCTGTGTTCACTGTCCAATGTTAACTGATTACATGCACCTCTCTTTAAGCAATCTAAGGTGCATAATGGGGACATACTCAAGAACAAATTTCTTTAAGTGCTTCAATGAAGTGGTAGTGGGCACTAGAGCACACACAGGACCTCAGCCAGGATCTCAGTGGACATGGTACACAACAAACAGCTTAGCACAGAGTTGCTTACTGCAAAACACCTAATAGTGGTTATGTGTTTAAAATGAGACTTAGCAGGCACATAAATGTAATGCTGAAGGGAGATATGGAAAAATATGAATCTTGGCTAACAAAGGATGGAGCAGTCAAACTTGAGATGGGGTGTTGTAGGGATGGAGCAGGCTGACATTTTGTGAGACCCCACACCCCTTTTTACTTGGCCCCCGCTTGGCTGATCACCTGGAAACATTCCAGGAAGCAGCTGAGCTGATTGAGACTTTTTTTGGGAAAGTTTCATGAAGGTTTGTCAAACGGCGCCAAAGTTATTAGCAAACCAAATAATCAATTTCCTATGGAAACGTGACCTTTATACGTACCACTACTGAGCAATATTCATATTGTAGTGTTAAATATGTATTATATATAGATATGGTATAGCATGATCTCTATTCACTTATTCACAATTTGATTATGACCATGAGTATTATTGTCATTATTAGCAATTTATTATAAGTTGCTATTGGTAGTAGTGTTCACTGTAGTCACAGTAGCAGTCACAATAGTTGCAGTCTTAGTGGTGATAAACAAAGAAGGCAATAGATGTTTAGTGGCCACAAAATGAATTCCCTTTCCCTTGCTGTAAATTCTAGAGTAAATAAATACTTCATGATTGAGTATTAAACATAGTACTACTGCCCACACCCTCGGGATGGACACTCTAAGGTATGGATCTTCTCCGTAGAAATAAAGGCCTAAGAACCTAAATTCACTGGAAATGTCAAATGAAGGTCTGGCCTAGATTGACGTAGAGGACAAGACCACAGACTCACTTTTCCCAGTCAAAATGTTCCCTCCTTGGCTGGTTTTAGGTTTACATTCTTTAAAGATGTATTGGCAGAACATATTTGTCTGCTCAACGAAGTCGGGCTCCAGGTCCTCCTCCTGAAGGTCTTCAAGTTTCTTCAAATTCGCTTTACCGGAAGGTCGATCAAAAACAAAGCACTTCCGGACCGGAAAGGAGGCCCGGATGCATTCTCGAGGAAGGTTTAAGCTGGAAACTTTGTCACTATTCCCTAGGGTGATAAAAAGGAGGCAGAAGACAAACTGCAAGTTAAACATTTATTAATTAATATTGATAATGCATTTAAAGTATTTGGCAAGAAAAATGAAGACTCAGTATAATGAATTACAGCTAGCTAGCCCGGTGCAACATCAGCAGTGTCTGCTATGTCTTTTTTATTACATTTAATTTTGTTGATTTTCAAACAAAAACAAAGACCGAAAACAAAAGCGGAACCGTACTGCTGATAGTGCAATAATGCTACAAAATCTCTTACATCTATTAGCAAAAAAAAAGGGACAGAGTATAAGAAATCAAGGTTCAATTGAAGCTCGTATAGCAGCAACACCTACGACCTACCACCCTTACCATGCCGGTGGCCAAGAGCCTGTCCTGTTATAATCTTTGAGTAGATATTAGCTATTTGTGGTTAAACCATCAGTGTAAGACAAAACGAAAATAACATTGTAAATACTTGAAACAATTCACCATTGGCCAAGGGGTGTGGCGGCCTAGTGCTATGGTGGTGGTCCAGTGCAAGTTTATGTTCTTTCTCAGACAGCGAGCTTTACATACAATGTGCTGGTGGATATTAACATTGTGTGATCTCGTTAAGATCAACAGTACTGAAGGGTCTCCATTAGGTACCTATCCATAGCTCATACAAGGGACGATACCTGTGTGATGGTTTCCGAGAACAAGCATGAGATAATACTGTACTAAGGGGTGGTGGGACTCTCATCTACCATCTAGGTGTGCTGGGGGGGCAATAAATTCTCATGCCTGTTTTCTGTCAGAGCCATGGTAATTCATCACATTATCTTGCTATTGGGAACTTATAAAGGTCTCATACCTCTTCACTGTGTGGGGAAGCGCTTTCCCCGGCTGTAGAGTCTTTGGCAGCTGCTTCCAACTGTGTTATGGGTGGGCCACAGGAGGATTTTCAATGCATTGGGATGGTGTGTTTCACCAGAATGAGTAAAGAAATCAGCCAGTTTAGTACCTGCTTTTCCCGCTCTGGGCGTGGCGTAATTCCCAGTAGACAGGCTTCAAGGGAAGTGTAACATTCCCCGCCAGTGACCTTCTTTAGGGTGTCTGGAACCTTTTGCCAGAATTCAGTCAAGAGGGCAGCTCCACACTCTGCTCCATCTTCGTGGCAGCTGTCCATGGATGCGGAATATTCTTTATTAAGTATATGAGAAACTCTGTGGAGTTGATGGCATTGGATTTGTTGTAATCTGGCATTGCAGTACACTTTATGGGGGTATTCTAAAAGTTTCATCCTACGTTTTTTCAATGAGTGGGTGTTTTTAAGTCTCTATCCCAGCGAAGTTGAAGCTTAGTTAGGGGGAAACAGCAGTGATGTATACAACAACGTAATTAATCTGCATCTCACTCCGAAGCTGATCAGTGTCTGCATGTAGTTATGTTGTTGCGACTCTGAGGTGGTGATGTGCCAGTGCTTGCATAGCTTTGCAAAGAGCATCCTGCGTGTCAGGATCAACCCAGGAGGGATGTTGGAGCAAGCTTGCAAAGTGTCAGAGGGGAATATCATCTCATTCTCAACAAGGTGCCCTACTGTAGGAAGGCCAGCTTGGGCGACGCGAGCTGTCATTGATTGTTTCTGAGGTACTGGAGAGCAAATAAGAGAAATGAGGGAATGTCAGTTGCATATGTTTTAGTAGAAGTCTTCCTGAATTCAAGGACATAAATCTGCAGTGCACTTTGTGACTATGATCCAAATGTTTTTTCATGCTGCCTATAATGTTGCCTGTAATGGCTTTCCTCTGAGTTTCTATAAATAAAAATGGCATGCAACGAACATGTTTTACTAAATGATACATCAACTGTTGAACAACAGTATATGTTTTTTCAAGTTAGAATTTTTTTTGTGTAAGCTGTATTTTTACAGGAAACACATCCCCATGCTTTCCTCATTATCCATATATTTGCATACATTCAAGGAGCATTCTGGAAACATTATAAGTAGCCTTGAATTGTTCCATTTTGTACACCTGTGCTTGTTTTTATACTTGAACCACTGTCAGTGATGCAACCTGAGCTCATAGCTTACTACATTTCATTACAATCCTCACCTTGACAATAAGTAATTAGCATTTATTAATCATATATACAATTATGAGCAACCTCTACATGGATATTAAGCTTGCCTTAGTGGCAGATCATCCATTCACAGATCCACACTATGGCGCTGTAAACTGCAAGCCAAAGTGTTTGTGCTACAATGGGTTGGGACTACTTGTCCAGTGGACAAAGTAAGCACAACAATTGTTTGTGACCCCCCAAAATATGACCTGTGCATCTCAGCTATAGGGATTTCACACCTGAAATAATAGTAAGATCCACTTACGCAACAAATCAAACTTGTAATTACTGTCCATTTTCTTAGGTATACAATGGTGAACTTTATTCTGGTGTCTGAGGTACCTAGGGAAATTGGTGTAACTTGCACATGTAAGAATGGTATCGATATGTTCGCCCTAAGGTGGCAGGGTATGCCCAGACGTGGGTCCCTTGCTCACTCTGCCACTGGATTCAAGATAGCCTGGCTGATGAGGGTTATGAACCAGAAACCGGTCCCAGGATGCTTGTTTCCGGTCCAGGAAAGGCATGGCTTGGCAGTTCAGGCTGGACTGATCCCATGAGGCACAGGGTCGGACTGATTTGCATATGGCCATGTCTGAACTGGGATGGTGGAGTGAGCTAAAGAATGATGATGGATTAAACCCAGATCAGTTGACTGGGGGTGAGTGTTTGATTTGCTCAAACGCTCCGCCCATCATCCCCTTTGGTATCGCTTTGTTCGCCCTTAGTTGGCAGGGTATGCCTAGAAGTGGGTCCCTTGCTCACTCTGCCACTGGATTCAAGATAACCTGGCTGATGAGGGTTATGAACCCGAAACCGGTCAAAGGATGCTTGTTTCTGGTCCAGGAAAGACATGGCTTGGCAGTTCAGGCTGGACTGTTCCCTTGAGGCACAGGGTCAGACTGATTTGCATATGGCCATGTCTGAACTGGGGTGGTGGAGTGAGCTAAAGAATGATGATAGATTAAACCCAGATCAATTGACTGGGGGTGAGTGTTTGATTTGCTCAAACGCTCTGTCCATCATCCCCTTTGGTATCGCAGGTAAGAATGTAGGCAACAACACCTGATGTGCTCCTCCAGTGTGCATGAAGACCATAGAAGAGCAGTCTGGTTCTGCTTACAAGGGAGCAGTGCTGGAACGGTCAATGAGTCACCTTTCTACCGGATGGTATAGCTAAGGCCGTGGAAATTGACTTTAGATACTCCAGCACAGGTCAATGTTCCAATGTGTGACATGCTGCAGACATGTACTGAGGCTAAATGTAAGCAGCTGGTTATCATTGACCTTTCTCAGGAGGTAATGTAAACACACGTACGGTAACGCAAACATTGAACTGTAGCATTATTGTGCTGCAAAAAGAAAATTGTAAAACCTATAAAATGACCACCTGCTAGTCATGACATTTCACTGGTCTCTGCACTGATCATCAACACGTAGAAAGCACAGTGGATACAGAGACGATACAAAGATCACATTGAGGTGCTTCTACTCCTCTCAACTCAGCATGTGCTTTACTAGTGGACTCTTATTTTTGCATACCTTTGATCAGTTTCAGTGCATTTTCCAGGTACTCATCTGCTGAGATCTGTTGACCTTCTAATTCTAAGTCCAGAGTGAAGTCTCGCACTGTCCAGATAAAGGTGGGGAAGAAGTCGTCTCCTGCACTTTTAGAGTCACTGCCCGGTGATGATTTCATTTTTATATGCTTTGACAGCTCTGTTGCATAGCTGAAGATCCATGTTAAGAAAAAGAGAAGAGTGAGTCTAAAGCTCAAATCCATGTATGGTATCTTGTCTTTGGAAACTGATTACTGTCTGGAATTTAAATGGTGACAAAGTGAATACGAATATTTGTCCTGTTCTTGCAATCTGAAAATCAGTACTGAATATGAAGTGATGAAGCTGAAATCAGCACAGTTTCTCTCGAAGTATTGGAAGAAATAACTATGGAACTAGCAGCAATACTTCTAAGAGTTTGTTTGGTGTGCTAGCTGCATAAAGACCGGGTGGGTTGTATGTCAACATACTGAGCTAAATAATATCAGCATGCACTTACATCAACTCCAGAATATTGACCACCAACAAAGCGCAAGGCAAGCTGTAAAGATGTACTATATTTGACTCCTCAACTACTTACCTTGAAGATGTGTTGGAAATCATTAATGTGCAGGTCAATGTAAGTGTAGATGGATATAAAAAAGTCTTGATATTTTGGGAGAACATCGATGTGGTGTCCAAGGTTTTCTTTATAATGTATGGTATTTGACAAGGGTCTGAATAAAAAGATAAAGTGTCAAATCTGAATTCAGAGGGGCAGGCTATAGAGGTTAGCGAGCTGTGTGCTAATGGCTGACATCTGAAGGTAATATCCAGGCCAAACGATTGAAGTCTGCCAGTCCTAGTCAGCAAGGTACTAATGATATAGACAGCCCTATAAAGAAGCACAAAATGTAGCAGGTCATCAGTTTAAAACTAATACACAAACATTTTTAATAATGTCTATCCAGTCTTCTCTCCACAGTATTCTCCACAGTATCAACAATATAGAAAATGTTATTTCAAAGTCACTGCCATAGACTAGGTTTAAATTCCATTAAAAAACGCAGCCACAGTCTTATTTTGAAGATATTGGCTCAAAAACACTACCATAGTCATTTGTTGAATATCTCAGCATATACATATTGTCAGATTCTTATTTTGAAGACACTGGTGCAAAAATAAAACTCCACCGTTTTACTTGAAGGAGTTCGGGCAAAAACACGGCTGAGGTCTTATTTTGAAGATGTAGGCGCAGAAACACTGCTGCGTTCTTATTTTGAAAACGTCAGTGCACAAACACAGCTACAGTCTAACGTAGAAGATACAAGTGCAGAAACAACTCAGTTGACTGACACAGCCAGACTAATATTTTGAGAAAGTCGGACCTAATACATCTCCATAAACTTAGCTTGATGATTTCATGCAAAATACACTGCCAGTATTAGCTTGCCTCATTTCCGAAGGATGTTCACCCTTAGTTTGACGACTTTGGTAAAGTGACGCTGCAACAGCCTTAGTTTGATGGTTATATTCAAGACTTTGCCACTGTAAGCGCACCCCTAAGAGAACTGGCAAAACAGGGACAAAGTTTCACGTGGACTGACAAATGCAGCAAAGCGTTCAAAGAAATAAGACATGCTGTGACAGCAGTGGATCACCTAGCATATATTGATCCGAGACTGTGCACCGAACTAACTGTGGATGCGAGTCCAGTGGGACTAGGGGCAATACTGGTGCAACACCAACCAGGAAAAAGACTCCCCAAGACACGTAGTGGCATATGGAAGCAAAAGCCTGTCAGATGTGGAAAAAAGATACTCCCAGCCGGAAAAAGAGAGCTATATCTCTCTCTCTCTCTCTCTCTCTCATCTACCGCTCTCTCTATCGCTCTCTCTCTCTCTCTCTCTCTCTCTCTGACCACAGGCAGCAGTCGGCGAAATGTTTGTTTGCAACAAAGGGGGAGATGTCGTGCCCTGGACAAGGGCACTAGGACCCTGTGGCAGAGGTCAAGGGACACCGGACACCAGTTCCGGTCAAGGGAGGGGACAGGGCATTCCTGGGCAGAACCCCGAGGCAAGAGGTCACAGTATATGCTTGCTGTAGAATGGTAAATAAACGGGTACCTGAAAAGCCCCCATCGTTTCCTGTGTCTGCTTGGGGACGTGGAACACGACAAAATGTATACAAAGGCCCTTTATTTCCCGGTCCAGAAATGTATTCCATATTTCAAGGACAAACATTCATGATGCTGGAAACAGGTGGAGATACTGAGCAGACTCAATAATTCAGGCCATGGTATCTCCACCTATAGTTTCTAAGCTTCTCTCAGTGAGGCCCTTAGAGTGATGATGACTATTAAGCTAGCATCTTGCCATCCCGATTCATTTGACATTTCACTGATTTTCTCATCTATGCTGCTTTTATGAGCATTTCACAGAATACCATGCAAGATAAATGAAATTAAAATGAAGCCTGTGTTTCTGACTAATGTTAATATTGATGTAGATGTACGCAATGATACTTGTTTGTAAAGAAACAAATTTGAATCACAGTTGTCGAAATACTCCATCAAGCCAGAGTCAGAAATAAGTGGCCAGACAGGCCCTGCTACCTACGCCTGAGTCTATTGATTTACAGATCACAGGTGGTGTGACACGTAACCAGCAGGACAAACGTGTGAACATGAAAAAGTCCCACAGACAGGCAGCAATGGTCTGAGGAGATTGGCCCCAATAAAACGCACATGGTAGGAGGGGCGTGTGTTCCCAAAACACCATAAAGAATTTTGGAACACTCAGCGAATTAGGACACAGCGATCACGTGGTCCCCATGTCAAACATCTGGACATGTTATCCCCTGACACTCATTCTGTCCACACAAGGTCGAAACCCACCTGCATTTCTCATCAGCTGGGAGTAATTTATGACTCCATGACCAGGCTGGTATTCCTCGCCCTGAACAGGATCTATGAATTGTTTTATGATGCTTCAAGAAATGTATAAAAATATGCTCAAAACGGCTATACTTTGAGGCAATCCTCATACCCGTTTCTGTTTGCTGTGCTCCCGGCCGCAGTGTTTAACAAATTCAACTGTTCCTGTTTTGCCAAATACCTCTTGACTTTGTTTTTTTTAAGTAAAATCATATTCGAGCAGCATTTTTGCCAGCCAATCATCAGAGATTGGTGCTTTGAACCCAACTGCAGCTGAAGGAAAGGAACCTGCTCTGACGGATTCACATCAGGACAGCAAGGAAGGTAAGCAGACGCCGCAATTGATTGAAAGCTCAGCTGAATCTGCGGGGCGGAGGTCCGTCCTGAAGCTACCGTCACATGGGTAAGACACTACATTTGATCCTTAGTCCCAGCATTGAGAACTATGAAGAAACATCAAAATGTAAACAGAGCGCCCTGCCACAGACAGAAATATGACATATTGTCTATTTTATGTGTCTGAACTGAGTAGTCGCAAGGCAGCCTCGGAGGTGATCCTGCTGATAGCCTGCACGCTAGGAAAGGTGAAGGATGTTAGTTGCTTAGACCGCTGAGCGTGATACATATGGTACGTATAGGCCCTGGCCATGATATATGTCCAGCACATTGACCTTATTTTTTTTAGTCTAAAAGGGTTTTCTCAGTGCTACTGGTTTCCTAACACTGTTGGTATCTGAAAGTAGTGAGGGATGTTTTGTGCTTGGACCGCTGGGCGTGATACAAATGGTACGCATGACCCTTGGGTGTGATACAGGGTATAATTCTGACGCTAGGGAAATTGTGGATCTTCTGGTTTAGGTATAGCTTGTGCAAGGCCAAGGAGGGCCTGTGGTTGTAAAGTTGTTTCAGATTTCCGCACATATTGTTATCTTTGACCCGGAACCGACAGTGACAGGCTATCGGGCTTACTTAGTCCCATGTACCGCGCAAAGCTTCCCCTCGTAATCAAGCAGCATGCACTAATGAGTGGGCTAAGAAATGTTTTGACAAAGACATCATTTTTTTCTCTGTCACTTTTTTCTCATTATGGTAATTAATTGATACATTCTTGATGTTGTGGTAATGGTAAATTGTTGCAATTGCACATCTTGTCTTGAGTGTTGCGTTTTGTTACTGACTGAGTGTACTGAGGAAGGCGCCACTAATTCTTACAATCGTTTTTCCATTTCGGCTGTCTGTCTGCTGAATTCACACATTTTCAACTAACAATTGCACTTTCTTTCAGGCTGTGACCCTTCATATGCGTTTTGTTTGTGTCTGAGAAATATCTATTCTGATGCATCTATGTAAATAGTATTGAGCTCGTAGAACTAGCTGTAACCAGTAATCCCTGTGTGTTTATTCTCCCAAATTTCAGAGTAGAATCTAATATATGCTAGAGCATGTCAGTCCCTAAAAATGTTCATAGCTATCATGGAGTCGCAGTTGAAACACTTGCAAACTAGGTTTCCAAAATAGATTAAAAAAACTTTGCGAGTATTGCCATGAATGGCACACAGACACTAAGGCACACATGTTCCCCCATGCCAGAGGGGTGAACCTTCAACACTAACATAATTGAACATGCAAGAACACACATTCGGACCAAATATATAGGGAAAAAAGACCAGAAGACAGCCACTGTTAGAACAGTGGGCAATCTTTGAGGAAACCCACACCGACAGTCCTTCCCTAGAACCCGCAAGTAAGGCATATGTGCCTCCGCCACCGTATGTAGGAATGGAGGTGCTCTCTTTGCTATTTAAAGGCAAATTCATATTCGAGCAACACTACTAAGACAGGGGATGCCTTCGGTGTGAGTTGAAGTTTCTGTTTACATGACCAGCATAATAATTTCAGCATAATAAATATGCAACACAGAAAAACCTCAGAATGATGTTGCAAGTAGAAATAATGACTCCCACCCTTCTCCTGAATATTTCTAACCAACATCTCTTACTGTCTCTTATTGAAAACGTTACAAAAGGATACTGTAGTTGCTCCAGTGCCCGTTGGTCGATTGTGCCCATGCTGTTAAATACAAAGGTGCTGCTTAGTAGTTCTCCCACGGCAAAAATCCAATTTTCATTTGTGGAATCACCCTGGGATAGAGAAAAAAATACTCCTTGGGTTCAGGATGTAGTAGGTGATCTTTTATCAGATTATGATCTGTAATTTAAGGAAGTATGATCTGATTATTCCACTCATCAAGGTTGAACTTGCTGCACACTACCTAGAACTCTGGACTAAATTAGGAGACTTCATTGGCAATGATGGAGATATCCATAAATATGCTGAAGACTTTTCTACTTCTACAACTGCCTCCCGCTATAGAGCCTCTGTGGTGAGGGATAACTAAAACTGTTGGAACTCTTCATCTGGACATACACAAGTTGGAGCTGAACGTTGATTTGAAGGAGGGTTCTTCGGGGAAGAGTCGGAAGAATGCAGAGCTGCTGAGGCAGAACAGGGTCTTTAACAGGAAAGTCCAGATCATCAGGGTGGAGAGTTAGAGGCAGCAAGTTTAGTACCAACATTCCAGTTAAAGGAAATTTCTGTCCACAGACGCCAGAGTCCTGTCTGCATTATTGTACTTTTGATGGAGTCTTCTGCTTAATTTCAGAACAAAATGTTAGCACATACTTGTGAATGCATACCTTCGCCTTACACTAGCGCCTTTCAAAGTGCCTAATTTAGTACTACTTCATTTGCAAACTATGTTGTTTATTTCTACAACTTTGCATTCTCAAATTACATGCTATGTTAAAAAGCATCCTCTATATGCCTTAAGTCCAGCATGAATAACTGATGTATACCTAAAACTTTTGTGGTCACCCCCTTTTTTCCTTTAAATGTCTCTCTTCTTCCTTTCCAGCATATGCCTCTTCTCTCTGAGCACAACCTTCTCTAAACCGCATGTATCTTTTTCGTAATCTCGGTTATTGTCATTCTGAAAATTGCCTTCAACTCTTTTCATTGATCAGAGCCTTCCCATTTTTGGAAAGTGATATCCCTACAACCAAACCCTACATTATCTCCTCTCGCTCATCTATTAACTCCATAAAACCTCTGCATGTTCTCTCATACCCCCTTTTTCTAATCATGATCACATCTAACTCCTATTACTTCAATTAATTAAATCTACTACAAATAAACTGGAGTGAATGCATGGAATGGTTTCCCTGAGCACACAAGAGTAACACCAATACCTCACAATATGCAATTACAGTAGACAACCCCTCCAAAGCAGTGTGTTGTCTAGCATAAAGATCTTCAACGACTCGTGAGAGGTAGTGAGTACTATAAAAATGCAATCACAATTCGATACAACTCATTATTGCTGGAGCATTTGACAACTGCCTGTTCTCCCACACAGTTAATGATTCCTAGTAAGCCATTAAACATGTCCTTTACATGTGACCTCTGTTTTTATCCAGCACAACCTGAATCACTCAACTGGCTACTTGCAATGCATCAAACAAAAAACAACACATGTATAACCACTAGCAAGGTCTTTATCATCATGACGGTTTGGAAGACTTTCACATTTCATTGCTTAATATTCAATGTTTTCACGTTAAAGTTGTAATCTAACTTCAAAAGCACAAATGCTCTGAACTGGTTATGTGACAGCATTGAGTATTATAAAACACAATAAATGAATTAGTATATGATAAAACAAAATCTTTGCTTACATTACAGCCATAGTGTAAAGGTTAGATTACCTTCTCAACGTCTCCCAGCCCTTCAGTGTCCAGTAGCACAAGTGTGTGGTTGTATTTCTCTGGGTGGGGCATACACCACATCCAAATGCCCTTGGTGTGAGACTGGACAGTAGGTCCTATGGAGAAACCTGGCAAAAAAATAAGAATCTATGAGCGATCCCTGCCACCTTTTGTGCCCTTGGAAAATCATTAATCCATTCGGTTTCTGATAAACCTTTGTTCTCTTAGCGAATGCTTCTCATCAGTGAGAAACTGAGGTATTGGGGGAGGGAGGGAGTCTACATTTCATGGAAATCTTCAGCATGACTCTGACTTGCATTTTTCTATGAGCAAGACAAGTTTAATAACATTAGAAGCAACAAGCACTTTTTAAAGTGGGAGGTTCTAAAACATGGTCTCATGACTTGAGACGACAAAGATACAGACTGAGTAGTTCTTCACAGAAGGTTACCCTATCATTTGAATTGACTTCAGCAGGCAACGCAGTAAGGGATAATAAACATATAAAAAATGAAAAATCCACTGACGGGCAAGGCAGAGTTTCAAATTTCTTTTTATTTATGTAGCGGAACTCCGTGGAGGTCCACATAAGATAATGGAAGGCATGTATACATTAAAATACAGATATAAAGGATATCCGAAAATGTAATTTTGAGTTCAAAAGTACATAGAAGCTACCCTAACAGTGGGCACAGCATACGCGTAAAATGTCCAACATTTAAAATTGCACGTCAAACAATTTCCCAGTAGAATAGAGGGTGTTGCACTTAATGGCATATACAATTATTTTGTGCCACCATTGCAAACTGTGCAAACACTATGAGGTAAAAACATTATATAAGAGCACAATAGCAGCAGCAAAACCAAGAATGTAGGCGAATGATAAGAGGATATTGCACTTAATAGCACATAAAGCGACTAATGCAATGACAGAGAATAGTAATGTAATATTGAAAGTGAATGTAAAGCTAAGAGAGTCATTTAGACACTGGGCACCTGCCATATTTCACTTCCTGTGCCATGTTGGCTTGTTTTATTCCTCAGTGTGCGTCCTGACTCAGAGGTGGGACCCTTTTCATAGGAAAAAAATGTAGTGACTGCAGGTCCACAATGCAGATCTGCAACACACAAACCAGTGTAAAACTTGCACATAAGGGCAGTATCTACTTAGGCAAAACATGACCATTTTTAAAAGACCTACAACAGCACTATACCCCCAGTTCTGTGGGTTTTTTATTGCTTCTTAATAAGCTTCACCTAGTCTGTCCCCTAAAGTGTATGCCTCTTAAAGGAAAACAACGTGTTTATATCTTTTGATTTGGGAAAAAAGTGGTTACAAAGGCAAATGTATTTTCCTCATTTTCTGCAGAAACTGGCTTATTTTCCCCGTAGTGTATATACAAATGTATATATGTATTTATGTATAGTAATTAGAGTATTTTGTATAAACATTTTTCCAGTCCATTAATTCATTTTTTAGACTAATTGTAATTGGATGTTCTTGACAAAAGAAAATTTGCAAGCACGAATAGTACCCACCTCTGTTTGTGCGGGCTAGTCTGTTCATTAGGTAGGACTTGCCCGTGCGATACAGACCCACAATGGTCACTACTACCATTGGCCCTTGGATGTCAGACAGAACTTGCAGAGCATCCTGTCTCAACCTCAGTTCTCCTTCCAAGGTGTTCTCGATTAGGCACAATGGGTGGCACATATTGACTTCACGTACCATTGCTTCTCTGTGAGGGTGAAACAAAATAGATGTGGATGATGAAACAGTGTAAGGAAGGACGGAACTTATAAGAATAAATCAAAAGTAACACATAATCGACAGTCACAATTTTTAAGTAATTGCTTCCTACCCTCATAAAACGTGACATGCCAAAACTGTTTGTTAAAAGGCTTTGAAAATGATTATAGATAATAAATAGTGAATCCAGTACAGCCAAAGCAATAAATAATGGGCATGATTAAAGGAAACACGTGCAGAATTGCTGACATTTACCTTCGGATGTCTGTCTGTTTTCCTTGTGCTTTTGATGTGTTAGGTGATGCTTTAAGAAGCTTGACTAGCCTCTGAGGAGCAAGGGCCAAAAGAACAAGTTACTTACCTTCGGTAACGCCTTATCTGGTAGACTCTATCTAGCTGCAGATACCTAACCAGGTGATAGAGACTTCTCTTCCAGTCGCAGATTCCTTACCTTAGAATAGATACCCAAGCAACACCTCCCCAGAGGAGAGACTGCAAACAGATTCAGACCAGGAAGTCCTGGAGGACTACATGAACAAAGAGCCCATAACAAAAGACCTGACTGTCCAGGCAGTAGTGCTTGATAGACGTGCAGAAATGGGCATGTTTCAGCCTGAAAAATCTCCAAGACAAGGACTTTGTGAGCAAAGACAGTGATCATTGCCTTGGCCCTTGTGGAATGAGAACTCAGGGAGTTGCTTCTTGGCCAGTGCATAGCAGATTTTAATGCACTGGGAGATGGTGCATTGTTGTACAGCTTTCTCTTTCTTTGCCCTAATGAACCCAATGAAGACTTGATTGTCCACCCAGTGTTCTTTGGTACACTCAATGTAGAACAATAATGCTCTTTTTGCGTGCAGGCGGTTGAGTCTCTCCTCTTCTTTGGAAGGGTGAGGCGGATCAAAGATGGTCAGCAGTGGGACGGCCTGGACGACATGGAAAGGTGTCACCACTTTCGGCAGGAAAGAGGCACATATCTTAGAACCAGTTTATCTGAGAAAAAGGTAGTGTATGGAGGGAGCACAGAGTGCCTGCAGTTTGCTAACCCTCCAGACCGATGTAGTGGCCACTAGAAATGCTGTTTTGATAGCCAAGAGATGTGGAGAGCAGCTATGAATAGAGTTGAACAGCGGGCACATCAGGAAGTGTAGAATCAAGTTAATGTCCCATTGGGGTATGATAAAGGGTTTTGGAGGAAATGTGTCGTATGCCTTTGAGAAAACAGATTCCAACAGGCGACTTGATCAGAAGGGCTGACCAGCAAAGGCAAAAAAGTTCAGATGGCCAAAAGATATCCTTTAACTGTGCCCAAAGCAAAGCCTTGCCAGGCTAACAAAAGAACAAATAGCACCACCTCAGACCAAGGTGTGGACAGGGGATCAACATTTTTGGTGGCACACCAAGCCACAAATTTGTCCCTGTCATGCACTGTCTTGGTTGAGGATGATTGGCTGCCAGAATATTGAAAAACCAAAGGTGGTGATGGACGGAGCGTTGACAATACAAACACTCGCCCCCAGTCAACTGATCTGGGTTTAATCCATCCCCGTTCATTAGCTCACTCCGCCACCCCAGTTCAGACATGGCCATATGCAAATCAGTCTGACCCTGTGCCTCATGGGAACAGTCCAGCCCGAACTGCCAAGCCATATCTTCCCTGGACCGGAATCAAGCTTCCCAGGACCGGTTTCTGGCATTACAGCCATCTTCAGCCTGGCTTGCTTGACTCCAGTGGCAAAGTGAGCAAGGGACTCACGTCTGAGCATACCCTGCCAACTTAGGGCGAACAAAGAAAAACCAAAGGTGGTGATGGACGGAGCGTTGACAATACAAACACTCACCCCCAGTCAACTGATCTGGGTTTAATCCATCACCGTTCTTTAGCTCACTCCGCCACCCCAGTTCAGACATGGCCATATGCAAATCAGTCTGACCCTGTGCCTCATGGGAACAGTCCAGCCCGAACTGCCAAGCTGTGTCTTCCCTGGACCGGAATCAAGCTTCCCAGGACCGGTTTCTGGCATTACAGCCGTCTTCAGCCGGGCTTGCTTGACTCCAGTGGCAAAGTGAGCAAGGGACTCACGTCTGAGCATACCCTGCCAACTTAGGGCGAACAAAGAAAAACCAAAGGTGGTGATGGACGGAGCGTTGACAATACAAACACTCACCCCCAGTCAACTGATCTGGGTTTAATCCATCACCGTTCTTTAGCTCACTCCGCCACCCCAGTTCAGACATGGCCATATGCAAATCAGTCTGACCCTGTGCCTCATGGGAACAGTCCAGCCCGAACTGCCAAGCCATGTCTTCCCTGGACCGGAATCAAGCTTCCCAGGACCGGTTTCTGGCATTACAGCCGTCTTCAGCCGGGCTTGCTTGACTCCAGTGGCAAAGTGAGCAAGGGACTCACGTCTGAGCATACCCTGCCAACTTAGGGCGAACAAAGAAAAAACAAAGGTGGTGATGGACGGAGCGTTGACAATACAAACACTCACCCCCAGTCAACTGATCTGGGTTTAATCCATCACCGTTCTTTAGCTCACTCCGCTACCCCAGTTCAGACATGGCCATATGCAAATCAGTCTGACCCTGTGCCTTATGGGAACAGTCCAGCCCGAACTGCCAAGCCATGTCTTCCCTGGACCGGAATCAAGCTTCCCAGGACCGGTTTCTGGCATTACAGCCATCTTAAGCCGGGCTTGCTTGACTCCAGTGGCAAAGTGCCAGAATAACATAACAGATGTCTGAAGGGAGGTCAAAAACTGTCAAATTCCTCTGTTCAATCGCCAAACATGAAGGCCGAGTGTGCGCAGCTCCAGGTGTCTTTCAAACACCTTGTCCGTTGACTCAGAATCTTTTGTGTGCGTTACCCAAATACGGGTTGGGGAGGAGGTAAGAAATAAAATATAAGAATAAAAAAAGACTTATCCGCTGACCCTCTCCGCTCCCACTGATGCTTGCATCGCAGTTCCTCTCAGCAGGGGATGGGCCCTCAGAGCACAGGCTCCGCACCCAATCTGGGCACTGCTCTCACAAGAGAGCAGCACTAGGATTGGTCTGAGCAGCCTCGTTTGCCGCTCAGATGATGCATTGAAGTCTGTACTGTGGGTCTAAGGCAAAGAGTTCTATGCAACACGGACGCTGCACAGATCCAGGACATTTTTGTTGTGGCAGACAGCCCGGTTCTTTCTCCTGACGACCGCATGGAAGTTAAGGGGGGGATGTAGACCTTGCGGATGTGCAGGCAGCCATATACAAGCTTAGACCTGGAAAGACTCCAGGCCGAATGGTCTGCAGGTCAAATTTTTTAACTGAAATGCAAGCATTTGGGGGCCACATATCCTGAATATGTTTAGGGAAGCGAAAGATGAAGGGGTACTACCACTGAACCTCCAATGTGCAACTATAACAGCAATTCATAAATCAGAAAACCTAGGACCCGCGGCCATTCATATCGTCCGATCTCACTTTTAAACGTGGAGGCTAAGGTGTTGGCCGCAACCAGTCTGACCAAGGTCATAACTTTGTTAATACATGGGGATCAGTCAGGCTTCATGCCAGGAAGATTCACCTAGTTCAACCTGCGCCATTTCCACAACTGGCTAGAAGAAATCTGCAGCAGGACAGCGCTGCACCTTTTTCTCTCCCGGGATACAGAGAAAGCCATTGATGCTATCTATTGGCCCTACCTACAACAGACGCCGAAAAATTGCAGATTTCATCCAAAATACCGGTAAGTGAGTGATGCTGTTATACCAAAACCTGATGGCCACGATGCATGTGAATGGGGTCCTCTCGGATCAATTACCGATTGAACGGGCGTCATGCATCAGGGGTGCCCGCTGTCACCTCTCCTCTTCATTATTTACACTTGAATCACTGGCGTGCATGATCCATTTGCACTCAACTATTAGGGGCTTCCAAATCTCGGAATCAAACCCACAAGAGAAAAAGATCTGTTTATATGCAGATGATATACTCCTCTATGTCACGGAACGTGAGATACAATTCCAGCGATCTTTGAGACTATAGACCTGTTCGTTTGCTATTCAGGCTATAAAATAAATTGGGACAAATCGCTGCTTTATGATCCACATGGCCACCTGTATACCGCTGTCTTCCAGGGTCATCTGCAGGTGGAACCAGTGAGTTTTAAATACCTAGGCATTCAGGTCACATCTGATAGAGATGTGTATCTGGCTGCTAACCTCTGGAAAGTCTTAGCAGCCTTTTGGGATGACTCAGAGCGTTGGCAACGTCTCCCCTTGAAGGTACTGGTGCGAGACACTTCCTTTAGGATGATCACCCTCCCCAACTGTCTCCAAAACACTTACCACATTATTCTGGAGGAGATGTTTAATAAAATAGACAGAGAGGTGAGACAGCTCCTCTGGGATGGAGGACACCCTACGGTGGCACTGCAGACGCTTCAGTGGAATTCCTATAACAGGGGAATATCACTACCAGATATTCAGACCTTCTATTGGGCTTACCACCTGTTCCATATCAATGACTGGTTCTTCATCAGGCAAAATCACCCAACTTATATCCTTGAAAGGGCCCTGTTCCTGCCACGCTCTCCCCTCTATTTGATCTATGAGGATTCTGGTAGGCTGTTGTCAGTGACACAGGTGACCCTAGGGGTATGGCGTAGGGCTTCTGAAGCATTGGGATGGACATCAAGGGTCACTAAGAAACATTACTATGGGAAGGGGGCATGATGAGAGAAATAAGGAAGCTGTGTGGATTTGACACGTGGGACCTCATTGGCATCACAAACGTGGGGGATGTGTTGGAGAGCGGGAATCTCCTGGGTTTCACTTCACTGCAGCAAGATTATGACCTTCACCGGAATCAATACTTGAGGTTCGCTCAGCTCTGTCATGCCAGGATGACTGAGGAGCTGGACGAGGTGGACGTACCGGAATACGCCTGGCTTGAAGGACGGTTAATTATGGAGGAACTTGGCACTAAGGCGGTGTCTTCCACCAATAAAATTATCAACAACAATACTCCTGATAATCTGTGTGCACTGCAGGAGCAATAGGGGGCTGAACTTGGGGATATGGCTCATACTGACTGGGTTGCAGGCTTAATGCATCCCAGGGAGGTGGCAATTAAGTCTTTGTTGCAACTCATGCAGTTCATGGTGCTCCCTCCCCGGAATGTTTAAAGTGTAGAACTGACAGGGGGTACTTCCTCCACATGCTCTAGAATTGCAACACTATTCAGACATACTGGTCGGTCATCCTTTAGGAGCTCCAGAACATCCTAGCGGTAAATGTCCCACCTGACCTGGAGGATATTCTGTTGGGTATACCCACAGAAATTGGTATCCCAATGGCGAAGTTCCTATTTTATAATTTGGGATTGACTGTAGCCAAACAGGATGTGGCCAGAGATTGTGGTGTGCCGGAGATTCCAACACTATGAGAGTGGAAGAATGGTATGGATATGGACATGGCTGCAGAGAGAGGTACGTATAAGAGCAGAGTCTGCCCCCGAAAGGTTTAAAAGTTTGGGGCCCCTGGATACATTACTACAATTTGGGATGTGAGGATGGGGAGACTGTTGGCCAGGATCTGATTGGGGATGATGAGGGGATAAGGGGCCTGGCCAGAAAGGGCTCTTGAGCTAAGAGCCTTGTAAATATCTGTTCGTCTGATACTGTGGAGTGCTTTGTGTTGCGACCAAGATGCAAATTGGAGGGTCACTTGCCCTCACTGTGCCACTGATGCGCCGATGGGACTTGACACGCTGGACTCATTCATAATATGCACACTGTAACAGTATAGTTGTGATTACTCCATTTTGTCTTCTTTTTGTTCTTATGGTTGATTTTCTAATAACATTTTCAATAAAAATATTTATAAACAAGAAAATCAAAAAGAAAATGCTCCTCTCACCATGGGAGTCCTCTCCAATGGCGAGGGGAGGAATTCGCAGTTTTTTCTGCCAGTTAGGCAGTGACAAACACTGAAAACAAACTTTGAAATCTGCCCTTCTAAATTAGGTGGATGGAATAAGAAGTCTGCCTACACCAGCCCTCACTCTGTCAGGCCATTAACAGGGTTTAATCACAGTGGAGACAGAGTAGAGTGGAGATCACTATGATTAAATCTAAGGTCCACCTTTTATATCCTAAGGGATTGGGTACTATAATCATCTATGTATTAATATTGCTGAGTATTCTAGAACCCTGAGTGAGAGGGTCAGTTTACCAGCATGTGCCAAGTAGTGTTAAGAGAGAGGGAGCGGGGATAAGAGAATATGGAGAAACGGCAGACTAGAAAGAGGGAGAAACGCTTGAGGATTGTAAGGGGGGGAATGAGGGGACAGGGGAGAGGACAAAGGAACAACAAGATGGCAGGTCCTGGTCCAGAGGATTCGGCGGAGATCAGCGACAAAATGTCGGGCAGAGCGAAAGACAAAATGTCATAAAGTCCATAGAAGTGACCCAGGGAGCCTGAGTTAAAAGTGCAAAAGAGAAGTCAAAGGGGGGTACGCAGTTCAAAAGTCAAAGGTGGGAGGAAGGGGGAAGAGGCGTGCAGGCTCGGGACCACTGGGGCATCGGTGAAGGCAATCTGCCGGTCGTGTCTCCCGCGCCCCCATACCTGGAAAAGGTCTCTTGGTATTCAGACGTCGGGGATGAGGCGGAGCATATCCAGGTAGACAGCTGGCATGGGGGGGGCAGTGAGGACTGGCAGGCAGCCGATGGGGACAAAGCTGCGCCATGGCTGGCCCCATTATCATTCATCAGCGGCGACTCGTACGGAGGCCGTGAGCAGAGGGAGAGAACAGCAGCAGCGGGACGAGGAAAGTCTTTCCCCATTGTCCAGCTGGGTAGGTGACGGCCGCTCCTTTTGTGGCCATGGAACGGGCGCCAAAACACGTTCATCCAGATCTCGGAGGGCACTGCAGTGGACGCTCACGAACCAGCATTGGGTCAATGGCAGATCTCTCACCCTTCCCCAACCGGAGCACACAGTAGTGACGGATGCGTCCCTTCTGGGACGGGTCGGCCACATGGGAACAGTGGAGATCAGAGGCCTCTGGGCTCCGGCGGAGTCAAGGCTCAATATCAACCTTGTGGAGCTCTGGGCGATCCTACTTGCACTGAAGGAATTCCTTCCCTGTGTCAAGGGGAAAGTAGTGCAGGTGTTCACACACAACACCGCCGCCATGAGATACTGCAACAAGCAACCCGGGATGGGGTCGTGGACCCAATGTCAGGAGGCTCTGCGTCTCTGGACATGGCTGGAACATCAAGGCATTTCCCTGGAGGTTCAACACTTGGCAGGTTCTTTGAACGCCAGGGCAGACGAATTCAGCTGCAGGTGCATGATGGATCACGAATGGCATCTTCACTCAGAGGTGGCGTAAGGTGTCTTTCAACAGTGGGAGAGACTTGGTTAGATCTATTCGCCACCGAAGAGAACGCGCAATGTCAGCAGTTCTGTGCGTTGGAATTTCCAAGGCGGTGCTCGCTCGGCAATGCTTTTCGTCGCAACTGGAGTTGCGGTCTATTGTTTGCCTTTCCGCCTATACCACTTCTACCCAGAATGCTGAAGAAGATGAGGCGAGAACGGCCCCAAGTCATTCTTGTGGCTCCGGACTGGGCTCGAAGAGTTTGGTATCCCGAGCTACTCAGTATGAGCGTGGATCCCCCGACCCTACTGCCTCTTCAGGAGGATCTTCTGTCGCAGTAGCAGAAGACGATCCTCCTCTCGAACCTGCCCAGCCTCCATCTCCCTGCGTGGAGATTGAGCGACGACAACTGATTCCATTAGACTTGCCTCCTGAAGTCTGTGATGTCATTCTGGCAGCCAGGCATCCCTCCACTAAATCGGTATACGCCTGCAGGTGGAACAAATGTGTGGCATGGTGCACAGCAAAGGCTGTGGATCCCCTTTCTGCCTCTCTTTCAGAAGTTGGTTTGTTTCTTCTCTCTTTGGCCCAGCAGGGCTCCGCTCTGGGCACTATTAAGGGCTACCTTTCTGCAATTTCAGCCTTTCTCAGGCTCCCTGATCAGCCCTCTCTTTTCAAGTCCCCTGTTGTAAATAGATTTCTCGAAGGCATTACTCACCTTTTCCCTCCTATTCCGTTTGTGATGCCGCAGTGAGACTTAAATCTGGTTCTTACTTATTTGATGTGTGCTCCTTTTGAGTCGCTTCACATCTATTCTATTTGTTTACTGGTGGGCATCACCTCTGCTAGGCGTGTGAGTGAGCTGCAGGCTCTTTCCTTCCTTCCTGTAAACCTCCTTGAGCTGCAGGCTCTTTCCTTCCTTCATGTAAACCTCCTATTCTGTCTGTTCATCTGGACAAGGTTGTGCTTCGCACTCATCCTTCTTTCTTGCTAAAGGTTGTTAGAGCCTTCAACATCGGGCAAACTATCACCTTGCCCACTTTCTTTCCATTTCCGCACCCTTCCAGAGAGGAAGAGAGGCTCCACCGTCTGGACCCAAGACGTGCACTCTCATTTTACCTCAATCGCACACAACAGTTCAGGGTGGATGACCAGCTCTTTGTTGGCTACGTAGGCGCCAAGAAAGACAGGGCATTACACAAGAGGACTATCTCCCGCTGGGTCGTCTTGTGTATAACAGTCTGTTATTCTCTGGCTAAAAAGGAACCTCTGGTGGGGTTGCGTGCCCATTCTACCAGGGCGACAGCTGCTACTACTGCATTGGGACGTGATGTCCCCTGCAAGACCTCTGTCAGGCAGCCATGTGGGCCTCTCTTCACACTTTTGCTAAGCATTATTGCCTTAACAGTCAAGTTTGGAGAGACGGCTTCTTTGGCCGCTCTGTTCTCTGTGACTTTCCGGTGTCATCTTGGTTCGCAGACCCACTACCAGGGTTGGTATTGCTGGAGTATCTATTCTAAGGTAAGGAATCTATCACTAATGTCTCTCTTTCAGATGCACAAGTTACTTAACTTCGATAACGATATATCTGTAAGAGACATTAGTTAGTGACAGATTCCTTACCGCCCCACTCAGCCTCCCCGTTCTGTGAACTGATTTCTAGGGTTAAGGTCATCCCTTTCAGGGCCCTAGTTTCAATACAGCAGTGGTCAGTATTTTGCATGGCTCTGCGTTCCTGGCGTGGAAAGTCGTGTACCGAACTGCGAGGGCGGCGTCTAAGTAGCTGCTGTGACGTCATCCCGGCGATCAAGACGCCTACGACGGATGCCTAGCCGCACAACGCCAACTTCCAACGCGCAGGGGTACTGCTGACGAAAACTTTCCGTATCCAGTCTGACGCCTGGGGGTAATTCTAAGGTAACAAATCTATCACTAACTAATGTCTTTTACAGATATATTGTTACCGAAGGTAATTAGTGCATTAGTGCAGCCCATGTATGTAATGCTATGCTATGAATTTGCTTCTTTTCTATTGTCTAAAAACATTATAAAAATACATGTTATTTGGGAGAGAGAAATATTTTATTCCATTTCTTATAAAATTAGATTTTTGCCGGACTTTGTAACAGAGCAGAGAGTTTGCTCAATTTAATTATTTCACTGTGAATTATGAGTATGATAATTCCTTTAATTAGCAACATTTTGCTTTCAATAAAGATTACTTTGGCTATTCAATAAAACTTTAAACAAGATTAGAATATTAAGCCGTCCTTTAATGTTAATGATAGCTTACTCTTTTCTGCAATCTGAACGCCACAATTAATTAATCAGGGTGTGTCAAATGTTATTAGGGCCATATTATCAAGACCGGTGATAACATTATCACCACTTTAGCGGTAGGAAACTGCCGCTAAAGCGGCGATAAGGGTCTTGATAATATGCCCATGTGAATTCCCATAGAAGCCCAGGTTCACACCAGAACCTGGGCTTCTATGGGAATTCACAAGGTCAGTTTCCTGCCGCTAAAGCGGTGATAATGTTATCGCCGTTCTTGATAATATGTCCCTTCGTTTGTTATTATATGTAATTGGGGAGAGATGTGATGTTAATGTGCATTTCCTTTTGGAAGGGTTATGCTGCTCTGAAATGTAATCAGCAAGCATGTGTGGAACATGCCACTTCCCAGCAAGATTTAATGTTTACTCTTTCAGTAGTGGTACTAGTCTTTTTGTTTTGCCTTACCAAATTTCTTTCTCATTACCCTCTCACTATGGTCACTATCTCCTGCAGTCTACTTTTCTGCATTGGCAACTTGTAGTTAGGACCACTAGTACCTTGAATTCATGTCCCATAAGTTTGGAACCAACGAAATACTTTGATGTACATTTTTTTAAGTGTAAATTGACACATCTTTTTAAAATACAATCATTTCACCTATCAATTAGTTTCATTCTGTAAATATTTTGCTGTTTCTTCATCACAAAACATCTTTGCTCCAAAATGTAATCGGTACACTGCTTTACGTTATTCAGACTATCTGCCTAGGGAAATAGTTACCATCTTTGTCCTTATGTGAGGTATTTCAGCAAGAGATTTAATGCCAAACATCCTCAATAAGTAAATAAATGACACATCTGACCTCAGACGGGCAGGTCGGATTTTGCCTACCGCACACATTTCATGTAGCGAGATTGCTCCCATTTTACGTCTTTATGGGCCCAATCCCAGATTACCGATTCTTAAATACCGAATCATACCGATTCGGTATTTAAGAACTGGCAATCGGGATGTAGGTAATTTTACCGAATTAATTACAGAATCGGTATGATTCGGAAATTAATGAATCGGTATTTACCGATTCTGTAATTGCCACTGATTCCTCTGGGCCTTGAGGCCCATAGGAATCAATGTCAATTACAGAATCGGTAAATACCGATTCGGTAAAATTACCGAATTTGCAAGCGGGACAGGGTGTCACTTTGACACCCTGTTGCACCCCTGATTCAGGCTTGTACATGGCACAGGTGCATGTACACAGGAATTCGTTATTTACCATGACATAGTATGTCATGGTAAATAACGAATTTTTAAGGGCCGGTGGCACTGTTTTCAGTGCCACCTACATCACAAATTTGGGATTCGGTAAATTTACTGATTCAGTAATTTACAGAATCTGTAAATTTACCGATTCTGTAAATATACCAAATCGGTAAATTTAAGGCCCCCTACATCTCAATCACCAAATACCGGTCGGTAACGGCCGAAATCGGCCGTTACCGACCGGTATTTGGTGACCTACATCTGGCCCCATTATATGTGTTTAAAAGTTTGTTTTATAATTGTTTATTTGTACCGTGAAGTATGAGGTATATATTGGACTTGCTTCTCTGTAACTTTATGAATGCTAATGCCTCACAGATTCACCCTCTTTAGTTAGCTGCTTTTATTTATCTTTTATAGTGGTTTTTAACTTTCAAATAAAACTGATCTGAATTGAAACAAATAAATGGCACATCTTCCCACAGACGGGCAGGTCAGATATTGCCTACTCTGGACATTTCACAAATATCCTGCTCCTCTTATCGTGTTTCTACCCCACATAACGTACCCCTCTCTGGTAGTAAACTGTCACTTTGCTTTCTCTTTGATGTCTGCTTTCCTTCTCTTAGTTAGCATATCTTCTTCACCACTTGCCTCTCCATACAGATCTTCTTGCCGAATCCCTATGCATCTTTCTTCCCTTATGGTACCTCTTATCTCTTTGATGCATTGGCATCTTGTAGTCAGGGCAAACGATATGGTGCAATTTTGCAGCTGCAGTGTTTTCTGGATAATCATGAATTCGCTGCATTTGCCACATAATCCGTCAACTGCTGAATAATTTGCAGATTTTAACAAAAAAATTGTTTCTAGATCGAACGCATAAAAAGTTAGTAAAAACGCTGGAATACGTGTTGACAAAGAGTGGAAGGCCCTTCTCAAACATTAACTGCTCAACTTTGTGTTGCTTGTTGCTTTGTTTGGGTGTCAAACTGGTATTAATGAGGAGAACCCTTTGCCCATATAGTGTTAACGTGTGTAAAAAAGACGAAATAATGAGGTAGTATCACAAAATATGCTGCATTCTGCTACATAATTTAAGTTGTCTTGCTGCATAATTTAGTCATTTCTTCCGCATAATTTTGTCCTCCCATGTCACATAATAAACGTTTCTATCTTGTTCTTTCTCTTGGTCTCTCATCTCCGTTTATCCAAGAGCTACTGTGCATACTTCCCGGTACCAAATTAATTCTCTCCCTGTTGTTGGCACTTCTCGCTTTAGGACGTATATCCTTTCTCTGCTACTTTACTGCATGAGCACAAACGTTTTAAAAAGGGCAAATTGAGCTATTTCTATTAAGTAGCTCTTTAACTTTGTGTGCAACAAATACACGGAGGATTCTTCAGCATGCAGATGCAGGTGCCATTTTCCCTTGATTTCACGATTCGTAGACAAATGGAGGAATTGTTATTACTAAAAGTCTCCCGACAAGATAACTGTCCTTGAAGCTGGTTAATTTACCGAATACGCATGTCCGTCAGTAAAATAGAACAATAACTGGCAAAGATAATAGGCCTCACCTATCTGAGAGTTATTGGGTTTGCCTATGTCTTTTAGCCATGTGACTTCTGTTCAGCATGGCTGAAAGTTAGTCGGTGGCCTAGAGAAGAGTGGAGTAGAGTGGCATAGAGTGGCATAGAGTGGCATGAAGTGGCGTAGAGTAGTGTACAATGGAGTCAGCCCTGCCAAGTACCACGCATCAGGCATTAGACTAACGCATTTTGGTGTGGTGGTCCGCATCACCGCACCAAAATGTGAAGTCACGCATTTATAGCGCCTCCCGAAGATGGCTGGAAAAGGAGACTGAGCGCTGCTATTAGCGCTCATTAAGGAAAGTACAACCGTGCACTGCTCTGGCAGGCAGCCTGAGCCCACTGTGTATGACAGACTGCACTACACTGTGCAGTTGCTGCTCTGCTCTGTTGTTTATTATGTGTTTCCAATCTAACTCCTCTGCCAGCCAGGAGGTGGTTTTGGTCGTGCCGACCAGGTTAGGTTGATGGAGCAGATTTCATCTGCAGTCAGGCATTGTTTTATTTTTTGTGCATCAGACTGCATTTAAATTGCCACACACATTTTGGTGCTAGTTAAAAACATGGCACATGAAAAACAATGAAAGTGAGGCCTATTCAGTCTGAAATGCTTTTGCTGAATTAACATGTGTTTTTTCCAATGTAGAGAAAAGTGGCCTTTTTACCTTTGAAGATTAATAGAATGTGTTTCTCTCTTCCCAGCTCATCCCATATTTCTGTCTTAAAGGACTTTGACTTGTTGCATATTTTGATAAATATTTCCAGTTAAATAACACCTCTTTTTATAATGTGTGTGAATTAACAAATGCGCCAAACACTACACAGGGGACTAAATGCTTTTTGCATGAAAAGCTATCTAAAACACTAATGCATGTTGCTGTGTGCACTATATTAATTGTGTGTGCTTTTAAATTTTACACTAAATGCATGAAAATGCTATGTTACACATTTATTTTGCATGTTGTCATAAATAATAGAAAAGCTGCTTTTCACTAATAACTTGGCTAGGTAAACATTTATAAGGGGTATTAGTATGAGGGAGGGTAACATAATGGGCTGATTTACATGAAATTAATATTATCTTTGCGTTTGTTTTATTTTTGGGGCCTACACAAAACATGGCTGCCTGTGAATCCATCAAGGCTATAGCTTGCAATTTAATGAGAAGGGAGCATGCGCAGACTGTGGCAGCTTTCCTCATGACAAGAAGTGAAGGACATCTTAAACTGTACATTCTTGTGATTCTGCCAATGTACCAGTGTTAGTTAAAAGTGTCCATCTGACTACGCTGTGGAAGGAAGGAAGGATGAATGAGATTGAAACATTTTTCCTAGTAAATGTTGCAAATGTTTATAAATGTAGTTATTCATGTATGCTTCTTTTGTTAAAATTGGTGAAGTCAGGTTTTTAGAATGAGTCAGGGGAGTGACAACCCATGCCATCATGACTGACCAATCACGTACAGGTTTTCCTGAGAGATGCTACATCTTTGTGTAGTCTGCCAATAATTAGGGTATAAAATAATGTCCTCTCTGGATGGGGGCTGGCTTTCTCAGCTCAGCTGGCTTCTATGGGTTAGGTACGAGAAACGTCCCGGGAGATTGCTGAAGGGGAGGTGCGTCCGAGGAGGTTCAGGGGAGGCTTCTTGCTTCCACGTCATATCTTGGCACTTCAGGCCACATTCCTTTGAGGCCTGTGAAGGAGGGGCTGCTTTCCTCTTTAGACACAGACAGACAGAGAGTGCAGTGGATCAGGATAGAATTAGATGCTAAACTTTAAGTTTATGCTTTGACTAATTAATTAGGTCTGAAAAGATTTATTTGACTTATGCATTTATTTCTCTTAATGGGAGATTTTTGCCAACTATTTAATCATTGATTAGCTTTGCAAGACTATTTTTCTTACAAACTCTTTAAGAATTGTGCACCACATTTTCATAACTACATGTAATGCTTATATGCAGACTGTAATGTGTTCTGTATTATTGATATTTTTCCTGTTTTCCAAATTCTGTAACCTGATTGATTTTTTACTAATGAATAAAGGGTCAGAGAAAAATTTACTTTTGAATAAAAAATAAAACTCTTTAAATACTCAACAACTCTCCTTATTGGCTTGAATAATAAATTGCATTTTTGACTGTTCAGGTTTATTTAAAGTTTCCTGAAGGTAATACATGGTGTAAAGGGCCCAACACCTTTTGAGCGGTAAATTAGAGGTAGCATGAGGGTTTTGCATTGAGAAACTACCAGAAGAAATTACCGCTCCATCAAGGTCAGCTTTGCTTTCACTGGCTCTAGCTGTGCGGCGCATTTGCAACATTGTCCATTTGCCACCTGAGTCAGATAAGTGGGAGGTGCGAGAGAGCGGATGTTTGTAAGTTTAGTTGCAGTCCGCTGCTGCTCGCACCCCCTGCCTGTGCCTCTCTCATCATGATGCTGATGGAGCAAGGATTCGCATATTACGCGACTTGCTTGAATTCATGAACCTCAAATAACATTAACAAAGTAAACCAACATGTTTGTCTTACTAATTTCCCTTTATTTTTGATATTTGGGGTGTCCTAGAGACGCTTGCCTATGTGTTTACTAACTCAATAACGCTTGTCCTTAAAATGGCCGCTGCTTGGCGGGTTTTCCTTCTGCGCATGCGTTGGTCACACTCACGTGACGTGACGTACTTGCAGTTCTGGTGGGAATCTATGCGCTTGCGCATTCGCATTAAGATGGCCGTTTTGTGTCCTCACATGGTGAAGCTTGCGCTGATGCTTCTGTGTTATTGTTTATTTGCACTAAACCCTAATGCCATAGTTTATATAAAGTAAAGGGGTATAGAGTAGCTTTTCATGGTATACAGTGTATTCATTTATTTTCTGTGTTTTAATTTGTTTTCGCTTACTTTTCATGTACCGTGATTTTGAGGGTCTGAGAGACACTCGTGAATCCATGTTGAGCTACCTTTCTGCGCATGACAGTCTTCTGCCGGTGGCATTGAATGCTTGCCAACCAGAGGTGCCAGCCAAGATGTGCCTGGGAAGATGCACCTTCACCCAGCAGAAGAAGCTGAAATGTCCTGCAAAAGTTACATTTGTATAAGTTTTCATTGTATTCTGTAAAGTATGTCATGGGAACCCCACAATCAATAGGCGGTCCCAGAATATGTTAATGCAGGCTTGTAGAAATGAAATGTGATTGGTGTGTTGACCTATCCTACTTGGGGACCAATCGAAATTGGGGATTCTGACACTTGCAACATTTGGGGGGTGGTACACTGACCCGAAAACAGTATAACTAGCCTAGGTTTAGCTAGAGAATTTGTCCGACTTGTCCGAATAGCTGACCTGTCACTGACCCAACGCACTCAATAGGTGAGTGATACAGAGGGCTGCGGAACACTCTGTCCATATTTCCATAGACTCAAAGGGTTGTTGCTAAGAAACCTTAAGTGCTGGCAGAGCACTTTGCTGGGGAATTCGCTAACCCAATCGGGGTTCTGACTGATAGCTGCAGAGAGGGTGGAGCGCAGGCGTTGCTTCCAAACTGCGGGTGCTGGTCTTACCTTGGTGGTCCTGTCCTGATCCTAATCTGGGTTTCCTGTCCTGGCCTGGGGTGTCCATTCTGCACCTGCTGTCCCATTGATGACTGTCCTTCCTTGGGGTTTTTCCTGTCCTTAACTGACCCGTGGCCAGGGTTGGTCTTCACACCATTCTAGGTAAATATAGTGATGAAAACTCTATACTGCACCTTCTATTTTCTGTCTTTTGCTTTAATAAAGACATACCTTTGCATATGTTGATTTTCCATGCTTTTCGCACAACTACTGAATGAAGAGCTCATACGATTATTGATGTTATCTAGCATGTTCCTATTTTTCTCCTTCCTTAAGTACAATTTTTTTCGATACCATTCATGAAATATAGATGTGTCTGATCTTTACCTTTAAGCTGACTCAATGATGGTCCTGAAATTCTAGTATGTTCCACTTCTTCCCCTCCTATAGGTATATGTTATTTTAGAGCTCTCGTAATTCAAAATTCAAAGTTCTTTCCCAATTCCATTTATCCAAGGTATAGGTGTTCACTTGTGACATTATAGTATGTTCTAAAATCTTTCCCGTATTTAGTTATTAAGCAGATTCCCTGTTCTTAATTTTCCTTAGACTCATCAATGATTAGCTTGATCTATTTTCTTTATGGATACGTGCTCTTTATTATCTTGGTTATTGACTGTTTACTTGTTATAAATCTCATGCTTTCCGAATCTGAAATCTAGATAAAATCTTTAAAACTTCCGCGGAGTCTGCGGTTTTTATGAAATACAGAAGAATATAAAGTTGGTATTTTTGCTTTGTTTGCCTTTTTCTTCACAGCTAGCTCCCTGATTCATCGTGGTCATTAGGTACCCGCAACGGTGGATTGGTAAGTCGGGTACAATAGAAATATATAGGAAGGATCTGGATTACTGGTAGTAGAGCGTAAGGTTACCCGATTAATGTATATGATCAATTGAAGTTATATGGGCCCGGTACGTATGTGGTAAATTTGGTTGGTCGGGTGACCTGCACGCTCTATCAGTAATTTTCTGGTAGCCAGAGGATGGTTAAGGACTAGTTAAAGAAAATGGCTATAGGGACTAGTTAAAGTAAGGTAGGACTAGTTAAGATAGCTGGGTAGGTCGGATGCTGCTAAATAGAGATTTTTTTGCTGCTAAACTGTGAATATATTGTTGATGATAATTTGATCGATCACGTGAAATGTTTTTACTTTGAAAATTATGAAATGTTTTAAATTGTTTTTCTTGCTTCTATATTGATAAATGTACTAATATTACTCGTTAGTCCTTGTTATATGTTGTCTGGAATCCCCGGGGAATTGAATAACGGGTGGTGAGGAGAATCCACGTCGTACTGAGGTCACTGGCCTGAGGAAAATGGTGCAGGTTAGACAGAACTGGAAGCACTAATTAGGGTTTTCTGAATGTATGATTGAATAAATGATAGCACAGAGTTCGCTGGCTAAACTTCTATTGTGATATAACCTAGTAAGGGTCACACGGGAGAAGTAGCAGGTTCGTCTGAGCTTGGGTGATTGCAAAGGGGTTCGCTAGTGAAACTTTAGACTTAGTATATATCCCGAAAAGAAGTGGATGAGTCAAAGAAGTAGCAGGTTCCCTAATGCGAGCTGTTAGAATGGAGCCTTTGTAATCACAGCAGCAGTGTCCCCTGACGAAGGGCGTATCCCGCCCGAAATGCATTGGGATGGAAATAAACACTGCTTGCAACGAACCCTGGCATTTGTCGTGTTTAAGCTACAGGCCTGGATGGGCACAGTTTATACATAAGAAGCATGGAAAATTGCCATAAGAAACCCCACATGTAGAACTTGATCTAGAAAGTGGATAAAGATGTTTGAAAAACAGAGTATATCTGAAGTATGGAATAATTTGCAAAGATGGTATAAAATGATGGATTACTTGAAGAAAATTGGAGCCGAGTTGGCACTTTTCTGCAGTGCACTTGGTTTGGGGCGCAAACTCGCCCCACCGCCACACATTTGAGTGAAGGGTAGACAGAAGAGATCTATCCGTAGTGTGTGAAAAGTAGACGGAAGAGGTTTACTTGCAGTAAAACTTATCTTTCCTTTCTAGACACTCGAGTACAGTGGCAAATGTGTTTACGTTGTTAAATAATTAAAGCACTTGCACTTTAAGAGAGAAATAAAGTTTCCGTTACCTTGTGAGAGAGGGAGTCAGTTGCGGAGCTGCTCTGACGTCACTCTGTGCCGCGCTGGGATTGGTCGAGACAGCGGGTGTGTAGCGGAGCTGGAATTGTAAAGGAGGGGTGAGTGCCGAAGCGTGAGAATCTGTCTCGCGAAAAGGCCGCACACCCATTGGTTGAGGTTATTTGAAACCGTGCATCTTATTGGTTGTACGAAAATAAAAGACGTATTTGGATTGGGAGTGATTTGTAAACAAAGTCGCTCGCAGAAATCGTATGTGGCACACGTATAGACCAGAGACTAGACCTGATCCAAGACATTTAGGGTTTGAGAAGGATCATTGGAAAGGGCATAACACCAGCATTATGTACGGAAATAAGAGAAAATTGTCCCTTGTAAACAAAGTAAAGAATTATTTCAAAAAGGACAAACCTATCAAAACTAGAGAAGGTGTTGTCATTCCGGCACCAAATACTCCCGCATCTTTCATGATGTTTGATAAAGGGTACCACTCATGTGTATGGTTGGAAAATTGGGCGGAATACATGAAAGATGACGGAATTTTGGCTTTTCCGTTAGAAGGTACATTTAATGGCAGGATTCTATTTAATTTGAGAACCCGAATGAATGATTTGCATCCCAGACCTAGATTGACACAGTACGAAGCATTAGAGGAATGGGAGATCGAGGCTTTTGAGAGAGATAAGCCCAGAATGGACAAAGGGTTAACCAAATGGTATCCGAAACTGAAACAAGAAACCCGAGACAAAAAGATGAAACAATGGAGGCAGAATATGATAGTAGAAGGACTGTATCCTATGATGGCACTAGGAGAACATATGGGAGAGAAAAAGACAGAGAAAACAAAAAATTTAGTGACCAGTGGGGATTCAGATGACGATTATTTGGAGGACTTGTTCATGAAGAATCCACCTCCTTATAATGAAGGACCTAGATGCTCTAGTGTAGGGGGCGCTTCCCAAAGACCCCCTTATCAGGAAGGGACTAGATCTGTAAAGGCAAGAGACGTCTGTCAAATACCTTCCTATAACAAGGGCTTAGGACCCATAGGTGCCAGGGATACCTGTTCAAGACCACCGTTTAGTGGAGAATCAAGATATTCAGGTGAGAGGGATTTCTGTCCAAGACCTCTGTATGAGGAAGAACCGAGATCCTTAAATACAGGGAGCTTGTTCCCGAAACCTAATTATGGTGAAGGACCAAGTATGACGCATCCAACTGCCCCAACTTTGACTCCGCAAATAGTACCTGAAATAAGTATGGAAAGGGTATTACAAGAAAGAGAGCGAGAGGCTCTAGTCAAACAAAGAAACAAAATAATTCAGAAACTTTCTCAGTTAAATACAAGTCCTGAAGCATTGACAATCCCAGTAACTATTGGACCAGTTGTTCAGTTGTATGGGGGAGTCCAAAGGCTCCGATCATTACCCCAACTGTAGTACAGTCAAGAAAAGAGCCCTTAATTGTAGATGATTTGACGAGTGAATGTGAATCTGAAGTTTCGTTAATGGATTTGCCGATCAGGGACTCAGGAAGGAGTTTGCAGAGGAGATATAATCCTTTCAACACCGGAGAGATTCAAATGGAATCGACTTCAGGTACCAAAAGCGTCACCTTAGTGACTCCTGAAGAAATTGAGAGATGGAGTCGAGAGTTAGAGAAACAAAATCCCCAGTCAAAACCATTAGATATTTACAAATTGAGAATAGAATTAGAAGAGCTGATGGCTGGTAATGTGGGGTTAGACAGACTAAATACCTATTCTGAAGAAGAGCTGCTGTTTATCTGTAGGAGTATTACTCGTAATACTAGATTGTTCCATGAGAAGTTAACGGACACCGCAGCTAGTATGGGAATAGATATTGGGAAATCAAAGCCATTACAGAAACCCTACAGAGCAGAATTCTCAGACAAAGATCTAGAGAATATGAATGTGTCAGGAAAGAAGGTACAGATCAAGGAATTGTTGAACGTGTTACAAAAATGGGGAGATTTAGAAAAATGGAAAGCCAGGTGGGCAAAGAAAAAGGAAGAAAGTAGATCCAAACAGACCACTTCTGAGTTTGTTTTAAAAGAAGCTGACAAGTCAGAACAGTTATATCCTATGCGTGAAGTGCCAGGTGGAAAGTATGTGTATGTGCCATGGTCCAGACAAGATATTGTGTCTTTTACTAATGACTTCCCAAAATTACGCGAGAAGCCCGTGGAATGGTATAGGCAGGTAGAAAGGTTGGTAAAGGTACAAAAATGCCTGTGGAAAGATCTGGATGGGTTTTTTGACATAGTGGTTCCTGTAGATCTGTGGACAGAATGTAAAATAGCCATTGGTTGGCCTAGTGAGGAATACCCGAGGAACCCTAATACAGGAGCTCCTTCCGATGAGGTAATGAGAAAATACGAACAGGTAATGTTACATCTGAAGGGAAAGGTGCCTGCAAAGGAAACTGATTGGACCAGAATAGATAGAACTACACAGGAAAGAGATGAGACTGTGCATTCCTTTTATGAAAGATTACTACAGGTATTTAAAACATACAGCAGTATAGATAACATCGAGATGAAGGATATGACCCACTTCATTTAGAGGTTTGTAAATGGTTTGAGACCTAAAATTTGTCAGTGGATCAAAGACAATAAAATCTGTTGGCAGTCTAAGAAAATAGATGAAGTCTTGCGATACGCAAAGTATTGCGAAGACGAGATGGCTTATAAGCGAAAGGCTTTAAAGGAAAAGTTTATGTGGGCACAAGTCAAATTGGCAGAACAACAAGAAAAGCAATTGGGTAAAATGAATAATAATTCCCAAAATCAAGGTTCAGGGGGTGGAGGGAAGCCCAAAGTGAGAATGAGCCGAGAGGAAGCAAAAAAGAAGTTTCCCTGTCACGGGTGCGGACAGATAGGGCACTGGAGAGACGAGTGTCCATATGCACAGAGTAATAACCCCCAAACCCCTGATTTAAATCCACAGACGCAGAATGAAAAACCAAGAAAGACCCAGCAACAGGTAAAACAGGTAAAAGCGAGTCAGTTGCCTCGTGCACCTAGACCGAATTTTAAGGGAAAGACACCGCAAGGTGAAGACATAGAAATTTGGGGAGGAAAGGAGGATAGAAATGCAGCAACTTCGCAATTTTTGTTGAATGATACTTTCCTCTGTGCCGATCAATATTGACGGTGCCTGAGGGGGGAGGGGGAGGAGTGCGTACTTGGCGCCTCTTTGCCGGTAGACCAGTCAGGGCCATACATTGAAGGAAAGGTTGAAGGAAATGATGTCACCTTTCTGTTGGACACTGGGGCTACCCGTTCTACTGTGAGAACAGCAGACGTTCCAAACCTACCCCTCTCGGGAGAAGCAATCCAAGTAGTGGGAGTATCTAATCAATTGATTAGTACCCCAGTTACTGAGCCCATGGAGATCACAATAGGAAATTTCAAAGAAATGTATAGATTTGTAGTTTGTGATTCCAGTCCAGTAAACTTACTGGGACGCGATTTGTTGTGTAAAATGAACTGCACTATCTTTTGCACACCAAAGGGCGTCGAAATTCAAACCCCAGACGAAGATGGAATATAAAAATTTATGTTAATCAGACCTGACTCAGAAATCAAACGACTGACTATACAAGACTGACCTGAAGAACTCCAACAGACAGTGAAGCCAGAAGTATGGGACTTTACTGGAAAAGATGTAGGATTAATGGCAAATGTTGACTCAATTAAAATAGCCATAAAAGAAGATGCAATTTACCCCAATACTAAGCCATACAAAATGAGTGCAGAAGTGAGAGCAGGAATTGCCATTGAAATAAAAAGATTGCTAGAAGCCAACATCATACAAGAAGTGATGAGTAGCCCATGTAACTCACCCATAATTGGAATCAAGAAACCTAGTGGCAAGTACAGGGTAGTAAGGGACCTGAGAAAGGTAAACAAAATCGTTGTTCCCTGCTGTCCTATTGTTCCGAACCCAGCAGTGATCCTGTATCAAATTCCCTGGTATGCTGAGTGGTTCACCGAGATTGACCTATGTCACGCATTCTTTTCGATCCCATTGCATCCAGACAGCAAATTTCTTTTCTCATTTGCATTCGACAGTCACGTGTTCGTTTGGAATCGCGTCCCCCAGGGGTACACAGAAAGCCCCTCAATCTTTAATCAGATTCTGAAAAGGTGCCTTGAATCTTTAGTCTTACCTGGAAAATCAGTTTTGGTGCAATATATAGACGACCTCTTGGTGGCGTCTAAGAGTCAGAAAGACTGTGTTGTTGACACCATTGCCTTGTTAAACCACCTAGGTGAAGGAGGACATAAAGTATCACCTGGCAAATTGCAGTTCTGTACCAATTCCGTAAAATATCTGGGTCACGAGATAGAAAAAGGAGTCAGGAAAGTTACTTCAGAGAGAATCAGAATAATTCGAAACATGCAATTACCCAATACTCAGAAGGAAGTCAGAATGTTCCTTGGAGTTGTAGGTTACTGTAGGCAATGGATTGTGGGATTTGCAGTCCTAGCCACACCTTTGATCAAAATGACAAAGAAAGGGGCAAAGGACCCAGTGGAATGGGATGAGGAGAGCTTAACAGCATTTACTAAATTACGAGAATGTCTATGTACAGCCCCTGCTTTAGGGATGCCTGATTATTCTAAAGAATTTGCACTGTTTTGTGACACACTAGACAATTGTGCACTGTCAGTCCTAACTCAAGAGCATGGTTTGACTAGACGTCCAGTAGCATATTTCTCTGCTACCTTGGATCCAGTGGCTGCTGGATTACCCGGATGTCTAAAAGCAGTAGCTGCAACTTGCATGAGTCTTGAACAGAGCGAGTCCATCGTTATGGGACATCCTCTAACTGTATATGTCCCACATGCAGTTGTAATTTTACTGACCAGAACTAAAACCCAGTATCTCACCCCTAGTCGGCTGACTAAATATGAGAGAATTCTTGTAGGTGCTGCGAATGTGGTCATTACTAGGTGTAACATATTGAATCCAGCAACCCTATTACCAGACTCACTAATTGCAGAAGTGAAAGGAGAGGTCGAGCATGATTGCATTGATCTGACTGAATTTAGTACCAAACCACGTCCAGATATCAAAGAGATGCCCCTGCCCGTAGAAGATTACGAGCTATTTGTAGATGGCTCATGCCTGAGACACGAAATTGTAGGCCTAAGTGCTGCTTATGCTGTAGTCACGGTATCACGCACTATAGAAGCATCCTGTCTATTTGGAGTAAAGTCTGCACAAGTAGCCGAATTGGTTGCATTGACAAGAGCCTGTAAAATTGGGAAAAATAAAAGAGTAACCGTATATACTGACACTCAGTACGGTTATGGGGTTGTGCATGACTTCGGCCAGTTGTGGCTGCAAAGAGAGTTTCTGACTTCTTCAGGTACTCCTATCAGAAATGGAAAAGTGGTACTGGAATTACTGGACGCCATCCAGTTACCAAAAGAATTGGCAGTGGTCAAGTGTACTGCTCACAAATCGGGTAACGACAATGTGACAGTAGGTAATCAATATGCTGACCAAGTAGCCCAACATTGTGCCAGACATCGCATGTCTGTTAACATCAGATTGGGGGGATATGGAAACAGCTGCCAACTTATGGTGTTTGAGGATGTGCCTACATGGGAAGAATTGAAAGATTTACAGAATGCAGTGACACCAAAGGAAAAGGGACGGTGGAGAAAGTTTGCTTGTCACCAGAGAAGCGAGGATGGGGTCATTGTTGGCCCTGATGGTATGCCTGTGTTGCCTGACAGCCTGCTTGCTTCTGTGGCCAGATTAATACATGGAGATACACACATTGGTAGGGATGCCATGATTCGTGTTTTCCAACAGACATGGTACAGCTCGAAGTTCAGGAAGGTAGCAGAGTCACTCTGCCAGAGGTGCTTGACATGTCAGCAGTTCAACGCTGGAAAGAAAACAGTAGTTGAGATGGGAAAAATTGGAAAGTCAGGAGGTCCTTTTGTAAGATTGCAAATTGACTTCATTCAGTTACCCCTTTGCAAAGGAATGAGATATGTCCTTGTCATTGTCTGCCTATTTTCAAAATGGGTAGAAGCTTACCCGGCCAAGAAGAATGATGCCATCACTGTAGCCAAGTTGTTACTGCGAGAACTAATACCTAGGTACGGGGTTCCGGTCACAATTGAATCAGATAGAGGTGGGCATTTCCAGAATGAAGTAATTGACCAGCTCTGTAAAGCCTTCAAGATTACACAAAAGCTGCACTGTGCATATCGGCCAGAGGCTTCTGGAGTGGTGGAACAAGTAAATGGCACTATCAAGTCGAGATTAGGGAAGATGTGTGAGTCGACTGGCATGAACTGGATAGAGGCTTTACCTCTTGTTCTGATGGGACTCCGAAGTATTCCAGACCGAAATACAGGCCTGAGTCCCCATGAGATCCTAATGGGATGAGTGATGAGACAAGCATGGGTACCAGGACACAAACTGATAAGCATTTCTGATGATTTGGTACTTGAGTACTGCAAGCAACTGGGTGACCAAGTGCGTTCTATCTCTCGCCAGATTGGGGAAGACGCCGTCGCCAGTCCAGCAACTCCAGTCCATAAATTGGTTCCAGGTGATTGGGTGGTACTCAAGAAACACACTCGTTCAAGTTGCCTTGCACCGAAGTGGGGAAAACCACGTCAAGTGATACTGGTGACCACGACAGCGGTGAAGTGTGCCGGTGTGCCAAAGTAGATCCATGCCAGCCACACCAAGAAGGTGACCGAAGACGAGAAAACTGACGCTGAAGGTTGTCCAGCTGAGGGGTCTCCAGACGTTGGTCCTGAAGTAGCTGATGACGAACAACCGAGCACCAGTCAAGACGAGCGGATACCTATAATCGACCTGACCAATGATCCCATAAGAACAAGAGGCCAAACCTACTCAGACAGAGAGTGGAATAGTGAGGAAGAGACAGGAATAGGAGGAGACAATCAGATTATCGAAATCCATGTAAAATCTGAAGAAGAAGAAGATCACATAGGGACAGAACAGGTGATCGACACACCTCCAAGAACTCCTGAAATTGAAAAAGGACAGACAGATATTAGGGCGAAAGTTCAAGCGGAAGAAAATCAAAGGTTCGAAGTGCTTGAACAGGATCAGATAGAAATAGACAAATGTGTTCAGGATACAGAAATTGAAACACCCAAAAGTCAAAACCAGTCTACACCTGAACAAGGCCAGCTTAGTAACCAGGCAGAAGAAACAGATATAAGACCTGGGACTAGTCAGACAGGAAGGGAAAAAGAAGAAGCAGAAGTGCCACAACCAAACGAGAATAAAAGAGCATTAGAAGAAAGCCAAACCACAGTGCCAGCTAAAAGACTCAAGAAGAAAAATAAAGAACCAAGGTTTATTAAAAGACTGAGACTGAGACCAAAGACAGTAGAAGAAAAACTTGAGCAAAGAAAGCAAAGTCCCAGTAAAGCAGAGCAAACTGGAGAGAACTCCAAACGAAGAAGTGGTCGAATAAAAAGACAGAACTAAAAGTATCAAGATCCTGAATGGACTTACCTGGTGTTGGAGGAATTTGAGGATCTTGATATAACTGACGAAAGTGACGAAGAACAGACAGCTGACCAGTCTGCCGAAGAAGACGAACCAACCTGAATTTGCCCAGTGTAAGCTACCTGTGCAAAGTTAAAAAAGAGGGGTTGGAAAGCTTCTTTTGAGCAAAAATGTCTGATTCAGATGTGAATGGAAGACCGAGACGAAGGTGTTGTAAAACATGCTGCCAAGTATGTTTATGTAGTGTAGCAATAGTATTGATCCTTTGGATAGGACTAACTGTAACCCTTCCTTCTCTGATAAGTAAGAACCCAAGTTTGTACCCGAATAATAATTTACCTGACGACACTGTAGGATCACATACTAGAATTACACCACGAAGAGTAGACACTTTGGACAAACCCCTTAGCCTGAAACAAAGACAGTTAAATTTAGAAGCACCAGATGAGGAAGTATTACACTTTAACAAGATCAAGAACAAGACTCATTTAAACGTTTTCGCAAACCTGTTATTGCAGTATGTAGAAACTATGGAAATAGACGACTGTTATGTCTGCATGAAGCTACCTACTTCTGTAGCTGAAGGCGTAACTTATCATCACTTGCCCTTAACCTATGGAATTTCCTGTAGTATACTAACTAGCTTATTTTACAAAAAAGGACCTTTACAGTATTACTATTCAAACTATGACGTGACCTTTTCTGAACTTCCTGTTCGAAGAAACCTAAACCCTGTACAGACGACTAGAGATGTAGCTAAGTTCATGAGTGATTATTTTCTAACTGTAGGAAAAATTAATATAGGTGATGCACATAAAAATAACCTGACCTGTTCTTTACCTGAAAAGGAAAAATAATTTCTGGACATGGTAGAGAAAAGAAGAGAGAGTTTCCAAAAGAAAGCCAAAGACAGGAACCATAAAGTTCCTAAATGGGCAGAAAGTATAGGGAGCACCTCAAATGGTGGAGCTACTGTTGCTATGCTCCTTGATTTCGAAAAGAAGGGGAAGCTCTGTCTTAAAAGGGAAATGACTAGTTATTATAACAATGTTTTCATTGGTTCCAGTGAATGTGAGCATAATTACAAGGTAATTGGAGGTTGGGGTTTCAAAGATGGGACAGAGCCTGTGTTTCCCGGAATTTATTTTATTTGTGGGAACAAGGCTTACATTAAATTGCCTGACCATTGGTACGGGAGTTGCTATTTTGGTATTGTCTTCCCGAAGATATACCATGTGGGCAAAATCACTGGAAGCAATGAAGAAACTAACAAAGTAGTACGCAATAGAAGAGAAACTGCTTGTGAGATAAAAGGGTTGTTGCTAAGAAACCTTAAGTGCTGGCGGAGCACTTTGCTGGGGAATTCGCTAACCCAATCGGGGTTCTGACTGATAGCTGCAGAGAGGGTGGAGCGCAGGCGTTGCTTCCGAACTGCGGGTGCTGGTCTTACCTTGGTGGTCCTGTCCTGATCCTAATCTGGGTTTCCTGTCCTGTCCTGGGTGTCCATTCTGCACCTGCTGTCCCATTGATGACTGTCCTTCCTTGGGGTTTTTCCTGTCCTTAACTGACCTGTGGCCAGGGTTGGTCTTCACACCATTCTAGGTAAATATAGTGATAAAAACTCTATACTGCACCTTCTATTTTCTGTCTTTTGCTTTAATAAAGACATACCTTTGCATATGTTGATTTTCCATGCTTTTCGCAAAACTACTGAATGAAGAGCTCATACGATTATTGATGTTATCTAGCATGTTCCTATTTTTCTCCTTCCTTAAGTACAATTTATTTTCGATACCATTCATGAAATATAGATGTGTCTGATCTTTACCTTTAAGCTTACTCAATGATGGTCCTGAAATTCTAGTATGTTCCACTTCTTCCCCTCCTATAGGTATATGTTATTTTAGAGCTCTCTTAATTCAAAATTCAAAGTTCTTTCCCAATTCCATTTATCCAAGGTATAGGTGTTCACTTGTGACATTATAGTATGTTCTAAAATCTTTCCCGTATTTAGTTATTAAGCAGATTCCCTGTTCTTAATTTTCCTTAGACTCATAAATGATTAGCTTGATCTATTTTCTTTATGGATACATGCTCTTTATTATCTTGGTTATTGACTGTTTACTTGTTATAAATCTCATGCTTTCCAAATCTGAAATCTAGATAAAATCTTTAAAACTTCCCCGGAGTCTGTGGTTTTTATGAAATACAGAAGAATATAAAGTTGGTATTTTTGCTTTGTTTGCCTTTTTCTTCACAGCTAGCTCCCTGATTCATCGTGGTCATTAGGTACCTGCAACGGTGGATTGGTAAGTCGGGTACAATAGAAATATATAGGAAGGATCTGGATTACTGGTAGTAGAGCGTAAGGTTACCCGATTAATGTATATGATCAATTGAAGTTATATGGGCCCGGTACGTATGTGGTAAATTTGGTTGGTCGGGTGACCTGCGCGCTCTATCAATGCCATGCCGCCGGACCAGATGAGAGACCTCGTCGCAGCCATGGGTCTCAGTCACTCACTGCCTCAAGACCATCTGCAGACTCGTAAGGCCACTGAGGTTAGTGTGAGTATAAATAAATATTCATATCATAACCCCACAACCTGGCGTCCCTATGCAAGCTGCACTCGATTCTTGTCAAGTGCTCGTGGTGTGGGGGTGATGTGCACTCTCCCATGCTGAGGTTCCATTCAGGACCTGAGAGAGCACGGCCAATGTCCTTGTGTCTGTGCTCATGATGCATGAGCGTTGTGCACTGCACAACCACCTGCTGTGCTCCATTGACAACGTGAAAGAGCACATGTCCTTCCCTCATGTCTGTGATTGTGGTGTGTCAGTGATGTACATTGCACACTCACATGTTGGGGCTCCATTTATGGCCTGCGGGCCTGAGACAGCATGACTTCTATTTGTGAGGTGTGAGAGCCATGCGGTTGACATGCACATACTGAGCTTCATTCATGGTCTGAGAGAGCAGGCCCCAAGAAGATAGCAGCATCTGGTAATAGGATTGTTGACATCAGCTCTATATACTGCATACTAGGAGCATGTTGATCACAGGGACTGTGAAACTTTCGTCGGCTAACCGCTGGATCATGCGGAATGAAATATATTCTTGCTCTGAGAGAATATTACCTAGAAATGACCCATGGGGGCAACTGTACATGTTAATGGGAAAGGATGAATGCTGGGTACGAGATGGATGGAGAGGGGTAGATGGGTGTGTGAGGGGAGGATGAATGCATGGATGGATGGTTGACTGGGGATGGCTGGAGCACGATTGAAGGATGAATTTGTGGGGAGAACTCATTCATTGCTATAATTATGATGGTATCTGCTTGCGCATCCATTCCTTGATCCACCACTGTTTCATTAACAGATCATCTGATCCAACTAACCTGCCATCCCAATGTTGAAATATAAGCAGACATATGCATCCATTTGTTTGTCAGTCTTTCTATTCACTTGCCTCCACATCGATCTATCTAACTCCCCATGTCTCTGTTCATTCATTTATCTACTCATACACAAACGCATAAATGCCGTACTTTTTAATCGCTTCTCACATGCATCCACCTATTCAGCTACCTGTCCACCTGCCCAAGAATCACATTCCGCAACAAGGCGTCATTTATGCTATAAGGAGTCCATTACTCATCCAGTTAATCATCCTTCTAGTGCCATTGTTGTGCAGAATTACTGCACTGTTAGCATTAGGATGCTTGATATGGGTTTTGGGAATTTGCAAACACCCTGGCATAGAAACGCTTGGCTACACCTGGACGATGGAGCCCTTCCGTCGTAGATTCATTTTATTTTGTTGGATGGTCAGTAGACAGTGCAACAGGTGAGTCTACTTGGAACTTAAAGTTAGAAGGAGGGGAAAGCTCCATGTGTCACACATTTGCTTGTAGAATATCAATTGTATGTACAATGATACTATAGAAATGTTAATCTGAAAACGTAGCAGCTATGAGTTTCTCGTTGCTCAAATGGGTGTAATTTCTGATATGTATATGTTTTCCCTGTCTTCGTTGCTTGATGTTCTTTGCAAGAAAGTGTCACTCATAGTCGTCAAATGTCACTCATAATTACACTAAACTTATGAAAATGTCACCCATGGCAATCTGAAACCTTGGCAGCTATGTGGAGTAGCATAAAGTAGAGTGGCATAGAGTAGAGTGGTGTTGAATAGTGTAAAGTAGAATTGCATAGACTAAAGTGGTCTGGAGTGGCATAGAGTGTAGTGGCACAGCATGGAGAGGAGTCGTGTAGATTGGAGTGGCATAGAGTGGCACTGTGTGGAGTGGAGTGTCACAGAACTGAGTGGCGTATACTGGAGTGGCATAGAGTGGGGTGTAGTGCCATAGAATAGCATGGAGTAAAGTGGAGTGGCGAAGAGCTGCATAGGAAGACATGGAGGGGAGTAGAGGGGCATTGAGTGGAGTGTTGTACAATAGAGTGGAGTACATTAGAGTAGAGTAGAGTGGCATAAAGTAGAGAGTAGTGGCGGGTGGTAAAGAGTGGAGTGAAGCATAGTAGCGTGGAGTGGCCCAGAGGAGAGTTGCATAAAGTAGAGTGAAATGGCATAGAGTGGACTGGAGTAGAGTTGAGTGCCATAGAGTGGAGTGGCTGAGACTGGCGAAGAGTAGAGTAGTGTAGAGTGCAGTGGTGCAGAGCAGAGTGTTGTAAAGCGACAAAGAGTGGGGTGGAGTGGCATGGAGTAGAGGGGAATGGCATGCAGTGGTGTAGAGTGCTAGACTGGTGTGGCATAGAGTGACAAAGAATGGAGTGGAGTAGAGTTCCGTAGAGTGGCATTGCATGGAGTGGAGTGACGTACAGGAGTGGAGTAGCTTGGAGTGCACTGGCATACAGTAGAGTGGCAGAGTACAGTGACAAAGACTAGAGAAGTGAGGAGGAGAGTGGCGTAGAGTGTAGTGGCATAGAGTAAAGTGGAGTAGCGTAAAGGAGAGTGGTGTGGAGTAGAATGACAAGGAGCGGAGTGTCACTGAGTAGAGTGGAGTGGAATGGATTGAAGTGGCGTAGAGTAGAGTGGAGTGTTGTAGAGTGGTGTTGCATAGAGTACAGTGGCTTAAAGCAGTACAGTTGTGGGTGTAAGTAATTAAAGTGTCAATACAGATGGCAGATAGGGTGAAAGCAACAGAAATAAGAAGTTGTATGCCTGTGTTTAAGGTAGGAAAGCACACTGCACGCCCATAAATAACATGGAAACATTTTTATTTAAAAAAATGTGTCAGATGCAAAAAGACAAGGAAGAACAAAGACAAGAAAGAACACATGTACTTGGTTCATGCTTAAGGGAGGAGCCAACACAAGAAAAGACGAGAAGCCTAAAGGATCTAAGTTCTGAAAATTTGCAAATGAGAGTGACCAGACAATTAAAACAAAAAATGGTATGCTGTGTGCGGGTCTTAATCCCACTGAATTGTAAACAATACGTCTTGCAGGACGCACATGTGCTGTGCATGTAAGTAAGACCTAAAAACAAATATTCTGCACCACTGTTGTAGGGCAGTAAATTCCAAGCGACACCGGCCACACCACTGATTTGTTGCCCACCAGGGCTGGACTGGGGAACCAAAAGAAACCCTGGCAAAAATACTCAAACCTTCCTTCCTTTCCTCGCTCTACCTTTCTTCCCATTCATCCATCCTCTCTCTTCTCCCTCTCTGATCTCTTTCTCTCCCCCTTTGTGCTCTATTCTCCCTTTCTCTCTTTAAGTCCCCCTACGCCTGCTGCAAGTAACCTCAGGAAGCTGGTGAAAGAGACAGCGACACCGCAGCGGCCCTGGACCTTCAAAACAGTCCTGACGGCTCCAGCCCACTAAGGAGATGTCCAATGGAGTAAAAGGCCAGTTCAGCCCTCGTGCTCATGAGATAAACCTGCAAAAAAGGATTGTATCTGACTGATTCCATACATTTAGCAGAATTGGACTAACAACTTCACTGCGTCTGCACCAACAGCGAATACCAGCAGGAGGCACATGCAGCCTGATTCATCATTCTCCCGTTTTGCGAGCCCCTATAGCGATTCATAACGAATCGCTATTAAGGACTTGCAAAACGGGATTCTTGTAGGAATTGCAATAAATATTGCGATTCCTACATGTTCCTTATTTGCGAGTAGCAAATTGCTAATCGCAAATAAGGAATAACTCCCCATTCATTCCTATGGGCCAAAAGGCCCATAGGATTGAATGGGGAGTATTCCTTATTTGCGATTAGCAATTAGCTAATCGCAAATAAGATAGCGATTTAAAGGGTGCCAGGGGTGTCCAAAGGACACCCTGTAGCACCCCTTAAATGCAAATTGAATCAGGTGTTGCGCACACACATGTCCAAAGGACATGTGTGTGTGCAACATGCAACTTAGAAAAATGCTTTCAAAAGCATTTTTCTAAGTTTTCGCTATTTACCACGAGGTTTGACCTCGCGGTAAATAGCGGGCCGAAATTGCGAATTCGCAATTTTTAAATGGATGATGAATTGCATTTAAGGAATCTCAAATAGAGATTCCTTAAATGTAATTCCTCGCAAAATAGCGAAATCGCTATTACCGATTTTTGCATTTGGGATGATGAATCCCAAATGCAAAAATAGCGCTCGCAAAGGGCCAGATTCTCAGAATCTGGCCCTTTGCGAGCCGATTTCGGCTTGATGAATCAGGCTGATTGTTCCCAGGAACTCCACAAGAGGCGCAAGCGGAACACCGACTGCCATCTTCCTGCTCTGAGGCCAACTCCTTTCTACAGACGCATGACTTATGCACCCAACCCACAGAGCCAGGGTTGGCTTACAGTTACACAATGTATTTGGAAACCTCTGGCTTGCCCGAAAGATGAGAAATCCCCTGAATCCACCCTGGTTTACGGAACTGCAAGATCGAAACCGGACACCCCAAAGTGGGCGAGCTGTGAAGTGATAAGAGATTTGAGATGGGCCTTGAACTTGTAAAATGCCCTTTGGGGCATTTTACAAGTACAAGGCCTACTGTTTTTTGTATTTTCCTTAGGTTAGAGGTAGGCGAGCAAGCACATTAACTAGAAGAGGCAACCCAGAGTCGAGCCAGAGGTCAGTCTGGGCTCTAAGAGACCAAACACAAGCAAAGCTAGCAAAACATTTGTTAAGTAAATCGTGCAATCATCATCTTATAAACAAAGAACAAAAGTTTCACCTTTCAAAAACGTTTTCCTTGTATTGTGGGAGTGTTTCAATCTAGTACATTCGTTAATACAGATCAACTGATAGTCGTTTGCTAGTAGTTATTCTTGCTGAAGATCAACTTAGAAACATTGATGCCACCACCAGCCTTGCCCTCACGATGATGCCAATATAGAACCAAGTGGCAAATCAGAAGCCCATTGCCTCCTATATGTAGCTAAGGAACAAGCAAGGATTTTGTACAGTGCATATCATGAACTGGGGTAGCCCAAGGTGCTCACAAATGTGCTGAGGAAAGACAAATTGTCACAGTAAAATAAAATAATTACTTATTATCACTCAGTATGTTCAACTGAGATGAGGTAGCCGAGATTGATCACTGGTTTCCTGAATTAACACTGCACAATTCAGCCATTAATTAGACTTTCATGACAGTGCCTGCACTGAGAAAGCTTTCTGCTTGAAGATTATCCCTTCGGTGTGGGTAGGCTTGAACAACGAGGTAAGAGGGCGGGCAGGACAGCAAAAGTCATGAGAAGGCTCGGCTCATTTTGAGAGAGAGGCTCCAAGAGGACCTCCAGCCAGCCAGAGCCAGCCATAAGGCTCTAGTCTTTGGTGACTCGCCCACCTCTAACTTTTTATCCTAGGCTTCTCCTGAAAGAGTTCACAGCAAGTGCCCTGCTGTGCTTGGGCAAGGTTGGCAGCACTGGAACCTGTTATCTTCTGAGCAAATGCTGTGCATTGGCACAAAACTATTTCACAACGATTGGGCACATGAGTGACCCATAACAGTTGCAGACTATCAGAGGTGCTAGACAATATAAAATGCAAGAAGTGACAATCGATGCTTACATTACATGATAATAATGAAAAACATACCTTGTTTTAAAAGCAAACATGTGCGCCTTGAGACTGAAGTCTGTAGTGGCCACTCTGTAAGTAACGGTTGTATGACGTTACAATGCATACTTTTACAACGCATTTTTACAACGCAACATCCATTACAACGCATTCCATTATAACGCATCCCATTACAACGAATTTTTAAAAACTACCTTTACAACGCATTCCATTACAACGCATAATACCTTTACAACGCATACCATTACAACGCATAACATTACATTGCATGTATGGTAAGTAATGGATAGTGTAGGGGTAAAAAATACTATTCTAACTCCAGGGGGTGCAACAGTAGGGTAAGTGTTGGATTGTGTAGGGGTAAAATTTACTATTCTAACTCTAGGGGGTGCAACAGTAGGGTAAGTGTTGGATAGTGTAGGGGTAAAAATTACTATTCTAACTCTAGGGGGTGCAACGGTAGGGTAAGTGTTGGATGGTAATGGTATGCGTTGTAATGGTATGCGTTGTAATGACTGCGTTGTAATGACATGCGTTGTAATGGTATGCGTTGTAGTGTCATGCGTTGTAATGGTTGCGTTGTAATGGCATGCTATGTAATGGATGTTGCGTTGTAAAAGTTTCGTTGTAATGGTAGTGCGTTGTAAAAGTTGCGTTGTAAAGGTTGTTTCCCGTAAGTAACACAAATAAATCCATAAGTACATTTCAACTCAGAAGGACTTGTTCCTCTTTGACTTGGTTGGACTCGTCTGCAGCTCTTCCAATAGGCTAGTGAAACTCAAAGTATGGCCGAGGTCCGCTTGCGACCCGTGATGTTTAGTTGCTGAGCACTAATTTTCAGATTTTGTATTTTTTTTTTAAATAAATGAGCAAGCATTTATTAACCTGCAAATAAATGCTTGCCCATTAATTTAACATTTGTTTAGACATCTTTACCCAGACACCCTACCACCACCTGCTGGCAACAGTGCGGCCATCGGTCACACCAGAGACCATACTTTGCGGCCCCTGGGCAGATATTTGCAGTACCCATGCTCTAGGCCCTTGATGACTAGGATCCCTGCCCTTCCGTGTCTGTTCTTCGTCTGATCTCTCTTCCCCAGACCCAGCGACTCACAGTAACTAAACGTGGCAGGGTCGACTGCCCTGTAGGGCAATCAAGCTGGGCCCGAAGGGCTGGTCTTAAAGGTCAGTGTGTGGGCCGCTTTTATGGTCTGTGATTGTTGATTTCCCTGATATCACCACAAACTTAGCCTGCAGCAAGTACGAATGCGGACAGCCTCCCACACCCTGCAAAACACATATGAGGTGAATCTTTATAAACTTCATACTGTTCCATTATGCACATGAGGGACACTTTCAGCTATCTGATTCGCTAAGAGGGCACTTTTATTTTGGTGCCAGGACCTATTTCCTGCCCTGTTCGACCGTGACGGTTGAGAACCTTTTAGGAACGATTCACCGTGTTATATAGTACAATGCTTCCATAGCACCAGTAACGCATCACCTGCCATGGTGTCTCCGTTCCCCTTGAAGTTGCCTGGACATCCTTCCTCGCTGTCTTTTTGCGGGTGTCTCCCCTCCCTCACTCTAGCTTTATTCCCTTCTCCCTTTCTCGTGCCGCTGTTTTTCAACCCCCCCCCCCCCCTTTTCTAGCTTTTGTAGCCTTTACCCGTTTTCTGACAGTCTGTTTGCTCTCTCCGATGTGTCGCTTCTTATTTTTTTGGGTTGGTGCCTTTCCCCGTCCCTCGTTGCTGCTTCCGATAGTCACCCTTTCTCTGCCTCCTTCCTCTGTCAGTCTTCTCGTCCTCTGCCTTTCTCCCTCGTCCTGCTGTCCACAGTCAATGCTTCTCCAGGTCTCGTCTCGCACGTATTATTCTTTCACTTCAGCCGTATTTCTCCTCCGTTCTAGGGACCTGCCTCCTTTGCTTTCGGATATTTATTACCCACCCCCCCTCTCCGCCCCCTACCCCCAGCATTTCCTCACTCCTGCCTTTCCCCCTCCTGTTTCTTGTCTTCTCCTGTCAGATACCTTCTGACAGTGGTGAGTTTTTGGATACCGAGGCAATAGCCTCATTACTCCATATTCGTTTGGAATTTTGTAGTCGCTGTTTAGGTTGTCTTATTGGTGTGTGACGCTTTGTCACAGTTGAGGTTGCATCACATGGTCAGCTCAGTGATGGGCCGCGGGTAGCGGTCAGTAGTGTTTGCAGAATTGTCAGCATGTTTCCTTCGAGAGTCTCGTCTTTGTCCGTGTAGATCCTTCTGTTAGTGTTGAGGTTTGGGTGCCTGCCGCGGCTAATGCCAGCCGGCAGTGAGCGGGTTTTAGGTGCTTGCCGAGGCTGTTATGCCATCAGGGCAGCGGTGAGTTTTGCGTATCTGCCGGCGTTTGCCTTCAGGCAGTAATGAGTTTTTGGATGCTGCGTTGCTGTTTCAGCTTCGCAAGGTTAGCGCTTCAATGGGACGCGGATAGCGGTCAAATGGGTTTGTAGCGATATCTGCAAGTTTCCGGATCAGTGGGTTTTCTTTTTGATCCAGTCCTTTGTAGAATGTCCTGTTGAGTTTGAGGAGATGGTCGTCCAGCATCTCGATGCCTAGGTCTCTGTGGAGGTCTGCTGTTCGTGTGAACATGGGAGCACCTGCTGCAATCCGTAAGGCCTTGCTCTGAAGTATTTGTAGGTCCTTCCGCAGCTGTGGGCGGCAGCCACTCCAAACTGGTGAAGCGTATGTCATAGTTGGTCGAATTATTGCGGTGATTACTCGCACCTTGCTCTGCATGGGCATCGACTTAGACTTCAGGAGTGGGTATAATGCAGCCAGTTTGGATGCTGCTTTCTGGCAGGTCTTCTCTATGTGGTTTCTCCAGCTGAGTTTAGAGTCCAGAGTCACCCCCAGGTAGGAGCTGCTGTTTTCCCATTTGACCTCATCCCCATTGAGGAGGATCTGTGGGTGTTTCCTGTTCAGCTTCCTGGTAAATAAGGTTGCTGTGGTTTTGCTTGTGTTCAGGGTGATCTGCCAGTCGCTGTACCATTCGGAGAGTCTGCAAAGCGATGCCTCCAGGTTCTTCCCCCGGCGGAACCTGAGCTATATATATCACAAAATGTGAAACCGAAAGCACGAAAGAGCAGTGAAACAGAGCTGTTTCCCGGAACTCATTCCGTATATCACCCCAACTGAACAAAGAAACAGAACTGCAGGAAATTCCATCTCGTGAGCTAGAAAGGAAATTCCGAGTGTAAAAGCACTCTTTGCATTTTGAAACAATTTCGTTCTTTCTCTTTGCAGTGTAAAACGGTAAAGAGAGTGAACTTCGAGGTCAATTTAGTTTTGGGAGATCTTTCAATGCCAGCCTAGATTGTTTATTCATTCACATGGCGACCGTACTTAATGCACTCCATAAGTGTTTTTGGTCGGCATAAAGCAAGTCACCCCCAAAAATAATTATACGGAAAAAAAAGCTTACGGTCCATTTTAGAGTGTGAGTTTTCAAATATATTGACCTAAAAGTCGTATGTTGTACATGTCTTGCTGACGGGAATTTGATGAGATACATCATAGCCTGAATCATAAGGAACATTCTCCGCAGCAGCAAATCAAGTATAAGAATCTTCACCGTTGTTAAATCAAGGCTTCCGAAAAGAGTCTTTCAGCCATGAAAGCAGTCTCCAGCCTACCCACTGTCTTCCTGCGCCCTGCATGGCAATGACTTGTGATTTACATTGCAAACCCCAGGCTAAAATCCTAAAAGCCTCTCAACCTTCTTTTCTCATGAGGCTTGTAAACTGAAATAGGAACACGCAGTGACCAACTAAATAGGTAGGGTATTACTGTGATCAGGCAAACACAGTGGAATACAAAAAAGTGATGGTGGAACGCTTTAATTATCACCAGAAACTGATAATTATTCAGGGCTGCTTCCCAGTCCATTGATTTTGTTCCTGCCTTGTCACATTGGACAGTACCTTGCCATATGGAAATCAGTCTTAGTCGTACTGAAATAGTGGGTAGGCCTGGATTTGCTGATGGTAAAACCAAAGGGAATCACCAATTCTGAGGTTTAAACACATTCATCAGCTGCTGTAGGCAGGTGACCTCCTCAGAGGATCCCACTTTGAAGTGGTAGAGGGGCTTGTGTGTCTCAGTGACCTGGAGAGCTATGCTGCGGGAACTCAGTCTCCTTGTTGCCCGACCCGGATAGCTGAAAGGGTTGAGACCACATGAATTGGGATCCACTGGTCCTCCAGGTTGGGTGTTGGGTACAAGGTATCTTGCTGGGGGTATTTGCGTTGGCCGGGCTTAGCTCCGCTGAGGCGCATCAAGGTTTCCTCTTCTTGTCTTCTGTGTCGGCCGGGCTTTGCTCCGCCGAGGTGCTGTGACCTTTGCCCCCACTGCTTTCTCTGCTGCCCGGGCTCCATACTGCTGGTCAAGAACTACATCTCCCAGCGGCCCTGCAGCCTCAACCCAGGACACCGCCCCCCTCAGCAACCCGCGCCAGGAGGCGCATAAAGCTGTGTTTGAGGCCGAGGACTTGGTGGTATCTTGCTGGGGGTATTTGCGTTGGCCGGGCTTAGCTCCGCTGAGGCGCATCAAGGTTTCCTCTTCTTGTCTTCTGTGTCGGCCGGGCTTCGCTCCGCCGAGGTGCTGTGACCTTTGCCCCCACTGCTTTCTCTGCTGCCCGGGCTCCACACTGCTGGTCAAGAACTACATCTCCCAGCTGCCCTGCAGCCTCAACCCAGCCTCAACCCAGGACGCCGCCCCCCTCATCAACTCGTGCCAGGAGGCGCATAAAGCTGTGTTTGAGGCCGAGGACTTGGTGGTTCTTGCTGGGGGTATTTGCGTCGGCCGGGCTTAGCTCCGCTGAGGCGCATCAAGGTTTCCTCTCCTTGTCTTCTGTGCCGGCCGGGCTTTGCTCCGCCGAGGTGCTGTGACCTTTGCCCCCACTGCTTTCTCTGCTGGCCGGGCTCCACACTGCTGGTCAAGAAGTACGTCTCCCAGCTGCCCTGCAGCCTCAACCCAGGACGCTGCACCCTCATCAACCCGTGCCAGGAGGCGCATAAAGCTGTGTTTGAGGCCGAGGACTTGGTGGTATCTTGCTGGGGGTATTTGCGTTGGCCGGGCTTAGCTCCGCTGAGGCGCATCAAGGTTTCCTCTCCTTGTCTTCTGTGCCGGCTGGGCTTCGCTCCGCCGAGGTGCTGTGACCTTTGCCCCCACTGCTTTTTCTGCTGGCCGGGCTCCGCACTGCTGGTCAAGAACTACGTCTCCCCAGCTGCCCTGCAGCCTCAACCCAGCCTCAACCCAGGACGCCACCCCCTCATCAACCCGCGCCAGTAGGCGCATAAAGCTGTGTTTGAGGCCGAGGACTTGGTGGTATCTTGCTGGGGGTATTTGTGTCGGCTGGGCTTAGCTCCGCTGAGGCGCATCAAGGTTTCCTCTCCTTGTCTTCTGTGCCGGCCGGGCTTTGCTCCGCCGAGGTGCTGTGACCTTTGCCCCCACTGCTTTCTCTGCTGGCCGGGCTCTGCACTGCTGGTCAAGAACTACGTCTCCCAGCTGCCCTGCAGCCTCAACCCAGGACGCCGCCCCCCTCATCAACCCGCCGCCCCCCTCATCAACCCGCGCCAGGAGGTGCATAAAGCTTTGTTTGATCCCTCGTCCCGCGGGGACGCGATGGGAGAAGCCCGGGACAAGGGCAAGACAGTCGTAGGCCGTCCGAGGCTGAAGGAGACCGGGCTGGGCCCACTCTTTTGATCTCGTCTTTATAGTGACTGTGGACACATTAGGATATCCGAACATCTCTAAGTAATAACGGGCTTCGTGGTAAGCCTGCGGTTTTGAGCCCCGTCTATCCTTCTGTGTATCTATTTGTATTTTGTCACAGTACATAGCGTTCATACTTTGTTTATAGCTAAAATGGGGAGGAAGAGAATACAGCCACTTCCCGTTGATACTTGTAATACTATAGATAATTATCTAGTCAAAGCGGTTAGCGTATTGACTGAGGAAATTGACCGCACGGAAAGGCGCCTCTCACTGGGGCCAAGCATAATACCGAGTGAGCAAGTTGAGCTAAGTCCCCACCTGAGAGCAAGCCCTGCAATCACTTTAGGTTCTGACCGTGAAGAAGGCGTAGGCAATTCAGACGAAGATAGCTCTCGTATTTCAGTGACCCCTAACTTATCACCAGCTGTTAGCCCCCTCAACACGGTTGTTCCAGTTATAAGAAAATCTAAGGGGCTCAAAAGGGGGTGCCAGAAAAGTACGAGAGTGAACAAGGACATCAGTAACCCATCCCAAGGCAATATGGTTACAACAAGGTCAAAGTTTACTAGATCAGTACCTCTAAGTACTATAGACCTTGAGGCCATTTATGGCAAGTTAATTGAGTTAATGAAACCTATTCACGGTAAAGTGGACAATATGGCCAGGGAGGTTCACAAACTCAGAAACCAGATAGAGAAATCTAGTACCGCAGTCCATTCAGACGCCTCCAAGTTGCCCCAAAATATAGGTAGTACAGTAGCAAATGCGGGCCAAAGTAGTACGAGTGTACCTAGACTGGTAACTATTCACCAACCTGCCCCTGAGGAAAGACCAACAATAGATCGAGACTGCAGGGGCTCCAGAGGGACTAGGGGTTTAGGGACAACTACCATAGTCCCCACTTCAGACAAATTGCCTCCTAATGGTCCTATTGCTACCTTAGGGAAGACAGTGTTGCAAGAATGTAGTAAGCAAGGCAACTCAGAATCTAATAATTTACGTCGATCAGAGCCTGTACGTAGAAACTTGAATGCAGTCCCAGCTGTGATAAACCTAACCACCTGAATGTGGCGCTTATGCAGCAGTTCTTGCGCATATATAACAAAACTAAAGCCCACCCAATCCGAAAATCATGATACGCTTAAAAACAAAACCTTGCACTGGCTTACAAAATACTGTGGCTTTCCCATGTATGGGGCTAACCAGATAATCATGACCCAAAGAGTGGGCTGGCTGGGTCCCCTTGAAAAGAAAATCGAGGGGGACTGCGTAATTATCAATTTTAGAACACCAGACTGGGCAAGGGATTCCATTATGAATGCACCCCCGTCCAAATGGGAGTATAATACAACTTTACTCCCATTAGACTTTTTCTATAGGCACCAGATAGGCAATCAAAAGAAAGCATGTACTAATGACTGTCCTAATGCCAACCATTACATCAATGCCCAAAATTCGTTTCCCTTGTCTAAATTTCAGGACTGTTTTTCCATCCCAACTTTTAATAGATACCAGGCTTTCGAGTCAATGGAGGATATTGATTGACTCGCAGGGCAGTACGCTCAGAAGAATGACGCTGACACTATAAGTCATGAAAGTGGAGTGAAGATCAGGCTTGTATAGTCAATCCCGGGGCGCAATCACCTAATATTAAAACATACTCCAAGGCGGTCAGACTAGATAGCGTAGCAAGGATATCCCAGGCGGCTGTTTCAATAATGACACCCAGAAGGTTACAGCTACGGTACAATATAATATCCTACCGTTAGCTGTTACTAATTTATCTAACAGTCCAACAATAGATCAAACCCAACCAATCTCAAATGCTACTGTTGAGGAAGGCCTTAATATCATCAGCTGGAATATAGCGGGTATTGGTGGGAAGCTGAGTACCCCATTCTGGAAAGACTTTATCACACAAGGGCACGACATCATTTGTCTCCAAGAGACATAGTATAGAGAGCCAATTTATGTGGAGGGCTATACACCCTACTGGGTTGAGGCAGTGAATTTCGCTGCAGGCAGGGCAAAAGGCGGCCTCCTCATTCTGATATCGACTAGGTTGACTCAGTTTAAACATAAGAGTCACCCTGTGATTGCCCCTTATGCACAGTTACTATGTCTAGAGCATCATATAGGTAGAGATTTGTTAATAATTAACTACTATAATAATATATTTGATGCAAGTAAGGGATCCATAGTGCAGGATATAGGGAGGGAGACAGATGAAATCCTAGCTCAGTCAAATGACCAACCGGTCACCCTCTGGGCTGGAGATTTTAACATACAGGCTTGTAGTTTGGCACAAAAGGGGACCTGTGGTTACCTGGGGGAGCAGGACCCCAGAGGCAGTGCTCCATATAATCATTTCCCACATAATAATTACGGAACTGCACTGAATAACCTTGTTGCTAAATTAGATTTAGAGCTATTGGATTGCACAATGAAAAAGGGTAACATCAGATGCCCAACCTTTAAAGGTAGGGACGCCCACTCTAATATTGACCATATTCTCGTTTCTTGTGGTACGGCTTACTCTAACCTATGGATAGTCGAGCAGGCTGTAAGCGATCACAACAGCATCTCCCTGTCCTTATTGTGCTGGGGGTATAAACCCCATAACTTTAGTAGCCCAATTAGGGACATTGCCGCAGTAAGATCTAACGGTATGAGAATTAAGTGGGTTAATGTTAATCCTGACCAACTTTTGGAGGATGTTAAAGTCAAATGCAGTGCAGAAATAAGTTACTGCCTAAGCAATGATGTAACTCCTGCTATACTGCTCTCTAATTTTTATAAGATAAACACGGTCATAGAGGGCTTATTAACAAGCAGGAGTCGGAAACCGAGGACTACACAGGCCAGTTGGTTTGATAAAAATTGCATTCAAGCCCTATCCAAACTGAAATCGGCCTTAGCGGCCAAACCAAGAGACCATGTACAAATAAGGGACGAACGCCATAATTATAAGATCTCCCTGGAAGTTGGAAAAAAGAATTACAAAATGAGGCCTGGTCTAACCTTGATCTGGCAGCGGTTACAAAAAATAATAAATTATTTTGGGAGATCATTAATTGTCCCTTTTTAAAGAATGATAACAGCCCCGAATTAACTTCCCATGTAAACTGCAACGCCTGGACAGACCAGTTTACTGAGATTTTTAATCCGATGGGTCGATTTTAGTTTCTTTTCAGAATAATACATCCATATGGTCTACACTACCGTTACTCATTAGCATGGATGAGGTATATGAGGGGCTAGCAAAGAGTAGCGGAGGTAAAGTCCCGGGCCCCGATGGTGTGCCAGTGGATTTATATAAGCATGAGATTAATTTATGGGCACCAATTTTAACACGGTTTTTCAATGCTGCTATTGAAGGCAACCTTCCATTGACCTGGGGCCAATCTATAATTGTTCTCCTTTTTAAAAAAGGCTAAAGGTCAGAGGCACGCAATTATCGTCCTATCTCCCTTCTGGACTCGTCGGTTAAAGTCTTGAGTAGAATCCTCCTAAATAGACTAGAAATATGGGCAGAGGAAAATACCATCCTATCGCCCGTACAGTACGGGTTCAGAAGGGGGATAGGTACGATGGAGCAGTGTATAAACCTTGACCTCTGTAATATTTATAATAAATAAATGATGATGGTTCCTTGTGTTGCTTTATCCAGGTTTATTCTTAGTATTCAAGAGTTAATATACAGGATATAAGCAAGAATATAATTAATTAAAGTCTAAGATAGATCCCCACCGGGAGCAGCAGGTAGCTGCTCAGCCTCAGATATAATCAACTGTCATTTCAAACTTACACACTCAGCACTCTATGTGACATCATAGATCTATGCTGAGGTAATTTTAATCAACACTAAAAAAGGACATAAGGAAAGGAAAAGCAGAATGCAACACATCTTTCCCCTTGAATGAAACAAAACAATAAAATTAGCAGTAAGATTAGAAAAGATAAATATCAAAAGGTCAAAGTATGAAAGGAAGTAACGTAAATAGATAAGATAAAATATCAAAAGGTGGAAGTAAGAAGTGAAGTATAATTACTTTCAAAATAACAAAAATTGACAAAGAAACAATAACAAAATTATAAAAGGTAAAACATTAAAAGGTGAAAGTATGAAAGTAAGTACATTCACCTACAACCTAACAAATCCATAAGAATGGAAATAGATGGATTTGGTAAATTACATATGAACTCCTCTAAAAACATTAGAGCATTTAAATGTTTCATAACATTGAAAAACATTAGAGCATTTAAATGATTCATATTGATGAAAAACATCACTAAATTTGAACAACCATCGGCTCTTCAAACATCGAATCAATTATAGAGCACCCTGTGGCTCTTTAAACATTTAATATAGTGAACCCCTGTGGTTCTATATATGAGCACCTTGTGGCTCTTTAAAATACTGAACCCTTATGGTTCTAACACCTAATATACTGAACCCATGTGGTTCTATATATGAGCACCCTGTGGCTCTTTAATATCAAACCATGTGAACACCTCTTAAAATATCAGAGCACTAATGTGGTTCACATAACAAAATAGAACAATTAGGGTTCCTACAAATATTGAACAAATTGTGAACACCTCTTAAAATATCAGAGCACTAATGTGGTTCACATAATAAATTAGAGCAATAGAGTTTCTACAAATTTTGAACAAATTGAACACCTCTAAATTATTAGAGCACATATGTAGTTCACATACTAAAATTAGAGCAATTTGGCTCTTACAAACATTGAATAAATTGAACATCTCTAAAAATATTTAGAGCACATATGTGGTTCAACAAGCTTTAAAGCTCTTCAAAACTCCCAATACATCCTGCAAACGTACACATTTAATAATTCTTTAAATGAAATTGACTGCAACCAAAGTACGAATATATGAATGTCTGCAATCAAAAGTCTGAATTAATTAAAATAGAGCACCTCAACTTATGTTGAGCATAAAATTGGCTCACTGTTTGCAATTAAAGGTTTGAATAAATTAAAATAGAGCACTTCAACCTAAGTTGAGCATCAAAGTTTGAATAAATTTAAAACAGAGCATTTCAACCTAAGTTGAGCATAAAATTAGCTCACTTCATAAATTAAACTAAATCAGCAATAACTGGAATTTATACAATATAAATTATCTATGTAAACTGTAGATGAGAAAGTATTACTTTTAAAATTTGCGTGTAATGTAAGGAAATAATTGAGCTATCTCTAAACTGTCATACATTTAACATATGAGCACACTGAAGATCTGAATCGTGCACGTTATAACTCGTTCTTGAGCTGTGCATATCAGCGTAGTAGAGAGTCACAATAGTTAACCAAATATTTTCAAAGTACCTTTGGATTTTGGTTTTCACAAATTTATCTTTTGTCATACTCTGTTTCCGATCGATGTATGCAGTTATCCTCGACATATTTTTCCGACGATGATATCGGCAATGTGAAATTGAAAATGGCTGCCTTTGACGTATTGACGCTATGTTGCGTCGCGTGCGCTGTGCTGCGTAAGTAACTGTGATGACATCAGCTGTTAGTTTGGACGGAGTGAACACGGAGGGTAATCCGTTGTCAAGGTGATGATCACGCCTCTGAAACTCCGTCATACAGTGTTCTGAAGACGATGTGGGTGCTCGAGCCTTGTACTCGTAAGTCGTTACTTTTTTAAATGTAAGTAATATGTGAAAATTCATCGTTATGCACCCAATATACGTCAGAAACATTGAATTTTGATACACCGCTAATGTCATTTACCCAAAATAAAACTGCACGATCTTATGCCGATGTCACATTTTCCCACACATGTCTCCGTAAGAAATGAAAACGTCATGTCCAATATGCCTCTTTGAATATGACAAATCAATTTGATCCACTTTGAAGATGAAGTTTAATTAAATAGTTCCAAAACAGTAACTGCCTTATGTTTTAACAACGAACATCACTCGAAGGCACACTTTCAAGTTCACTTCACACCGGAACTCGATACTTGTTCCCGGTTGAGGTGTGTTTCTTAGCCCTTTACGCGAAGTGCTAGAATTAGTAAAATCGATTCAAGTAGTGGCAAATTAGTTCGTTCAAGATCAATTTAACATTGTAGGTGGCAATTTAAACACCCAAATATTTGGAATATTTCAGCTTGTCTCACGCTCATACCAACCCTCTACTTACTTATGGCTGTCAGATGATGTTGACACCGGTGGGGAAATCAAATGGTTGGTATGAAGTTTATGTAGTTCATTTCAATTCCTTTTGCAGTGTCATCACGCGTAGTTTCTTCCGTAATCGTCGCCAGTGTAATATTTATAATAAATAAATGATGATGGTTCCTTGTGTTGCTTTATCCAGGTTTATTCTTAGTATTCAAGAGTTAATATACAGGATATAAGCAAGAATATAATTAATTAAAGTCTAAGATAGATCCCCACCGGGAGCAGCAGGTAGCTGCTCAGCCTCAGATATAATCAACTGTCATTTCAAACTTACACACTCAGCACTCTATGTGACATCATAGATCTATGCTGAGGTAATTTTAATCAACACTAAAAAAGGACATAAGGAAAGGAAAAGCAGAATGCAACAACCTCATTATCAATAAATACACTACAGTCAAAGAAGGAAATGTATTCTTATGTTTCGCCGACCTAAGTAGTGCCTTCGATTTAGTTGAACATTCTCTCTTTTGGCCTATTGTATTGGAAATGGGAGCACCAAAAGAGATCATACATTTCCTGGCAAGACTTTACGAAAGACTGTCTAGCAAAGTGCGCTTCGGGCCTGCCGGCGAATGTACTCCCTTTTTTAAGGTCAATAGAGGCATTAGGCAAGGTTGCGTTTTAGCACCTCTTTTATTTTCTTTATTTATCAATCAAATTGACACAATCCTTAGAAAGATCCCAGCGGATGCCCCGTTAATAGATGGTAATCCCATCCCAATAGTGCTGTACGCAGATGATGCGGTCCTCCTATCACGAACCCAAATTGGCCTCCAGCGCCTTATTGACAAATTTGAGTTATTTACGGACAGCAGGAAACTGCTAATTAACAAAGAAAAAACCTTTGTAATGTCATGCGGGAAGAAGACCAAGCAAAATAGGACCTTTTATTTAGATGACGCCAACATTGAAACTGTCAAAATGTTCTGCTATCTTGGCATTACATTTTCCGGAGATGGAAGGTGGGTTAATGAACAGGAGAATGTGCGCTTCAAAATGGTTAGGAACTGCAACAGCGTCTTTAGATTTGCTCCCAAATTGGGGAACCGCAGAATTAAGGACATGGTGTCACTTTATAAAGCAAGGTGCCTATCATCAGCATTATATGGGGTGGGAGTATGGGGTCACCATAACCATAGCGGCAAGTTAATTCAATACGATGAAAATTCATTCCTGAAACACTTGCTGTGCGTCCCAGCATCAGCTTCCACTGAGATAATTCACAGGGAAGTGGGACTAAATTATATTAAGGACTTAGCGGCTTTGCGTCCATTGGCACTATGGCGGTCTGTCTGGTCTAAAACCGAAACAAAATTTACACAGAGTGTAATCATTGACTGTCTAAAGCTAGATTATTGCTCACGCATCCCATGGCTCAGACATATCCAACATTGGTACAAGTTACTTTTTGACCTTGACCCCTTTTTGGATATGGATCACGTTGTATCTATATCGAAAAGAGAGCTTAAGGAATCCTTTTTAGAACACACAAGGAATGCCAGGGCTGTTGAATGCGAGAAACAATGTACCTTGACCTTTTACCGTGAGCATAATGTAAACGAAGGTTATCAGCCCTATTTAACAGAAGTCACAAGAAACTCCCATCGCTTCGTATTAACACGTCTAAGATTAGGTACTGTTCACCATCTTGTGGCATTCCCTTACACTAAACAGAATAGTACCTCTCCATGCCCTTGTGATGGTGTTTCCAAACAAAGCTGGTGCCATTTTATGTTGTTTTGTAAATTTTACTTCTTTTTAAGGAAATTTTATTTAAAACCCATCTTTTTAAAATACAAGGTACGATCTACTAAGGCTGCGATGCAGATAATGTGTACTTTGGGAATTTCTGATATATGTTTTTATGTAGCTACGTACATTTTAAGAAGTATGACTGCCAGGGAATCAATTATTATTTGAACATTAAGTACTTAGGAATGAACACTTGTTACCCTCAAGAGGAGAGTTGAGCCTCTATTCCAGCCCTCGCAAGGGCAGAAGCGCCACTGTGACTGTGGTTATTAGCACACGTCACTTTACTTCTGCAAGTTTTGCACATGCGTTGTAAAGAAAATTGCATTTTATTAGGCGTGTTTTGCACTTAAAAAGTACTGAAGCATATGGTCATATTTACTGTATTGCCTGACTGTGGTTATTAGCACGCGTCACTTTACCTCTGCGAGTTTTGCACATGCGTTGTAAAGAAAATTGCACTTTATTAGGCGTGTTTTGCACTTAAAAAGTACTGAAGCATATGGACATATTTACTGTATTGTCTTCCGAATGTCCATATATCAGACTTTTATTGAAAATTGCCCTCAGACTGTGGTCCACGCTTATTGTATGGATATTGCAAGGTCTTAAGTACAAAAATTGTATTTACAGTATGCTTTTTTATGTCTAATATATGGTTATGTATATATACCAAATAAAGCATTTTGAAACTGGGTACAAGGTTAACAATATTGTCCCATTAAAAAGCATTTGTTACAGACACAGGAGCAAGAACCTCTAAATCTTCTGGACATGAGGGACAATACGTTTGCTGCCACAATAAATGCACACAGTCTTACATTATCTTCAGATACTCACTGCTTTAGGGACTAATTATTAATTTAAAGATTTATGTTAGAAAGATTTGTAAGAGAATTACGAGAGTCGTTGCTTTGAAAATTTGGCAGAATTTCACATAACCAAGGTTCAGAAAGAATAAGTGTCCCACATACCTCCTTGTCTAATAACTCAAATGGCAGGAGATTTCTATCCTGCACAAAGATCTGTGTGGTTGTAGCTTGAGTCATTTCACCTCAGGGGAGGCGAACACATATACACCATATCTTGGCTAAATCACTCTGGCTCTAACAGAGAACTTTCTTTGAACTGAAAGGACTATTTTACCTCTACTGGCCTTTTTGTTAGCACCTCAATAATCACTCCCTCTTGTGCCCATGCTACTTGCTCACGCCCAATTTTCTCCTGTGTATTGCTGCTTGTTACATTCCTTCCTTATCTCTTTTCCATGTGTCATGCTTTCTGTTGTTCTACCTGTGAGAGGCTGGCTCAGTATATGATGTTCACTTATGTAAATTGACACCTTGCACTGATCCAGGCAACCCTTAAGGTCATTCTAGTGGTCTTAGACAACCTTAGAAAGCTCTCTAAGTGGTAGCTGTAGAGAGCAGCCTTCAGGCTTTAGTCCAGAAAGAGTTTAACGCTGCTTGTTTTACCAGAACATAATCTTATAGGTATAGATTAAGTGAAAAAGAACCACACCAAAAATGTAAAAATCCTCACTCACGCCTACAAATGCCTACCCAACAACGGACCCAAATACCTTAACAACAGAATCAACTTCCACGTACCCAAAAGAAACCTCAGATCTTCCAACATCGGACTGTCCGAAATCCCGCGCATCCACAGAGCCAGAGCAGGTGGAAGATCCTTCTCTCACATTGCAGCCAAGACCTGGAACGAGCTACCGGCAGATATCAGACGCGCCCCCTCCCTGAACACCTTCAGGAAGATCCTCAAGACCTGGCTCTTCGGCTAAACAGATCTGTGGACCCCCCTCAGCGCCTTGAAACCTTCACGGGTGAGTGGCGCCCTTACAATTCCGATTGATTGATTGACAGTTTTTTAATAAAAATATGTATTTAATATAAGACACTCACTAACACATACAGATATATCCTAACTGGAGATATATACAATGCACACAATACTTTGTAATAGAAGTAGGTAAGTCGCACAGAATACACAGTGGTCCCCAGAGAGACCAAATCTTATACTAAAATAGTGGTATGTAAGCCACCACTCGAGTTAAAACAATACTCAGAGGATGTAGAAGTGCTGGGTACCCAATGAACCACACAAAGTGAGTATCTAGGAGCCCCACAGAGGTCATGTGCAGTGACACAACCACGTTCTCCCGACAAATCAACATGTAAGTCGCGGTTGCAAATGTAAAGAAGAAGGGCCCTTCCCAGTGGACCATGAAGAAACCCAGTGGAAGACAGAAGGTTGGAGAGCCAAACCAGCCGTGGATACCTTCCCCAGGGGAGTCGGGTGCGTATGTGAAGTTGTGTCGGAAGCCGCAGTCTAACCCAATGGAGGACTTCAGGAAGCTGTGAGGACCAGGCGAAGACTGGGAACCATTCACGAGCTGGACCACGTTGGATGGTGAGAGTTGAGGGGTCGGGGTCTGTCGGGAACACCAACAAGCCTTGGCAACTGCAACCAACGTGGAAAGCGAAGAAGGTACAGTGTCGGGACCCGCAAGACTCACCACAAGTAGGGGAGTCAGGGCAGGCCCTAAGCAATCAGGGGAGCCCAAAGAATTCAAAAGTGACCCTCAATAGGACCCGCGGCATGAGGCACTGGAGTCGCAAGAGGACCTCGAGCAGCTAACAAGAAGAAGCAGGCAGACAGTGCAAACGTTGTGGTGTGGTTGAAGATTCAGGTCACTGGAGATGCTTGAGGTTGGGGCTACTTGAAGCCCAAAGATTTTGGTGGAAGGAAGCCAACAAGCCATTGCAACTGCAAGTCGACACGGTGCACAGGGGTTCGGTTCCTGCTGCTCCGGTGAGGGATACTGGCCTCAATCTTGGTGAGAGGGTAGGGCAGGCCTCGAGAGATGTGAAGAATCACCACCTGTGTTGCTGAGCCTCTCAGAGTCCGTGGGAGCTCAGGATCAGCCGACCGGTCAGCTTAGTTGCAGTGCCTGCAGATGCTGGAAAGGTACTCCTTCACTTCAAGGGAGGTTTCTTCAGGTGTCTTCGATGCCCACAGGCCTTCTTGTATGGAGCACAGGCATGGACGTTGCAGAAGACGAGCAGGGTGAAGAAATCAGGAGCAACAGGAGTCTTTCCGGTTGTAGCCTCGATGCCCAGAGTGATGTCCTGCGACGTCCAGAGTGCCCAGACGGTCGAAGTTGATGTGATGTCTGAATTATATCATCTCCATGATGAATCTAGGGACCCACCCTCAGGTAAGCTCTTAATTACCCTAAGGAAAGGGTTGGGACGATTAAGGGTTCACTCCCAAGGGAGGGTTTGGACAGTGGGGAGGATACTCCATTGTCCTTTGTCCAGTTTCTCGCCAGAGCGGGAGCCAACGGCTACCCAAGCTGGTTTGAACTGGACTATGCAAAAAGGGCACCAAATGTGCAGTTCAAGCAGACTAATTGACGTTGGCAAGTGCTCCCACCCAGCCCCAATACACTAAACCCTGCCTGTGACAGGATACCTATTGTTCTGCCTTACCCTGCTCGAGCTTGGCTCAGCAGCGGGAGAGCAGAATTGTGTCTCTGGTCAGCAGCAGCCATGTTGTGCTGTCCAGGTCTAGAAGACTGGTACCAGGTGCACTTAGGGCCTAACTGAGGGCCTTTACAGTGCTTGGAATCATTGTGATTCCAATATGTTTGCTACCAAACATGACAGGGTTTGTTACAGCCATGACGTGGTACCCCTCTATATGTTATATGGCTGTCTCACTTGCAACCCAGGAGAATGGACACTGTAGGGGTGTCCTGCTCATGCAGGGGTACCCTCACACTTAGAACCGAGCACCCTGCTTTCAGGATTGAAAAGGCCTGCTATACGGGTGGCCTATATGTTTTAAGTACAGTGACCCTAAATAAAGAGAATCTATATCTGTCGTAAATGGTGTTAGCACCCAGCTTACAGAGGTTGCATTGGCAGCCTGTAGTGACAGTTTTAATGGTCTCCCATAGGTGGCATAATACATTTTTCAGCCTGTGGGGGACCCTTGGGGTACCTACGTCTCTTCCTCACCACCAGCTCATTTTTCCGGTTCTTTCCTTTGCCATCACCTCCACCACCCGCCACTTCCTTTCCCCATACCCAATTCTCCTAGGTGGGCCGGGTCCTGTCAGTGCTTAGCACCCATACGTTCTAAAAATAGGCGCTCAGACGAATCCCTATTGGGCTCTAATTTTGTCCCCACCCTAAAAAACAGATCTTAAGTCGACAGCAGTGCACAACCTATCACTGGCCTTTGAAGTAACTTCAAAGAGACTCCTTTGTTATGCATCGTGCCACGATCAGGAGCTAATCGTAAGATATGATCACCTGAAAGTGATCTGAATGCACACACCATGGGAATCTGCAGTGAGCCAGGAGCTTAGGCTTTAAATATACCACTGGTACAGTCATTACCTGCTGAAGAATGATAAAGATACTGTATAAGTAAATATTTTACAAAGAGTTTAAACACTCCTAATATAGTGTTATAGTTATTTCAGTCTCATAATTTCGGAATTTAAGCACTTTCAATATTATTTACAAAAGTCATTGTTGTTTCTCATTTATCATATCCAACTAACTGCCATTGACAAAGCCAATATCCCTGTCTTGTGTTGGATGTAATGCCACTTGTTGTATTATATATATCTGGATGTAATAACAGAAAAACTGTTGGGAGGCTTACTATGGTAGGCATAGATTTTAGCTTACATGTTTAAAATACACCCTTAATTACACAGGCCACAACCCTTTGAGGGGCCTGTAGTAAGGGCATATTCCTTTATGGAGAATATGATTAGGAATATTGTACATGTAATAGTAGAATGCTTACTGTAGAATGTTGTATACGTAATTACTAGACCTGTTACCTTATAGAATGTTTTTATTCAAATGCTTATTGAGTCAGCTCTTGTATGAGCTGCTTGTTTCCTTCGTTCCTATTTCTTCCTTGTTAATAAACTGTAATTTCATCTCAACTCGCCTACTTTCATCCTTGGATAATACTACAAATTTTTGGCGACGAAGATAGGATACCCACGCAAAGATTGATGGAAAAAAAATTATTTCTAACTGCTCTAGCAAGATTCTTTGGAGATCAAAACTACTAACTGCTATATTCGTCTCTCCATGAACGTTACCCACTTCGTAAGTAAACTTTATATCTTTCTACAGTTTCAAATCTATAAAAAAAAAAGCAACACCAAGAGACTTTTCTGTGGATGCTTAATAGCGGCAATTCGGAAGTACGATGTGGAGCAGTGTTTGAGTTAGAGCTGACTTTGTCGTTGTATAAAAATCTAGTCGCTGTGGGTCATTAGATACCGAAAAGACGAATTTTTAAGTGATTTGGTGATATCGAACTCTGCTGGTGATCTGGGGTCGTTGGAAGTGCTTACCTTTGAATGTACAGCGTCAAAGCGGGTGCCGTGAGCTCGAGCAAGGATTCCCTCCGGTCACGCGTTGCTCTGAAATCTTCCACATTCAACAATACCTACGTCACTGACGCGAGGCAACGTTCACCCCAATTCGTCACAGCAGACGTCACCACGCACAAGTTCATGCAGAGCGGCCATTTTGAAGAGCCTGATTGGGCCGTTTCCATAGCGACCATATACCGAGTGAAAACCAGCAAGTTCATTCGATTTCTTTTCAGGATTGATGAATTATAGTACAGCGGCGGTTTTATAAGCATTTTCGAGTATTCTTGGAAGAAGGTTACTAGCAGCATCAATTCTTGAAGTGGTACTTTCTTATATTTATTTTTCGTGAAGCGAGATTTTTGTTGTACTATTTCTTTACCTATTGTTACCACCCTCAACTACAGTCTGTAACTTTGTTTTACATTATATAAACATGACAACGGAGAGCTCTTCTTCAAGACCAAATACCTCTGGAGATAGTAATGTGTCCAAACTTCAAATCAATTCGCCCAAAGAATTTTTATCTGTTCCAGGTGAACCTTTGATATCATGGTTAGACTGGAAAGAGTACTTCCTCAATTATTTGGCGAATTTAGAAGACGTTAATGGCACATTTTCTCCAGAAAGAAAAAAGAGAATGCTGTTGTATTCTTTAGGTCCAGAAGATTTATGCATTTTTAATGACTTACATACACAGGAAAGGGCTGATGGGGATTTGGATGTTTTTAAAGTGGCATTGTTAAACCTTGATGACCATTTCTCTCCTTCAGTTTGTATTGGTGTTACTAGACATTCTTTCTTTCACAGAAAACAAGAGAAACATGAATCCGTGGAGGAATATGTCTCAGCTTTAAAAAAGCTGGCTGCAAAGTGTAAGTTCGCACAATTACAAGAAGATTTTATCAGGGATCAGGTTGTCATGTATGCCAAAAACAAAAGTTTGCAAAATAAATTGTGGGTGGAGGGTGGTAAGTGTTTGAAGGACATTATTGCCATGGTAAAAAAAAAAGCTGAACTTTCTGAAAGGTGTGCAAAGGTCACTCTTTCTCAAGATAAAAAAGTTTCTGATGAGGTAGTTGGTAAAATTACTGAAAAGAAGGCGGGGTTTAAAAGCAACAAAAATTCTAAATTTGAAAAGAAAAGAACGAATTTTCCTGACAAAAAAATAATGAAGGTCAGAAAAAGTTTAGTACTGTGATTTGTTACAGATGTGGCAGCTATTCTCACTCTGCTACATATGATAGATGCCCTGCTAAAGCTGCAAAATGTATTGAATGTGGATTGGTGGGCCATTTTTCTAGAGTTTGTAATCGTAAAAGCAAGAAACCTTCTAAAGGTAAAGTTACTTATGTACAAGACTCGTCCTCATCATCCTCAAGCGACTCGGATTCGCAGGTGAATTTGGTTCAATTGAAGAAAGTTGTGCTGAATATCACGGGCGATATCTCTTCCAAACCATTGTGTCACATTTCGTTGGGAGGCGTTATGATACAATTGGCAGCTGATTCTGGGTCACCTTTTACAATTGTGTCTCAGCATGTTTGGAGGAGTAAATTTGTCAACAACATTGGAGAATGGTTAGAACCAAATGACATCGCAGCTGAAGGTTATACTGGTAAAAGCATAACAATGTTTGGATATAGAACTTTGGTTTCCGCTTTAAGGAAAGACAATGCACTGGTAAACTGTACATTTCTGAAGAAGGGCCATCAGTTTTGGGATGGAAAGACCAGAAGATGTTAGACATAATTCTCAATCCCAATAGCAAGGAGCAAGTACTGGTCGCCTGTGAAAGTGTAGATACCAAAAAGTGGGTTTTACAGGAGTTTCCAGAAGTGTTTGAGAGTCGCATGGGTAAATTAAAACGTTTCACACATCAAATTCGCTTGAAGGAGGGTGCTTGTCCTAAAGTTCACAAGGCTAGGAACATCCCTGTCATTGTCAGAGATGAGGTCAAGGGAGAATTAGACAAAATGCTTGCTAACAAAGTTATTGAGCCCATAGAAGCTGCTGAATGGGTTTCGCCACTGGTCGTAGCCCGTAAGGCCAATGGTAAAGCCCGTTTATGTGTGGACCTTAGGTATTTGAACAATAACATTTTGGTTGACCAGTTTCCTTTGCCCAGAATAGATGAAATGCTTGCTTTGACACGGGGTGCTAGTTGGTTCTCAACACTGGACCTCTCTGCAGCTTATCATCAGGTGGTACTGGACAAGAATAGCAGGCAATTTACTTCTTTTTGTACACCCTTTGGGTGTTATAGGTTTAGACGTATGCCTTTTGGATTGGCTTCGGCTGCTGCCGTTTTTCAAAGGCTTATGTCTAACCTATTTGGCCACATCAAAGAGGTTGTTTTTTTTCAAGATGACATCTTGATCATGGGGAAGGACAAACCCCAGCATGATGCTTTATTAAGGGAAGTTTTATCTATTCTAAAGAGTAATGGCTTGGTAGCTGAGGGTTCCAAATGTAAATTTTTAGAGAGATCGGTCAAATACTTAGGCCATGAAATTGGAGGTGATGGAATCAAACCCAAAAGTTCCCTAGTGGAAGCTATTCTGAATGCCCCTGCTCCCAAGTCAAAGGATGAATTGCGTTCATTTTTGGGTTTGGCAGAATTTTATGCAAAATTTGTTTGTAATTTCTCACAGAAAACTTATGAAATGCGTTTACTTATGAAAAATAAGGTTCCTTTTCTTTGGAATGAAGACTGTCAGAAATCTTTTGATTGCATCAAGGATGCAATCGCGAATGCACCTGCACTGCAGGGTTTCGAGCCTCATGCAGAAAATATTGTCACAACTGATGCCAGTGGTACAGGTTTGGGTGGTGTCTTATCTCAGATCTCAGAAAATGGAGATGAAGTGGTCATTGCCTTCGCATCCCGCTCATTGTCTCCTGCTGAGGCGAAGTATTCAGTGATAGAACGGGAGACTTTAGCGTGTGTGTGGGCCATGGAACATTTCAGGAAATTCATTTGGGGAAAGAAATTTGTACTGAGGTCAGACCACAAACCTTTGACAATGCTGCTTACCACAGAAGGTTTGTCTAAAGCATCTGCGAGAATTGCAAGAATGTCAATGAGAATTCAGGATTTTGTATATGATATGCAATATGTTCCTGGAGCTAAGAATGTCATTGCAGATTTTCTCAGTAGACTGTCTTTGCCTCTCAAAGAGATAGATCCTGATCCTTGGAATGACATGTGTGTAGCTGCTGTCTTTACTGATACTCCTGGTTTATCCAAGGATAAGTGGAGTGAAGAGAACAAGAAGGATGGACTTCTGCAAGCTGTGAAAGACAAGGTTATTCATGGTTGGAGTAAAGGTAGTAAGTTGGATCCTAAGTTGAGACCTTTTTGGGAGGTCCGTGACGAATTAAGTGTTGATGGTGAATTTTTGTGCAGAGCTGGGAAAATTGTACCTCCTTGTGGCATTAGAGACAGTGTTATAGTTTTGGGTCATGAAGGTCATCAAGGTATTTCTCGCACCAAGAGAAATATTAAAATTTTGTACTGGTAGCCCAGAATAGATTTGGATATTGAAAGACATGTTCGTGATTGTATTTTGTGTGAGAGTGCAGACAAGTCACAGAAGACTCTTAATCCGCCTACGTCTTCGTTAGGTTGTCCAAATTTACCTTGGGAACATGTTGCTTTGGATATAATGGGTCCTGTTGTTTGGCAAGATGGATTTACAAAGTACATCTTGGTTCTTGTAGATTTATTTTCAAGGTGGATTGAAGTGGAAGTAGTTACTAGTGTTAACACACAGGTGGTTATCGAATTTTTGGATAAGTGTTTTTTAAGGGAAGGTTTTCCTGTTTCAATTTTAACCGACAATGGTGTGCAGTTTAGATCTGAACTTATGAAGAGGTTTTTGTGTTATACAGGGATTGAGCAAAGGTTCACAGCCCTGTATCATCCCAGAGGGAATTCTGTGGTGGAAAGAATGAATAGAGGTTTGAAAGGTCTCCTGTAATTGGCAAAGAAAGGGAATAAGAATTGGGATGATGAGCTTAACAAATTGATTTGGTCGTATAGAGTCACTGTTCATGATACGGTAGGTGAGAGTCCTTTTGGATTGATATGGGGTAGATTTCCTCATTGTAGGTTGAATCCGGGATGGATAGGCAAGAGTAAGAAGTATGAATGGGACCCTGATCGTGTCAAACAAGCTATCGTTAATTCTCAAGATAAGAATAAATTATACTTTGACATGAAACATGGAACCAAAGAAGTGTGTGTCAAAGTTGGACAATGTGTTAGAGTCAAGTCGAGTAAGAAGTCTGGAAAATTAGAGTCTAAATTTTCAAGCCCTAAAGTTGTTACCAAAGTTATGAGGAACACAGTTGAACTCGATGATGGTACAATACATCATTTGAATCGAATTGCGTTGTCTGGTAAGTCTACTGTTGGAAAAAAAGATTCTTGTGCTAAGCAAAGAAACTACTGGTGGTTGGAAATTTTGCCAAATTTGGAGAAAGGGGATGAGTCTGGAACTTCTGTTGAGAGTCAAGGACAAGATATGATTCCTGTGGAGGGTCCTGTAAATCCCCATCCTGTAGAACCACATTCTGTACTTGGTGAAACATTAGTGGATTCTTCCTCTAGTGTTTTGAGAAATGACAGCCTTGCTAGTAGTGATTTTCATCCCGTTGATTCCCAAGTTTTTTTACCTACAGAGGAGTCTACATTCAAAGAAGGAATGGTTGATTCAGAGTGTGAAGTGGTTAACAAATCCACTAGGGTTGGGAGACGTATTGTCACTCCTAAGAAGTTTCAGGATTACGTCCGTTTCTGATTTCATTGTATTAAGTTTCATTTTTGGTTCTTTATATTTTCTGTAGTAAAAATGATTAAGAAAGGGGGATGTGTAGTAAGGGCATATTCCTTTATGGAATATGATTAGGAATATTGTACATGTAATAGTAGAATGCTTACTGTAGAATGTTGTATATGTAATTACTAGACCTGTTACCTTATTGAATGTTGTTATTCAAATGCTTATTGAGTCAGCTCTTGTATGAGCTGCTTGTTTCCTTCGTTCCTATTTCTTCCTTGTTAATAAACTGGAATTTCATCTCAACTCGCCTGCTTTCATCCTTGGATAATACTACAGGGCCCCTCAGTATGTCATCCCACTTAAAGCCCTCCTCCTCGGCCCAAAGTGGAGAAAAGAGCTGCAGGAAAACCTCCTGCTCTGCCAATATTTCTTTCTTTTAGGCACAAAAACCCATTCTTTAAGGCTCACTTGTTTTCATTACCGTCCTTTTTTTGGTTCTATGTGAAAAGAAGCAATGGGTCTTCATTACACTCCTTTCTTTCGATATCGTAGCAGTGATTGAATGACTTTGATGAAGGCCCCCTTCACACCTCAGATTCAATTCACAGAGAAAGAACATCAGGACTGTCATTTAAGCATGGGAACTTTCAAGGATGACTTCCTTTAGCCTGTTTTGCTCAGCAGTATTTACATGCATGTGAGTGTTATACCCAGAACTACTGGTTTTGCCAATGCTCGATAAGAAGGCAACTGCCATCAGCAAGAAAAATTGAGTCTTGGCTTAATTTAATCTAAACCTGTTTTTATCGAATCAGATTGCATCGTCACTCCTGTCGAGTCTTCCAGCCCTGACGGAAGCTCGGCAGCCTCCTCACATGCAAGACAAACACAGTGACAGACTCTGACTGTCACTGAAAGGCTCTGGTCAGTGCGGGCTGCGGCAGCAGCATGTTTTAATTTCAGATTTCTGGAGCAGCCAGCACGAGCCACCAGGAATTGCTGCTGCCACTGGAGGAATCAAAGTAAAGGACATTGTGACGTCCTCAACATGTGCTGCACTCCCCTGCTCTTGGAGGGGCACTGGGGACAGTGCCAGTCACGATGAGAGTACTTGAAGGCGCTGAGTGTCCAAAGGACCAGGGTACAGTTCTGAAGACAGTGTGCAATTCCATGCCATGCCCTCTCACTGTGACTTAAATCTACAGTTTCATATTACATGCAACACAGTACTGTACTGTCTGGAGAGAAGAAGGTCAACATGATATCTATCACTGGAGCAGCCTACCCTCTACAGTCTCCAGCACACCATCATGGCACTGTCAGAGCAGCTGTCGGCAGTGAGTGACTCCACAGATTACAGCTACATGGACCATCCAGAGGCAGCAGGCATTATTTACCCACCACTGTCAGCGACTCCTTGGTAAGTCAAAGATAACGTGGTGATTAATGCTCCTGCTGGAGAGAGGTCATAGTTTTGTCCAGTGCAAGTTTTAACTCACCAGTAGCAAAGGGGGTTAACATGCATGCTGCAAATAATTAGTTTTTTGCATATCACAAACTGTATTTTATGTGAATAGTTCAGTAGGTTACTGCTTTTGACCAGAGATCCTTTGATTAGTTGCAATTCATAAATTACAATCCTAATCCACACAGTGGCCCACAAACTGAAATTAGTTAGTTTGGATTTAAATGCATTCTTATTAGTTAAGACAACCCCAATTACTGTGGTAGATTTTAAATCCAGAGTTTATGCTTTTCCAGACCACTTTTAAAATATACTGCCTACCTGTATGGATGACGTGATCCTACCCCTTGTAATCCTCATTGTTTATTTAACATTTCCTAGGGATGATATAAAGTGCTCTGACACCTGCACTGTTATGAACAGAGCTATAAAAAAAAGAAATGTGTGTGAGAGGGGAACTATGGAGAGATAAGGGGCACAGTTGGAGGGTGGTAGTAGTGTAAGCCCTGGAGAAGAAGGTTATTGGAGGGGGGCACCAAAAATGTTCGTTGCATGGGCACCACCTATGCTAATGGCAGCTCTGAAAGTGTGAGTCAGTGATGTCTGTCACTCTGCTGTTCGACATTGATAGTTTTGTCTAGTTGGAAAAGTGTTGTACGTGGTCAGCCCAGTGGAGGAAGTTAGTGGAGCCAGGGGAAGTGGGTGTGGCCTCCTAACAAAATTTGAGCACCCGCACTTAACCTCTTCGCCGCGGGGCTAATTCCCCCGCAACGCGGGGTGCAGGGGGGCTTTGCGCGGCACCGCGGTGCTTGTGACGAGCTCGGCTCATCATGCAGCACTAGCATTGTGCTCATGACGAGCTGAGCTCGTCATGACTCCGCCCACTCAATGTAAGGCCCCGCACAGGAGGGGAATTATCCCCGTGGGGGTGTTCCGCGGCTGTCATGACGAGCTGAGCTCGTCATGAGCACATCGCCTCTGTGTCTCATGACGAGCTGAGCTCGTCATGAGCACCCAAAGTGTTAATATTTTACATATTAAGCACTGCTTGTCCAGAATTTTCAGTATGGACGTGAAGGACAGGTTTAATCACCCCATTTTGGAAGGAACCAAGACTTCATCTCTCCCAAGAAGGTATTTTCCTACAAACAGGACAGCAGTTGAATAGTGTCAACATCATCAAGAATATTTAACTGCAGAGGGATATTCAATGGTGCCTGATAGCTCTTCTCATCTAAAGGGTCCAAAGGTTTATTTATCAAGTGAATAAGCGAGACAGAATGTCTAATAATCTCCACATTGTTTACAGACAATGCTTGTATGGCGATACCAAGCTTCAGGTGGATTATCAGGTGTAATATTATTACAATATCAGGGAGGCACTACCCTTAACCAACCCCACCTTCACTGGAGCCCTACGCAAAAGCTGCAAGCTGTAGGTGGTTGATTACAAATTCAAGGCCCTGCATCTTTGTCATAAAACTATGGATGGGTTAATCTCGATAATTCGTAGATAAAGAAGCTTGACAAGGGTCACAATGTCAGTGACTGTATTCCCAGATACAGCCTTCCTGGGCTGCCCATCTTCAGATCAGTTAAACAGTTTCTAGGACTAAGGACTCGCCTCAGAATAAGCAGAAAGTGTAACAATAGATGATTTACATTCCAAAACGCAAAACACAGAACTCACCTCCCAGGGGATTACCCTCAACCTTAAAAGAAACCCTGACCTGCTGTCCTTCAGAAATGCACTAAAACATGGCTCTTTAACCAGTAACATTTGTCTTGTTATTTGCATTTTTCCAGAAGTTTTTTTTTTATGGCTGGCGCCTACACACCTTCAGGTAGTACAGCGCTTTATAAATCTTTTTTTTGTTTCATTCATTTCTCTGCCTAATTAATTTTATATTTAGGTTTAACGTTGACTAGAACAGCCTCTAAAATAAAAGGTTCAAAAGATAAAAAATAAACAAAAAACTAAAGGAAGCAATTCAGGGTGGTCGCAAAGTGTCCATACTGATTTTATTCACACCCAAACACTTAAGGGTCACTTTACAGAGTTTGCCAGTGAAGCCTACTTTTGTTTTTTTGTTTTTCTTTGAACAGCATTGTTTTCCCCGGGTGGGCAAGTGCACCAATCCTGGAGGTACTGCAATGCCTGATTGATGGGTGAACTGGTAAACAAAATGTGCACAACAGCTCTGTGTTCACTGATGTGGTCTTTTTAAACCATACTGCTTCCGTTTTGTAAGAATATAAGCAATGGACATTGAAATGGGTCCCTTCTGGGCCCTGTAGACATATCCTTAACTTTTCAAGCAAAAGCACTCACTGATTTCTGAATAGTGAGTGTAAAAGCGTTAGGGTAAGCATGCTGTTCCTACTTACATTTCAAATTCTTTACATAGTCATGCGTTCCCTATGAGGGTTTACTTTTTCCAGGATGTTACTACTTTTTTTAGGCAGCATATTACTCTTGTCTAGTGCGTAATTTGAACTGAGTCGCATCCAGGTATTTAAAGCGGGGCACAATTGGGTTGTAGCTCAAGCCATTGCAAGTTTCGCTCAGTGGGGCAGTATGGTGTTCCGTGGGGGGCAGGATGTGACACTATGGTCAGAACTGCCGAATTTGGAACTGGGGAACCAGGTTCAGCTTTCATGACCAGTCCCCCAGACCACTCTCCAGGGGGAGCACATTCCCATGCTAGACCTTAGGATCCCTGGTGTCTTAGCACCAGCAGGTGGATCCTAACGGTGGCAAGTGTAGATTACCCAAATGCCTGTCCACCACAATCCATACTGAAGTTCACCTCCAGTCTTACGGGCAGGCTTATGAAGCAGCACACCGTAGAGCAACAGTGACTCTGTCACTGAGGTGACAGGACTAAGAGCCGGCTCTAGGGAGGTGTGTCTGCACCAGGCGCTGACTTTGCGGGTGGGCGTCATGTTTGTAAGTATATTATAGTTTTAAAAGCATTGCTGCCGCCTGGCCTCCAGCAAATTTTGGAAACAATAAAAATGTCAAGATAACTCTGGTGGTGATTAATGTTCTTCCCACAGAGAGAGAGATCACGAGTTTTGTCCAGTGGAAATTTTGACTCATGGAACGGTAGCGCAGAGGGTTAATATTCCTGCTGCAAAAACATGTACCATGCAAATTACGAAGTGCACATCATGTAAATAGGTCAGTGGGTTACTGCTTTTGTCAGAGAGATCCTTTTGTCACTTTAAGTTTATAAGTTAGAATCCTAACAGTGAACTATTAACTGGCATCTAAGAGCTGCATGCAAAATGCCAGGTATAAATTAGAGTGTTATTGTTTTTTCCCCAGTGTTTGATTGTCCTAATTTTACAAAAGGTGTTCATTCAGATGGAAATCAATTCTGATTATTAAAGAGAACCCCCAACTATGGCCTAACGTTTTAAATTCTCAGTTTGTTTTTCAGACCCGTCACTAATAATCTCTATTGTCCCCAAGTATGGTTGTCATGTGATTCTTACACCTTGTAGTCTTATGTCTTTGCCCAATACATTGGTTATTCCCGCCCTCGGATTCTCTGCCCACGGTTACCCTACATTTATTACCCCACTTCGGACACTGCCCAATCCACAGAACGGGTATTGACTTGCAGTTACACAAAGTATTTGGAAATCTCTGGCTTACCCAAAAGATGAGAAATCCCCCTGAATCCACCCTGGTTTACTGAACTGCAAAATTGAAACCGGGCACCCCAAAGTGAGCGAGTCGTAGAGGGGTCGAGAATTGAGGTGAGTCTTGGTGAGGCCTTTGGGGCATTTTACAACTACATTTCTACTGTTTTTCTATTGTCCTTGGTTACCTATTTTTAATAGAGGTGGGCGAGCCAGCAAATTAACAGGAAGAGTCAACCCAGAGTCGAGCCAGAAGTCAGTTTGGGCTCTAAGAGACCAAGCACAATATTTGTTAAGTGAATCGTGTAACAATCATCTTATAAACAAAGGACAAAGAAGTTTCACATTTCAAAAAAGTTTTCTTTTTAAGGTAGCATCACACAGTTTGTTCAACTGAGGTGAGGTAGCCGAGATTGATCACAGGTTTCCTGAATTAACACTGCACAATGCAGCCATTAATTTGACTTTCATGACAGTGCCTGCACTGAGAAAGCTTTCTGCTTTTTAGGTCTCGACCTGCCAATGCGCATGCGCATTGCTGGCGAGACATATAGAGGGCCACCAGCAAATCCTACCCAGAGGTTTTGGATTGCGTATTCTCCCCAATGCATGTGAGGCATTCAAGCGCAAAGCTTTGCGAGCGCGTGCTCGGCCTCACTTCTCACTCACACCCCATGCTTGTTCCCTCCCACTCGCTCGCTCCCCTGCTCCCCCGCCCCCACCCATCCGACTTGGCATCAGACTTCCAAGGAATGCCTCCCGCTCCTGCTCACCCGCCCCCTGACTCACCAGATGCTTCCGAGGGTGCCTGTTCCTGTTCCATGCACGTCGCTGCTTACATTCAGGAAATTGTTAACACTGTGGGATTGCATGCTTTTTCTTTCTCTCTCCTCGCGCACCCATGCCTCTTACCACCTACTCTCTCCATGTTGCTCTCACCCCACCTAGCTAGTCTGTTTATTCGTCTACCCATTCCCAACCTGCTTGGCTTTTTTATATTTAAATAAACAAACCCACTTGTTGTTTTTTTTTGCGTGCAACTGGCATAGCGCTCAATTGGCCATAAGACCGGCATCTCCGTGCTTTTGTTTGTCCGGGGATAACATCTGTGCTGTGGGACGGGCTACTCCAGCTCTGTATGTATGATCTCTGTGTATCTAACATGCTACTTATCTTCAAACGTCAAGCTGGATATTCTCTTCCTGGCTTCGATAACATGTCCTCTACAGAAAAATGTTCAGTCTAATAATCCATTTGTTAGAGTGAGTGCTCTTTCCTAGAGGTTGGAAGTCTGCTTGGCTTGCTATACTGCCTCACTTCTCACTCACACCCCATGCTCGTTCCCTCCCACTCGCTGGCTCCCCTGCTCCCCCGCCCTCCCCCATCCGACTTGGCATCAGACTTCAAAGGAATGCCTCCCGCTCCGGCTCTCGCACCCCCTGACTCACCAATTGCTTCCAAGGGTGCCTGTTCCTGTTCCATGCACTTCGCTGCTTACTTTCAGGAAATTGTTAACACTGTGGGATTGCATGCTTTTTCTTTCTCTCTCCACGCGCACCCATGCCACTTACCACCCACTCTATCCATGTTGCTCTCACCCCAACTAGCTAGTCTGTTTATTCCTCTACCCATTCACACCCTGCTTGGCTTTTTTATATTTAAATAAACCAACCCACTTGTTTTTTCTTTTTTTTGCGTGCAACTGGCATGGCGCTCAATTGGCCATAAGACCGGGATCTCCGTGCTTTTGTTTGTCCGGGGATAACATCTGTGCTGTGGCATGGGCTACTCCAGCTCTGTATGTATGATCTCTGTGTATCTAACATGCTACTTATCTTCAAACGTCAAGCTGGATATTCTCTTCCTGGCTTCGATAACATGTCCTCTACAGAAGAATGTTCAGTCTAATAATCCATTTGTTAGAGTGAGTGCTCTTTCCTAGAGGTTGGAAGTCTGCTTGGCTTGCTATACTGCCTCACTTCTCACTCACACCCCATGCTCGTTCCCTCCCACTTGCTCCTTCCCCTGCTCCACCGCCACCCCATCCGACTTGGCATCAGACTTCAAAGGAATGCCTCCCGCTCACCCGCCCCCTGACTCACCTGATGCTTCCGAGGGTGCCTGTTCCTGTTCCGTGCACTTCGCTGCTTACATTCAGGAAATTGTTAATACTGTGGGATTGCATGCTTTTTCTTTCTCTCTCCTCGCGCACCCATGCCTCTTACCACCCACTCTCTCCATGTTGCTCTCACCCCACCTAGCTAGTCTGTTTATTCCTCTACCCATTCCCACCCTGCTTGGCTTTTTTATATTTAAATAAACCAACCCACTAGTTTATGGGGTTTTTTGCGTGCAACTGGCACAGCGCTCAATTGGCCATAAGACTGCCATCTCCGCGCTTTTGTTTGTCCGGGGATAACATCTGTGCTGTGGCACTGGCTACTCCAGCTCTGTATGTATGATCTCTGTGTATCTAACATGCTACTTATCTTCAAACGTAAAGCTGGATATTCTCTTCCTGGCTTCGATAACATGTCCTCTACAGAAGAATGTTCAGTCTAATAATCCATTTGTTAGAGTGAGTGCTCTTTCCTAGAGGTTGGAAGTCTGCTTGGCTTGCTATACTGAACTGGAAACGCCATCTCTGGGATGGGAAAAGCTATTGTTTGCGGTAGGAAACCTTTCTCGTGCTCGCTTCGCCTGTCCTCTGTGTTTGGGCTGACATTTGACTCGGTGGTGCCTGGAAGATGCCTTTCTCCCTTTCACCCTTTCTCCTCCAGCAACTCGTTACTGCTTTTTACACTCTCATAAGCCCCTTTTCCGTTGTGTTCCCTTCTTTCTTCTATTATTCCTGTGCCCTCTCACACATGCAGGCTATGTGTCTCCGTCCTGTCACTGTCTCTTCCCTTTCTCTCTTCTTGCGACACTCTCCTCATTCGCTCCCCATGTCAGACTGCTCTCATTATCCCGTTATAACTGTTTCCTCCATATTCTTCATCTCCCACTCCCTTCCCCACTGTCTTCCCCTTCCTTCATCGCTGTCGTCCCCTCTCCTTGTTGTGAAGTGGAATTCGTGAGTTGCAGGTTTAGCTGCATTGTAAACACGTGCGCATGTAAAGCCCTCCAATGCCTTTGGGTCGAGGTCGTGATATATAAATGGACTTCTGTTTTTGAACAAAGAAAGGGACACAAAGGAGCTTAGTTGCTTATTCAAATTGCTTTAAAATGTGAAAACTTTTATAGGCACTTCTACTGCCGCTCTCTTTGTGCCTTGAAACTAAATATAACAGCCCTGCCACGCTTTAACTCCCTCCCCCTCCCTCCCCACAGAGCGCGTATTTTTAATATTTATTTTCAGCCCATACCACTTTTACATGAAAAAATTGCCAGCACCCTGCCATCTTAGTCAAACATTACCGGCGTGTTGCTTTAAAATCTACATAGCGCGGGCATTGGGTAATTCCGCTTAGAAGGTGCAATGTAATAGATAAATGCACGCGCTCTATATATTTAGAAACAACAAGACTGGAAGGTTTAAGTAAGAACTAAACTATGTGTAAGCTGGAGACAAGGCTAACTTTTGTGAACAATTAATCCTCCTCCACGAGCTCGTGAATCCTGCTTCTACAGCTCCTTCCTCTCTGCTGGGAACAGACAACAGGCGCCACAAGGCAGGCAGAGACATCCTCCTCGATGAATGCTTTTGAAATTCCACGTGTGAACACTAAACAGACCCGAGGCGCCAGGAGAGCAGAAGGCACACAGAGACATCCTCCGTAATTGCAATTTCCCCTCTGAGGCCAATTAGTTGGCGCTTAACTCCAACCTTTTTGCTTTATCAAAAGCCTTTTTAAAAAAAAAAAAAAAAAGGATACTGTCTTAAACAGTATTGTTTGCATGCTCGATTTTTTTTATTAAAACTGTGTTCGCCCAATTTCATCATTTCACACACGCACAATTGTTCCGGTAGGCTTCATAAAATTACAAAAAGAGAAGTTGTATTTGTTAAATCACCATGGGCACGGCTATGGTGTTTTGCAACAGTTGATTGATTCTAAACTCGCATTTAATTATGACGTCAAACCCTACAACTATATTACTATCATTGAATATTTCTACAGTTGGCACACACACAACCACACAACCACAACCACACACACAACACACATAACCACACACACAACAACACACACATAACCACACAACCACACACACAACCACAACCACACACACAACCACGCACAAAACCACATACAGAACCACACACACAACCACAACAACACACACAACCAAACACACAACCACACACAACCACACTCAACCACACACACACAACCACACACACAGAACCACACACACACACACACACACACAACAACACACACAACACCACACACGCAACCACACACACAACCACACACACACACAACACACACACAACCACACACAACCACATATACAACCACAACCACACATACAACCACACACACAACCACACCATCAGTGCACACTTTCACCAGGCACAGACACCATTAGTGCACGCTTTCACCGGGCACAAACACCACCAGCCATTAGTGCACGCTTTCACCGGGCACAAACACCACCAGCTGTCAGTGCATGCTTTCACCAGGCACACACACCACCACCCATCAGTGCACAATTTCTGCAGGCACACTCACCACTCACTAGCCATCAGTGCACCCATCAATTGTTAACGAATCCACAATTAACTATTGTAGCAATCGCAGTATGGCACACTTTACTTTGAAACATATTCATCTAAAGCGCAGCATGCCACCATTGCTACAAAAATAAACACACATTTTTTTGGCATACAATTTATACACTTTTGTTGCAATTGGTGTTGCAAGATTTAGCAATGCCAATAGCTCAAACTGAATGAATGCGAGACCTATTGCATTGCAAATACTTGTTAAATTATCTCTTCTGTGTGGGTAGGCTTGAACAATGAGGTAAGAGGGCGGGCAGGACCTCAAAAGGCATGAGAAGGCTCGGCTCGTTTTGAGAGAGAGGCTCCAAGAGGACCTCCAGCGAGCCAGAGCCAGCCATAAGGCTCTAGTCTTTGGTGACTCGCCCACCTCTAACTTTTTATCCTAGGCCTCTCCTGAAAGAGTTCACACCAAGTGCCCTGCTGTGCTTGGGCAAGGTTGGCAGCACTGGAAGCTGTTATCTTCTGAGCAAATGCTGTGCATTGGCACAAAACTATTTCACTACGATTGGACACAAGAGTGACCCATAACAGATGGAGACTATCAGAGGTTACAGAAAATAAAATAAGAAAAAGCAAGAAGTGATAATCGTTTATCCCATTTCATAATAATAATGAAAAACATACCTTGTTTTAAAAGCAAACGTGTGCGCCTTGAGACTGAAGTCTGTAGTGTCAACTCTGTAAGTAACAAAAATAAATCCATAAGTACATTTCAGCTCAGATGGACTTGATTCTCTTTGTCTTGGTTCCACTTGTCTGTAGCTCTTCCTCTAGGCCCTTGATGAATAGGACCCCTGCCCTTCCGTGCCTGTTCTTCATCAGATTCTCTTCCTCAGACCCAGCCACTCACAGTAAATAAACGTGGCAGGTGTCTGGGTCGACTGGCCCTGTAGGGCAATAGCGCGGGGCTTGAAGGGCTGGTCATAAAGGTCAGTGTGGGGGCCACTTTTATGGTCTGGGATTGTTGACTTCCCTGATATCACCAGAAACTTAGCATGCAGCAAGCACGAATGCTGACAGTCACCCATGCCCTGCAAAACACCTCTGGAGTGAATCTTTATAAATTCAATACTGTCCCATTATGCAAATGAGGGACATTTTCATCAATGATTTGCTAAAGGGGGCACTTTTATTTTGATGCCCGGGCCTATTTCCTGCCCCAGTTCGACCTTGACGGGTTTGACCGTCATATTAATGATTGGCCGTGTTATAAAGTAACCAGCTTCCATATCACCCTCTGTGAAGTTACTGCATCACCTGCCATGGTGTCTCTCCGTTCCCCTTGAAGTTGCCTGGACACCCTTCCTCGCTGTCTTTTGGCGGGTGTCTCCCCTCCCTCACTAGCATACTCCCTCCTCTCTCTCTCGTGGCGCTGTTCTTTTTGCCACACATTCTTTTTCCAGCTTTTGTAGCCTTTAGCCGTTTTCTGACTGTCAGTTACCTCTCTCCGATATCTCGCTTATTTTTTGGGCTGGTGCCTTTCCCCGTCCCTTGCTGCTTCCGATAGTTACCCTTTCTCTGCCTCCTTCCTCTTTGTCAATCTTCTTGTACTCTGTCTTTCTCCCTCGTCCCGCTGTCCGTCTCCTTATCCCGATCTCGTCTCGCACGTTTTATTTCTTCACTTCAGCCCGTATTTCTCCTCAGTTCTATGGACCTGCCTCCTTTCCTTTCGGATATTTATCTCTACTATCCACCATGCCCCACCCCTCACACACACACACAAACCCCCAACATTTCGCCATTCCTACCTTGGCCCTAGCGGACTCTGAGCTATTATTATTCAACATGAAACCGAAAGCACGAAAGAGCAGTGAAACTGAGCTGTTTCCTAGAACTCATACCGTATATCCCCCCCTCCCCGCCAACTGAACAAAGAAACAGAACTGCGGAAAATGAGCTAGAACGGTAACTCAGAGTGTAGAAGCACTTTTCACATTTTGAAACAATTTCGTTCTTTTATATTTCCAGTGTAAAATGGTAAACAGAGTGAATAAATTAAGTTTAGGGAGACGTTTCAATGCCAGCATAGATTGTTCAATCAATTACATGACGAGCGTACTCTATGCACTCCGGAGGTGTTTTGGCTGGGCATAGGGCAAGTCACCCCCCAAAATAATGTTAAGAAAAAAAAAGCTAACGGTCCATTTTAGAGTATGGGTTTTCAAATTTATTGACTTCAAAGTCGTATGTTGTATATGCCCTTCTGACAGGAATTTGATGAGATACTCCATCGCCTAAGGGACTGGCTGAATAATGAGGAGGGCCAGATGTACCACCGTTTTTCGTGGTCGCAAACTGGAAATCAACCCGTTTGCTACCGCTAAATAGGTCTGTGCAAGACTTTAAGTGGGCTGGGTCCTGCTGCTGCTGAGCACCGGCACGTCTAACAAGTGCGGAGACGGGTCCCTATCGGGCTCTCCGTTTTCGCCCTCACCATTGGTGAAAAAAAAAATCTTAATTCTGCAGCAGTGCTGCACCCTTTGATTTCCTTTCAAAGAGACTAAATATTGTTTTTTCAATCTCATCATTTCAGAACTGAAGCATTTTCCATATTCTATACAACAAAGCCATAGTTGCTTATTTATCTTATGCAACTAAGAACCATTGACTCAAGCAACTGGTGTCCACCCCCACCCACCTCGCCGGACACACACTCGACGCAGTCTTCTCATCCAGCACAGACATCGCCTTCAGCCACGCCACAGAGCTTCAATGGACGGACCACAGCTGTGTCCACTTCACCTTCAAAAGAACGACGACCCACCACCACCAGCAACAGGTTGCCCGCAGAAGCTGGAACAAGATCACAGCCGACCAGCTCGCCACCTCCTTGAGCCAGCACCCTCCTGCCAGCTCAGCGAACCCCAGCCAGGCCGCAGACAACCTCACGAAGTGGATCAGCAACTGCGCGGACGAGCTCGCCCCACTGAGGACCCCGCCCAGCAGACCCGGCAGCAAGAAAGCCCCATGGTTCACCAACGAACTCAAGAGCTCCAAGAAGAACTGCCGAGCCCTCGAGAAAGTCTGGAGAAGGGAACCAACACCGGACAACAGGACCACCCTCAAGCTTGCCACCCGGAAGCACCACCAGCTGATCCGCGCCGCCAAGAAAACTGCATTCAAGGACCGGCTGGACAACAACGCACACAACTGCAAGGAACTCTTCAACATCGTGAAAGAGCTTTCCAACCCCAGCGCAGGAAACAACGACATCACCCCGTCGCAAGACCTCTGCAACTCCCTCGCCTCATACTTCCACAACAAGATCGCGGACATACACAACAGCTTCAACAACCAACCAACGCACACCACGACCGCAGCAACGCCGCCCACCACCACCCTCCGCGCCTGGACTCCGATCAGCACCGAAGACACCGTCCACACGATGAACTCCATCCACTCAGGATCTCCAACCGACCCCTGCCCCCACCACGTCTTCAACAAGGCCGACGCTGTCATCGCACCCCACCTGCGAGACATCATCAACACATCCTTCGACACCGCCACCTTCCCTGAGAGCTGGAAGCACGCCGAACTCAGCGCTCTACTCAAGAAACCCACAGCGGACCCCACCGAACTCAAGAATTACCGCCCCATCTCGCTCCTCCCGTTTCCAGCCAAAGTCATTGAGAAGACCTTCAACAAGCAGCTGGCCGCCTTCCTTGAGACGAATGGATCCCTCGACCCCTCACAGTCGGGCTTCCGAGCCAACCACAGCACCGAGACCGCCCTCATCGCCGCCACCGATGACATCCGAGCCCTGATGGACAACGGAGAAACAGCGGCCCTCATCCTCCTAGACCTCTCCGCGGCATTCGACACTGTCTGCCACCGCACCCTAGCACAGCGCCTCAGCAACGTCGGAATCCAGGAGAAGGCTCTGGAATGGATCATCTCCTTCCTCGACGGAAGAACACAGAGGGTCCGCCTACCACCGTACAAGTCAGAGGCCACCGAAGTCATCTGCGGCGTCCCTCAAGGATCCTCGCTGAGCCCCACCCTCTTCAACGTCTACATGAGCCCCCTCGCGGCCATCGCACGCCAACACAACCTCAACATAATCTCCTACGCCGACGACACCCAGCTGATCCTCTCCCTGACCAACGACCCCGCCGCCGCCAGAGCCAATCTGCACGAAGGGATGAAAGAGGTAGCCGAGTGGATGACGACCAGCCGCCTGAAACTGAACTCAGACAAGACGGAGGTCCTCATCCTAGGCTCCTCGCCCTCCGCGTGGGACGACTCCTGGTGGCCTCCCGCCCTGGGCACCGCACCCAAACCGACAGACCACGCACGCAACCTGGGCTTCATCCTGGACTCCTCCCTCTCCATGACCAGACAAGTCAACGCCGTCTCCTCGTCGTGCTTCAACATCCTGCGCATGCTACGTAAGATCTTCTGGTGGATCCCCACCGAGACCAGGAAGACCGTCACCCAGGCCCTCGTCACCAGTCGACTGGACTACGGCAACGCCCTCTACGCCGGTACCACCGCCAAGCTCCAGAAGAGACTCCAGCGGATCCAGAACGCCTCAGCCAGACTCATCCTCGACATCCCACGAACCAGCCACATCTCCGGACATCTCAGAGACCTGCATTGGCTCCCCGTCAACAAAAGAATCACCTTCCGCCTCCTCACCCACGCACACAAAGCCCTACACGACCAAGGCCCGAGCTACCTCAACAACCGAATCAACTTCTACGCTCCCAAACGCCACCTCCGTTCAGCCAACCACGCCCTCGCCGCCGTCCCCCGCATCCGAAGAGCGACAACAGGAGGAAGGTCCTTCTCCTACCTGGCCGCCAAGACCTGGAACTCCCTCCCGACCGACCTGCGCCTGATCCAAGACCATCTCTCCTTCAGGAAGAAGCTGAAGACCTGGCTGTTCGAGCAGTAACGGCACCCCCCTCCCCCCAGCGCCTTGAGACCCTACGGGTAGGTAGTGCGCTCTATAAATGTCTCTGATTGAGTATTCATGAGGCAGGTCGTTTGTGACCCCATTGGGCATCGCAAACAGTGTATGAGACACTGTTGTACATACACACCATTTTGCGAGTCGCACATCTGGCCCATTATCCACAGCAGTAAATCAAGTATAAGAATCTTCAGCGTTGTTAAATCAAGGTTTCTGAGATGGCAGTCTTTCAGCCCTGACAGCAGTCTCCAGCCTATCCAGTGTTTTCCGGTGCCCTGCATGGCAAGCACTTGTTATTTACCATTGCAAATCCTAAGCTGCAATCCTAAAAGCCTCGCAGCCTTCTTTTCTCAAGAGGTTTCTAAACTGAAATAGGAACACGCACTGAGAAAGTAAATAGGTATTGTATTACTGTGATCATGCAAACACAGGGTAATACAAAAAAGTGACGGTGGAACACTTTAATTATTATCAGGAACTGATAATTACTCAGGGCTGCTTCCAAATCCATTGATTTTGTGCCTGCCTTGTCACATTAGATAGGACCTTGCCATATGGAAATCATTCTTGGTCCTGGATTTGCGGATCGTAAAACCACAGAGAATCCCCAATTTTGCTGGCTTTGAACACATACATTTATCAGCTGCAGTAGGCAGGTGAGCACCTCAGAGCATCCCCACTTTGAAGTGTCTCAGTGACCTGGAGAGCTATGCTGCGGGAGCTTAGTCTCCTCGCAGAGTTGCCCAAACCAGACAGTTGAAAGGATGGAGACCACATGAAGTGCGATCCACTGGTCCTCAAGGTTGGGGGTTGGACACAAGAATGAGCAGTCAGGCTTTTCTCAGAGGAAGTGTGTGAAGCATTTGCACATAACAGGCAGTAATACAGGGAAAACACTACGAAAGGACACCACACCAGTTTTAGAAAAATTACCAATATGTATCTGTGCAAACAAGATCAAAATGATAAAAGACTAACATAGTAATCAAAAATATGCGCTTTGCAAGAATAACTTTAACACACAGTTCCTTGAAGCCTGTAGCTCCGTCTGGGGCTATAGGGTGCTGAAAACAACAGAATCCAACAGTTTTGGCCGACCGCGTAGGTGCAGGCTGGTCGTTGCAACCCTCGCGGTTGCCATGTGAAACCTAGCAGTGTGGTGTGCGGTGCCCTCAAATAGCGGTGCAGGCAACAGCTTGGTGACGGTCTCCCAGCTGCGTAGATGAGACTAGTGCAGAGTTTGGCGGTGCTCATTGCAGTGTTGACTAGTCACAGTGCAAGTGGCAGTGCCGGTTGATGGGAGCTGGCGTCGGTCGGCTCAGACTGCGATGTAGGATGGGGTGGTGCGTCATGTGACTTACGAGAGGTGCTCCCAAATCACGGTGCTGTCACAGGGGTCGAAGTCAGCGTGCAGCGATGTCAGTGAGACCAGGGCGGCTGAGTGAAGTGAGGCGGTGCGGAGCGCGGTGCCCACAGGTCACGGTGCAAGCAGCAGCTTGGTGGAGGCAGGCGGTTGTCGCCGGTGGGACCAGGGTTGCGGTGCGAAGTGCGGCAGTGCCTTCTGCTGTGCCTTCAGGACACGGAGCACGCAGCTGTGTCAGTGACAGTGTCAGCTACTTTATCCCTTTGTGACAATTGAAACCCGTGGATCTAGAGGTGGTACCCAGAGGTAAGTGAAGTCTTTGCTATCCCTGAGACTTCGTGAACAGGAGGCAAGTGCTATTACAAGCCCTTGGAGACACTCAGCGACAAGTGAAGAAAGTTCAGTCGAGTTCTTCCACTGCCCAAGGCAGAAGCAGCGAGTGCAGGCTATTCCAGCAAAGCAAAAACACAGCAGAGGGGCAGTACTCCTCCTGGCAGTTCTTCCAGCTCTTCTTGGCAGGTTCCTTGCTCCAAGTGAGTTCTAACGTTCCGGAGTCTGGGCTCCAATATTTATACTCAGTTTCTCTTTGTTCTTTTGGGCAGAGACTGTGCTCAGAACAAACTAGTTCCGTCTGCTCTGGTCCAGCTTCCTGGCAGGAGGTGGAGAGAGCATTGTCCTAGGCAGACCAGGCCAATTCAGGTGGAAGGAAATCTCCCCCCACTCCTCTAAATGCAGCCTGGGTCTATTCCGCTCAACCCTGACTCACCCTGGAAAGGCAGGATATACCTCGACCCCGCAGTGACTGTCTGAAGAGAATGCCCATCCCTAGCCCTGTCATTCCAAAGCCAGACAGTCAATCCAAAACCCAGCAGATCTGGATGGCTAAACAAGAAAATACCTCCTTTCTAAAGGTGGCATTTTCAAAAACAGAGCATAAAAATGGTCTTTCCTAAAAGATGCATTTCTACATAATGAGTTCAGGCATACTGAACTCAATTTCTCACTCTTGTCCCAATGGGAAGATATACTCATAAGATGTTATAAGTGATCTCCCGTTCTATTCTATGGGACAGATAGCCTTTCAATAGTGAAAAACGAAATATACTTTCACTATCAGGACATGTCACACACACCAGCACGTCCTACCTTTCACATACACTGCACCCTGCCCACAGGGGTACCGTGGGCCTATCTTAGGGGTGACTCACATGCAACAAAAGGGAAGGTTAGGGCCTGGCAAGTGGGCAGTAAAAACTGCTCGCAGACACTGCAGTGGCAGGTTTGAGAACCCTTTGAAACACTGCTGGTGTAGGTGGCACAATGAATGCTGCAGGCCCACTAGCAGTATTTCATTTACAAGCCCTGGCAATCTCAGTGCACTTTACTAGGGGCTTACCAGTAAATCCAATATGCCAATAATGGAAACACTAATCCATAATACAATTTACCATAGGAGCACCCCCTGCATTTTATCAATTGGCAGCAGTGAGAAAGTGCGCAGAGACACTAAACCTCCTGGAGTTCTCTTCAATAAGGTGGCAGAACCTGGACTGACCATCGGTGTTGGCATGTTCTGTGCCAGGGTGGTGTTCCACTGTAAAATCCATTCCCTGTAGGGAGATGGACCACCTCAACAGCTTTGGGTTCTCACCCCTCAATGCATTAACCATCTGAGGGACCTGTGGTCTGTCTGAAATCGGAAGTGAGTCGCAAAGAGGCAGGGTCTTAGCTTCTTCAGTGCCCATACCACAGCAAAAGCTTCTCGCTCTATGGCACTCCACCTCTGTTCCCTGGGGAGCAGTCTACTGGTAAGAAAGACTACAGGCGGATCTAGGCCCTTATCATTTAGTTGTGAGAGCACCACTCCCACACCATGCTCTGATGCATCAGACTGCACTAGAAATTCCTTTGAGAATTTGTATGCCTTGAGCACGGGCGCTGTCCACATGGCTGCCTTCAGGGCATCAAAAGCTTTCTGGCAGGCATCAGTTCATACCACTTTCCTGGGCTGCTTCCTGGAAGTCAGCTCTGTCAAATGATGCCATCGCCCCTGATAATCCTTCTATAGTAGCCTGTGAGACCTAAAATGCCCCTCGCCTCTGTCTGGGTCTTGAGGGGTCCCCAAGGCAGAATGGTGTCAAACTTAGGCTGTAGTGGCGCCACCTGTCTGCTTCCTACCTGACTTGACTGTGAGGCCTGCCCTTTGCAGAGCCGTCAACACTTTCTAGAGGTGTTGCAAGTGTTTTTCCCAGCTGGAACTGAACACTGCAATGTCATCCAGGTATTCGGCACTGAAATCCTCCAGCCCAACCAAAACACTTGGTTGACCAACCTCTGAAAGGTGGTGGGGGCATTCTTCAACACAAAGGGCATCACTCGAAACTGGTAGGGCCCCTCTGGTGTTGGAATTGATGACCGCTTCTTGGCCCCCTTGGTTAAGGCAACCTGCCAGTACCAAGACGTCAAATCAAACGAGCTGAGGAACTTGGCAGCTCCCACCTGATCAATGAGCTCATCAGCTCTAGGAATAGGGTGTGTGTCAGTTCTGGTGACGGCATTGAGCCCAAGGTAGTCCATGCAGAACCACAGTACAGAAGTGGCACGGGATCGCAGCCTTTGGTATCAAACCCTCTGGGCTTGCCCAAGGACTGTTGAGGGCTCTAGCACCCTAACATCAACATCTTAGAGACCTCCTCTTTGATGCTGGCTCTGACTTAGTTAGTTAACCTGTAAATCTTGTGTTTCACAGGAGGGCTGACACCAGTGTCCACATCATGGGTACAGCAGTGAGTAACACCTGGGGCCAGGGAGAAAAGCGCAGCAAACTGCCCCAACAAATGGTGACAGTCACTCTGCTGCTCTGGGGTCAGTGTTTGGGAGAGGATCACACCTTCCACTGACCTATTGTGCTCCTTGGTGGACAAGAAGTCAGAGAGAATTTCACTCTCCTCTTCCACCCCATCATCTGTCGCCAAGAGCATGCTCACTTCAGACCTCTCAAAGTGAGGCTTGAGGCAGTGCACATGGAGGACCCTCAGAGGGTTCCTAGGAGTCTGCAAATTTACCAGGTAGGTGGCATTACTTTTGCGCTCCACCACCTCAAAAGGCCCAGTCACTTGTCCTGCAAGGCAAAAGGTTCAACCGGGGCCATGAGCCACATCTTGGCCAGGCTGAAACTCTTCCAGAGTGGTCATACCAGCGTTTCATCACCTCTTGGCTTGCTTCTAGGTTTGCCTGAGCGAGTTACCTGAAGTGCGAAGTTTGGTTCCTGAAGGTCAGCATGTAGCTCAAAACTTCCTGGGGAGTTTTCCCAGGGACTGTCTCCCAGCCTTCCTTGACCAAACTGAGAGGTCCTCTCACAGAGTGCCCATACAGAAGCTCAAAGGGACTGAACCCTAATGACTTCTGTGGTACGTCCCTGTATGCAAAGAGAAGGCATGATTAAGAGGACATCCCACTTACGCCTCATAGGTCATGTTAGACCTTAATCATGCCCTTTAAGGTTTAGTTGCATATCTCCACCAAACCATTACCTTGTGGTTAGTAAAGAGTGATGAAATTGTAGGTCACACCGCACTTCTCCCACAAGGAGGTCATATACTTGGATATGAAATTGGTCTCACAGTCAGATACCGCCTCTTTGGGGAAACCCACACGAAAAAAGATCCCCATTAACGCCCAGCTCACCACTGGTTCTGTTGTTGTTCTGAGAGGGATAGCCTCCGGGTACCGGATGGCATGGTCCCCCAAGACCTGGATGTGCCAGTTGCCCATAGCTGTCGTGGGATTCAGTGGCCCCACAATGTCCATCCCAACTTTTTCAAAAGGGGTTCTTACAACTGGAAAAGGTTGTAGAGGAGCCTTACACTTCCTCCCACTCTTACCACTTGCCTTGCAAGTTTGGCAAGACTTGCAATGTGCATCTGACAGCCTTTGCATTTAGACCTAAATAAGTGGGTGACAATCCTGTCAAAGGCCTTGCCCTGCCCCAAATGTCCTGCCAAAGGCACGTCATGAGCCAGACCCAGTAGGAAGGTAGTGAAGCGCTGGGGTACCACCAGCACACGGGCTGACCCAGGTTCAGCAACCTTATGCTCGCTTTATAGGAGTCCATTCTCCCAGTAGATCCAGTGTGATCCAGGTTGATCACCAGCAGCTGGATTTGCAGCCTGCATTCCTTCTGCTCCCAGCAGAATTCTTCCCTGGTGGGATCACCTTCTTGCTGTCAATGGGTCAGCTCATATAAGTCCCCCATTTCCGACACTTACTTCCATGTAGGTACCGGGGCGTACCCCGCAAGGTCAGCCTCCTCCCGGATAGTGGGAACCTCAGGGGCGGGTTTTCTGCACCCCCTGCCCTTTCTCTTTGGTGGCACCTGGGTCACTTTTTCAGGTTCCAGGTCCTTCTGATCACTCTTACTGGCTGCCATGGACCAAGTGGTCACGCATGCCCACTCTGGCAACCTGTGCATCTCCAAGTGAGACCTGAGCTCAACATACTTCCACAAGGACTGCTCCAGGTCATTACCTAGCTGACAATCTACAGGCATGGTAGGGCTCACACCCACCCTCAAGAGACCCGAGACGCCCCCCCCCCTCATTCAAATGGAACCTTCGCCACCATACACTGGCGCTTGGAGCTGTCCGCAGCAGCTACTTGGTGGAATACCCCTGTGACTACCTGCTCCTCAGAGACCAGGTGACACTGGACTGAGGTCACACTGACTCCAGTATCTCCGAGCCTCCCCCCTCTCCCATTGATGGTCACCCAGGTGCTGTATTTCATAGTGCTAGCAGGAATCTGGTTTCCTGGGACCATATCACTGTCCCCTAGTGAGACAAGGGTCATCCCTGCAGGATCCCCACCCTCTTGTGGGCTCCCCACGTGGTACACTAGCCAACACCTTGGAATGCCCACTGGTGGGTGGCTGTGCTCTCTTGAGACACTTTAGGTCCCCCTTCAAGTAACCCACCTGCTCACAGGCATAGCACATGTGGGGCTGGTCTCTGCAGGCTTCCCTGAAGAGGCCCCTTCTTTCTTATCTCCTGGGGGATGGGAACCTTTACCCAGGGTATTAGTTTGGGGCCCTTTAGGGACCTCCTGTGATTTACCTTTATCCCCCCACTCTTCTGCTGGAGACCCTGCCCCCCTCTGGCGGCGTCACCCCATACAACTTCGTGTGGACCTTGGTACTCACCCAGCGATCTGCCTCCATAGCAAGGTTCCTCGGGTCAGCCAGCTTACTATCAGTTAAGTGGGGGCTCAGTTTTGCAAAACATAGACAAGTGCTCCCATTCAATAAAATTGTAGAGCCCCTGAAAATCTCTCACATTACTGACCTTCACCCAACCATCCAGTGACCTGCAAAAAGAATCAACATATTCCAACCAAGTGTGTGCATCAGATTTCCTGCTGGACCTAAACTGATACCTGTACTTGTCACGAGTGAGACCAAATCTAATGAGAATGGTCTCCTTCATGTCAGCATAGATGAGGTTGTACCCCTTACCCAAAGCCACAAAAGTATCGCTCCCCTCTTCTGGGAAAAGAGGTCACAATCCTGCTCCTCAATTCTTCTCAGGAACCCCATTCATGTGGATAGATGCCTCATAACCCGGAAAACACCTTTGTATGTCATCCCCCTTCTTGAATTCCTCGCCTACATTCATGGGTATAGGTACAATTCTATCTAAGTGCACTAAGGAATTGCTGCCACCATCAGTGCTGGACCTAATTCTTAGTGCCAATTCCTTAGTATCAGGCTCATGATCCAAGATCATCTTCCTTTCTCCCATGGCTATTGTTTTGTCTTCCCTCTCATTCTCCAGCCTAGTCCTAGTTCAAACTGCCTTGCCTCCCACCTGTCCTCCATCTCCTCTGGGGACCAACCACTGCTGCCTGGCCAGGAGGGTCCCCTCCCTCCCAAAAGCACATCCACCCCAGGAATAGGCTCCTCCGCCTCAACACTGAGATCTCCAGACTGCCCACTGGCATGACTGGTTGCTACCCAGGCCCTCAGCGCCTTTTGTAACTCTTCTTTCCTGGTGAGGCCCCTGATTTGCACTTTGAGGTTCTTACAAATAGCCTTCAACTCCTTCATGTTATAGGTTTCGAACCTTCCTCCTCAAAGGTCACTTCCAAGGATGAAACCAATGATGCTCTTGACTCAGGCATGATGCAATGAAAAGTTCAAGTTAAAACATGATTGGATGACAAAAATAGACTAATCAAACACAGTATGTGGTACGTAACTGCCTGCAATATGGTAGTAGTGTACACTAATCAATGTAGTTCAAGTGCAAATGCAAGTTCTATCCTCACCACTGACAACCAGTGTTAGAAATGGGGTCTCTAGTTGGCAATGGTTTGCACCTTTGTCCAAATATGGACCCTTCCTTTTAGTCAGGATAAGTGGAGTACACTACTGAAATAACCCCTGCTCACCCACTTGGTACCTTGGCACGAGCACTCAGGCTTATCTCAGAGGCAGTGTGTGAAGCACTTGCACATACACAACAGTAATACAGTGAAAACACTACAAAAGGATACCACGCCAGTTTAGAAAAATAACCAATATTTGTCTGTGTAAAACAAGGCCAAAATTATAAAAGACCAACATACATTAATCAAAAAATATGCACTCTGCAAGAATGACTTTAAAATGCAGTTCCTTAAAGTCGGTAGCTCCTCCTGGGACTACAGTGATGCTGAAAACCGAATCCAACAGTTCCGGCCGACCGCGTAGGTGCAGACTAGTGTTAGTGTCAGCAGACTGGTAAACAGTACCTCAGGTTGCAGCCGATAGCGTTGGTGCAGGCCAGTCATGGCAACCGTTGTGTTTGCGATGTGAATCGTAGCGGTGTGCAGTGCAGGGCACTCAAATCGCGGTGCAGGTAGTGCCTCGGTTATGGTCGCCCAGCGGCATCGGTGAGAATAGGGCTGTGGTGCGGGCGGTGCTGACAGGTCACAGTGGAAGCGCAAGCGCAAGAGTTGGGTGATGGAAGCTGGCGTCGGTCGGCCCAGACTGCGGTGTGGATAGGGACGATGGGTTGTGTGACTTACAACCGTTGACCCCAATCCACAGTGCAGACACTGGTGTCGAGATCAGCTATGTCGTATGTGAGACCAGGGTGGCGGAGTGAAGTGAAGCAGTACGGAGTACGGTGCCAACAGGTCACGATGCAAGCAGTGGCTCTGGGGCGGCGTTCATTGGAGAGACTAGGGTTGTGGTGCGAAGTACGGCGGTGCCCTCTGCAGTGCCTTCAGGGAACAGAGTCAGCAGCGGTGTCGGTGACGGTGTCTCCCCCCTGTGGCAACTGAAGCCCACAGATCCAGAGGCAGTACCTAGGGGTAAGTGAAGTCTTTGATGTCCCTGAGATTTCGTGAACAGGAGGCTATTTCAAGTCCTCGGAGATACTCAGTGACAAGTGAAGAAAGTTCAGTCCAGTACTTTCACTGCCCAAGACAGAAGCAGCGACTGCAGGTCAACCCAGCAAAGCAACTACACAGCAAACGGGCAGTTCTTCCTGCTTGGCAGGGTCCTTGATCCAAGTGAGTTATAAAGTTCTGTGGTACTGAGCCTCAATATTTATACTCAGGCTCTCTTTGTTCTGTTGGGCAGAAGTGTCTGTACTCAGCCCAAACCAGTTCTAACATCTCTGACCCAACTTCATGGGAGGAGGTGGAGACAGCATTGTCCAAGGCAGATCAGGCCCATTCAGCTACAAGGAAATCTCCTCCCACTACTCTAAATGCAGCCCAGTTCTATTCAGCTCAGCCCTGGCTCACCCAGTAAAGGCAGTACACACCGACCCCCCCCCCCCCCAGAGGCTGTCTGAAGAGAATGCACAACACCAGCCCTGTCCCTTTTGGAGTGCCAGACAGTCAATCCATAACCCAGCAGAGGCACACAGGATGGCTAGGCAAGAGCAAGAAAATACCTACTTTCTAAAAGTGGTATTTTTAAAGAAAGAGTGTAAAAAAACGCCCTTACTAAAAGATGCATTTCTACATTCTGAGTTCAGGCACACTAAACTCCATTTCTCCATCTTGTCCCAATAGGATGATATACTCATAAGATATTATAAGTAAACGCCCATTCTATCCTATGGGACAGATAGCCTTTCAATAGTTAAAAATGAAATACACTGTATTTCACTATCAGGACATGTCTCACACGCCAGAAAATATCCTACCTTTCACATACACTGCCCCCTGCCACAGGGGTACCTGAGGCCTACCTTAGGGGGGACTGACATGTAACAAATTTGAAGGTTTGGGCCTGGCAAGTGGGTGCACTCCGTTTTTTTATCCCACTTAAAGACCTCCTCCCAGGCCCAAAGAGGTGCAAAGAGCTGGAGGCACACCTCCTGTTCTGCCAATATTTCTTTCTTTTAGGAACAAGATACCATCTTTAAGGCTCACTTGCCTGCATTACAGCCTCTTTTTGGTTCTATGTGAAAAGAAGCAATGGAACTTCATTACACTACTTTATTTCTATATAATATCAGTGATTGAGCGCCTTTGATGCAGGCTCCCTTCACACCTCAGATTCACATAGAAACAAAAAGAGAACTATAATGCAGGCATGGTTGCTTTCAATGTTGACTTCTTTTAGTCTGTTTTACTATGCAGTGTTTCCATGCATTTGAATGTTATACCCAGATCTACTGGTTTTGCCAATGCTTGATAGGAGGGCAACTGCCATCAGCATTAAGTATTCCGTCTTGGCTTTATTTAATCTAAACTTGTTTTTATCGATTCAGATTGCATTGTCAAATATTCCTCTTTCACTTTCCTCCAATCTTTAGTGGGATGCTCTACCAGCTAAACAAAATCAGAGTAACTCAAAAAGAACACAAGGGCCCATTATTAAAACCAAAGCTTGCTTGTTTCTATGGAAAGATTTAAACCATTTTGTGGAATTCTCTCACACCTCTGCTGCCTCCTCCAGTCTTTCCTCAAGCTTGGTATTGTCAAACACATTGGCTACTGCAGATAGATCTAACAGGAGAGCACCACCATCACTCTTGTCCAGAATGTTCAGCATGGACGTGAAGGACAGGTTCAATTGCCCTGCTTTGGATGGAACCAAGACTTCCACTCTCCTGAGAAGGGATTTTCCTACAAACAGGGCAGCAGCAGTTGAATAGTGTCAACTTCTTCAAGAGTTTTGATCTGCAGAGGGATATTGAATGTAGCCTGATAGCTCTTCACATCTACGGGTTCCAAAGGTGTATTTATCAAGTGAATAAGCCATATCTCTTAAAACCTTCCAGATTCAAGTCTTCCTTTCCCATAGAACCATCTAGATGAGAGAGAAAGAATGTCTAATAATCTCCACAGTGTTTGCAGAAAATGTTTATATGGCAACACACCGAGCTTCAGGTAGATTATCAGGTGTCATAATATTACAATATCGGGGCGCACTACCTTCAGCCTACCCCACTTCCACTGGAGTCCTACGCAAAAGCTGCATGCTGCTGGTGGTTGATTGCAAAGTAAAGGCCCTGCATCTTTGTCATAAAACTATGGATGGGTTCCTCTTTATGATTTATAGAGAAAGACGCTAGGTAGCCGGTCACAATGTCAGTGACTGCATCCCCAGATACCAGCTTTCCAGAGAGTTGCCCATCTTCAGATCAGTTCAATAGATTCAAGAACTAAGGACTCATCTCAGATTAAGCAAAACGTGCAACCATATATGATTCACATTCCAAATGGTGAAACACAGAATTCAACTCCAAGGAGATTACCCTGAAGACAATTTAAAGTATTTCTCTTATTTTGGCATCCAAGCCCAAACGCAGACCTCAAAACCTATTGAAAGCCCAATTCCCCCAAACCGTATCACAAATATCACGGGTCCCAACCTTCCAAACTATATGAAATATAGCAGACAGCTATTGCAGGCACAAAGGCACCATAATATGCTCCAAAGCCTATTGTAAGCTCACAGCCCCCTGCAGTTCCCAAGTCCTTTCGAAGGCTATCATGTCCTTTTCACAGGCTTAACGCTTTGCCAGAAGCACTCTGGCTGTCCCAGGATTTCAATCACACTGCATACTTAGACCCATGGAAAGCCCAAATGCCTCATCAAAATGCCGGAAGTCTTATGAGTCCCTTTGCATGCCCAACCCCCTAAGCCTACAAATCTCATCACAAGCCTCTGGCTGCCATGTCCCATTGCAGATGCAAGGCCCGAAGCCTGACTGCAGAACCCCCAGGTAGCATCACAGACTACACCCCAAAGCATATTGAAGGTCCCATGCCTGTAGCTCCCCAGAATGATCACTGTATGCTCATCTGTTAGGTTAAATATTATTAACATTGATTGTTTTTATTAAGTACTACTAACAACCACAATTGATGGCCTTTGAGCACCGTGGTAAGCACCAGTGGGTGAGCTAGACAATGTTGATAGTCTGGTAGAATGATGTTAATAATACCACTAACAAAATGTAGATGGCAAACTTTTAGAATAAAGTGGTCTGATGTCCAGAGGAAAGGGCCAACGCAGTCTTGGGCATCTGACAAGAGGGACTTTTGTGTAGTTGTAGTGTATTGTGTTTGTTGTCCTCGCGCTGCACCACAGCGCGAGGACACTTTTTACAATGTTGTGTTTGTTTGAATTTGTCATTCCACGTTCGGATGCTGCCATCCTGTTCCAGGATTCTAGCAACGTTGGTCAGTTGCTTGGAGTCCTGGTGTGGAGCGGGAGCATCTGGTCGTGCGTGCTTCGGATATTAAGAATAAATAACAAGAGAACAGCAGTCTACGTTTCAATGTCTTCATTCACTACAATTGGCGACGAGGATGGGATCACAAACTCTCCTCAAGCACCCACCGACAAAGCTGTCCTCACCTCAGCACCTCTTCAATTTCATCCGCTCCTGCCTGGCTCCACCTATTTCGCACAGCTGTTTTCCTCTCGATGGATGAAACCTGCCTCCTCGTCTTCTCTCGTTCTGCAGGGTTTCTTTCATTTTTGGCCGTTACTCGGCTTGCCCCTGACGTCAGCCTCCGCAACCTGGCAAGTGAGGCACTCGTCATCCCTGGCAACAGAGGCACTCGTCATCCTTGGCAAGAGAGGCACTCGTCATCCTTCGAACATCATCCAGCGGCTCCGAAGCGACCAAAGCAAAAGCTTTTAATTAATTAGAACGTTTTCTGCTTTCTGGCCAACCCATGGTAATGTATACCGCTACTAACTTTACATTTTCGTCCTTATTATATGCTTCAAACCAAGACTGTTCGGTAATACAAGGACACAATTTGGTGGCATCAAGAGCAGCAACCATGCATTCGATATCTTCAACATCCTCAGCTTCAGAAACATCCTGAAGTGCCATGCGTGACAGACAGTCCGCTCTGAAGTTTTCCCTCCAGAGATGTGTTTTATGCAAAAATGAAATTCATGCAATTTAGACAAAAGTCTGACAAGCCTGGTAGAGGCTTTACTGAGCCCATCGCCATTGAGCAGTTGAGTGAGGGGTTTATGATCGGTAAACAAATCAAACTCACGTCCCCAGATGTAATTCTTGAATTTCTCTATAGCTCACACACAGGCGAGGGACTCGCGTTCAATGGTGCTATAATGTGTTTCTGAAACTTTAAGCTTCCTTGATGAAAAAGCAATAGTGTGCTCTTTTCCTGACACCCATTGACCCAAAACAGCTCCTAAGCCTGTTAAGCTGGCATCCACCATTATAAAACATCTGGAAGAGTCATGAAAAGGATGTAGAGCCGGTGCTTCAATAATAATTTTTTTGACTTGATCAAAAGAGGCAGCAGTTTCCTCTGACCAATCAAACTTTGACCCTTTTCGTAAAAGAGGGAGCATCTGGTCGTGGGTGCCTCGGATATTAAGAATAAATAACAAGAGAACTGCACTCTACATTTCATTGTCTTCATTCACTACAGTATTGTATTGTCAAATCAATATTCAAAGGACAACAGGACTTCCTGAGTTCCAGAGTGAAGTGCGTCTTCAAGCAGTCCCTAAATTGTGTATGGTAATATTTCATGATGTGTAGACAGTACCATGGGGAGGAGCCCTGGTGATGAGGTGACTGGCCAGAGTCTCTTGAATTTTAATCGATGAAGAGACAGCCTAAAGTTTGTGGTGAGATGTTGTGGGGCAAATAAGCTGGAGATATAATTTGAAGTTCATTAAGGGAGAGCTTTGTGGACAACTGAGAGAGTTTTGAAAGAGGTCTCTTTGTTCACTGTGAGCCAATGGTGATATTGTATAGTATTGTATTGTAATTGCGTTTGTATAGCGCTTCCTAACTCTGACGAGGCATCAAAGTGCTTTTTAGGGGAGTAGCACGCTACTCCGGGACCCATAGAGGATTAGTGTTGAATTAGTATAGTGAAACATGCAAGTACATTTTAAGTGGTGGATATGTTAGTCAGTTATTTGGATTAGGAAGGATAGCAGAATGATAGATGAAAGGTTTGTATTTATATTGCGCTACTAACCCCTGATGGGTTGTTGAAGCGCCATTTTTGGTGAGTAGCACGCTACTCTGGAAACCCATAAAGGATTAGTGGTGAATTAGTTGGGTGAAATATTAAAGTAATTTGATTGGTGGATATTAGTCAGTTATTTGGAGTGAGATGGATAGCGGAGGGATAGAAGGGAAAGAAAGGTTTGCATTCATATAGCGCCTGTTAACCCTGATGGGGTGTTGAAGTGCTTTTCTGGCGAGTAGCAGGCTACTCCGGAACCCATAAAGAATTAGTGTTGAAAATTAGTATTGTGAAATATGAAGTAATTTCAGTGGTGGATATGTTAGTCAGATATGATACTGACGTTTCAAACCCTGAGCCAAGCGAGCAGCCAGATTTTGTACTTGTTGGAAATGGGGTAGGGAAATGTTGGGGAGATGCTTGTAGTAGAGACTGTTACTGTAATAAAGTCTCGAAATGACAAATCCCAGTAACAGAGCGATTTTCTGGAAGAAAATGGTGCAGTAGTATTATCCCTGTCAATTGACAAAGATGGAAAAATGCTGTTTGCAGACCGCATTTATATCTAAGTGGAATGATAGACTTCTGTCAAATGTCACTCACAAACATTACAGACACTATGTATATGCTAAATAGGACGAGAACTAGATGGATGGTTACACCACAATGGATATATTTTTTTTTTGGGTAAGGAAAGACGCAAAAGTGAATTCCTTTGAAGTCCTCTGCTCTACTTGTCACAACAACAAATACAATTAAAACAAGCATTGGCATAGCCAATAGGTCTCGCCTTTGGGACCTTATACGTTTTTAGCCATGCAACAGTTGATGTTGTTGCACCAAGGATATTGTGCGGCATAACTATATACTTATAAGTTCCCAAAAGCGAGACCTATTGGCTATGCCAATGCTTGTTGTTGTATTCATTCGATTCTTGAGAAAGAAGGTCCATCTTTCCATTTTTCTCCAATAGTGTTTCAAATGTATGAAAGAGTCTTATACTTGTTCAGCTTCATATCCATTTGTTGCATCGTTTGATTAGATTCTTTCGATACTGCCTTGATGTTCACTGAATTAATGCAGCAAAGCTTTGGATTCCAGTACTCAGAGCATCAGTATGTGCATGGCTTGCACAATACTCCATAAAAGAGTCCATTGTGATCACCTTGAAGTGAAATTGCGGCTATAGGTAGAGCATTTCAGATTTTTTATAACACCAAATATTTCACAGATAACAGATCCTAGAAGATGAGCAGAAAGAGTTCACATGTAGATATCAGAAAGTAAACATACCATTGTATGTTTATTACCCTGCTAAGGAAAAAAATTGTGGATGCAACTTCCAATCATCTTGCCTTTTCTAAAGAGGAGACTTATGATTTTTTTTCATACCATACTAAAGACAGAGCCAGAAACCAAGAGAAGTCAGCTAGGGAAAGAAAAACATGGCATTTCCCCATAGAGTATGGAGCAGATTAGCAAACACAGCATGTTACATTGATGTTACAGGCTTGCACATGGGAGATGAGTTGCCCCTCGTTGTAAAATGATATGCACCACAGACAACAGGATTATTGTTAAAATGTTGTAGATGATACACAAAGATGCATATTCTTGGGCTGCACAGAGGATGAAGATGTGCACCTCAGAAATCAAAATAATCCATTTGACGTATTATATAATGTAGGCAGGGAGGATCAGATCAGGGTACACCGATTTTATAGTTTTCCACATCAAACAGTAGTGATATTTATCATATGACCAAGATTTTACAGATGTGAACCTCAAATACCCGAACTGCATCTGTTGTTCCACCAATATTACAATGAAACACCTAAAAGTATAAATTTATCTCAGTTTATAGAGATTCTATAGGCTACAAATCTCAGACAGTGGAGCTGTCATTAAAGTTAATCAAATTTTACATCTGCATCAGAGATTAGTGTCATCCCACAAAATGCAAAGCAGATACAGGAGCCAACTTTGTCTAACAGAGCTATGCCTAGAATTTTGCAGGTGTTACAGGCTAGCAGATCAGAGAAGATGACTATTTAATTAAATATATTTTACCTGGGTGTTTTTTGGTCTTCCGGGAGGAAGAAAGCGTTTGACCCCTTCGCACGATACGGAGCAACCGGAAGCAGTAGGAGCCCTTGGGTCAATCCACGCCTGCAGCAGGTCTGAGAGACGGGAAACCCGGGACGAGCATCTGAGCATCGGTGAAATAGAATTCCTATCGTTTCCGAAGGAGGAGAGCAATACGACATCGGGGTGAGCAGCACGAGTGGTAAAGTACATACATTCGGCAGCGTATACCTCGTAACTGCTTCGCATTTAATCATGTCGGTTGACAGCGTGAGGGAGCGGGAGGCTCGAGTCCATGTCATGTTCTCTGAGGAACTCCCAGCCGCGTCCGCTGCAGTTCGTGATAAGACAGACACACAGGATAACATCAATCCTGAATCGTTACACAACAAGATTAAAGCCCTTGAAAAAAAGTCACGTCAGGTACAAAGTAAATGGTGGGAGGCGAGGTCCCTGCAGAAATATGCGGAAGTAAACAGGGTTCCGAGGGGTCTACGAATTTTAACATCACCTACCTACGAAAACCCAAACCCTGATTTAATGCGTGAATGGGCGGACAACAATTTGGAGGCTTCGAGGCGCTCAGTTTTGATTCTCATTAAATATGCCGAAATAGATCGAGCAAAATTGCTAGAGGAGATAGCTGCAATGAACGAGGAACTTGATGCACTAGGCGAATCTGAGGAAAAAACAAAACTCCTAAAAGAAATGTCTATTCGCCTAAAAAAAGAGGAAGAAAAGATAATTGCTCGCAAAACGTACAAGTTCGCAAGAGATAGACAGGACTATCTTCTAGGGCAAATTTTCACTTTCTCGAGCAAATATGATGGAGTAAGAAAACCAGCTGCAGGCATACAACAAAAGGCACAAGGAAAAAGGAATCACAAACGTGCGCAATTAAATACTGGGGACACTATAGCGTCCAACTTCAGTTCAGAACCGGGAAGTGAAAATGAGCTTGAATCTAGAAACAACGATACCGCAGGCAGTAGCAAAAAACCATCTCCGGGCGAAGAAATTATTTTTTTATGCGAGGAACGCCTCCGTTCCCTAAGACCAGGGACGAGAAAAAATTACAAAGAAAATGGAAAAACTACACCCGCAGAAGAAGGAGGAGGGCAAGGGCGAGGTCAAAATAAAGGCAATACGAATCAACAGAAGAGAAGAGGCAGAGGTCAACGGCGCAAAAAATGAGTGACTGCAACGATCAAACAATAGTTAATTTAACATCAATGACATTAACCAGCAGCGAGGAGAACATCCTACGATTAGGTTTGTCTTATGCTCCCAGAACTAACATGAACTATGCAGCCACCCGAGTAGACATTTATAAGGCAACTCGTAAATTGAAATTAAAAAAATGTCATCAAATGCGCCAGGAAAGCAAAACCGAGACCACCCGCGAGGCGGAACAAGATTTCTCTTTAACTCAGGAATTAGACACTCTATGGACAAACAAAGGCAATGATTCCATCAGCTATAATGTAAACGGAAGCAATAAATCAGCAACATTGCCCTCAATAACATCATCCATAGTAATGCCACTCACCCCTTTCAAACCTCCATCAACGTTCTGTCCCGTCATGCCGCGTGATGTAATTGACGTGTTTCAAGAGAATTTAGTGAGTGATCTCAAGGATCTGCATGGCAAAATCAGCAAAACTAAATACAAGTATGACCAAACAACTACGGATTTTGAATCATTGGTGGAAAGACTCAAAAAAGACAACAAAATAATTGTCCGCCCCAGTGACAAAGGGGGCAATATTGTGCTCCTCACTAGAACAGACTTTGACAAGGAGGCATATCGGCAACTTAACAATAGGGACCATTATGAAAGACTCAAGGGGGATGAAATTAGGAAGATGCAAGATGAATATCATCTTTCCCTGCAAGAATGGAAATCACAAAAACTACAGAGTAAGTCCGAATATGAATATCTCAATACGGACTATCCAGTGATACCCTCCCTATATTTCATCCCAAAGGTCCACAAAGACAGAAACAATCCCCCTGGCAGACCTATCATCTCAGCCAGGGGGAGTCTATTGGAACGAACATCAATATACATAGACTACTTCCTCCAAACTTATGTCCAGGGATTAAAATCCTATGTCAAGGATACGGGGGATTTCCTGTCTAAAATCAGCAACATACAGGTACGAGAGGGTGATTGGCTAATTGCCCTTGATGTTACATCCCTCTACACGAGTATCCACCACTCTGATGGTGTGGCAGCTGTAGAGTTTTATTTGGGAAGGAGGGATGAGAAATTTCATGTACACAATGTAATGCTGATTTCAATGTTGAATTTTTGCCTCAAACACAACATCTTTATGTACAATAGTCTGATTTATAGACAACTGCAGGGTGTAGCTATGGGGGCCAGTTTTTCTCCAAGCTTCGCGTGTCTTCACATGGGAGCTTGGGAAGAACTGGTCCTCCAGTCTCGTTTCAAACATGAAATGGAGAACCATGTCATTTGTTGGCATAGGTTCATAGATGACTTGTTTGTAGTATGGAGGGGGGAAAAGGAGGAGGCAATGAAATTCATTGAATGTCTGAATGATAATGAATTTAATATCCATTTTACTGCTGAAATTAATCAACAGCAAGTACCCTTTTTAGACACCCTGGTATACATAGGAGACAAGGGTTTGGAAACGAGGTTGTACCGCAAAAGTACTGCAGGTAACACTACACTCTATGCAGGAAGCACACATTCAAATCACCTCATTATGAGCATACCGTATGGGGAGATGCTGCGTTTACGCAGACTGTGCAGCAATGATGAGGATCTAAAGGCAGCCCAAGAAGCAAGCGCCATGAGATTCAGAGCAAGGGGATATAGTCAGAAAACCATTGAAGAGGCAATCAATAAAACTAAGAAACTTGATCGCCAATCCCTACTAAGCAAAAGCAACCTATCCACCAGTACCATCGTGGATAAAACAACTACAGATACCAGCCCTAGTTCAGGAGTGGACGCTTTTAGGATTATAATTGGTTACAGTTCCCAACATAAGGAGGTGAGAAAAATTATCAATAAAAACTGGCCTATTGTGTTACAGGATCCTACAATAGGACACAATCTTCCCAAACGGGCCAACATCACCTTCAGTAGGGCTCCCAATATGCGAGACAGACTTGTGGATACTAGACCTGAGGTCATTGCCAAAACAGTATGGTTTCAGGATAAGGGAGGATTCCACAAATGCAAATCTTGCAAAGCTTGCACACATGGAATCAATCGTACCAGCTATCCTGATGGTTTTTGTAACAAGGAACACAAAATCACGAAAACCCTTACGTGCAAAACTGATTTTGCCGTATATGTTTTGGAGTGTACATGCCCACTACAGTATGTGGGTAGTACAAAGTTACCTGTACATAGATGCATACTCCAACATTTACGTGCTCTATCAACACAGGATAATACTTATCCTGTTGCACGGCATTTTAAGACCCACCACAACAGTGACAACAAGGATCTTAAATACTTTGTGGTAGATTCTGTTTTGGCCAGTAGGAGGGGAGGTAACAGAGAGGCAAAATTAAGAAAACTTGAGACAAGATATATACTACAACTAAACAGTAAACATCCAGGAGGTCTTAATGTGACGGAAGACCTATACACCTGTTTACATTAAACTCAACTAACTCTGAAATATGTAGTTATATAGGGAAGCCTCATTTTTGAATTCATATGATGTTATATGATAGTTGTAGGTATACTCAGTAGATCTAATGACAACCTTTGTTGCTTTATTCAACAGCACCCCCTGTGGACCACCTAATATGTTTTCATCTTTGGGAACAACCACTAGTATGTGTTTGAGGATTTATCCCTGATATAGGAACTATCGATCGCCTATAAACAGCAAGGAAATATGTGTAAAACATGGAAAGAGAAGCGGTTTTGCAACATCGGGGCACGAATGGAGTATGTAGAATTATTCACATAGGAATATTGTGTCAACATATAGACATTTTGAGGTCTTTTGTATGATGGTTAATGACGTAGCCTGCACTGATCGGATGCCTTCTTTAAGAAAGTAATACTGATAGTTATTTATTTAACTGGGCTCAGTTAAATAGGTTTGTGTAACTAAATTGTCTGCAATTACATCAGCAGTACCAAATACAAATAGGGTGAAATAGGAAGATAAAAAGAACTCTGAAAAAAGTACAAAAAATATTTTTATCTAAGCACAAGTCACTTTTTTCATTTGATGTGGACACAACAAGATGTATCATATTGAAATCTCATTTTGTAAGGTCGCCAGCAGCAATAGAGGAACATCACGATTGGACAATAACATAAAATAACACATGGGAAAAAATTAGGGTATGACGTTAGGTGTACATTATTATCTAAACGAGCTGTACTGTATTAACTAAGACACAGGGACTATTCAATCCTGTCCTATTGTAAATATATGAATTAGTTGTAAATGAGGTATTTTAATTATATGTATTCAAACTTGATATTCTATTACATAAGGCATTTTATAACTTTGTGATATACAGTGGGAAATGTTCATGTTTACATACATATATATATATATGTATATTGTATATATTTGATAGGTATTATGTATATAGATATATCGACATGTAAATATATTAGAATTATGTGTTGCCAGGTACGCCGCTGTATTATACAGTCAATGTTCCCCTCAGTATTGTGTTTTCCATTTCTGTTTTTTGATTTATCCAATCAAAATTGAGCACTTGCACTTTAAATAAGTCACTTTTACTCACTTTCGTTGTCATGTGAGCAAGGCACAGGGGTGCCGAAACATCATGAAACCGACAGGCGAATAAAGATTTGAATGCCGCAAAATTGGTCCGTGCTTGGTGTATCTGTGCCAGCTGTGATTGCGACGCGCGGAATATACTTTGGTTTTCGATATATATATATATATATATATATATATATATATATATATATGCCAGAAAGGTTTACCCGCACGATGTTGTCGCAGGAAACACAAAAGACTCGCACTCCAGGGTCCGTGTTTAGGAATTTGTTTATTGACGACGCGTTTCGACCAGACGGTCTTCTTCGTTAGCCAATGGTTTTGTATGAGAGAAATGTCCAGCTAACTATAACATGGGTGTAACCTATGCTTTTTTCAGTGAATTTCTAAGGTTTTTTAAATGCTAATTCCAAACAATAACGTGGCTGAAACCTATGGTTTTCTCAGTGAATTTCTAAGGTTTTTTAAATGCTAATTCCTAACTATAACGTGGCTGAAACCTATGGTTTTTTCAGTGAATTTCTAAGGTTTTTTAAATGCTAATTCTTAACTATAACGTGCCTGAAACCTATGTTTTTCAGTGAATATATATATGCACTGGAAAACTAAACACCCACTTCCTTTACAAAGAAATGGAAAGTTTACATCTCTGCAACCTCTCTAATTTTTCACCTTAGTCATCTTCCACTCAATGAACACAACAACCACAAATACACACACCTACTTGCTACCATTCTGCCTAAGCTTATCAATTATTCTTCTTGAATTCAAATTCAAAGTGCAGGCCTTTTATTCAGCCTTCTGAGGTACTGAAATTCTGAACCTTGTTATAAAAGTCGTCGTATCATGACGATTTTGGTATCAGCAGACCGAATATGGCGAGTGCAAGATGTATGAGTATTTTCGTCCTATTCGAGTGACGAGATCACCATGAAATCAGGGAGTCCGTTCTGAACCCTCAGGTTCCATCTTGCGTACGGCAGCCATTTTGTGGTTGCCATCACATAGGCCGGTGACAGTGGCCGTACGAGTCTCCAAGCACACGTACACTTTAGCTGTCTTCTGAATGACCTGAGCGAGCGACCCTCTTGCCTGAAGCCAAACTTGTTAAACCAGTCCCTTTCCCGGTAGCTGATCAAGATTACGGATCGAGACACAAAACACCATCAAACCTTTTATTGCGCATAACTATGTCTTATCTTGCTCACACCTGTCTCTGCTCCTTTCTTTATGATCCGTTTACGATGGGGATGTGCCCGTTTTTATGGTGGGTTCGATCGACCTGTCTGATGAAGAATGTTGGGTTTGACCAATAATTGATTATGTGCTGGACAAACTGAAAAATGGGCTTGTCATCATGATCCTGCCTTTTCTTTTTGTGAAAACATGTGAGTGGTCAACTGTAAATTAGGAATATTTGTCTGAAGCATAATATTTGGTATAAAAAGGGATGACTGGTTTTTGTAGGCGAGCAGTCGCCTGAGAACATACACCGTGTTGTACTTCTAGGATCTCTGTTACAAGCTGCAGCTAATAAAATTGATCTTTGACGTCACCAAGAATCACCCGTGTCTCTGTACTCTAAGACAGGTGGACCCGGAGACTAGGGCGTTTCCCCTGGCGCAGCTGGGTCTTAAATAACCCGGTTCTTCATTTGGCGCCCAACGTCGGGCGACTTCAGCGGTACAGGTCCAAGCCTGAGGTTCGTGAGGAGCTTCGTGTGAAAATTCTGGAGGAAGGGCAGCCACTTCCTCGACCCCTGTATGTCGTCGTGGTCCGAAAGTCTTTGCTGCGAGGTTCCCCACTTTCCGACGGCTACGAAGGACTGCTGCCCTGACTGTCGCCCTGTCTTGGAGCCTTCGATGACTTGTAAAGCGAGACGATAGACGGGTCTCCTGGTGCCGACATCGATACCTCAGTTAAGTATGAGTGGAGCGTCTCCCAGTCCTTAGTTTAGTTTTTGGGTATCCCTTGGGATCTTTGATTTGGAACTCGTGATCTTTGATTTGGGACTTGCAAGTACCAAAGCCGAGGGACTTGTGTATTCACGAGACTATCGTATTCGATATTCCCTTGAAGTTTGAAGCTAGACTAGTGAGCGAAGATGCCTGGTCTTAGCAGACTTGGAAGGATATTTTGTTGTGGTCGAAATAGGGATTCCCGATTGGAGGACTCGTGTCCGGTTCCTCCGATTGGAACTCCAACCTATGAGCTCTATGTGAAACATGGCGTGGGCCCCATCACATATAACGAAGTATGGATTCGTTACACGAAAAAGGACGGTGTCCTACAATGGCCCCAATATGGTAGTTTTGACACGGAAATTTTAAACAATCTAGAGGTTAGACTTTTTAAGAAGAAAGCCCGGCCGGCGATGTTTGACTCTTTCCGCCTATGGCGAAAGGAAGCCAAACAGAAAGAAATTAAATTAGCAAAGAAAAATAAAAGAGAAAGGGGTATCTCGATAATGCAAGCTGCAATGCAGCATAAAGATAATGAAGAAGAACAAGCGAGTGAGCAGTTGCACAGGCAACGTAAAATGGCGATCGATAAATGCTATCCAGTTTTGCCGCTTCTTCAGCAAGATGCAGCGAAGGAGCTTGAGAAAGACCCTTTAATGTCACATTTGTTGAGCTCGCCACCCCCTTATGCGCAGAGTGCTACAGCACCTCTGCAACCTTTAGTTGCGCAGCAACCTCTGGCTGCTTTGCCTCTTGCTATTGCACAGCCGCCAGCTCCTCTTCAGTTGGCTCCTACTCCTCTGGCGCAGCCTTCTCAAGGGCCGCCGACTTTGCTACCTGCTCCGTCTCTAATTCCTACGACTTTTTCGCCTGTTCTCGCTGCCCCTTCTGCTACTGCTCCTACATTGGCTCTTACTCAGTCTGCTCTATCTCCTGTTCTGTCAACTTCTCCTTCTGTCCGACAGAGAATGACAGATACTGTTACTAGTCTCTTTTCTCCTTTCTTTGGGTCATTGAGCACGACCCCCAATTCAGAGCGTAAACAGTTGCGTAGCCAACTGCCTGATTCTAGAGAGAAGGGAGTATTGGATCATTTGGCGCATAAATGGGTTACTGACCCTACAAGATATGTGTTAGAGTCTGTTATGGATGTCTTCCGCCAATGGGAAGCACCGAAGCAGAGGTACGTTTTTGACAGAATGTGTGATTTTCTTTATGAAGAATTGGAAGATGGTGATCGGGGACAAACTCCGCCTGAGTTTTGCCGTGTACGGTTCGAGTTTGCAAAAGGCACGATTGTGGGTCCCGACGTTGAAAGAGCGGTAGCGACGCTACTCTCGTTTAGGAACGAGTTTCCTTCTCAGTCCTTGTTTGAGCCTGATCATTCTGTTAGGACAAAAGTGCGACAATATCCAATGAGAGAGGTTCCTCCGGTATGGAAGGAAGAAGTACCTGCTGGTGCAAATAATAACCCCCCAGCTGTGCCAGCACATTTTCAACGTGTTTGGGTCCATGTTCCGTGGAAGCGAGCTGAAGTTTTGGCTCTTAAGCAGACTTTGCCTGACCCCCGTAAAAATCCCGCAGGGTACTATAAAGAATTATCACAGACTGCAGACTCATGTGTCATGAATCTAGCTGATATAGACATGTTGTTTGGAAATGTGGTTCCACAACCTTTATGGGGTTTGATTCGGCACACGGACCATGCGCAGGAGTTAGGTGATACCTGGGTCAATATTAGTGCTGCGGATGCACGACAAGTTGGTGGTGCTAAACCGGAGCCTGTAGTTGCAGAACTTCCTGGTAGGATCATTACTTACATGAAGACTTTAATGCCTGCTATGCGAGTAAACTGGGACAAATTGTCTGCATGTAAGCAAAAGAAAGATGAAACTGTGTCCGATTTCTTCACTAGGTTTGAAGAAACATTTATTGACCACAGTGGTCAAGACATGAGTACTGAAGGTGGTCAACGGTTGTTTGTTGATAAGTTTGTGCATAATTTGCTTCTCGAGTTATGTACCAAGTTGAAGGATTCCGAGAGTTCGTGGGCTGTTTCCTCATCGGCACAGATATTGGCTACTGCACAATACTATGAAAATAGGGATAAGGATGAGAAGTATAGGGCAGACAAAAAGACTAAAGAGCTAAAGACGAAGGTTCTTTTACAGCAAGCGTATCCGCCCCGCAGTAACCAACGTGACTATCAGCAGCCTCCGCAGTTTCAGAGAAACTCGCAAAGGTTCGAGCCTTCTCACCCGCGTTTTCCTGTAGGCCCTAATCAGTGTGCATATTGCAAAGAAGAGGGCCATTTTAAGAGTAGTTGCCCTGTTTTGTCGCAGCGTATGAATGGTGTTACTAGCATAAGAGGTCGGAATGTTCCACAAGCTCCTAGAGGTAGAGGACGTGGAGGGTTCCCCCAGAACGCACGTCCCTTTCCTCCACAAAATTCAATGAATAGTTTTGATCAGCAGAATCACACGTCTGGTAGGACGACTCAGTACTATGCTGACGACTACTATGTCGAAGGTGGGAATATGGAAGGTAATGATTGCTAGGACAGCCATAGACAAAGAGAGGGAGTCGTTTCAGTTCCAGTAGATCAAAGTGGACCTTATGTTGAGGTGATTACATCAGGTGTGTCAGAGCCTTTTCTGTTGGATACTGGTGCTACAAAGAGTTCTATTATGCACTCTAAACTCCCTGGCACACCTTTGTCTGGCGAGATGAATGTTTCAGTAGGTTTTTCTGGCGCCCCGGTTAGGAACCTGATTTCTAGTCCTATATCTCTTTCTGTTGGACCTTGTGAATTCGAAGCGCCCCTTATTCTGACGACAGGTTGTGGTGAGAACTTGTTGGGACTGGATCTGTTGAAAAGATTGTACGCGACATTGTATTGCTCTCCTTCGGGAGTACAACTTACATTAGGTAAGAAAGTGGTCTCCCCAATGTATTTGTCAAAGGATAAACTTCCGACAGAATTGTCTTCTCTTCCTGATATTCTTTGGGCTACTGGTCCTAATGATGTGGGTCTGTTGGAGATACCGCCATATGTTGTGACGTTGAAAGCAAATGTTAAAATGCCACGTATTCCCCAATACAAGATCTCTAGTGAAGGTGAAAGAGCGTTGGTAGCGATCATTCATGACCTGATTGAGAAAGATGTAATTGAAGAAACGAGAGGTAATGTGTGCAGTCCTGTTTTGCCTGTTCTAAAAAGGACTGATTCATCACAACCACCTGTATATAGGTTCGTGATCTATCTTCGCGAAGTGAATAAGATTGTAGTTCCGCAATTTCCTGTTGTTCCAGACATTACTGCCTTACTGACCATGATTCCAGCTTCAGCCACTTGGTTTTCGGTGATTGATTTGAAGAATGCTTTCTTCAGCATCCCGATTGCCGAGGAGAGTAGGGATATCTTTTGCTTCTCTTTAGGAGGCCGAAGCTTCAGGTTTAAGAGAGCTCCTCAAGGCTATTGCCATCTATCTATAGTCAGGCTTTAAAAACACAGCTTGATACGATTGCTTTACCTAATGGTGCTGCTCTTCTCCAGTATGTTGATGATTTATTAGTCGCTGCCGATACTGAGGAGATTTGTAAGGAAGCTACCTTGCTGTTGTTGCGTTATTTGTCTGATTTCCATCACAAAGTGTCTCTTTTGAAGTTGCAGTATTGTCGACAAGAAGTGACCTACTTAGATCATCTCTTATCGAAGGAGGGAAGAAGACTGACTCCAGAACGAATTCAAGCAATTGCAAAAATGAGTGTGCCTACTACACAAAGAGAAGTGCGTGCTTTCTTGGGTATTACGTCATATTGCAGACAATGGATACCGAATTTTTCTTTGCTGGCCAAACCTCTGGTGGCATTGACTTGTAAAGATACACCGAATCCCCTCCCGTGGTCTGACGATTGTCAGAAAAGTTTTTCTGAATTACGCGATGCATTGTGTTCGGCTCCTGTGTTAGGTACTCCCGACTACAGTAAGCCTTTTACGCTTTATGTCCACGAGAGAGAGGGATGCGCGTTGTCAGTGTTGACACAGTCTTTTGCGGACAAGCAACGTACATGCGCGTATTTCTCGTCGACCTTGGATCCGGTAGCTAGAGCGTTGCCGAGTTGTTTGAGAGCCACAGCGGCAGCAGCTGCTTCTATTCGACAGTCTGCTGGGTTAGTGATGAATAATATGTTGATTGTAATGGTTCCACATGCAGTGGATACCTTGTTAAATAAGACTAAGATACAGCACTTAACTAGTGCTCGATTGTCAGGTTATGAGTTGACACTCTTAGCGAGTCATGTGCACATAAAGAGATGCAATACGTTGAATCCAGCTACGTTGTTGCCGATTGTAGTAGAGACAGATGTTTCTGAACAGCATGATTGCTTTCTCAGGACAGAGGAGGAAACGAAAGGGAGAGTGGATCTTAGGGACACTCCTCTTGAGAAGTGTGATGGTACCTTATGGGTGGATGGTTCATGCTTCAAGCTTCCAAATGGTGATGCGACTGCGGCATATGCTTTCACGACTTTACAGACGATTGTTGAAGCTGCACGTATCCCACATAATTCAGCTCAAGCAGCCGAGTTGATTGCACTTACAAGAGCGTGTGTGTTATTGAAAGGAAAGAGAGTGACCATATATACCGACAGCCAGTATGCGTTTGGTGTGGCTCATAGCTTTGGACGCTTGTGGAAGGAACGTGGGTTCCTCACGTCTCATGGAACGAAGATTCAGAATGGTCAGTTGGTGAATGAGCTTCTTGAATCACTTACCTTGCCGTTGCAAGTTGCGATTGTGAAATGCAGTGCACATAAGAAGGTTACTGACGACGTTGGTCGCGGTAATGCGTTTGCTGACGAAGTTGCGAAAGAAACCGCGAGGGATGTGATGAGTCGAATGTATGTTGCGGGCCCTGCAAGATGGATTGGTGATGTTGGAATGTGTGAGGATACGATAGAAAGTGTGAAGTCTATCCAAGCTGAAGCTACAGAGAAAGAGTTGAGCGTATGGAGAGAGAGTACGGGTAAATTGGATACGAATGGTTGCTGGGTTGAGTTGTCAGAGCATCAGCGATGGTTGTTACCCGATGCGTACGTGCTTGCAGTGGTTACAATGGCGCATGGAATGGCTCATATCAGTTGAAAGGGATCTGTAAGTTGTTGGCTCCAGTATGGCAAAATACTGGAATTCCTAAGTGTGCAGAGAATGTGGTCAAGAATTGTATGGTTTGCCTGAAATACAATCCTGGTAAGGGAACTCCAACTCCAGCTGGTCATTTTGCGCCTCCGACGTATCCGTTCGAGGTTTTGCCGCTAGATTTCATCCACATGGAGAGATGCAACAACCTAAAATACGTACTTGTGGTTGTTTGTGCCTTCTCAAGATGGGTAGAAGCATACCCCCTAAAAGATAATACTGCCTTGTCCACAGCTAAAGCACTTGTCAAGGAGTTTTTCCCTAGGTATGGTTTGCCGAGAATGGTCTGGAGTGATAATGGGAGCGAATTTGTGGGTCAAGTGATGAAGAGAGTGTGTAAAGGGTTAGGAATCCGCCAAAAATTCCACGCTGCAAATCACCCCCAATCAGCTGGTCTAGTGGAGTGCTATAATGGCACCCTCAAATTGAAGCTGGCCAAGATACAAGCAAGCTCTGGTCTTAGATGGCCTGATGCTTTGCCATTAGCACTCTTGTCGACTAGGATGACTGTGCATTCACGTGTCGGACTTAGTCCTTAGGAAATAATTTTTGGTCGCCCGGCAAACATATGGGGAGTACCGAGGCTGACGAAATTTAGCGAGATTGAACACCCTGTATTGCTTGACTATCTGCATGATTTGACGGCTAAATTGCGTGTCTTACACCAACAGGTTCATGATACACTGCCTCAAGCTTCTGAAGATCCAGGGCACGCAATCGATCCCGGATCGTGGGTGCTGATCAAGAACTTTCAACGGACAAAGAACGATCAGCCCAGCTGGACCGGTCCATACTTGGTGCTTTTATCTACGAGAACTGCAGTACGAGTGCAAGGGAAGAAAAACTGGATCCACGGCGTACATTGTAAGAGGGTTCCTCTGCCTCTACCGTACGACCAGTGGGTCCAGGAGGGCATTCCTGATTCTGAGACCGAAACTGTGCCTCGTTTTCTGCCTTTTAGCGATGCACGTTTAATTGGGACAAGTTCTGAGCGTGAAAGTGACGATCTTTTGCAAGAAGCCGTGCCACCATCAGTGCGGCTGGACACTACCGAACCTGAGCTCTTATTCTGCGACCACACAACGCCCAGCAAAAACCGTTATAATTTGCGACCAAGAGTCATGGGACTAATAAAATAAAAATCCTTTTCTTTACTATTTTTGAAAGATCAGCTCTCCCATCTGAGAAACTGTTTTGACCGTTTTTTGTTTTTCGAACCGCCACCCGGGTTCAGCTGTAGGGTCGCGGCGCCAAGTCTTTGGAGTGCAAGCCAAAGACACAAGGTCGACGGTTCTGGTTGGTCCTAGGGCGTTCCCTGGACTGACAGACGCATTCCTTAGCACAGAACACCCTACCTCCGCGAGCAGCAAGGTTAGAGGATGGAGTTTTTCGAGATGGAGAGACCTGTTGAAGAAACAAACTTTAGAGCCAAAATATGTGAAATAATGAGTAGAAAATGTTTTTTAATATTGTGCGTTTTCATGTTGCTTAGCCTAATGATGTTTTTAATGGGATACGTTATATTCTCTTTTCAAGTGACGTTTGCATCCACTACACAACCCATACCTTCTTATACTGTTTCTTCGCATTCTTTTCATCCTCTGCCTGAACATGAGACCGTTAGAAGATTGGAGTTTATTAATAACTCTTTCGTTCAGCTTCTGCACCAACACCAATTAGTAGTGAACACGACTAACTGTTGGGTGTGTGGTCTTATGCCTCATACTACTGATAAAGGTATTCCTTATCTAGTCCTGCCATTTAGCTACAATGGTTCTGTATGGGCGTACCGAACGATGTTTATCTACGCTCGCGAAGTCCACCCCCTACGTTCTGTGAAGGATAATCCAAAGAATAGTGCTCTAGTTAAGGGAATAGTCGATATGATTAAAGGAGCTAGTTCCTATGAGACTATCCCGAGAGATGAGACACTAGCGTATATTGGATGGAACGTGACCGGATATGGAGCTAGTCTGAGTAAGAACCAGCAAACGAAAAGATCCTCTCCGATTTGGATTGTACCCCATCAGGATCATCTTTGTCTGCAAGGTAATGGCAAGAATCCGAGAGCTCAGTTAGGGAGTAGTATCTGCACTGAGACGTATGTTTTTTCGTCCCAGACTTCCCCATCGTTCCTAGCAGCTAAGGTTACCTATTTCATCTGTTATGATAGAGCATACACATGGCTGCCCCCTGATTTCTCGGGCACATGTTTTGTCTCGTTCCTGTTGCCTCCCACCTACACGACCGTGGCAGATTACCACAAGACAAGAGTAGTCAGAGGTGTCTTCAGTGAGGAAGATACTGCAGGACAAGAATTGGGAGATTTCTTGAAGGGTTTTCTGCAGTTTTGGGGACCTATGGTGAACAGCAGGAACATACGATAACTGACGAGAGTGGTTGAGTCCACCGTAGTTGAAACTGCCGGTGCCCTTAGTAACTTGACTGCTGAGCTCCAGTTGGATCGTCTTATGACTCTCCAGAACAGAGTTGCGTTAGATGTCATACTTGCAGATCGAGGTGGGTTATGTAAAGTGATCCAATCAAGTTGCTGTGTTTTCATTCCAGACAATGCTCCAACAGTGTACCAGGCCATTTCCAAACTGCATAAAATCTCCGAATCTATACCCGTGGATAAAGGAGATTGGTCATTGATGGTATGGTTCTGGAAACTGTTATCCACGTGGGGATGGAAGACTCTGATGGTAATTGGGGTGATCTTAGCCATCCTTTTCCTGCTTTGTCTTTGTGTACAGTGTACCCTTGCTATATGTGGTCTCTGTGCTACATCGTGTTTAAGGAAACCCCTATCAAGAGACGTGCTAAGTAATAGGATGATGCTACAGCAACATCTTGATGATCTGATGAGTATAGACCTGGACTCAGACTGACATGGGTTTAGGTTATTGCCTATGTAAGGGCAAAAGGAGGGGCTGAGGTACTGTAATTCTGAACCTTGTTATGAAAGTCGTCGTATCATGACGATTTTGGTATCAGCAGACCGAATATGGCGAGTGCAAGATGTATGAGTATTTTCGTCCTATTCGAGTGACGAGATCGCCATGAAATCAGGGAGTCCGTTCTGAACCCTCGGGTTCCATCTTGCGTACGGCAGCCATTTTGTGGTTGCCCTCACATAGGCCGGTGACAGTGGCCGAACGAGTCTCCAAGCACACGTACACTTTAGCTGTCTTCTGAATGACCTGAGCGAGCGACCCTCTTTCCTGAAGCCAAACTTGTTAAACCAGTCCCTTTCCCGGTAGCTGATCAAGATTACGGATCGAGACACAAAACACCATCAAACCTTTTATTGCGCATAACTATGTCTTATCTTGCTCACACCTGTCTCTGCTCCTTTCTTTATGATCCGTTTACGATGGGGATGTGCCAGTTTTTATGGTGGGTTCGATCGACCTGTCTGATGAAGAATGTTGGGTTTGACCAATAATTGATTATGTGCTGGACAAACTGAAAAATGGGCTTGTCATCATGATCCTGCCTTTTCTTTTTGTGAAAACATGTGAGTGGTCAACTGTAAATTAGGAATATTTGTCTGAAGCATAATATTTGGTATAAAAAGGGATGACTGTTTTTTGTAGGCGAGCAGTCGCCTGAGAACATACACCGTGTTGTACTTCTAGGATCTCTGTTACAAGCGGCAGCTAATAAAATTGATCTTTGACGTCACCAAGAATCACCCGTGTCTCTGTACTCTAGGACAGGTGGACCCGGAGACTAGGGCGTTTCCCCTGGCGCCGCTGGGTCTTAAATAACCCGGTTCTTCACTTCTTGGTAACTACTACCCGTGAATAGCAGTGGGTAATTTGCACACTTCTGTCCTTTCTTGCGTCTTTTCTACCACACACTGCGACAGGTTTACAAGCCCCTTGCGCCACTTTTGCATCACTTTTTCCCACAACCTTGTAAATCTGCCCAACTGTGTGTACTTTATGCACTAGCTTTCTTCCTTAGTTGTTGTACTAGTTTCTCTTGCTCCCACTGCGGAATCCAACACCCTATCTGTGTAATGACCTGGAAATCCAAAGATCCACTTCACTGACAATGCAGTGGGTAGTTTGTGTCTCTCCAACCTTTCTTATTCTTCACGTTTTTCATCTTCCACTCAATCTACACATCATCCACACATCCACACATCTAATTGCTTCATTCCTGAGCTGTGATTATCAACTATTCTGATATTCTATATTCATATTCAAAGTGCAAGCCCTTTATCGAGCCTTTTTGTTGTAACTACTTTTCCAGGAATTCTGCTCATACACAGAACTGTGCATAAAGACGGTGTTCCAAAACCCACCTTACTACACAAACCCCCTACCAAACCAGCAATCAGTGACTCATTGGTTCTTCACCCTAGAGCAAAAACACCAATGACTAGTCAACCCAGAACATGCGACTTAGATTACATGAAGTAAAGTGGATAACAAAAACACTCTTTCAATATAGTCTTACACCAGTCCAAAACAAGATGTAAATAAAGACACGGGCAACTTTGAAATGTTTATTTCTAATGCCATAATCTCATGCACAGTACCTTAGAAAATACAACCAAACATATTATCAGAAACAAGGTTGTCAGCATTGTTACTATTCTATGAAATACAAACGGAAAAAGCATCTTATAATGCTAAAGGTAAACACATTTAAAATATACCTACATTTCACCCTCCCTACCTAGCAGATTAGTTTATAACTACAGAAAGTCTCATAGGATTACATGGGCAGGCCCATACCTTTGGTACTAAGCAGTAGTGGATCACATTCAGTGCTCCACAAACTGTCAAGATACAAATGTTCTCCAACGGTAAACAACCTTTACAACGCAACTTTTACCACGCAGTGCCTTTACAACGCAACTTTTACAATGCAATATATTACAACGCATTGCGCTGGGGGGGCGCTCTAGGATAGGGAATGTGTTTAATGTACTATCCAACATCTTCCCTACTATCCACGGGGACTGGAGTTGTAAAAGTAAATTAAACAATTCACTATCCAGCGCCTAAAAGCATTATGCGTTGTAAAGGTATTCGTTGTAAATACCGCGTTGTAAAGGCATGCGATGTAAAAGCATGCGTTGTAATGTAATTTTGGTGCAAAAAAACAAGGACCCCCTGTTTTGGAATAAGGAAACCAAGCGACAGGGATAAACACTTTGTGAAGTCAAATATCTAACAAACAAACCAGCTGGGTAGGAACTAAGATTACCTAATGCATATACTCATCAACATTCTATGTGGTCACCATTAAATTTAAGACATTTCAAATTCAAATTATCAATTGTTGATTAATTGTATAGACTTCTGTCAGACAAAAAATTATTATAAAAAACTATAAAAAGAGGGAGTAAATACACATGTATATAACACAACAGAATTTTTATTATGACACAATAAATCAACCGAAAAAATTGAACAAGAACCACAATTCATAAAACCTTCTTGTATCAATTTATAATTAAAAATTACAGATAGCCAAATAAAAAAGACTTTCAAATGTGAATAACTAAGGTTCCTTCTAAATCCTAAAGTATAAAGAAAACCTATATTCACAAGAAACATAAAACGTGGCCAGAAAACTAATTTCTGTTCGACGCGCGTTTCGGCGCTTCCACAAACGCCTTCTTCAGGAGCCACAAGGTTATACTGTAATAATCTTTAAAGGAAAAGAAGAGAGAAAAATATTTACATTTACCTTCTGTCCATTCTAAAAACATCTCATTATCATTATACAAAAAAACATATGTACACATTCCCTCATAATTCAAACATTGTTACATAAATTTCTATTTACATCATAAGCATCTATCTTGAGCCGTGAACCACAGTTCTCATTTAATCAACATATTCCTATCTTACACCAGCTGTCTTATTCATCTTACATCACATAATTATTTACAAAGGAGAAAAATTTCTCAGTTCATGATGGGTTTCTAGAGCAGTTAAGTCACAGATTTAGAATATGGCAATAGAGGGGTACCTCACTAGTGTTAGGAGATACAACCTAGTAAAGACCAAAGTCATTTTAATGTTTAAAGAAACACAGGGCTATCCCTTACTGAGGTATCATTTATTATGCAATGCAGGTGATAAGTTGTATTTAGGGGTCTACTTACTTTAAAAGGGGAAGGAAAAGGACTTCCTAAGTTCAGAATATTTCATGTACCAATAAGGCACTCCACTTCTGTTTAGGCAAGAGATGTCAATTTATGTCTGTAATTTTCAAAAAGGAGAGAGGGAGGGGGGCCATGTTACAGCCTCTATTGTATTCTCATAATTGCAAGTACATGTTCACCATCAGCAATAAATAGCGGCCAACAGGGGCAAAATATCTTTATGTATTAGCATCTTTCATATTTTGGCTTCAAAAATGACCCTTCAAAATTGCAATGATGCAAGCACCCCATATGGTGGCGTCTTATATATTGGTCTATTATTTACTTCTCCACTTTGAAAACTGTTTTACATTCTATCCCATGGTAAACGATACCAAACTATCAGCAAAAGGACCCCAGAATAACTACATGTGTTAACATCTAATACGAATAATCATTACTGCCTTAAAGCTGGTTACTCAAATATCCCTTCTACTTACTTTAGTTAGAGTGAAAGACTCGTTTTCTCACTGTTCTGTTTTTTCTGATTGCAGAATGAAAATAATTCACATTCTTAGAGCCCGGTTATTTCAGCGTATTCTGGAAGCCGGCATTTCCAAAACTGTCCGCAGAGAAACCGGAGTTAACTGCATGTATTAGCAACCAATATGATTGATCATTACTGCACTAAAGCTAGTTTCTTGAAAATCCCTTTTACTTACTTTGGTTAGATTAAAAGGCTCGTTTTCTCAATGTTTCGTTTTTTCGAAGTGCAGAGAGAAAATAATTCACACTCTCCGAGCCCGTTTTTTTCGGAGTATTTCTGGAAGCCGGTATTTCCTGAGGAAGAGATTATATTTAATTTTTAATGGGCATCCCACTATTAGAGAGGTGGATACTCGAGTTTATCTAAATTACTGTTTAACAGCAAAAACGGGGGACGGCGTTCTAAAACTGATTACTTAAAAATCCTTTCTACTTACTTTGGTTAGATTACAAGGCTCATTTTCTCAATGTGTTGTTTTTTCGGAGTGCAGAAAGAGAATACTTCACACTCTTGGAACCCAAGTCTTCCAGCGTATTTCTGGAAACCGGTATTTCCTAAGGAAAAGATTATATCTAGTTTTAAAGGTCATCCCACTGTTCCAAAGGTGGATACTCGATTTTATCTAGATTAATGCTTAACAGCAAAAGGACGGCGTTCTAAGGGGGCACGTCTTACCTTTTATAAGAAATCCGACGAGATAAGTCGAAAAACGGGTCACGGACAGGCTGGATGTAGCCCTTGGCGTCTCCCGACCGTTAGGATGCGTGTCACCGCGAATGGCCGCGGGATCCTGCTTTTTAACTGATTACAGCCCAGTAAGGCTGATGCCTTACACCTGTGACCCAGTGAGGTCAAAACGTTACGTGGAAGGACACTAGTGCGAGGATTATTTAAAGGTGTATACACCGCATAACGCATCTGTGGCGGGTCCTTTATAGTTAGAGCACCGCAATTCACATAGTCATCGCGCACATATTTGTTGATATATTTTATTTTATCTATACAGATATTTGCAAACATATCTTGTTTGTGTATATCTTTGGAATTTATACGAGGGATAATCTGATGTCTCAGGGGCAATGCATTCAGTCATTCAAAAATGCATTGAGAATTATTCCTGTGTTTACGATGATTTGTGAAACAAAACTAAGCATCTTGTGCATGTAGATATCATCCAATCCTCACTTCAAAAATACACACTTCTAGACTATTATACACTCCACAATAACATCCTTCTCTGTATAGGAGTATGTATGGCTAAATACCATTGATGGTAATCAGATGGAGACAAATATGTGACACAGTGTCTCACATTGATCTCTGTTTATCCACATACTTATTAGGAGCTGACGTCATCATAAAATTGCGTTTTCCCATGGGATATCGCAATTTAGCCCAATCCTATGTGTGTTAAAAACAAAAATCCAGAAGACTTCTCTTTTTTTCCTAATGGCGCATCCCCCTTGGCTGTCTGGCGTTCGTATTTTTTCAAGAATGCGCCATTGGAAGTCCTCAGGTTTATGGTTTTTCTCAATGAAGTGTTTAACTAATGGTGCTACCACTTTTTGGGTCCTAATGGCGGACCTATGTTCTGTTATGCGTACCTGAATGGATCTGCAGGTTTCGCCAACATAGCCCAGTCCGCATTTACATTTAATGAAATAGACTACATTTGCAGTCTTGCAGTTCCAGAAATCATTTGCCTTCACTGTATATCCATTATGTGTGAATTCTTCACCCTCAATAATGTTATTGCATGATTTGCACGAGGAGCATTTAACTGTTCCACGAACGGGTAAGTTATTCAACAATGATCTCTGTGTAAAACCATTTTTACAAGAATTGGAATTAAATCTGGAATGCACTATCTTATCTTTAAGGTTCTTATTTCTCTTAAATGCGAACAAGGGTTTTGGTAATTTTTTATTAGACGTTGGATTGCAATTCAGCAAGTGCCAACTCGCATTAATTACTTGACGGACACGTTCATTCAGGGTGGAATGGGTCGTGACACATACCAGTTGGTCTTTAGATTTAGTTTCTTTGGGTGTTAACAAAGCATCCCGGTCAAAAAACCGGGCTCTTTTATAAGAGGATCTTATGAGTCTATGGGGATATCCTCGTTCGAGGAATTTCTTACGCATAATGTGGGCCTGTTTGTCATAGTCTGCAAGAGTCGTACAGTTTCTGCGAACCCGCAAGAACTGTGAGAAAGGTATACTCTCCCGCTGGTTTTTGGGATGAAAGCTCGTGAAATGTAACAGCGTGTTACGAGCTGTGCCTTTCACGAAGAGATCCACCTCCAATTTGTGGTTGTTTTCACGTATTAGTAGGTCTAAAAATTCTACCTGACTGGTACTATACTGAGCTGTAAAATGTAAGTTTTCATCTGTCAGGTTAATCCATTCCAGAAACTCTAGGAGAGAATCTTTCCCATTGGTCCAGATAAAAAAGATATCATCTATGTATCTGGACCAATGGGAAATGGATTCAAAAAAGGGGGCCACCTCATTGTCAATAAATTGATCTTCAAAAGCAGACATGTAAATATTCGCTATTGATGGGGCAACTGAGGCACCCATACTGACTCCTCTAAGTTGGCGATAGATGGAATCGCCAAACTCAATGATATTCTCTGTTAGAATGATGTATAGACAGTCAATTAAAAAGCTCTTTGGACACTCTATGTTGTACTTATCTATGAACTGATCCGTTGCCCTTATAGCTCCATCGATAGGGATGTTACTATACAAGGACGTGATGTCCATAGTGACCAAGATGTCTCTATAAGGGGTAAACTTTAGATCTTCAACAATGTTAATCATGTGTCCCGTATCCTTGACATATGATTTAATCTTAGAAATATGTGGTCTTAAAAAGTGATCTGTAAATTTGGACAAGGCCTCGGTTGGTGTTCCAATCGTGGATACGATTGGTCTATATGGCGGATTCGAGGCACTCTTATGTATCTTAGGGAGGCCATAGATACAGGCTGTTTTATTGCTGTTGGTGTTTAAAAATTCGTATTCCTGATTGGAGATGTCACCCTTATTCCGTGCTTCCTTTGTTAGAAGTTGAATTTTCTTGACAATATCTTTTAGGGGATTAGTCTGAATTTTTTGATAGGTGGAACTATCATTCAACATTGTGAGCATATTGCATTCATATTTACAGGAATCCAATACGACAATGCCACCCCCTTTGTCGCACGCTTTTATGGTCAATTCCTTGTTTTCCATTATTCTTTTCAAGGCCACAGATTCTTCCCTACTTAAGTTATAGACGGGTTTAGGAACAAATGTTAGGGATTTCTCCAATTTCTGGAGAACTACCAGTTCAAATGTGGCCACCTCCGGGCCTAATTGTTCCAAGCCTGGACTAAATGTGGACGGTAGTGTGATTTCTCTATGTCTAATGTAATCATCTTCAACAGTTTCCCTGTCTTGGAAGAATTTCCTTAACCTAATTTTTCTAAAGCAGGAAATAATGTCCCTATATAAATCAAATATGTTTGCATGGGTCTGCGGTACAAAGGAGAGACCCTTGGACAACAAGGTTTCACTATGTATATCAAGTTCTACACTAGACAGATTAAAGATTGGTATTACATTCCCTGACCCCAGTACTGCCTGTTCCGGGTCTCCCTGATGAAATGAGGTTCCTGCTGCGGAAGTGGTTGGTGTGACTGTTGGTGGGGGTATTGATGGTGTTGTATCTGTTGTTGATGGTTCTGATAGTTTCCCCTGTTTTGACCCTGACCTTGGAACCTCACTCTGGGGCGACCACGTCGAGGCCCCCTGTTGGATAAAAAAGGGCGCTGGTAAGGGCGGGAACCAGTGTAAGAATTAAAACCACCATCAGACTCATATTGATTCCCGTTGGTGCTTTCACCTTCGGAATCTGACGTATCCGTGAAATTATTCACACGTTGCTGAATGTTCCTGGATTCATCCCTGTAATGATTTTGTTGGTAGAAATCTTTACCTAGATATGGATATGTTGTTTCTTCAGAATAATACCTTTTATCTTTATTAAGTTTGTCAGTGTTTCGTTTATTTAGGTAGGAGATAAAGGACTCCAGATCTTTATTACATTCTGTTATCTTCTTCATAGCCTCCTCTACTCCCTCACTTATTTTTAACTTCTCTTCCAAATCTTCTATTTCAGATTTGATGTCTAAGGCTAGTAGTTTAGAGGTCTCAACGATTAGAATCATAAAATCGCGAGAACATCTATTCGCTATGAGGCTCCATTTCTCCAAGAAAGGTCTATGATGTACAAATAGACCAGGGGTAATGCGGACCCTTAGTCCGTTGGGGATTATGCCTGTCTTCAAATAAGATAGCATAAACTCCCCATGGGCCTCCATACGAATCAACCTCTTTTTAAGATCAATCAGTTTTCTACTATCATCATTCCCTCTAAAATTATGGTTGGTGTTATTAGTAGGAGCTGTTATGCCAACTAGGGTAGCGAATTCATAATCCGTGAAGCCAAAAGTTTTTAAATTGGCCATAACTACCACTGAAGTGAGATAAGAGGTATGGTAGAATGGACTAAAAGACCAAATCAATTACTAAGGAATATTATCAACTGCTCCAGAACCTATCTTACAATAATAGCAACTAGATATATATCCTTAATGGAAATCGAACAGCCCTACACAGACAGGCTGTGGGAATATTGGTGCAAAAAAACAAGGACCCCCTGTTTTGGAATAAGGAAACCAAGCGACAGGGATAAACACTTTGTGAAGTCAAATATCTAACAAACAAACCAGCTGGGTAGGAACTAAGATTACCTAATGCATATACTCATCAACATTCTATGTGGTCACCATTAAATTTAAGACATTTCAAATTCAAATTATCAATTGTTGATTAATTGTATAGACTTCTGTCAGACAAAAAATTATTATAAAAAACTATAAAAAGAGGGAGTAAATACACATGTATATAACACAACAGAATTTTTATTATGACACAATAAATCAACCGAAAAAATTGAACAAGAACCACAATTCATAAAACCTTCTTGTATCAATTTATAATTAAAAATTACAGATAGCCAAATAAAAAAGACTTTCAAATGTGAATAACTAAGGTTCCTTCTAAATCCTAAAGTATAAAGAAAACCTATATTCACAAGAAACATAAAACGTGGCCAGAAAACTAATTTCTGTTCGACGCGCGTTTCGGCGTTTCCACAAACGCCTTCTTCAGGAGCCACAAGGTTATACTGTAATAATCTTTAAAGGAAAAGAAGAGAGAAAAATATTTACATTTACCTTCTGTCCATTCTAAAAACATCTCATTATCATTATACAAAAAAACATATGTACACATTCCCTCATAATTCAAACATTGTTACATAAATTTCTATTTACATCATAAGCATCTATCTTGAGCCGTGAACCACAGTTCTCATTTAATCAACATATTCCTATCTTACACCAGCTGTCTTATTCATCTTACATCACATAATTATTTACAAAGGAGAAAAATTTCTCAGTTCATGATGGGTTTCTAGAGCAGTTAAGTCACAGATTTAGAATATGGCAATAGAGGGGTACCTCACTAGTGTTAGGAGATACAACCTAGTAAAGACCAAAGTCATTTTAATGTTTAAAGAAACACAGGGCTATCCCTTACTGAGGTATCATTTATTATGCAATGCAGGTGATAAGTTGTATTTAGGGGTCTACTTACTTTAAAAGGGGAAGGAAAAGGACTTCCCAAGTTCAGAATATTTCATGTACCAATAAGGCACTCCACTTCTGTTTAGGCAAGAGATGTCAATTTATGTCTGTAATTTTCAAAAAGGAGAGAGGGAGGGGGGCCATGTTACAGCCTCTATTGTATTCTCATAATTGCAAGTACATGTTCACCATCAGCAATAAATAGCGGCCAACAGGGGCAAAATATCTTTATGTATTAGCATCTTTCATATTTTGGCTTCAAAAATGACCCTTCAAAATTGCAATGATGCAAGCACCCCATATGGTGGCGTCTTATATATTGGTCTATTATTTACTTCTCCACTTTGAAAACTGTTTTACATTCTATCCCATGGTAAACGATACCAAACTATCAGCAAAAGGACCCCAGAATAACTACATGTGTTAACATCTAATACGAATAATCATTACTGCCTTAAAGCTGGTTACTCAAATATCCCTTCTACTTACTTTAGTTAGAGTGAAAGACTCGTTTTCTCACTGTTCTGTTTTTTCTGATTGCAGAATGAAAATAATTCACATTCTTAGAGCCCGGTTATTTCAGCGTATTCTGGAAGCCGGCATTTCCAAAACTGTCCGCAGAGAAACCGGAGTTAACTGCATGTATTAGCAACCAATATGATTGATCATTACTGCACTAAAGCTAGTTTCTTGAAAATCCCTTTTACTTACTTTGGTTAGATTAAAAGGCTCGTTTTCTCAATGTTTCGTTTTTTCGAAGTGCAGAGAGAAAATAATTCACACTCTCCGAGCCCGTTTTTTTCGGAGTATTTCTGGAAGCCGGTATTTCCTGAGGAAGAGATTATATTTAATTTTTAATGGGCATCCCACTATTAGAGAGGTGGATACTCGAGTTTATCTAAATTACTGTTTAACAGCAAAAACGGGGGACGGCGTTCTAAAACTGATTACTTAAAAATCCTTTCTACTTACTTTGGTTAGATTACAAGGCTCATTTTCTCAATGTGTTGTTTTTTCGGAGTGCAGAAAGAGAATACTTCACACTCTTGGAACCCAAGTCTTCCAGCGTATTTCTGGAAACCGGTATTTCCTAAGGAAAAGATTATATCTAGTTTTAAAGGTCATCCCACTGTTCCAAAGGTGGATACTCGATTTTATCTAGATTAATGCTTAACAGCAAAAGGACGGCGTTCTAAGGGGGCACGTCTTACCTTTTATAAGAAATCCGACGAGATAAGTCGAAAAACGGGTCACGGACAGGCTGGATGTAGCCCTTGGCGTCTCCCGACCGTTAGGATGCGTGTCACCGCGAATGGCCGCGGGATCCTGCTTTTTAACTGATTACAGCCCAGTAAGGCTGATGCCTTACACCTGTGACCCAGTGAGGTCAAAACGTTACGTGGAAGGACACTAGTGCGAGGATTATTTAAAGGTGTATACACCGCATAACGCATCTGTGGCGGGTCCTTTATAGTTAGAGCACCGCAATTCACATAGTCATCGCGCACATATTTGTTGATATATTTTATTTTATCTATACAGATATTTGCAAACATATCTTGTTTGTGTATATCTTTGGAATTTATACGAGGGATAATCTGATGTCTCAGGGGCAATGCATTCAGTCATTCAAAAATGCATTGAGAATTATTCCTGTGTTTACGATGATTTGTGAAACAAAACTAAGCATCTTGTGCATGTAGATATCATCCAATCCTCACTTCAAAAATACACACTTCTAGACTATTATACACTCCACAATAACATCCTTCTCTGTATAGGAGTATGTATGGCTAAATACCATTGATGGTAATCAGATGGAGACAAATATGTGACACAGTGTCTCACATTGATCTCTGTTTATCCACATACTTATTAGGAGCTGACGTCATCATAAAATTGCGTTTTCCCATGGGATATCGCAATTTAGCCCAATCCTATGTGTGTTAAAAACAAAAATCCAGAAGACTTCTCTTTTTTTCCTAATGGCGCATCCCCCTTGGCTGTCTGGCGTTCGTATTTTTTCAAGAATGCGCCATTGGAAGTCCTCAGGTTTATGGTTTTTCTCAATGAAGTGTTTAACTAATGGTGCTACCACTTTTTGGGTCCTAATGGCGGACCTATGTTCTGTTATGCGTACCTGAATGGATCTGCAGGTTTCGCCAACATAGCCCAGTCCGCATTTACATTTAATGAAATAGACTACATTTGCAGTCTTGCAGTTCCAGAAATCATTTGCCTTCACTGTATATCCATTATGTGTGAATTCTTCACCCTCAATAATGTTATTGCATGATTTGCACGAGGAGCATTTAACTGTTCCACGAACGGGTAAGTTATTCAACAATGATCTCTGTGTAAAACCATTTTTACAAGAATTGGAATTAAATCTGGAATGCACTATCTTATCTTTAAGGTTCTTATTTCTCTTAAATGCGAACAAGGGTTTTGGTAATTTTTTATTAGACGTTGGATTGCAATTCAGCAAGTGCCAACTCGCATTAATTACTTGACGGACACGTTCATTCAGGGTGGAATGGGTCGTGACACATACCAGTTGGTCTTTAGATTTAGTTTCTTTGGGTGTTAACAAAGCATCCCGGTCAAAAAACCGGGCTCTTTTATAAGAGGATCTTATGAGTCTATGGGGATATCCTCGTTCGAGGAATTTCTTACGCATAATGTGGGCCTGTTTGTCATAGTCTGCAAGAGTCGTACAGTTTCTGCGAACCCGCAAGAACTGTGAGAAAGGTATACTCTCCCGCTGGTTTTTGGGATGAAAGCTCGTGAAATGTAACAGCGTGTTACGAGCTGTGCCTTTCACGAAGAGATCCACCTCCAATTTGTGGTTGTTTTCACGTATTAGTAGGTCTAAAAATTCTACCTGACTGGTACTATACTGAGCTGTAAAATGTAAGTTTTCATCTGTCAGGTTAATCCATTCCAGAAACTCTAGGAGAGAATCTTTCCCATTGGTCCAGATAAAAAAGATATCATCTATGTATCTGGACCAATGGGAAATGGATTCAAAAAAGGGGGCCACCTCATTGTCAATAAATTGATCTTCAAAAGCAGACATGTAAATATTCGCTATTGATGGGGCAACTGAGGCACCCATACTGACTCCTCTAAGTTGGCGATAGATGGAATCGCCAAACTCAATGATATTCTCTGTTAGAATGATGTATAGACAGTCAATTAAAAAGCTCTTTGGACACTCTATGTTGTACTTATCTATGAACTGATCCGTTGCCCTTATAGCTCCATCGATAGGGATGTTACTATACAAGGACGTGATGTCCATAGTGACCAAGATGTCTCTATAAGGGGTAAACTTTAGATCTTCAACAATGTTAATCATGTGTCCCGTATCCTTGACATATGATTTAATCTTAGAAATATGTGGTCTTAAAAAGTGATCTGTAAATTTGGACAAGGCCTCGGTTGGTGTTCCAATCGTGGATACGATTGGTCTATATGGCGGATTCGAGGCACTCTTATGTATCTTAGGGAGGCCATAGATACAGGCTGTTTTATTGCTGTTGGTGTTTAAAAATTCGTATTCCTGATTGGAGATGTCACCCTTATTCCGTGCTTCCTTTGTTAGAAGTTGAATTTTCTTGACAATATCTTTTAGGGGATTAGTCTGAATTTTTTGATAGGTGGAACTATCATTCAACATTGTGAGCATATTGCATTCATATTTACAGGAATCCAATACGACAATGCCACCCCCTTTGTCGCACGCTTTTATGGTCAATTCCTTGTTTTCCATTATTCTTTTCAAGGCCACAGATTCTTCCCTACTTAAGTTATAGACGGGTTTAGGAACAAATGTTAGGGATTTCTCCAATTTCTGGAGAACTACCAGTTCAAATGTGGCCACCTCCGGGCCTAATTGTTCCAAGCCTGGACTAAATGTGGACGGTAGTGTGATTTCTCTATGTCTAATGTAATCATCTTCAACAGTTTCCCTGTCTTGGAAGAATTTCCTTAACCTAATTTTTCTAAAGCAGGAAATAATGTCCCTATATAAATCAAATATGTTTGCATGGGTCTGCGGTACAAAGGAGAGACCCTTGGACAACAAGGTTTCACTATGTATATCAAGTTCTACACTAGACAGATTAAAGATTGGTATTACATTCCCTGACCCCAGTACTGCCTGTTCCGGGTCTCCCTGATGAAATGAGGTTCCTGCTGCGGAAGTGGTTGGTGTGACTGTTGGTGGGGGTATTGATGGTGTTGTATCTGTTGTTGATGGTTCTGATAGTTTCCCCTGTTTTGACCCTGACCTTGGAACCTCACTCTGGGGCGACCACGTCGAGGCCCCCTGTTGGATAAAAAAGGGCGCTGGTAAGGGCGGGAACCAGTGTAAGAATTAAAACCACCATCAGACTCATATTGATTCCCGTTGGTGCTTTCACCTTCGGAATCTGACGTATCCGTGAAATTATTCACACGTTGCTGAATGTTCCTGGATTCATCCCTGTAATGATTTTGTTGGTAGAAATCTTTACCTAGATATGGATATGTTGTTTCTTCAGAATAATACCTTTTATCTTTATTAAGTTTGTCAGTTTTTCGTTTATTTAGGTAGGAGATAAAGGACTCCAGATCTTTATTACATTCTGTTATCTTCTTCATAGCCTCCTCTACTCCCTCACTTATTTTTAACTTCTCTTCCAAATCTTCTATTTCAGATTTGATGTCTAAGGCTAGTAGTTTAGAGGTCTCAACGATTAGAATCATAAAATCGCGAGAACATCTATTCGCTATGAGGCTCCATTTCTCCAAGAAAGGTCTATGATGTACAAATAGACCAGGGGTAATGCGGACCCTTAGTTCGTTGGGGATTATGCCTGTCTTCAAATAAGATAGCATAAACTCCCCATGGGCCTCCATACGAATCAACCTCTTTTTAAGATCAATCAGTTTTCTACTATCATCATTCCCTCTAAAATTATGGTTGGTGTTATTAGTAGGAGCTGTTATGCCAACTAGGGTAGCGAATTCATCATCCGTGAAGCCAAAAGTTTTTAAATTGGCCATAACTACCACTGAAGTGAGATAAGAGGTATGGTAGAATGGACTAAAAGACCAAATCAATTACTAAGGAATATTATCAACTGCTCCAGAACCTATCTTACAATAATAGCAACTAGATATATATCCTTAATGGAAATCGAACAGCCCTACACAGACAGGCTGTGGGAATATTGGTGCAAAAAAACAAGGACCCCCTGTTTTGGAATAAGGAAACCAAGCGACAGGGATAAACACTTTGTGAAGTCAAATATCTAACAAACAAACCAGCTGGGTAGGAACTAAGATTACCTAATGCATATACTCATCAACATTCTATGTGGTCACCATTAAATTTAAGACATTTCAAATTCAAATTATCAATTGTTGATTAATTGTATAGACTTCTGTCAGACAAAAAATTATTATAAAAAACTATAAAAAGAGGGAGTAAATACACATGTATATAACACAACAGAATTTTTATTATGACACAATAAATCAACCGAAAAAATTGAACAAGAACCACAATTCATAAAACCTTCTTGTATCAATTTATAATTAAAAATTACAGATAGCCAAATAAAAAAGACTTTCAAATGTGAATAACTAAGGTTCCTTCTAAATCCTAAAGTATAAAGAAAACCTATATTCACAAGAAACATAAAACGTGGCCAGAAAACTAATTTCTGTTCGACGCGCGTTTCGGCGTTTCCACAAACGCCTTCTTCAGGAGCCACAAGGTTATACTGTAATAATCTTTAAAGGAAAAGAAGAGAGAAAAATATTTACATTTACCTTCTGTCCATTCTAAAAACATCTCATTATCATTATACAAAAAAACATATGTACACATTCCCTCATAATTCAAACATTGTTACATAAATTTCTATTTACATCATAAGCATCTATCTTGAGCCGTGAACCACAGTTCTCATTTAATCAACATATTCCTATCTTACACCAGCTGTCTTATTCATCTTACATCACATAATTATTTACAAAGGAGAAAAATTTCTCAGTTCATGATGGGTTTCTAGAGCAGTTAAGTCACAGATTTAGAATATGGCAATAGAGGGGTACCTCACTAGTGTTAGGAGATACAACCTAGTAAAGACCAAAGTCATTTTAATGTTTAAAGAAACACAGGGCTATCCCTTACTGAGGTATCATTTATTATGCAATGCAGGTGATAAGTTGTATTTAGGGGTCTACTTACTTTAAAAGGGGAAGGAAAAGGACTTCCCAAGTTCAGAATATTTCATGTACCAATAAGGCACTCCACTTCTGTTTAGGCAAGAGATGTCAATTTATGTCTGTAATTTTCAAAAAGGAGAGAGGGAGGGGGGCCATGTTACAGCCTCTATTGTATTCTCATAATTGCAAGTACATGTTCACCATCAGCAATAAATAGCGGCCAACAGGGGCAAAATATCTTTATGTATTAGCATCTTTCATATTTTGGCTTCAAAAATGACCCTTCAAAATTGCAATGATGCAAGCACCCCATATGGTGGCGTCTTATATATTGGTCTATTATTTACTTCTCCACTTTGAAAACTGTTTTACATTCTATCCCATGGTAAACGATACCAAACTATCAGCAAAAGGACCCCAGAATAACTACATGTGTTAACATCTAATACGAATAATCATTACTGCCTTAAAGCTGGTTACTCAAATATCCCTTCTACTTACTTTAGTTAGAGTGAAAGACTCGTTTTCTCACTGTTCTGTTTTTTCTGATTGCAGAATGAAAATAATTCACATTCTTAGAGCCCGGTTATTTCAGCGTATTCTGGAAGCCGGCATTTCCAAAACTGTCCGCAGAGAAACCGGAGTTAACTGCATGTATTAGCAACCAATATGATTGATCATTACTGCACTAAAGCTAGTTTCTTGAAAATCCCTTTTACTTACTTTGGTTAGATTAAAAGGCTCGTTTTCTCAATGTTTCGTTTTTTCGAAGTGCAGAGAGAAAATAATTCACACTCTCCGAGCCCGTTTTTTTCGGAGTATTTCTGGAAGCCGGTATTTCCTGAGGAAGAGATTATATTTAATTTTTAATGGGCATCCCACTATTAGAGAGGTGGATACTCGAGTTTATCTAAATTACTGTTTAACAGCAAAAACGGGGGACGGCGTTCTAAAACTGATTACTTAAAAATCCTTTCTACTTACTTTGGTTAGATTACAAGGCTCATTTTCTCAATGTGTTGTTTTTTCGGAGTGCAGAAAGAGAATACTTCACACTCTTGGAACCCAAGTCTTCCAGCGTATTTCTGGAAACCGGTATTTCCTAAGGAAAAGATTATATCTAGTTTTAAAGGTCATCCCACTGTTCCAAAGGTGGATACTCGATTTTATCTAGATTAATGCTTAACAGCAAAAGGACGGCGTTCTAAGGGGGCACGTCTTACCTTTTATAAGAAATCCGACGAGATAAGTCGAAAAACGGGTCACGGACAGGCTGGATGTAGCCCTTGGCGTCTCCCGACCGTTAGGATGCGTGTCACCGCGAATGGCCGCGGGATCCTGCTTTTTAACTGATTACAGCCCAGTAAGGCTGATGCCTTACACCTGTGACCCAGTGAGGTCAAAACGTTACGTGGAAGGACACTAGTGCGAGGATTATTTAAAGGTGTATACACCGCATAACGCATCTGTGGCGGGTCCTTTATAGTTAGAGCACCGCAATTCACATAGTCATCGCGCACATATTTGTTGATATATTTTATTTTATCTATACAGATATTTGCAAACATATCTTGTTTGTGTATATCTTTGGAATTTATACGAGGGATAATCTGATGTCTCAGGGGCAATGCATTCAGTCATTCAAAAATGCATTGAGAATTATTCCTGTGTTTACGATGATTTGTGAAACAAAACTAAGCATCTTGTGCATGTAGATATCATCCAATCCTCACTTCAAAAATACACACTTCTAGACTATTATACACTCCACAATAACATCCTTCTCTGTATAGGAGTATGTATGGCTAAATACCATTGATGGTAATCAGATGGAGACAAATATGTGACACAGTGTCTCACATTGATCTCTGTTTATCCACATACTTATTAGGAGCTGACGTCATCATAAAATTGCGTTTTCCCATGGGATATCGCAATTTAGCCCAATCCTATGTGTGTTAAAAACAAAAATCCAGAAGACTTCTCTTTTTTTCCTAATGGCGCATCCCCCTTGGCTGTCTGGCGTTCGTATTTTTTCAAGAATGCGCCATTGGAAGTCCTCAGGTTTATGGTTTTTCTCAATGAAGTGTTTAACTAATGGTGCTACCACTTTTTGGGTCCTAATGGCGGACCTATGTTCTGTTATGCGTACCTGAATGGATCTGCAGGTTTCGCCAACATAGCCCAGTCCGCATTTACATTTAATGAAATAGACTACATTTGCAGTCTTGCAGTTCCAGAAATCATTTGCCTTCACTGTATATCCATTATGTGTGAATTCTTCACCCTCAATAATGTTATTGCATGATTTGCACGAGGAGCATTTAACTGTTCCACGAACGGGTAAGTTATTCAACAATCCAAAATATGAAAGATGCTAATACATAAAGATATTTTGCCCCTGTTGGCCGCTATTTATTGCTGATGGTGAACATGTACTTGCAATTATGAGAATACAATAGAGGCTGTAACATGGCCCCCCTCCCTCTCTCCTTTTTGAAAATTACAGACATAAATTGACATCTCTTGCCTAAACAGAAGTGGAGTGCCTTATTGGTACATGAAATATTCTGAACTTGGGAAGTCCTTTTCCTTCCCCTTTTAAAGTAAGTAGACCCCTAAATACAACTTATCACCTGCATTGCATAATAAATGATACCTCAGTAAGGGATAGCCCTGTGTTTCTTTAAACATTAAAATGACTTTGGTCTTTACTAGGTTGTATCTCCTAACACTAGTGAGGTACCCCTCTATTGCCATATTCTAAATCTGTGACTTAACTGCTCTAGAAACCCATCATGAACTGAGAAATTTTTCTCCTTTGTAAATAATTATGTGATGTAAGATGAATAAGACAGCTGGTGTAAGATAGGAATATGTTGATTAAATGAGAACTGTGGTTCACGGCTCAAGATAGATGCTTATGATGTAAATAGAAATTTATGTAACAATGTTTGAATTATGAGGGAATGTGTACATATGTTTTTTTGTATAATGATAATGAGATGTTTTTAGAATGGACAGAAGGTAAATGTAAATATTTTTCTCTCTTCTTTTCCTTTAAAGATTATTACAGTATAACCTTGTGGCTCCTGAAGAAGGCGTTTGTGGAAACGCCGAAACGCGCGTCGAACAGAAATTAGTTTTCTGGCCACGTTTTATGTTTCTTGTGAATATAGGTTTTCTTTATACTTTAGGATTTAGAAGGAACCTTAGTTATTCACATTTGAAAGTCTTTTTTATTTGGCTATCTGTAATTTTTAATTATAAATTGATACAAGAAGGTTTTATGAATTGTGGTTCTTGTTCAATTTTTTTCGGTTGATTTATTGTGTCATAATAAAAATTCTGTTGTGTTATATACATGTGTATTTACTCCCTCTTTTTATAGTTTTTTATAATAATTTTTTGTCTGACAGAAGTCTATACAATTAATCAACAATTGATAATTTGAATTTGAAATGTCTTAAATTTAATGGTGACCACATAGAATGTTGATGAGTATATGCATTAGGTAATCTTAGTTCCTACCCAGCTGGTTTGTTTGTTAGATATTTGACTTCACAAAGTGTTTATCCCTGTCGCTTGGTTTCCTTATTCCAAAACAGGGGGTCCTTGTTTTTTTGCACCAATATTCCCACAGCCTGTCTGTGTAGGGCTGTTCGATTTCCATTAAGGATATATATCTAGTTGCTATTATTGTAAGATAGGTTCTGGAGCAGTTGATAATATTCCTTAGTAATTGATTTGGTCTTTTAGTCCATTCTACCATACCTCTTATCTCACTTCAGTGGTAGTTATGGCCAATTTAAAAACTTTTGGCTTCACGGATGATGAATTCGCTACCCTAGTTGGCATAACAGCTCCTACTAATAACACCAACCATAATTTTAGAGGGAATGATGATAGCAGAAAACTGATTGATCTTAAAAAGAGGTTGATTCGTATGGAGGCCCATGGGGAGTTTATGCTATCTTATTTGAAGACAGGCATAATCCCCAACGGACTAAGGGTCCGCATTACCCCTGGTCTATTTGTACATCATAGACCTTTCTTGGAGAAATGGAGCCTCATAGCGAATAGATGTTCTCGCGATTTTATGATTCTAATCGTTGAGACCTCTAAACTACTAGCCTTAGACATCAAATCTGAAATAGAAGATTTGGAAGAGAAGTTAAAAATAAGTGAGGGAGTAGAGGAGGCTATGAAGAAGATAACAGAATGTAATAAAGATCTGGAGTCCTTTATCTCCTACCTAAATAAACGAAAAACTGACAAACTTAATAAAGATAAAAGGTATTATTCTGAAGAAACAACATATCCATATCTAGGTAAAGATTTCTACCAACAAAATCATTACAGGGATGAATCCAGGAACATTCAGCAACGTGTGAATAATTTCACGGATACGTCAGATTCCGAAGGTGAAAGCACCAACGGGAATCAATATGAGTCTGATGGTGGTTTTAATTCTTACACTGGTTCCCGCCCTTACCAGCGCCCTTTTTTATCCAACAGGGGGCCTCGACGTGGTCGCCCCAGAGTGAGGTTCCAAGGTCAGGGTCAAAACAGGGGAAACTATCAGAACCATCAACAACAGATACAACACCATCAATACCCCCACCAACAGTCACACCAACCACTTCCGCAGCAGGAACCTCATTTCATCAGGGAGACCCGGAACAGGCAGTACTGGGGTCAGGGAATGTAATACCAATCTTTAATCTGTCTAGTGTAGAACTTGATATACATAGTGAAACCTTGTTGTCCAAGGGTCTCTCCTTTGTACCGCAGACCCATGCAAACATATTTGATTTATATAGGGACATTATTTCCTTCTTTAGAAAAATTAGGTTAAGGAAATTCTTCCAAGACAGGGAAACTGTTGAAGATGATTACATTAGACATAGAGAAATCACACTACCGTCCACATTTAGTCCAGGCTTGGAACAATTAGGCCCGGAGGTGGCCACATTTGAACTGGTAGTTCTCCAGAAATTGGAGAAATCCCTAACATTTGTTCCTAAACCCGTCTATAACTTAAGTAGGGAAGAATCTGTGGCCTTGAAAAGAATAATGGAAAACAAGGAATTGACCATAAAAGCGTGCGACAAAGGGGGTGGCATTGTCGTATTGGATTCCTGTAAATATGAATGCAATATGCTCACAATGTTGAATGATAGTTCCACCTATCAAAAAATTCAGACTAATCCCCTAAAAGATATTGTCAAGAAAATTCAACTTCTAACAAAGGAAGCACGGAATAAGGGTGACATCTCCAATCAGGAATACGAATTTTTAAACACCAACAGCAATAAAACAGCCTGTATCTATGGCCTCCCTAAGATACATAAGAGTGCCTCGAATCCGCCATATAGACCAATCGTATCCACGATTGGAACACCAACCGAGGCCTTGTCCAAATTTACAGATCACTTTTTAAGACCACATATTTCTAAGATTAAATCATATGTCAAGGATACGGGACACATGATTAACATTGTTGAAGATCTAAAGTTTACCCCTTATAGAGACATCTTGGTCACTATGGACATCACGTCCTTGTATAGTAACATCCCTATCGATGGAGCTATAAGGGCAACGGATCAGTTCATAGATAAGTACAACATAGAGTGTCCAAAGACCTTTTTAATTGACTGTCTATACATCATTCTAACAGAGAATATCATTGAGTTTGGCGATTCCATCTATCGCCAACTTAGAGGAGTCAGTATGGGTGCCTCAGTTGCCCCATCAATAGCGAATATTTACATGTCTGCTTTTGAAGATCAATTTATTGACAATGAGGTGGCCCCCTTTTTTGAATCCATTTCCCATTGGTCCAGATACATAGATGATATCTTTTTTATCTGGACCAATGGGAAAGATTCTCTCCTAGAGTTTCTGGAATGGATTAACCTGACAGATGAAAACTTACATTTTACAGCTCAGTATAGTACCAGTCAGGTAGAATTTTTAGACCTACTAATACGTGAAAACAACCACAAATTGGAGGTGGATCTCTTCGTGAAAGGCACAGCTCGTAACACGCTGTTACATTTCACGAGCTTTCATCCCAAAAACCAGCGGGAGAGTATACCTTTCTCACAGTTCTTGCGGGTTCGCAGAAACTGTACGAATCTTGCAGACTATGACAAACAGGCCCACATTATGCGTAAGAAATTCCTCGAACGAGGATATCCCCATAGACTCATAAGATCCTCTTATAAAAGAGCCCGGTTTTTTGACCGGGATGCTTTGTTAACACCCAAAGAAACTAAATCTAAAGACCAACTGGTATGTGTCACGACCCATTCCACCCTGAATGAACGTGTCCGTCAAGTAATTAATGCGAGTTGGCACTTGCTGAATTGCAATCCAACGTCTAAAAAAGTTTACCAAAACCCTTGTTCGCATTTAAGAGAAATAAGAACCTTAAAGATAAGATAGTGCATTCCAGATTTAATTCCAATTCTTGTAAAAATGGTTTTACACAGAGATCATTGTTGAATAACTTACCCGTTCGTGGAACAGTTAAATGCTCCTCGTGCAAATCATGCAATAACATTATTGAGGGTGAAGAATTCACACATAATGGATATACAGTGAAGGTAAATGATTTCTGGAACTGCAAGACTGCAAATGTAGTCTATTTCATTAAATGTAAATGCGGACTGGGCTATGTTGGCGAAACCTGCAGATCCATTCAGGTACGCATAACAGAACATAGGTCCGCCATTAGGACCCAAAAAGTGGTAGCACCATTAGTTAAACACTTCATTGAGAAAAACCATAAACCTGAGGACTTCCAATGGCGCATTCTTGAAAAAATACGAACGCCAGACAGCCAAGGGGGATGCGCCATTAGGAAAAAAAGAGAAGTCTTCTGGATTTTTGTTTTTAACACACATAGGATTGGGGTAAATTGCGATATCCCATGGGAAAACGCAATTTTATGATGACGTCAGCTCCTAATAAGTATGTGGATAAACAGAGATCAATGTGAGACACTGTGTCACATATTTGTCTCCATCTGATTACCATCAATGGTATTTAGCCATACATACTCCTATACAGAGAAGGATGTTATTGTGGAGTGTATAATAGTCTAGAAGTGTGTATTTTTGAAGTGAGGATTGGATGATATCTACATGCACAAGATGCTTAGTTTTGTTTCACAAATCATCGTAAACACAGGAATAATTCTCAATGCATTTTTGAATGACTGAATGCATTGCCCCTGAGACATCAGATTATCCCTCGTATAAATTCCAAAGATATACACAAACAAGATATGTTTGCAAATATCTGTATAGATAAAATAAAATATATCAACAAATATGTGCGCGATGACTATGTGAATTGCGGTGCTCTAACTATAAAGGACCCGCCACAGATGCGTTATGCGGTGTATACACCTTTAAATAATCCTCGCACTAGTGTCCTTCCACGTAACGTTTTGACCTCACTGGGTCACAGGTGTAAGGCATCAGCCTTACTGGGCTGTAATCAGTTAAAAAGCAGGATCCCGCGGCCATTCGCGGTGACACGCATCCTAACGGTCGGGAGACGCCAAGGGCTACATCCAGCCTGTCCGTGACCCGTTTTTCGACTTATCTCGTCGGATTTCTTATAAAAGGTAAGACGTGCCCCCTTAGAACGCCGTCCTTTTGCTGTTAAGCATTAATCTAGATAAAATCGAGTATCCACCTTTGGAACAGTGGGATGACCTTTAAAACTAGATATAATCTTTTCCTTAGGAAATACCGGTTTCCAGAAATACGCTGGAAGACTTGGGTTCCAAGAGTGTGAAGTATTCTCTTTCTGCACTCCGAAAAAACAACACATTGAGAAAATGAGCCTTGTAATCTAACCAAAGTAAGTAGAAAGGATTTTTAAGTAATCAGTTTTAGAACGCCGTCCCCCGTTTTTGCTGTTAAACAGTAATTTAGATAAACTCGAGTATCCACCTCTCTAATAGTGGGATGCCCATTAAAAATTAAATATAATCTCTTCCTCAGGAAATACCGGCTTCCAGAAATACTCCGAAAAAAACGGGCTCGGAGAGTGTGAATTATTTTCTCTCTGCACTTCGAAAAAACGAAACATTGAGAAAACGAGCCTTTTAATCTAACCAAAGTAAGTAAAAGGGATTTTCAAGAAACTAGCTTTAGTGCAGTAATGATCAATCATATTGGTTGCTAATACATGCAGTTAACTCCGGTTTCTCTGCGGACAGTTTTGGAAATGCCGGCTTCCAGAATACGCTGAAATAACCGGGCTCTAAGAATGTGAATTATTTTCATTCTGCAATCAGAAAAAACAGAACAGTGAGAAAACGAGTCTTTCACTCTAACTAAAGTAAGTAGAAGGGATATTTGAGTAACCAGCTTTAAGGCAGTAATGATTATTCGTATTAGATGTTAACACATGTAGTTATTCTGGGGTCCTTTTGCTGATAGTTTGGTATCGTTTACCATGGGATAGAATGTAAAACAGTTTTCAAAGTGGAGAAGTAAATAATAGACCAATATATAAGACGCCACCATATGGGGTGCTTGCATCATTGCAATTTTGAAGGGTCATTTTTGAAGCCAAAATATGAAAGATGCTAATACATAAAGATATTTTGCCCCTGTTGGCCGCTATTTATTGCTGATGGTGAACATGTACTTGCAATTATGAGAATACAATAGAGGCTGTAACATGGCCCCCCTCCCTCTCTCCTTTTTGAAAATTACAGACATAAATTGACATCTCTTGCCTAAACAGAAGTGGAGTGCCTTATTGGTACATGAAATATTCTGAACTTGGGAAGTCCTTTTCCTTCCCCTTTTAAAGTAAGTAGACCCCTAAATACAACTTATCACCTGCATTGCATAATAAATGATACCTCAGTAAGGGATAGCCCTGTGTTTCTTTAAACATTAAAATGACTTTGGTCTTTACTAGGTTGTATCTCCTAACACTAGTGAGGTACCCCTCTATTGCCATATTCTAAATCTGTGACTTAACTGCTCTAGAAACCCATCATGAACTGAGAAATTTTTCTCCTTTGTAAATAATTATGTGATGTAAGATGAATAAGACAGCTGGTGTAAGATAGGAATATGTTGATTAAATGAGAACTGTGGTTCACGGCTCAAGATAGATGCTTATGATGTAAATAGAAATTTATGTAACAATGTTTGAATTATGAGGGAATGTGTACATATGTTTTTTTGTATAATGATAATGAGATGTTTTTAGAATGGACAGAAGGTAAATGTAAATATTTTTCTCTCTTCTTTTCCTTTAAAGATTATTACAGTATAACCTTGTGGCTCCTGAAGAAGGCGTTTGTGGAAACGCCGAAACGCGCGTCGAACAGAAATTAGTTTTCTGGCCACGTTTTATGTTTCTTGTGAATATAGGTTTTCTTTATACTTTAGGATTTAGAAGGAACCTTAGTTATTCACATTTGAAAGTCTTTTTTATTTGGCTATCTGTAATTTTTAATTATAAATTGATACAAGAAGGTTTTATGAATTGTGGTTCTTGTTCAATTTTTTCGGTTGATTTATTGTGTCATAATAAAAATTCTGTTGTGTTATATACATGTGTATTTACTCCCTCTTTTTATAATAATTTTTTGTCTGACAGAAGTCTATACAATTAATCAACAATTGATAATTTGAATTTGAAATGTCTTAAATTTAATGGTGACCACATAGAATGTTGATGAGTATATGCATTAGGTAATCTTAGTTCCTACCCAGCTGGTTTGTTTGTTAGATATTTGACTTCACAAAGTGCGTTGTAATGTAATACATCCTTCTCCAACTGTGTGTAACTTTGCCGCCACAATGGATTATGAAACGCGCAAGTATCAGAGGTGGACACAGCTCCATATGTATTATGGCTCGAATGTGCGAGGATCATTCTGAAGAACAGACACAGTATTCAAGATAACCTTGATGTTCCATGCTCTCTCTATACACACAAAACTAGCGAGGCAGTTTACAAATCTAGCATACCAAATTATTCTCATATAAAGCAAAATACTCAGCCTTCTCTAAACAATATCACAAGTACATGTCGTGTGCAAAGCAGAGCAGGAAAGCAAAAATAGCGTAAAAGCTTCTAATAAACCCATGCTAACTTAACAGGGTGTGAGTGCAACGCTCAGCCCCCGGCACCCTTTCTTGATCAAAGCACGTGATTTAAACGTGGGCGAATTAAAAAAGCAGAGTCCAAGCCTAAAAAGCAAAGTCAAGTTCACATTTCCAAAAAAAAGTTATTCGCTCTTTGATAGAAAGCAGTAGCTAGATAATAAAGAATACGTAGAAAAATCAAAGAGTCTTAATCCAACAGCGTGTAAGCACAGTATGTAGCAACAGCCTCCAACAGGAAGTCATTGTTCTCATCTGAAAACATTTCAGCCATCCAATTCAATAGTGGGAATGAACATACATGTTCCTCAATGACCGAAGCCTCTATCACCATCGGAGGAAAACTCGGGTCATCTTCAATGTAACTGCGTGCCAAGAACTCTAGCGCCGCTGCAAAATCATTCCAACGTCCCATTATTCCATGTGTCGCTGCTAAGGCCATAATCCCGCCACCAGAACAGAGCACGTCATGAACGAGTAAGGGACTCATCAGCTGGTCATAATCCGCATTGGGAGACACCATACTGCAGAGACACAAATCCAGCGCCCAGTCGAAATCACAGCTCAGGCAATGGAAAACAGGTTGAACGCATGTGAAAAAGGAGAATCAAAACGATAATCCATAAACTGCACTCAACGTTGCAAGAGGCAGCGCTCCATAGTAACTAATCATTCGGTTGCGAAGCAGCAACAGACGGGACATATTATCGTCTGCTGCAAGATGTGCATCCATATTTATGTAAACAAATTAATAAAAGCACACCGGCAACTAATGTGAATATTAACCGCAAACCACCAAAGATGCTGCAAAAAATTGAATGAAAAAATCCCGAAAAGACACCAAATATACTTTCTACAGAAGTCACAAGGCCACTGCTTCTAACTTTAAAAAAGTAAGGTAACCCCGTAGTCAAGGACACATTAAAGATACTCTAAATTAAATCCCCAAAATTCAAGAGCATGTCTGTATTTAAAAAAAGCATGCACTTCTGCGCGGGTGTTTGCTACATGAAGGACAAATGTTTCTGTACCAGATATAAGAGCGACCTCTTTTTGAGACAATAGCGCTCTTATACGACTCATTTGGTTGACTCTGCTTTCAAGGTCGAAATCGACAGCCAGATGGAAACATCCAGCTTCCCATACAGAGGAGTTACCACCACTTTTTTTTTAATCAAACCACACGCTCAGTTACCGTAATCTTGTAAGCGATGCCTGCTAACATTGCACAACAATCTCCATTATTTCAAAGTAAATAACTCCTGTTTCCATTAAAGTGAACGTTGTTATGATAGCAGGTGTCGGACTACCTTTCAAAACTCAGTCCAAATTAGGCGCATCTTGTATACAAGAGCCATGCAATTGTATGTGTCTACAAATTAAGTAGTGATCTGGTACTATTGTGCAATCTTCGCCATTCACATAGACTTCTTTTCCCTCCCTTAGACACCTATATGTAAATGGTAATAACCAAGCTTCATACAGATAAGTACCCCCTAAACATCCATATGTGCCTATAGCATAGTATTTCATACAAACCTCAAACTTAACCAGGTTAAAAAATAACGTTATGATACTCTGGATAAGCCACACACCTGATTTGGATCTCCAATGAGTCAGCACTTCTCGCCATTCTCATAGTGCGCCCTGTGCTCTGATTTGACAGTGAGAGAGTGATCGCACCATAGTTTGTACTGCTAATCATTCTCAGCATACGCTACGAATACCCTTTGGCATTACACGTCGCATCAAAGCTTCCGTGTGACGTCATGTACGGCGCCCCGTACAAAAAAGACGCAAATGTTTTTAATTGTTTAAAAACATATATTCATGTATTTAATGAACATACTAACAGAAGTCTTAATATAGGATAATTATGGAATATTTTTTTTTAAGTTTTAAAAATCCTATATTACTTCTATATTGTATGAGTGCAGCTGCATGCCCCTCCGCCTGGTACCCTAGACTCCACCACGCCCAAACCCGGTTCATAAGCACGCGTGATCGTCACCACAAAACCATTAGCACGCATATCGCTTTTCCACACATGCTTTTACAACTAGTATGCATTTACCACACATGATAAATGCATAATCTTAATAATGTTTTTTTGTTGACCAACACGTGTTGTAATGCCTGTGCCTTACGTCCTTCAAATTAGTTTCTAGCTATACGTGTGACCAAGTCTGATAAGATCGGAGACCAAGGACAAACACCGTGGTATCTGTGGCACGAAATCTCATCGATCACAGAGAAAATATGCACAGGGTAAAATGAAAGTAACAGGTATAAATTAAAATAACGGAGAAAAACTACTAAAATGGGGGTTGGACGGAGTATGTAATCAACGTTTGAAGCCTCAACACTACATTTCAAATGAATATACATACAATATGCTTATTAATATATTACAAAAGTATAGCACCGGATGACACACATGACCCGGGAAAAGAAAGCGGCAAATTTAATACATTAAATCAGGAGAGGTTTGCTTGGCAAACTTGAAGAAAAAGAAAAAAAAGAGCACTTGCAAACAAGACTGCGCATGCGTAGAGAGTACAACTGATGCAGGAAAAAAAAACAGAAAGTTTTACATACTGTCATAGAAAGATAGCTCTAAAAATTGGCCCCGTAATTTGCCCCCCCCGGGACCTAATAAACAAAACTGACTTCTAGTTTTTTTTCACCTTTTCCACCCCGTACAAGTACTGCACGAGTACCGCGCCATTTTTTATTTTATTTAAAATAAAAATTGAGCCTAAATTTCCATGTACCATCCCCCTGACCAAGACTATAGGGTCAGAATGTTTCTACCCTGCCCCCTTTCCTTATTTCTCAACTTTCTTTTACTGTTTTCTTGTGACTCGGCTCTCGCGACAAACAAGATGGCTGCCAACATTTCTTGTTTTGGAGTATTAACAACCAATCAGCATGCAACTCTTGCTCCTAATTGTACGTATATGCGTACGCCGCGATTTTCCTGTAAAAAAATAAAAAATAAAAAATAGATCCTAAACATCCATGTACGACCCCCTAAGCAAGCCTAGAGGGTCAGAATGTTTGTAGCCTACCCCCTTCCCTTATTTCTCAACTTTGCTTTACTGTTTTCTCCTGACTCGGTCCTAGCGAGGCACAAGATGGTCACCAAAACCTCCTGGTTTTGAGTGTTGACTGACAGTACACAGCCAATCAGCATGCAGCTCGCGCTCGTAATTGAACAGATTTCCGTACGCGTGCTGAACTCCGTCTCTAGATATCGCTATGATTTTACTTCCAATGTTCTCAAAAACTACTGAACGGATTTACACCATTTAACAGAAAGCACAATCTACGAACAGAACTCAACCTCTCTGCCAAATTTCGTGTAATTCCGTTCAGCCGTTCAGGCTGTAGCCCTGGCTAAAGGTCCCTATGGAAAATTGCATGGGGAAAACACATTTTGAGACCACCCTTTTTTCTCAGGCTCCACTTGACAAATCACCCCCAAACTTTCAGGGAAGGAGCGGAACCGAGCAGACCATTTTCTTGGAGAAATTCACGAAGATTCGTCTACTGGCGCCAAAGTTATTCCAAATAGAATGTTGTGGATTTCCTATGGCAAGTAGGTCCTAACTATAACTCCAGTAGGTAATATATATATATATATATATATATATATATATATAAATATAAATATAAATATATATATATATATATATATATATATATATATATATATATATATTCCAAACGAAGGTTGCTCACAAATTGAAGTGCCACACATGACGTACTTCTTTCACCTTTTTATTATTCCGTAGGCAGCAGCAGTGCATACGTGCTATTCTCAGCAAAGTTATTAAGCCTCATGCCAAACGCGTTTCTGGAAACCTTTTTCCCTTGTTCACTGGCAGGCCACAGGAGATCGAACAGCTGCATGTGATTCTGCTCATATTTAAATTCATAGTCACGCCCTCAGGGGCGTATGCATCCATTGCATCTTGGTTCTTGTAGTGCTTAAACAATGAAATGAAATCCATAGTGGTTGCAGTCACCTTCAATCTTCCCCAAATAAAATACCATTGGGCTGCTGATGCAGAGTCACACCGTTCTGCTGCTTACTTGCACCTCACTGAATAGGTTCAAGTCGTTCTCATGTAGGTACCAATGCAGAGTCTTATATTCAATGTACACTGTTTCCTCTGTAGATAATTTGCATGTTGTTATAGAAGTTATTGTGGTATGTATATGGAATCTATACCATAGTCTGTCAGGGAAGCAGAAACAACATGGAGGCAGGAGATGAAAAAGAGATGTCAAATACACATTGGAGATAATATAGTGGGAGAAAGGAAGTAACTATGAGCAAAATTACTATGTAACACAAATACGTTGCACAGTATACTATAAGTCTGACTTTATATTATAATCAATTTGGTACTAGTTTATGAATTACATATAATAATGAATAATGTCTCGAACAATTTTTGATTATTAAATATAAATTTATTTTTCTGATTCTTTTTCAAAATTTAATAGAACGTCTAACATTTGACTGTCCGAAATGTTCTCTTGTTGAGTGAACATAACTTCCAACATTTGACTGTCAGAAACGTCCTCATATTGAATTAACAAATCCACAGATTCTACACATTGTAGAAGTTCATGGTCCCGTGATTCATCCATGAATTCCAAGTCAATGGGTTCAATGATTTCCTCATTATTCATCTCTAGGACAATTTCAAAGGAAATGTTCTGTTCTCCTTCCATTTTTGTGCTGAAATTTACATTAAAAAAAATCAGTAGAAATATGGCACTGTTGGGTTTAAGTTCAGACAGGTAGTTTTGATTTTTTAATAGTGAAGTTAACTTTGGGCAATGTATGGTAACAGGCAGGAAGTAGAAATATTAAAAAGTGCCTGTGAAGAAGCGTAAGTAAATTCATAATTATAGCAGAGAAGCCTAAGTCAATTTATAAATATAACAGAGGAGCCTATCTCTATCTATAACTATAGCAGAGGGACAGTAAATAATTATCAGAAAACGTTTTTACAAATTAACTTAAAGTGCCCCTTACAAATTATCAACTTACTTTAGAGAGAGGTGGAGAAGAAAAAATGCGAAAATCCTTTCAAGATGTACCTCAGGTAGTTGTAGTCAAAATGGCCGTGTTTCCCTCTCATTTTTCATTTATATTCATGTACATAACCAATCAAATGTCAGGAAAAAAAAATAGAAAATGAAAGTAAAATTTTAATTGGTTGTCAATTCTAACACTTCAGATGTGTTTTTGTTATGTAATTTACCTCAGGATATTTAGACAGGGCTACAGGCCAAATGGCTGAATGGAATTCCACCAAATTTGGGAAAATGGTAGGGACTGGTATGTAGTATTGCCTATTCTATATTTGGTGAAAGTGTCTCCAGTGGTTTTTATGTAAATTATCTTTTATTATTTTTTTTGGAGCGCTTCCCGGTGCGCGCCCCGGTACGCGTACAATTTTACAAAATACAATTCCTTTTTTCCCCATATTTAAAAAGTGACGCATGTATGCATCATTTTTTAAACCTTTGTGCCACATTATACTCAAAAATGTAAAATCCATTTATTTTCCCCAAAATCGTTTTTGATATCAAATTTAGGAAACACAGCACAGATCCTATTTACAATCATCTGCCTCACAACAGGGATAAGACTGAGGCAAAATCTTGCACCTGCCTCACAACAGGAATAAGACTGAGGCAAATGCTTTCACATGGAGCTTCACAATTTTACAAAATACAATTCCTCTATGCAAACAAACTCAATATGATTCCTACACTGATTTAAAACACAGCTAACATCACTGTAAAGAGTCAAATTGACACCTGCGTCTAAGTATGCAGACAGGTATATGCTTCATGAAGCCTAGTCCACTGCACTCTTAGACACAAGCTTCACCAACTACGCTCCCCAGGAAAACCCAAACAAGTACCTTTTTGCTGCATATTTAAAAATTGATGCATGTAGGTAGATGTGTCACTTTTTAAACCTCTGCGCCACGTTGTAATCAAAAATGTAAAAACCAATCATTTTCTCCAAAATCGTTTTTGACATCACATTTAGGAAACACAGCACAGATCCTATTTACAATCATCTGCCTCACAGCAGGGATAAGACTGAGGCAAAATCTTGCACCTGCCTCACAACAGGAATAAGACTGAGGCAAACGCTTTCTCATGGAGCTTCACAATTTTATAAAATACAATTTTATATAACTATATAACTCAATATTTTCTTGGGAAGCATAGGTGGTGAAGCCTGTGTATAAGAGTGCAGTGGAGTTAGACATAGGTCTGATCTTCTTTGTAGTTGTGGACAGAGCTGTCTTCCACTATATTTTTCAATACACTCCTCACCACTGGAGAATCCTCACCTGATCTGAAACCCTGTATTGATCGTTTGCTTTTTGTCATTGCTTTGTTGTTTGGTAATAGTGGTCTATAATGTGGTACTGTTTTTCTTTAACACAAATTGAAATCGTTATTTGAAGAAAAAGCAAAGATGCCCACAAAGGAAAGGACAAAGAAAGAACGCAACCGGGAAAAATCAAAAATAGCAACGGAATTACAGCATTCTTCCACAACAGATACTTCAAAAAACAGGAACAAAGCTCCTGGTAAGCCAACTAAGTCTTTTTTACGCAACATATGTACATCCAGAAAAAATAATGTACAAAAAGAAAATGAGAGAGTAAAATTGAAAAGGAAGGAGAGAAATTCAAAGAATCCTAAAACTGGAGCAGGAGAGAATAATAGGTATAGGAATAGAAGGCAGAATCAGTTTAGAGACATTCGTAGACGAATGTTTCGCAATAGGGTGGTTTTAAATTTGTTAAAAAACATTAGGAAAGGTAAACAGAGAGCTGCTTTTTATAAGAAAAAGAAAAGTGTAGAGAAGATTGTTGATCAGGCTTTTGAAGTTAAGAAAAAATTATTTATTTTAATAATCAATAGAATTAGGACACTTAACAAGACAATTGATGTTTTCAAATCAAACAGTAGATGGAAAAGAGTAATTAATCGGACTAATTTTTGTAAAGTTTTTTCTGGAGAATGGATGCACAGTTCCAGTTGTGAGCCATTTTTTAATGAGGAGAGTTACTACCAGGAGAATGATTTAGTGCATGCAGTTGACACCAGTGGTCGAGCGTATGAAGTGAAAGACGGTTGTCCGATTGAAAAAGAGAAACTTGTGCCTAGAGAACCAGAAGAGGTGTTATCTGATGGAGTTTTAGGGAGACGTACTAAGGGTCCAGTGTACACTTGGAAGTGTAGTAGTATTTGTAGTGTGCGACCGGAATCAATTGATTTGTTTTGTAATTTCTTACGTACATATAGTAAGAAAAGTCTAAGCAGAAAATGAAGTTGTTGCAAGACTTAGATCCTTGCAGAGTGAGAGGAATCACAGGTTTGCAAGGCCATTCACTGGCTTGTCTTTCTAGAAAAGTCTGTCAGAGTGTTTTTCATCATTTTAGGATGTTAGCAGTGCATCATACCAAAATGAGGAAATTAGTGAGAATGTTGTATTATGCAAAAAGTCCAGCACTTAAGCTTAAACAATTAAACAGTGCTCTTTTGCATGGAACAGAATTAGATGTGAAGAAGATTTGTGAAGAAATTGAGATTTGTTATTTTCGTGAGCAAGAGGACAGTGTAGAAATTGAGACAGCAATTCAAGGTAATGTGGAAGACAATGTACAGATTTTAAATACAGAAAAGTTTGAGAAGGAAATTACCAGGTTTAAGGTGAAATCAAGTGAAAGGCCGAATTTTACTTGTGTGTGTTGTCGACGGACTCATTATAAGATTCAGACTAGGTTAGTTGATTTATATGCAAAAAGTGAAAAGATGGATAATTATGAGTGGAAAGATTTTGCAACTTATTTGTGGGTGGAGAATTCTTTTGATTTGAGTTCTGATCAGCGTATTTGTAAATATTGTTATGACAAATTAAATCAAAACAGAATGCCTGCTAGAGCTGTTCATAATAATCTGGAGTTGATAGACATTCCCCGTGAATTGATAGATTTAAATACATATGAGTCTATTTTGATTCAATGTGTCCATCCTTTTCAGGCAATTGTTCGCATGGAGCCTAAGATAGGGAAATTGCCTCCTACAGATTTGCAGAGAGGATTAAAGGGAAGAGTTGTTTATTTGCCCCTAGATTTGAAAAAAAATATTGATACAATTGGTATAGAAAAAGTAGAAGAGGAACCTTTAGTTATTCTAGTTAATGGGGTTCCAACAAAGAGTAAAAAAATCTGGCAAGATTTAGTGAATGTTAGGAAAGTCAAAAAGGCAACGTTGTATTTAGTCAAAAACAATGAGTACTACAAAGATGTATGTGTTGCAGCAGAGGAAACAGCTACAGATGAAGACAGTGATTGTTCAGGCGGCCAAATTGAAAAAGTTGATGTGTCTAGAAGTGAAGAAATATATGAACATTATACTGTTCATCCTTTACATTCCAAAGAAGTAATGGGGAATGCAATTGACTTGTTTCAAATGAAAACAGCAAAAGGAAGTCCCATTAGTGTATGGAAAGAAAGTTTGGAAGCTCGTTGTTTTCCACAGCTATTTCCAACAGGTCGAGTTGGACGATATGACGATCGACCACTTCAAATTCCTGCATCTGAATATCGAACTGTAAGATTATATGCTGAAGATGCAAGGTTTCGTCAATGCATTCCCTATTTGTTTCATCTACTGTATGAAAGTGACTTGTCTGGGCTTTCTTATGCAGTAAACCATATTCTGAAAAGTGGAGCACATCTACAAAATGTTTCGGCGAGGGACTTTATGGAGAAAGTGAATCTTCAAGATAATATTTTAGAATCTCATCTAATCAATCTCATGGCATGTCAGCGTGGTACAAATGAGTATTGGTACCGTCGCCATGGGGAATTGAAATGTATGCTAAGAAACTTAGGAACTTCTACATGGTTCCTCACTCTTAGCTGTGCCGAGTATGCATGGGAGGACTTACTTCAATTTCTACGAGAGGCCAATGCTAATATACAAAATATAGAATTCAAAACACCTGGAGAACTGTGCTCTTTGGATCCAGTGAATGTATGCAGATATTTTAATCATAGATTTGAAGCTATGATGTCTTTTATTACCAACAAAAAAAATCCTCCCCTTGGAGAGGTTTTGGATTTCTTTTGGAGAAAGGAGTATCAAGCGAGAGGTGCTCCTCACATACATATGTTGTTGTGGATTAAAGATGCACCCAAATTTGGAACAGATTCGGATGACACAGTGATGAGTTTCATTGAAGAGTATTCAACATGTGCTGTTCCGAAAACTACAGAAGAAAACAGTTTAAGGCAACAAGTTTTACGCTTTCAATCCCATCGTTGTGGAAAGTACTGTCGTCGAAAATTCAGAAACAAGGACAAGTTCTACACAAAATGTCGTTTCAGCTTTCCACGACCAGCGATTTCTAAAGGAAGAGTAAATAATTTGATGTCTTCTCTGCGACATACTGTGACGAGGAAATCACCAAAAAATACATACAATTTAAAAAGAGACGAAGAGTCTAAGTACATCAACGACTACAACCCAGTGATTTTGTCCATGTGGAATGCTAACATGGATATTCAATTAGTTGCTGACAACTCTATTGCTGTGGCTCGATATGTGACGTCTTACATCACAAAAAAAGAAAAGACAGAACTAAAGGAAATGTGGGAGGACATTTCACATGAAAAGAGTCTAAGCAAGAAATTATACAGTTACAGTTTGAAGATGTTGTCGCATCGAGAAATTGGAGCGTATGAATGTTCTGATCGATTGTCGTCAGCAAGTCTCTATGCCAAATCTAGAACCATCATTTGGGTGAGTCTAGGTCTTGCTGCAACATGAAATCGAGTTTTGAAATCTGTACAAGAGATAGAGTATTTGGCGGAGAAAGAACCAGAAAGTACAGATATTTTGAAGACAAACATGTTGGATACATACTATCCAAATAGAAGTCATCACCTTGAGAACGCTTGTCTCTATGAAGTTCTGCAGAGATATATTTATAAGAGGAACATCAGAGAAGATATCAATAATGGAATATATGGAGTCATTGGATGTGAAGGATGTCTAGTGAAACAGAAAAAAGGTCATTTGATTAATCATCGCAAATTGAGTTGTGATAATCCAGATAAAAGAGAATTTTATTATTTGGCTCTTTTGCAACTGTTTAAACCATGGCGTGAAGAAGAGGAACTTCTTGGAGATTTTCTCTGTTATGAAGACTCCTTTAATGCAACGAAGGATACCATAGAAGGTCCTGTTTTTCCAAATTATCTGCAAATGTTGAATGAAGAAATAGAGCAAGAAGCCACAATTGCTGCAGAGATTGCGAGAGACAGTTCTCAAGGCAGTCAGAGTTCTGCTTCATTGAGTCAGGATCCACTAGGAGGACCAATTATCCAAAATGAAGCTGCTACTGCCATGGATGAGGTGGAAAGAGCTATGGAACAAGGTCAAGATGATGAAGTTAACTTAGAAGATTTGGTGAAACAACTAAACCTTGAGCAGAAACAGATATATGACGAAGTCACAGAACAGATTGAACATGGATTCAGTCATGAGAAAAAAGAATGCTCATGTACATCATTTAAGCCTGTCCAACTGTACGTGAGTGGAGAAGCGGGAACTGGAAAAAGTTTTCTGATTAAAGCCATTGCAACTTATCTGCAGAAAAGGACTGAATCACCGCTGTCTTGTGTTGTTACTGCTCCAACTGGGCTGGCAGCACATAACATTAAAGGGATTACTTTACATCGTTTACTGATGCTGCCAGTGGAGCATGATAACAAATTGGAGTATCACAAGCTATCAGGAGATGCGTGTTACGAAGTTTCGAGAGTCCTGAAGAAAATGAAACTTCTTATCATTGATGAAGTAAGCATGGTGTCAAATATCATGCTTGCTTTTGTGCATTTGAGAATGCAAGTAATTCTTAGAACAGACTATGATGTCTTATTTGGTGGAAAACATATTATTGTTTTTGGAGATCTTCTGCAGTTGACTCCAGTGAAAGGACAACCTGTGTTCAAAATGCTCACACATGAAGATACCAGGAAGTGCTTAGGGAGCATCGGAAACGTTAATATATGGTTAAACTTTAAATATGTAGAACTGCTTCAAAATATGCGGCAGGCAAATGATGAAGATTATAAAAATATTCTACAAGATGTAAGGATCAGAAAAGTAAGTCAGCAAGGGACAGAAGCTTTACATGCACGATTAATTTCAAATTTGTACCCAAATGAAAACATTCTTCCAGAGAACATATTTAAGAAAATTAACGAGAAGAAATCTGGCATATGTTTGTTGCCAACTCTGAAAGAATGTTCCATGTTCAACAACAAAATGTTACAGTTAGAAAATGAAGAGATAGTGAAACTGGAAGCTATTGATAAAATAGAGCATATGGGAGCAACAATTATTTTGTCTGAAAATTTGAAATCAAAATTGGATTCATTAGAGAAGACTATATCTAAAACTGCTGGTTTTGAAAAGACTCTGAATGTGTGTTTGAATTGTCGTGTCATTTTAAGAAGGAATTTAAATGTTGAAAGAGGTCTAGTAAATGGAGCAATGGGTTATGTTGTTGGTTTTCTGAATTACAATAGAGATGGAATTGAAATTTTAAAAATTAAATTTGATGACATTGATGAAATAGAACAAATTTGTCGTTGTTCAGCTAGATTTTTGCTCGTGAAAGACTTATATGTTCGCCGAAAACAGTTTCCTATTTGTTTGGCATATGCGGTGACAATTCATAAGTCTCAAGGTTTAAGTGTAGATAGCGCTTTGGTGAACATTGGAAGTTCTGTGTTTAAAGAGGGTATAGCGTATGTGGCATTATCACGAGTCAGAACTTTAGCAGGATTGTACTTGATTGAGTGTGATGAAACAAAGATTTGTGCAGATTTAGATTGTGTAAAAGAATACAATAGGTTAAGAAGAGAGTATGCTCCACATTTGCCTCAATATCCTCTGATTGAAAAACGTGTGGTAGGCCGAAAAATAAGAAATGAGAGTAATTGCAGTGAGGTATCAGCAAATGGCATAAAGTAGATAAAAGTGTAATTGTAAAGAGAAACAAAAAGGATTCTGTTGAAGATGTTGTTGGATTTCAGTTTGAAAACAGTTCTGGTGTCAACTGCTATGCTAATGTAGTAGTTAATGTTGTTTTTTTTCTTCAAAATTTACAAAGACACATTGTTGAAAATCGGGAACAAACATTGTGCTGTTTATTGAATTCTGTGTTAGAGAAATGTAGTAGTGATAGAGCTAAAATAGAAAGTGTTTCAGAAATTAGAAATCTTCTAGATATATGTTCAGGTCAAAATCAATTTTCACAGAATATTAAGCAGGATTGTCAGGAATTTTTAATGTATATGTTTGATGTATTACAAGATGAAGGAGTAGATATAAAAAATCTATTTGGCCTTTCTTATCAATGGCAACATGACTGTGATAACTGTGCTTCATCAAGTACTACTAGAATAGACTCTGAAAGATTTATATATTTAACTTTACCAGACTGCAAATCAGTGTCTTTCAATAATCTAGTTAAAGCAGCGGATCACAATATGGTGTGTACCCAATGTAAGTCTGCAATGCTGTCCACATTATTTCTACAAAAGTATGGTCACTATGTTATTTTAATGTTCCAACGATGTAGACCTGATGGAACTAAATTGACAACTTCTATTAAAAATTTCGTGGCTTCTCAGTTATCGATATCAGGAAGAACCTTTGCAACTGTAGCTATTATTTTTCATGACGGTCCTTCTACAACATCAGGGCATTACACATGCTATTTAAAAACTTCTAAAGGTTGGACCCAATGTAACAACAATAATTTGACTTTCAAACAACGTTTGCCTTTTGGCTTTATAAATTCATACCTAGTGTTTTTACAGCCAAAATTTAGGTAAAGGTAATTGGCCTATGAAGACGGGAGGAGTACTCATATATACTCATACATCTGATACTATTTGGCCAAATGGAAAGGTGCAAGAATGAGTAAAGAGTCATGACTGAAAAAAAGGAGTATATTAAAATTTTGAAAATATTTCAGATGTTCTTGGAGCTTTTCTTGTAGAAAGTCGATGAAATGGATTTCTAAGTGAACAGCAAAATACTATGTAACGAGAAAAGGACCTCCATGATATACTATTTGGCCTCAAGGAAAAGTAAGTCAATCAAAGATTAGCGTACATTTGTCGTTTGTCAGTATGTAAGGTTTTTTTTAAAACACAATCTTTTAGATTGTGTTTTTTTTTTCCCGCTGTCATATGATGAGTAATTTGAACTCACTGCTTTAAGTGAAATTCAATATATTCTGAGAACAGCAAAAATAAACTATGTAACATGTTGTAGAAATTATTCTATACTTTGGATTGTGTAAATTAAATTGTATTCCCATTCTCTGACATCCACTCTCCCTCGCTTATCTTTGTTTGCTTCTTACTTTTGACCTCTTCTCTCTATTTTTCGTTCACTACTTCTCTGTGCTCAGTGCCTCACTCTACTTGTGTTATTTTCACTTGTGTTTATCTACCTTCTATCCATTCTTTTACAACAACTTTACTGCTCCTCTCTCATCGTTCTTCATACCATTTCTTTTACTCTGGTTCCATTACTATCCCTCATTTCCTTTCTTTCAATGTCTTTCTCTTTACTATCATCACCAAATAATTTTTTCTCAGTAGCACTGTTTTAGTCGTGTTCTCCTCTCTTTCCTTTTTTTTGCTCATTTACTTTTTTTCTTTTCTCACTCATTGTACTCCACCTCACTCTGTTTTTCTCTTAGTGTGTCTACCTTATAACTTCCTCAGTCCATTTCCTTCAATTGTTGTATATTATTCTGTCTCCCTTCATCCTTTCACTCTATGACTGTTCTTCACTTACTCTCAGTTATCTTCTATTCCTCATTCTTCTAAATGCATCATTAATTAGACTGTTTTCTGTCTCAGTCATTATCTTTTTACTTACTTGTGTTTCCTGATTTAGTTTTGCTAACTCACATTGTTTTAGTATCTTTCTTACCTTCAGTTCATTTCTCTGTACTTCTCTCTCTTTTTCTTAGTGAATCTATATGCCTTACTCATTGTAATTTGCTCTCCTTCTATTTCTTTTTCCCTTTTTTTGTCCTTCTACCTTAGTTTATTTCTCTTTCTGTGTTCTTCACTCTCACTTTATTTCCAAATAGAGTGTTATGATGTTTTTAGCTCTTCATTTGTATCTTTTAATTTAAAATACATATTTTACTAATTATAACTTATATTTTTTTCTCTCTTTCACAGATACCAACTGTAGTAAAAAAAATTATAGTTACATTTATTATATGGTAAGTATGACTAAAAAAATGTAGTTTGTTATCACCCTTTGCTTTAAGGTCACTAACATTTTCTCAATCTACCTCACTCCTGTGTTTTTACTCTGCTTCTCTCACTTATTTTTATTCTCCATGTTTACTCCCCTTTCATTATTTACCCTCTCATATTCAACTTCTTTTGATCCCTATTCTTTACTTCACTTACCCTCTGTTCCCTTCCTTTGCTTATTTACTCAATCTCTTTTTCTTAATTATTTACCTTACTCCTACACATATACCTCATCCCCCTCCCAACACATACACACACCTGTAACATACACCCCACACACACACCACACCTACACATTATACACACAAAAAAAACCTCCCACACACACTCCTCAAAAACACACACAAATTCCGTACACACACATACATTGAACACATATACACCCCACACTCATACACTTCTCACACATATTTCATACACCCTCATCTCTACCCACACCAAAACACTCCACACAACCACACCCACAGACACCTTACACACCCACACTTTGACCTACACCCACTAACTCCCTGTAAGTCACACACACTGCATTACTTATCTTTTTTTGCTGTTGTACTCAAGCCCATTCAGGTACTGTTCCTTTTACTCTCTTTGTCCTCTCTCTTTGTCACTCACCATGTGTTATCCTAATTCAATATTTCTCACTCTATCACCCCTCTTTACTTTTACTATGGGTAGCGCACCGGGGAGCATAACAAGGGGAAAACAAAGAGAAACAGTAAAATAATATTTTAGAGTGCTTTGAGGTAGGGTAGCTGTTGTGTTGTGTGGGTGATTTACTTACTGCACTCCTTCCACTCCTTTTCTCAGTACCTCTGTTCTCACAGTTCTTCAATCCCGTTCACTCAGTCCGTCTATCTTACTGTAATTGTCTCTGTCTCTTAACTCTTTCACGACTTGTTCATTATGCTTTCTCCCTGAAGTTCAAGCACACTACGTTATTTACATTTCTTTGCTGCTTCAATTATTCCCTTTCTGTTACTTCTTCTTTTCTTCTTTTACTTTTTTTCTCTGTCAATCCACATGTTTTAACTTTATTCAATGTTATCCATCTTATTTCATCCCTCTTTAGTTATGCACACTACTTTTTTCTCTCTCTCCCTTACCAGTGTTATTTAAATCTGGTTCCGTTATTACCTTTTGTTTGTACATCATTTTTTCTCTTTCCTTTTACTCTTTACAGCCACTCACATTCTTCATGTGCCTCTGCTTTAGTATTCTTCTTCTCTCTTTCTTTGTTTCACAGCCTTATATTTTTTATATTTTCTCTCTTACACTTTGTTATATCTTTTACACTGTTTTACTATGTATTACACAGTACATCTGTGTTGCTCTCTATTGCTGTCTGTCTCTTAACATTACTCTCTCTTTCTCTTTCTCTTATGCTCTCCTTCTCTTGTTTTTTTGTTTTTTTTGCGCTAACGGGGCGCTCACCGGTGCTCGTACCGGGAAGCGCACCCATAAGAAAAATGAAGTGAAGAGTGCTAAAAATGTTAGTAATTTTTTAAAAATGGGAGGTAGTTCTGAAAAGAAATTTTTTTTTGAATGTTTTTGTTGTTTTATATATTTTTTTATTTTTCTGAACATTTTTTATTTTTTTTGTATTTTTTTAACAATTTTTAGGTTTTTTTGGGGGGGGGACAACGAAAAACAGGCATTAGAAAGGGCTCAACAGGAGCAAACAAAAATTTTATTTCTTGGGGCGTTTTGAGCACTTGTGGTTTTCAAATGCTCTGTTTATCAAATTGATACTCATATTCGCACATGAAAGTAGGTCACCACAATAAAGGCACACTATCTTCATGTGTACAAAATTCTGTTGGATGTTTGGGACCGTCTCCCTCGCCTCTGGTCCCGATAGAGTTACTTCTGCCGATGTACTGGCCACAGGAGTTCGTAGGTTTTCTTGGAGGTGACGCATCTCTGCAACACTGTAATTAAGTGGATGCCACCTCTGCATATGGCGGTGCATAATATAGTTACCGTAACTATACTTTTTGTCTCTACCTCTAGACAAAACATCTTTACAAATGAGGCATGTCACATGTCGGGCATTCACTTTTTTTTGGCCTCGAGGAAAAGAATAAAATTGACAAATAAAACTGTCTTTGTGGTGGGATTTCCGGGGCTCTTCATGTAAGAACTGCCTCCGCTCTACTTCCTCTTCCTCTTCTTCTTCCTCTTCCTCCACTGGGTTGGGAAGGAACTGTGGAGGTGGTCCTTCCTTCCTAGGTGGTTGTGGTGGTGGTGGGGGTCCACCAGCTGCAGCTACTACAGATGCCATTATTTTAATAAGCAAAAATAGGTCTTCCTCTCACAAAGATGAAAGTCAGAGTGAGGAAAGAAGGAGGGGTTTTCATCATTTGGGAAAAAAAAGTTCTAAACCAATGAAAAGTGTTATTTACAGGTCACATGACCTGTTACGCTTAGGTTACGCGTCCCGCTCCGCGCCCGGAGCACTTCCCGTAAGCTGCGCTTCGCGCCTCGTTCGCGCACCGGAGCACTTCCGAGTGCACGAACGCGGCGCGTCATAATACGCATTACGCGGCAACGCGATACGTCGTGCTTACGCGACGCGTCATGATGTTGTTCAGGAACGCGGCAGTTGTGCAAACGGTACGTTTCCCGGTATGCGGACCGGGTCGCGGCATAACAATTAGCTAACGGGAAGCTACCCGGTGCGCGGACCGGTAGCGAAAAAAAAAAAATATATATATATATATATACATTAAAAAATTATATTAAATACATATAAAATATATTTTTCCTTTAAAAGAATACATTTAACAGCTTTTGATATTTGCTATTAAAAAACCATTGAAATTCACTGAAAAAACCATAGGTTATAGACCATATATAGTTAGGAATTAGCATTTACAAAACCTTGAAAATTCACTGAAAAAACCATAGGTTATAGACCATATATAGTTAGGAATTAGCATTTATAAAACCTTATTTTACTGACACAAAACCATTGAAATTCGCATATATAGTTAGTTGCACTAACTATATATTTCGCGCACCCGCAATCCACTGCTGATGATGTCACATATTACATCATTCATGACATGGTCAGTGACATCACTGATGACATCACTGATGACATCTCAAATGACATCACTGATGACATCACTGATGACATCTCATTTGACATGACTGATCACATCACTGATGACATCATTCATGTGATAATACGATGAACTTCTTCAGACTCTAATATAACCTTATATACACTCAGTGTAAACAGACACTCACAGACTGTCACTCATCCATGGAGTTACTCACACACCTAGTCAGTCATGCAAAGAATCAATCACACCTCCATTTCCTCAACTATACAGTTATACACACCTTACTTATTCGAACAGATACTAACACATATTTACTCTCTTATACAATCCCTGATACAATTTCATAATGATCCATACAGCCACTCACACATTCACTGACTCTTATGCACAGTTATTTATATATGTCAACTCTCACATATACTGTGTTTTACATATGTCTTTACTTTGACATGTAGCACTGAGATATCCATTCACTCACCAATACACTCATACACACAGTCAACCGCTCATACAGCTGTTTCGGCATGCACTTTTGAACCCATACATCTACTGAATCAACTACTCACACATCTATGCACAGAGTCATACACCTCTCAACCACCTACACACACACTCAGTCTCCCATACAAATACTTGGGCAACTAATCAATAACCCATATAGTTACTCATATAGCTACTGATCAACACATGCAGCAGTTTACAGAACAGACATAATGATGCACAAATTAAGACAGTTTAGTCACTAACCCATGCACTCAGTGAGACATATTTAATCACTCTCTCATACAGTCAGTCATGCACCTACTAAATCCTTCATCCAGACACTTCTACATCCACTCATTTTTCAATATGTAAGACATATTTAAACTTTACAGAAACATAAAATCACTGGATGTTGTTATCAGTGATGTCATCAGTGATGTCATCAGTGATGTCATTTGAGATGTCATCAGTGATGTCATCAGTGATGTCACTGACCATGTCATGAATGATGTAATATGTGACATCATCAGCAGTGGATTGCGGGTGCGCGAAATATATAGTTAGTGCAACTAACTATATATGCGAATTTCAATGGTTTTGTGTCAGTAAAATAAGGTTTTATAAATGCTAATTCCTAACTATATATGGTCTATAACCTATGGTTTTTTCAGTGAATATATATATATATATATATATATATATATATATAAAAACAAAGCCCTTTCAGGCATAGAGTGACGCATAAATTATGCAAAAAAGAAGGAGAGAACTCTGGGTAGGTCTCAGTTTAGGTAAGCAGCTCCTGTTAGAGCTCTTTCAACACCAGCGACACTCTAGATCTGCTCACCTCAAATGTCTGTTTTTCTATCAAAGTTTTTAAGCATAGGATTAGACAGTGCTATCCATGCCGAGATAGAAAATGACAAAGTCTTTCGCCATTTAAACAGCAAAGTCTTTAAGCATAGGACTAGTACAGTGCAGTCCTTGCCGAGCTGTCAAATAACAAAAGCCATTTATCACTCCAGGCACAATATTACAGCTTTGAATTGGTAAAATACCAACTCAAGCCAACCTGAAATGAATAAAAGCAACCCCTGACACAGTGTTTCGCTCTAATTAGAGCTCTTCAGAGAGGTATAGCTTTGTCCAGACACAAGGGAGCACCCAGTATTAAGTCAAAACAAAACCCTTTCAGGCATAGAGTGACGCATAAATTATGCAAAAAAGAAGGAGAGAACTCTGGGTAGGTCTCAGTTTAGGTGGAAAGCAGCTCCTGTTAGTGCACTCTCAACACCAGCGACACTCTAGATCTGCTCACCTCAAATGTCTGTTTTTCTATCAAAGTTTTTAAGCATAGGATTAGACAGTGCTATCCATGCCGAGATAGAAAATGATAAAGTCTTTCGCCATTTAAACAGCAAAGTCTTTAAGCATAGGACTAGTACAGTGCAGTCCTTGCCGAGCTGTCACATAACAAAAGCCATTTATCACTCCAGGCACAATATTACAGCTTTGAATTGGTAAAATACCAACTCAAGCCAACCTGAAATGAATAAAAGCAACCCCTGACACAGTGTTTCGCTCTAATTAGAGCTCTTCAGAGAGGTATAGCTTTGTCCAGACACAAGGGAGCACCCAGTATTAAGTCAAAACAAAACCCTTTCAGGCATAGAGTGACGCATAAATTATGCAAAAAAGAAGGAGAGAACTCTGGGTAGGTCTCAGTTTAGGTGGAAAGCAGCTCCTGTTAGAGCACTCTCAACACCAGCGACACTCTAGATCTGCTCACCTCAAATGTCTGTTTTTCTATCAAAGTTTTTAAGCATAGGATTAGACAGTGCTATCCATGCCGAGATAGAAATATATATATATATAATATATATATATATATATATATATATATATATATATATATATATATATATATATATATATATATATATATATATATATATATATACATTACCTACTGGCAGTCGCCAGTAGGTAGTTATAGTTAGGACCTAGTTTCCATAGGAGATCCACAACATTCTATTGGGAATAACTTTGGCGCCGGTTGTTGAATCTTCGTGAATTTCTCAAAGAAGATGGCCCGCTCTGCTCCGCTCCTTCCCTGAAAGTCTCGGGAAGATTCGTCAAGCGGGGGCCGAGAAAAAAGGGGGTTCCCAAAACGTGTTTTCCCCATGTTAATTTTCATAGGACGATTAGACCCGGCTACAGCCCGAACCACTGAACGGAATTACACCAAATTTTGAGAAATGGTAGGGTCTGGTACGCAGATCACCCTTTTGGTTAAATGGTATAAATCCCTCCCGTAGTTCCTGAGAAAATCAAAAGAAAAAATATAGATATATATGGGCGGAGCCTTGCCACACATCTCATCGTGAGATCTGATTGGCTGTCAGCACTTCATCCAAGAAGTGTTGGAAGCCATCTTGGGACCAATATACATGATAGCACCTCATTAAAAAGCATTGTAGTTAATAGAAGGTTTTAGGACTTTAGTTACATTATAAATCATTTATTGATGGTACCATACTCATTTTAGGAATTGTGGTGTGTTCTAAGGTGATTTTACCATGTGAACAAGCCTTCTGCTGGGATATCATGATTCATGTTTGAAAGAAAACTATTATTCCATGCTTTTCCCACAGTGGTTTGGAAGCGGATCTATAAGCTAAACTGAAAGTATATTTTCTGTAAATTCACATTATCGTTCTCAGTCATGTGAGAATGAAGTCTGACATTCTCAGTAAAACATGTACATCCAACAAGGACAGAGACTGTCAGTTGATTCCTTTGTGTTCTACTGCAGCTTCCCAGAGTGTTCTAAAGAACAACTAGAGCGCCAACAGTCCTACTTATTACAAAGGTAAGGCACATCCGAAGCCATCTTGATTGGAATAAAGTGGTAACTCTTAAAACATTTAATTTAAAAAGGAACAAATGAGGGGGTTCATTTTGCCATAGAAAGTATGATTAGTGTTTCAGAAAAAAAAATTAGGGCACATTTTGAGTGACTTTTCAAATCCTCTTCTATTTCATTAAAAAACTTCTGACATGCAGACTGAAACATGCACTTTCAATGCCAGCAGCAGACTTCCCTGGTGAGCAGTAGCTTTACTACAGTGATCTTATAAGCAACTAGCGTGCTAACATTCTGAATTTATGGCAAATGTGTGTCACATGTGAATGCCTTCTTTATGGAATCAAAGTCGAAAACTGAAAGTATTTCCTACTGAGGAGACTGTAGTAAATGAGGAAATTAGGAAACTTCATAACAAATAAGTCTCCCAAGATGGCCACCAGAGACAAAAGAGCCCAAATGTAGCACAAATATCCCCCAGATGTAGCCCAAGTATAGCCCAATGACAGAATGCCCCAGAGTGTTCTAAAGAACAACTAGAGCGCTAACAGTCTTACTTATGACAAAAGTATGGCACACCTGAAGTCATCTTGATTGGAATAAAGTGGCTACACTTAAAACATTTAATTTGCAAAGGAACAAAATGAGGGGGTTCATTTTGCCATAGAAATTATGATTAGTGCTGAAGAAAGAAAAATTAGGGCACATTTTGACTTCTCAAATCCTCTTCTATTTCATTAAAAAAATTCTGACATGCTGACTGAAACATGCACTTTGAATACCAGCAGCAGACTTCCCTGGTGAGCAGTAGCTTTACTACAGTGATCTAATGAGCAACTAGAGTGCTAACATTCAGAATTTATGGCAAATGTGTGACACATCTGAATGCCTTCTTGATGGAACCAAAGTAAACAAGCATTTGAAAATGCAATAGATCTCGCCCTCGTTTAAGTTAAAGCCATTCTGTTTGTAATGAGGTGGCTTTTTAGCTTTGCTTTTATTAGTGTTTTTCAAACTTTCATGTAAATGTATGCATGCATTTATATTTGTATTTATATAGATATGCAGATTATATATGTTTATATATGTATGTATATATATATATACACATACATATATATAAATGCATATGCATATATATGCATATATATGTGTGTATATATGTGCGTGTAGAGAGAGGTAGAGGTGTAGAGGTAGATGTGTAGAGGTAGAGAGGTAGAGGTAGAGAGGTAGAGGTAGAGAGGTAGAGACTAGTAGAGAGAGAAGTAGAGAGAGGTAGAGAGGTAGAGAGTAGAGAGTGAGTAATAGAGAGTAGAGAGTGAGTAGTAGAGAGCAGTAGAGAGAGTAGCAGAGAGTGAGTAGTAGAGAGTAGTAGAGTAAATAGTAGAGTGAGTAGTAGAGAGTAGTAGAGATTGAGTAGTAGAGAGTGAGTAGTAGAGAGTAGTAGAGAGTAAGTAGTAGAGTGAGTAGTAAAGAGCAGTAGAGAGTGAGTAATAGAGAGTAGTAAAGAGTGAGTAGTAGAGAGTGAGTAGTAGAGAGTAGTGGAGTGAGTAGTATAGAGTGCGTAGCAGAGAGAGAGAATAGTAGAGAGTAGCAGAGAGTGAGTAGTAGAGTGAGTAGTAGAGAGTAGTAAAGAGAGAGTAGTAGAGAGTGAGTAGTAGAGAGTGAGTAGTAGAGAGTAGTAGAGGGAGTAGTAGAGAGTGAGTAGTAGAGAGTAGTAGAGAGTGAGAAGTAGAGAGTGAGTAGTAGAGAGTAGTAGAGAGTGAGTAGTAAAGAGTGAGTAGTAGGGAGAGAGCTGTAGAGAGTGAGTAGTAGAGAGTAGAGAGTAGTAGAGAGTGAGTAGTAGAGAGTAGTAGATAGTGAGTAGTAGGGAGTGAGTAGTAGAGAGATAGTAGTAGATAGTAGTAGATTAGTAGAGAATGAGTAGTAGAGAGTGAGTATTAGAGAGTAGTGGAGTAGTAGAGAGTAGTGGAGAATATTCCAAAGTTTGGCACAGCACCACTTGCACAACAAGTCCAATCAAATCATATCACTTAGAGTTCTTATTGAAGCGCTGAATCTTGGTGAATATTCAAATGCTTTTATTTTCCTTAAGTTTATGTTCCACAGCCAGCCGACGCATTTCGTTCTGTACAACAGAACTTCTTCAGGGCGTTCTTATTTCCTTCAAGTTATGTCGGTATTCTGTTGTCATATAACTAGATATTTCTTCCAAATGTTAGACAAGTCGTAAGTACATTCTTATTCAAAGTGACTAGGTATCAATTTTACCCACACAATTCTGGCAGACTTGAGTAATTTATAGCATCCTCAAAGTCAGTCTTTCAAAAATTCCAAAGAATAGGACATGATAATCCAAATCCATATGTTTCTTAAGAAAAGTCATTTTTAATCGTTCTGAATATCGGCGTTTAGGCAGATATGACCCACGGACACGGTTTATGACTTTTCTTGAGAAACATTTGGATTTGCATTATCATGTCCTATACTTTGGAATTTTTGAAAGGCTGACTTTGAGGATGCTATAAATTACTCAAGTCCATGGATGCTACTGAGAATGCCCCCAGCAACACCCATTGCACGCCCCTTTAATGCAGGACACTGCGTTAAAGGGACTGATATTTATCAGGCAGGATTACGCCACAAAAAGTGGCTTAGTCCTGCCTGATAAATATCACTCAGTCTTCTGCGCCACCGGAACGTCCAAAAAGTGACGTTCCGGAGGCGCAAGGGGCTCGTAAATAAGGCCCCATAGGTTTCACACTCGTTATAGTTAGGAATTAGCATTTAAAAAACCTTTGAAATTCACTGAAAAAACCATAGGTTTCACACCAGTTATAGCTAGCTGGACATTTTACTCATACAAAACCATTGAAATTTCCCGTTATAGTTAGTTGTACTCACTATAACTCGCGCGCCCGCAATCTACTGCTGATGATGTCACATATTACATCATTCATGACATGGTCAGTGACATCACTGATGACATCAACCTATGGTTTTTTCAGTGAATATATATATATATATATATATATATATATATATATATATATATATATATAGATATATGTATGTATATTACCTACTGGCGATCGCCAGTAGGTAGTTATAGTTAGGATTGATTTCCATAGGGAAATCGCAACATTCTATTAGGAATAACTTTGGCGCCGGTTGAGGAATCTGCCTGAATTTTTCAGCAACTTTGCCTCGCGGCTCTCCGCTCCTTCCCTGAAAGTTTGGGGGGGATTCGTCAAGCGGGGGCTGAGATAAAAGGGGGTCCCAAAACGTGTTTTCCCCATGTTAATTTCCATAGGGCGGTCTGTCGCACTTTTAGCTCGAACGGCTGAATGGATTTTCACCAAACTTGGCAAAATTGTAGGGACTGGTAGCCCGATGTGCCTTTGCTATGTCTCAAGATATGTGCTCCAGAGGATTTTGAGTAATTTAGGTTAAAAAAAATTATATATCTATGGCCGCGCCCCGGTACGCGCACCGGGGAGCGCTCCGGGCGCGCCACGCGACTTGCGCACGGGAAGCTGATTTGTTCTCGGGTGTCTGTAAACATTCGAAACAGTCCGCAGCGGCCGCCATCTTGTGTCTCGGTAGGATTGAGACACAAGAGGTGGCAAAAATCAAAGGGGGAAATGACCAAAAGGGGGCAGGGTAGACCCCCCCTGACCCCCTAGGTTTGATGTGGGGGCCATTAAAGGGTTCCGCGGGGCAAAAAAAAAATTATTATTTTTTTCGTTTTTTGCGGGGGGAGCGCCCGGTACGCGCACCGGGGAGCGTACCGGGGAGCGTACCATGGAGAAAAATAGTGAATTTTTTTTATAATCATTATAATAAATAATAAAATAATCATTTTGAGTGATAAGAGGTAGGGTAGCTCTGAAAAGAGCTTTTGGGTTCTGTGGCTGTTTTAGGTACCTGCAAGTACGTCCCACACACACCCACACGCACACAACCCCACACCCCCACACCCACACACTCCCCACACACACCTCACACACGCACACCTCCACCCACACCCAAACACCCCACACCCCCACACCGACACCTTACACATCCACACCCACACATCCCACACACACACACAATCACACACACACCTCACCCCCCAACACACACACACGCACACACAGATACCTCACAGACACACCTCACACATCCCACACGCACACCTCCCCCCACACACACACACACACGCACACCTCACAGACACACCCACACATCCCACACATACACACACATCCTACACACATACCCCCCACACCCACACACACCCCACACACACCTCACACCCCCACACCCCCACCTACACCCAAACACCCCACACACCCACACACACACCTTACACACCCACATCCCCACCCACACCCACATACCCCACACACCTACACACACCTATACACCTCATCCCCCCTCAGACACACACACACACCTCACAGACACACCCAACACATCCCCCACACACACCTCCCCACCCCACACATGGGGAAAACTCAGTGAAACACTAAAATAATAATTTAAAGTGCTTAGAGGTAGGGTAGCTCTGAATAGAGTTCTTGTGTTGTTTGGGTGTTTTAAGTACCAACATGTCTTAAATTTAATGTACACCATTTCCGATGCAGATATCTTGCATGTTGTTACAGAAGTTGCGCTATATGGAATCCATATCATAGTCTGTCAGGAAAGCAGAAAGAACATGGAGGCAGGAGATGAAAAACAGATGTCAAATACACATTGGAGATAATATATTGGGAGAAAGGAAGTATCTATGAGCAAAGTTATTATGTAACATAAAAAAGTTGCACAGTATACTATAAGTCTGACTTTACATTATAATCAATTTGGTACTAGTTTAAGAATTACATATAAAAATGAATAATGTCTCAAACAAGTTTTAGAATTATTAAATATAAATTTATTTTTCAGATTCTTTTTCCAAATTAAACATAACTTCTATCATTTGACTGTCAGAAATGTCCTCATTTTGAATGAGCAAATCCACTGATTCTACACATTGTAGTAGTTCATAGTCCCTTGATTCATCCATGATTTCCAAGTTATCATTGGGTTCTATAATTTCTTCATTGTTGCTCTCTAGGACAATTTCAAAGGAAATGTTTTGTTGTCCTTCCATTTTCGTGCTGAAATTTGCATAAAAAATAAATATATCAGTAGAGATAGGGCACTGTTGGGTTTAAGTTCAGACAGGTAGTTTGGATTTTTTAACAGTGAATGTATTTTTGGGAAGTGTATGGTATCAGACTGGAAGTAGAAATATAAAAAAGTGTATGTGATGAAGCCTAAGTAAATTCATAATTATACAAGACACGCCTAAATCCATCCATAACTATAACAGAGAAGTCTATTTCAATCTATAACTATTACAGAGGGATCGTATATAATTAATTAACTTAAAGTGCACAACATACTTCAGTTTTCAAAATAACAACTTACCTTTCAAAAAGAAGTTGAAGTTGTCAGTGAAAATGCTCTTGAAATGTACTTCAGGAAGTAGTAGTCAAAATGGCTGTGTTTCCCTCTCTTTCTTTATATATATTCAGGTACATAACCAATCAAATGTCATGAAATAATAGTAGAAAATGAAAGTAACTTTTTAATTGGTTGTCAATTCTAATACTTCAGATGTGTTTTTGTGAAGTAATTTACCTCAGGATATTTAGAGAGGTCTATAGGCTAAATGGCTCAATGGAATTCCACCAAATTTGGGAAAATGGTAGGGATTGGTATGTAGTATGAGCTATTGTATATTTGGTTGTACAAGTTATTCTATACTTTGGATTGTGTAAATTAAATTGTATTCCCATTCTCTGACACTCACTTTCCTTTTTCCATCCTCTTTCAGCTCTTTTTACTCACTTATAATGTCTTTCTCTCACTCTATGTAAGCCCCGTTCCTTTACTCCACTTCTTTGACAACCCCTCATTCTCATTTCAACTGTGTGCATCCCCTCTCTCCCTTTCATAACTTTTCAGCTTTCAGTCTCTCTGCTTTACTTCCCTTTTCCGTATTTTCCTCCTTTGCTCTTTTAGTAATTCCTGTTTACTCATTCAGCAGTATTATTGCACTCTATCACTATAAATCACCCACTCTCCCTCGCTTATCTTTGTTTGCTCCTTACTTTTGACCTCTTCTCTCTATTTTTCGTTCACTACTTCTATGTCCTCAGTGCCTCACTCTCCTTGTGTTATGTTCAGTTGTGTTTATCTTCCTTCTATCACTTCTTTTACAATAACTTCACTGCACCGCTCTCATCGTTTTTCATCCCATTTCTTTTACTCTGGTTCCATTACTATCCCTCATTTCCTTTCTTTCAATGTCCTTCTCTTTACTTTCATCACCAAATTATTTTCTTTCAGTACCACTGTTTTAGTTGTCTTCTCCTCTCTTTCCCTTTTTTTGCTCTCTTACTCATTTCCTTTTCTCACTCATTGTACTCCACCTCACTCAGTTTTTCTCTAGTGTGTCTGCCTACTAACTTCCTCAGTCCATTTCCCTCAATCATTGTATATTATTATCTCTCCCTTCATCCTTTCACTCTATGACTGTTCTTTACTTACTCTCAGTTATCTTCTATTCCTCATTCTTCTAATTGCATCCTTAATTAGACTGTTTTCTGTCTCAGTCAATATCTTTTTACTTACTTCTGTTTCCTGATTTAGTTTTGCTAACTCACATTGTTTTAGTATCTTTTTTTACCTTCAGTTCATTTCTCTGTTCTTCTCTCTCTCTTTGTCAGTGAATCTATATGCCTTACTCTTTGTAATTTGCTCTCCTTCTATTTCTTTTTCTCTCTTTTTGTCCTTCTACCTTACTTTATTTCCCTTTCTGTGTCCTTCACTCTTACTTTATTTCTAAATAGAGTGTTATGATTTTTAACCTCTTCATTTGTGTCTTTTAATTTAAAATACCTATTTCATTAATTATAACTTATTTTTTCTTCTCTCTTTCACAGATACAAACTGTAGTAAAAAAAAAATTAAAGTTACATTTATTATATGGTAAGTATGACTAAAAAATGTAGTTTGTCATCACCCTTTGCTTTAAGCTCACTAACATTTTCTCAATCAACCTCACTCCTGTGTCTTTACTCTGCTTCCCTTACTTATTCTTATTCTACATGTTTACTCCCCTTTCCCTATTTTCCCTCTCATATTCAACTTCTTTCAATCCCTATTCTTAAATTCACTTACCCTCTGTTCCCTTCCTTTGTTTCTTCACTCATTCTCTTTTTCTTAATTATTTACCTTACTCCTACACATACACCTCATCCCCCTCCCAACACATACACACACCTCTAACATACACCCCCCACACACACACCACACACACCTCATACACACAAAAAATCCTCCTACACACACACCTCAAACACACACACACATTGCATACACACACATACATCGAACACATATACATTCCACACTCATACACTCCTCACACATATTTCACACACCCTCACCTCCACCCACACCGAAACACCCCACACAGCCACACCCACAGACACACCTTACACACCCACACCCCGACCTACACCCACTGACTCCCTATAAGTCACACACACTGCATTACTTATCTTTCTTTGCTGTTTCACTCAAGCCCATTCAAGTACTGTTTCCTTTACTCTCTTTGTCCTTTCTCTTTCTCACTCCCCATGTCTTATCCTAATTCAATTTTTCCCCCTCTTTCACCCCTCTTTACTTATACTACCTGATCTTTTCTCACTTTCCCTCATCGTTCTTCATTTATTCCGGTTCCGCCACTACCCTTCATTCCCCATTTTTTACTGTCCTTTCTTTTTCTTTCAACAGCCAGTCACATTCTCCCACTATCTCTACTTTAGTCTTCTTCCTCTCTCTTCCTTTCTTTCGCTCCTTTAGTCACTTTACTTTTCTCACTTTCACCCTATTACACCTTCTCTTTTTTTTACTATGTGATAAACAATCCCTCTGTGTTTCTCCCTGTAGCTCTCTTTCTCTTAACATTACTCTCTTTGTGTTCTTCCCTCATGCTAACTCCTTCATTAATTTTTTTTTCTATTTTTTGGGGGGTGCGCCCCGGTACGCGTACCCTAAGAATTTTTTTTTTACAGAGATTCATTAAGAATATAGGTTTAATTTTATATATGAAAGGTAGTTCTAAAAAGAACTGTTTTGTTTCTTCTTTTTGTTGTTTTATATTTTTTGTATTGTTTTTTGAACATTTTGTACTTTTTTTGGCTTTTCAAACAGTTTTATATATTTTTTGTATTTTTTATGGGAAGAAAGAAAGAGAAAGGGAATTGAAAATGGCTCAACTGGAGCAAAAAACAAAAAACTGAAAAAATTACTTCTTTTTTTTGGGGCAATCGTGATTGTCACCAGCAATGACGATGAGCTTTACACTCTTTTCTCCATAGGACATAAGCTTGCCACATCCAGTACAAGTGACTTTAAAATCACCAAATCGTTCCTGGATACAAGGCATCACCTCTGATGTTTCTGGTCCCGATTGAGTGGATTGCTTTCTTTTGGAGCTGGTCCTTGAACACTGGGGGAGGTGACTGGCCAGTTCCCTGATCTCTGCACGAGAATAGTTAGCAGGATGCTTCCGGGTCATATGCCGAATCATGGTATTATTACCAAATGAATATTTTTTATCTGGATTGCCCCTTGAGAGTTCTGCACCACAGATTCGACATGTTACCTCACTTTTTTCTTGCCCTCTGGAAGTGAAAAAAACTCCCATACAATGTGTTCTTTTGGCTTGTATGGGGTATTTTCTTCAGGCAGCCATCTGCTCCCCTCCTCCTCTTCCTCTTCCTCCTCCTCCTCTTCTTCACCAGCAATGTATTGTTGTGGTGGTCCTCTTGGTGGTTGTGGTGGTGGTGGTGGTGCAGATGCTCCAGCTGTTGCTGCTACAGTAGCCATTTCAAAGTACAAAAGAATTGTCTCTGTAGATGAAACAGGTCTTCCTCAGTCAAAGGACAAAGTCAGAGTGAGGAAGAAAGGTGGGGTTTTTTATCATTTGGAAAGAAAAACTGTGCTGAACCAATCAGAAGTGTTATTTTCAGGTCACAAGACCAAGGCTTTACTCATTTGGAAACCAAAAATGTTCTGCACCAATAGAAAGTGTTATTTTCAGGTCACAAGACCCAGGCTGGTCACAAGACCCAGGCATTACTCATTTAGAAACCAAAACTGTTCTGCACCAATAGAAAGTGTTATTTTCAAGTCACATGACCCGACGCGCTTACGCTATGCGCCCCGGGGCGCGCCGGTAGTCGCGCTCCGGGGCGCGCCCCGGGTGCGTAGCGTAAGCGCGTCAGGACGTTTCGCGATCGTATGCGATTGCGTGCTTTCGGTTGCGATTACGCTGGGCGTCATATGACGCATCACGCGTGTACGCGATATGTCACGATGTTGTTTTCGTTTGCCGCAATAGTGCTCCCGGGACGCTCCCCGGTCCGCGCCCCGGGGTGCGCCGTAATATTGCGCTTACCTGTGCGTTCACCAGTACGCGCCCCGGGAACGCCCGGGGTTAAAAATAAAAAAAATTAAAAAAAGAAATTTACATATTTATACAATATAAAATTCGTTTTTAAATTTTTCACTTTCTATACCTATAAAGATTTGCTATTAAAAAACCATTGAAATTCACTGAAAAAACCATAGGTTTCACACCAGTTATAGTTAGGAATTAGCATTAAAAAAACCTATGAAATTCACTGAAAAAACCATAGGTTTCACACCAGTTATAGTTAGGAATTAGCATTAAAAAACCTATGAAATTCACTGAAAAAACCATAGGTTTCACACCAGTTATAGTTAGGAATTAGCATTTAAAAAACCTATTAAATTCACTGAAAAAACCATAGGTTTCACACGAGTTATAGTTAGCTGAAAGTTTGACTCGCATAAAACCATTGAAATTCCCACGTTATAGTTAGTTGGACTCACTATAACTTGCGTGTGCAATGCACTGCTGATGACGTCACATATTACATCACTCATGACATGGTCAGTGACATCACTCATGACATCACTGATGACACCATCCTTGTGACAGAGTGACAGACCTCCTTTCACTGTAATGTAACCCTTGAAACACATATTGAAAAATAGAAACTAACATTTTCAAAAAAATGGAGATACCCATACCAGTTACCACAACCAATTCAGTAATTCCACCATCTATATACACATCCACTCATTCAGCAACAGTTCTATGTAGTCACTCATACATATACTCACTCATCATATATAGTGATACACCTATATATCCTGTTACACAACGACAGTGATCCAAAGGTTACTGACACACATACTCACACATACAAATAAACAATTGAACATCCATTTATTTGCATATACAGCTATACACACACTACCACCTTACTTCTAAGAAAACATACACATATTTACTCTGTTAAACAATCACTTATAGAAAAACATAGTTATTTAAACAGGAAGACTTACAATCCCTCACTCTCACATATACTCACTTATATACATCAATATTCACATATACTAGATTAAAACATATGTAGTTACTGATAAAGACACTAGTGAGACAGTCATTCACTCACTAACACACACATATACACACTCATCCACCCATACAGTCCTGCACATATGCTGTCTTCAAAATACATACAAACAGTGAGTCAGTCATTCATGCATCTATATATGTGCTAAGTAATACCCCCACCAAACCATACAGACACTCATACTGATACTAAAAAAACCATCTATTAACCCATATACACACATGTAGCTACTCAGCAACCCATGCAGCCACTTATACACAAAGTGAAACACTAATACATATATTTAAATATTCAAACAATATTCTCTAATATATGTATTCACTAAGATATACTTAATAAACCAGTTAACCAATCAATTTTTTTTTTTAAAACATCCATGTAAACACTTATTTAAACATTTATTTTTCCATCAACTTTTACATATACATATATAACACATATTTATTTCTCGGAAAGACATACATTCACTGGAGGGTGTCATCAGTGATGTCATGAGTGATGTCACTGACCATGTCATGAGTGATGTAATATGTGACGTCATCAGCAGTGCATTGCACGCGCAAGTTATAGTGAGTCCAACTAACTATAACGTGGGAATTTCAATGGTTTTATGCGAGTAAAACTTTCAGCTAACTATAACTGGTGTGAAACCTATGGTTTTTTCAGTGATATATATATATATATATATATATATATATATATATATATATATATATATATATATATATATATATATATATCTCCCGACTGCAACGCCAGCTATTTCCACCACGGCGCGGCGGCAAAGAAGGAGAAAGGGACCGCTTCCATAGGCAAGATGTCTTTATTAAAATTTTACATCCAGTACAGCTTACGGCAGATGTCGCGTTATATATATATATATATATATATATATATATATATATATATATATATATATATATACTTTATATCAAACTCCAAGAACTCCACAAACAACAAGATGATGGATGGAATGCTTCAATTAATTTCAGCCACTAGCATTCAGACGAAGCCACATTTCAGTCCATCGTTTTGCCCACCATCCCACTCTTCTTGACAGAGGCCTAACTTCTGTAAATAAGTACTGACCCTGCACCACATGGAACCGTTCATCCTGAGTTAGCTAGTGAGGCTGCTTACAGAAAGGAACACAGGCAACCCCAAAACTAGTTTTAGTGTATTTGAGACTCATCATTAGGAAGCATGCATCTTGAGTCCAGTGGCACAGTGAGCACGGAAGGAAGTTCTCAGTATACTCTTCGCACGTAGGGCATCAACTACAGCAAATGACAAGGTGATGGATGGAATGTTTGAATTAATCTCAGCCACCGGCATTCGCTTAGGCCACATTTCAGTGCAGTGCTTATCACCACCATGCCACTCTCAATAGAGGCCTGCCTTCAGGGCTGGACTAAGAACCAAAACCGGCCCTGGCAAAGTGCTCGACCGCGCTCGTTGCCAGGGCCGATTTTCGGCCGATTTTATTACAGGGCCGTTTTTGCAGCAATGCTGCAAAAACGGCCCTGTTACATAAACTGCCCACAGGGGCCCAAAACCGGCCCCCACCCTTGCGGCAAACCAGGGGATTGCCCGGGGGCCCTCAACGGCCAGTCCGGGCCTGCATGCCTAATGGAAGTCAGTACTGACTCTGCTCCTCATAAGAACAGTCCATACCAAACTGCGGGGTGATAAGTAGTCCAGAAGGAAACACAAGTAACCCACAGCTTTTTTGTCTATTTGGCTCTCATCTGTAAAGTGCAGCTTGAATTGAGTACCAGACACGTCTGAGCATACCCATCACACTTTGTGCGTTATGTAGAACAAACAAAGTTAGGATGACTGAACTTTTGGGGCACAATCACATCAATGCTAGCTGTCAGATTACAAATACCTAATAGACTTAGATCTTAGATACCAAAGGTTAAGGTTTCAGACATCAAATCTATAGTTCTTCAAGGTAGACTGATAATAGGCTTTATACTCCAGACAACAGTACTCTTTGATGGGATGTACAGATCACAGACCTGAAATCAGACAGCAGAATAAGTACTCAAATCAAACATATGACAAAGCCATGCACCTCAAACATCAGAGCTAGTCCCCCAGCTACACTGATGATGCAGTATCCAATCAAGAGAGAAGCCATACCTCTCGAATTGCATGAATGGTTCAGCAAAGCACATAGTGAGGAAGAGCTTCCCATCAAGAGTTTACATGTGACACAAGAGGATGCTTCCCATTGTAAGGACAAAGCTACACACTGCTGTTCCAGTTGCCCTCTGAGTGGCAGTACATTATACACCGAGGACTGAAAATCTTCATTTCCCCTTAATTGCATCATTTGTGAGTTCAGGCAGATTTGTTGAACCATTTGATGAACATGGTGTCTCTTGGTCCTGCGTCATACATCTTCTGTAGCAAGAGGGTACTTGACAGGCTGGTGACGTAGGCAGGAGAGGCAGCAGTGGGCTGCATTACCTAAAATTAAGCAGACACATTGTTTCCTTGGCAGGTTGGATGGTTGACGGAAACACAGTGTCCCAATACATTGTCCGCTTCACCTCCTGACAGGAGCACGCAGTGCCTAACATATTTAAATTGTTCTATCTCGAAGTGTAACACATTATTCTCATTTAAAGAGCTTGGTTAAGCATGAGTATGCCCCATTTCTTTATTTTAATGCCAATGCACGGGAAAGCATGTGGCACAGCTGGGTACTGGGAAACCGGGTTCGAGTCTCGGCGTCTGCGCAACACTCTATGATTCTAGGAAAATCCCCGAACCTCCTCGTGCCCATGAACAGCACCTGGATACCCTCATGGGTGATAATCAGCGCTGTATAAATCTATACACTTTAATTTTTAATTTTATCCATCCGTGTCAATTTTATTTTGAGCAGTTTGTGCAGCGTGTTTTATGTTTTGTATTTTTTCACATGCATCTTGAAGCTAGACGCGATCTTGGGTTGTCATGTTTAAAAGTAAATATAATTAACTACAATCCTCAATAAATAAGCATGCCTTCCTATTAGTGGAATGTGCTGACAACAGTTGGAATGTTCAGACGGTGGAAAGAACGCATAAACTTTAAAGGTGAAGCGACACATCAACAAGATGGCAGGGATGAGGCTGGTGTGAATCCTTGAGCTGTATTAAATTAGGTGGCACAGAGACGTGGCACTTTGGAGCCCTGCCTGCAGGCCGATCGCCCCCACATCTACATCACCCCATCGGGCTGGGAGGAGTTAAAGAGTCGTACACGCACAAGACCAACTCCGGAAATGCAACTTGGATATAGATTGGGCCCTGACTCGCCCTTCTGCCTGAAACATGTATTCGTGGACACATGTAGTAATTCTTGCAGTAAATAAGTGTTAATATGACACTTATAATAGTTAGTAAAAATGTATTTATTAGGATAAGTACAAGAGAGAAAATAGGATGCATGCAGCTCACTGAAGTTTCAGTGGAAGAATGAAATCATAACAATCCTCAACAGTAGAAATGGAATACCTTCATTACATATGCAACATTCTACAATTGCATGGTTACTATTCTTACATACAATTCTTTAAAGATATACACTATTACTACACATCCCCCTTCTTAATAAACTAAACAAAAAACAAAGATATAAGAAACACAAAAACGAATTACAAAATGATTAAAAATACACAAAATCCTCAAACTTCTTTGGAGCAATAATCTGCCTTCCATGTTTTGTGTGTTTATTTAACACAACACTCTTTTCCAAACTTACTTCTCTCTGCACACCAGAACCCCCTACAGGTTGTTGATGACAAGACTCAAGCTGTTGTAATCTATTTTCCCCATGATCGTCAACACTCCTCTCACAAATAGAGGAGTCAACTTCTTCACTCACTCGCATGCTGTGCAAATCCAAAGAACCAGGATTACATGTTTGTGTTAGGTTTTGTGTTAGGTTTGGGTTTTGTATTGCAAACTCTCCATCCCCATCCCCTTTCTCAAACTGAGATAACACATCTAGCCACCAATACTTTTTTTTTAACGTGTCTTTTTCCTTTACAGAAGTGTTACTAGCTAAAGCAATACGACTCATATGGTGAATGGTACCATCATCCAATTCAACAGTGTTTCTCATTACCTTAGTAATAACTCTGGGATCAGAGAACTTAGATTGCAATTTCCCAGTATTCCTTGCTGATTTAACTCTGACCAATTGTCCCACCTTGATATCAACCTCTTTAGTACAATGCTTAGCGTCAAAATACTTCTTATTCTTGCCTTAGGACTTAATGATAGATTGCCTAACTTTATCAGAATCCCAGTTACATTTCCTACTTCTACCAATCCACCCTGGATTGATTTTGCAGTGAGGAAATCTTCCCCGCATTAAGCAAAAAGGACTTTCACCAACCGTATCATGTTCAGTGATCCTATATGACCAAACAATTTGTATAATTCATCATCCCAATTACTGTTACTCTTTTTTGCTAATTGCAAAACACCCTTGAGAATTCTATTCACTCTCTAAACCACAGAGTTGCCTTTGGGGTGATAACGTGCTGTAAACCTTTGTTCAATACCAGTATTGTTCACAAATGTTTTCATCAAATCAGATTTAAACTGGACTCCGTTATCCGTTAAAATGGACGCCGATAAACCTTCTCTGAAAAAACATTTATCCAAAAAATTAATGACGCTCTGCGTATCAACCTTAGCTACAACCTCCACTTCAAGCCACCTAGAAATTAAGTCAACCAGAACTAGAATATACTTAACAGCACCATCCTGCCAAGTTATAGGTCCCATAATGTCCAAAGCAACACTCGGCCAAGGTAAACTAGGGCAATCAAAAGAAGACATTGGTGGTTTAAGCGTTTTCTGTGCTTTATCAGAGCTTTCACACTGGATGCAGTTGCGAACATATCTTTCAATGTCCAAATCAATTTTAGGCCACCAATATAACATTTTAATATTCCTCTTTGTCCGAGAAACCCCTGGATGTCCTTCGTGCCCTATGACCAGTATTCTTTCTCTCATGCCAAAAGGAGGTATGATTTTTCCAACTCTACAAACAAAATCTCCGTCTACACTCAATTCGTCCCGGTTCTCCCAAAAAGGCCTACATTTGGGATCAAGTTTGTCATCCTTACACCATCCCTGAATAATTCTGTCTCTAACTGTAAGTAAAACAACATCTTTCTTGTATTCTTTTTCCCATATATTCTTAGACAAACCTGGAGTGTTGCCGAATACTGCAGCTACACACCAGTCATTCCAAGGATCCGGCTCAATTTCTTTAAGAGGTAATGAATCCCTACTAAGAAAATCAGCAATGACATTCTTAGCCCCAGGAACATATTGCACTTCGTACACAAAGTCTTGAATTTTCATAGACATTCTAGCAATTCTAGCAGATGCTCTGGAAAGAACTTCAGTTGTTAGCAATTTAGTCAAAGGTTTGTGATCAGACCTCAAAAGAAATGTCTTCCCCCAAATGAATTTCCTGAAATACTCCATGGCCCACACACATGCCAACGTCTCGCGGGGTCTATAACAGAATACTTTTCTTCTGCTGGGAAAAGAGAACGAGACGCAAACACAATCACAACCTCATTGCCTTCTTTAGTAGTTTGAGACAATACACCCCCTAAGCCTGTACCACTTGCATCTGTAGTGACAATAGAATCGGCAAGTGGATCAAACCCCTGTAATGCAGATGCCTGTGCGATGGATTTTCTTATATTCTTAAACGATTTCTGACAATTGTCGCTCCAACAGATAGGAACTTTATTTTTCATCAGCATGCTTATTTCATACTTTTTTTGTGAAAAATTATTAACAAATTTAGCATAAAATTCTGCCAATCCCAAGAAGGATCTCAACTCATCCTTCGACCTAGGAGAGGGAGCATACAAAATGGCCTCCACTAAGGAGCTTTTAGGCTAATTCCGCAACCTCTGATTTCATGGCCTAAATACGTTACAGATTTTTCAGAAAATGTACATTTGCTGCTTTCCGCAACCAAACCACTGACTCTGAGAATGGACAAAACCTCCCTCAAAATGGCATCATGTTGAGTTTTGTCTTTGCCCATAATCAAGATATCGTCTTTTTTTTTTTTATTATTTTTTTATTGAGAGTTCAAATATAGCAATACAATACAATAGAAATCCAATTAACACAGTACGAGGAAGGAAAATACTGAAAAACATTCATACAAATTGTCGTTTTAACATTTAAGTTATAAAGTGCAAGTTTGTGTAAGAGCGGACAATTAGTAAACTGGTTCAAATAACCAAAAGATTTTGTTTAGAATTGAAAGAATACATAGCATACATATATAATAAATGTTTTCATGTTTTCACATTTAATATTCCAAAGCTAAGTTCTAAAGTGCAGCGTGCGGAGATAGAACCGTCGTAATACACTAATAAATATTTTCAATAAAGCATAAATCAGGTTAAGTAATAACAGGAGAAAACTAAACATCGAACACACTCCAATATTTATCATATTTTTTGAGAGCCCCTGATCTAAGGGCATATTTTTTCTCCCTACCCTGGATTCGCTGTAATTTTACCTTCCATGCCTGGAAGGATGGGACAGAATCTGTTCTCCAGGACTGTAATATAAGGGATTTAGCTATTAGAGAAGCTATAAAAAGGGGCTCATCATATTGGGTGTGGAAAGGAGAGCAGCCTATGAGGGGAATTAGGTCGTTGAATATAATATTTGTTTTAAGGACAATTGAAAGATATTTTTCTATTTCCTTCCATAAAACCTGGATTTTTGGACACTCCCAGATAATGTGTTTCCAAGTGCCTTTTTCTTCACATCGAAAGCATTTGTCGGCTACGAGGGGGAAGATATCATGTAAAAAGGACGGGGTTCTATATATTAACCATTTATTGTAGAATTGCATACGTTTAAAGTTTGCTCCTCGAAAGATGGTTTTATTGAATTTGTTTATTTTGTCCCAAACCTGTTGATTAATTATAATATCTTCCCTTTTTTTCCATCGTTCAATTATCTTGCTGTAAAAGTCCTGGTCCTTACTTTCTATTAATATTTTAATCCAGATACTCATTTTCTTTTGTGTTATATTATTAAGGGTAGTGGAAATATTTTCTTTGTGGGATAAATTTCCTATATTAAGTTCCCTAAGTTTTGGACATATCGTAATAAATGACCAGTTCAGAATTGTGTGCGAGTGAATTAACTGGCTGTAAATTTCATCCCAAGATTTCCACCTATTTCCCAATAGGAAGTCTTCAATTTTTTCAAAACCATTTTGCTTCCAAAGAGTTATTATATTTTTGTCCATACAACCTGCTTCTCCCAGGCTAAAATTCATTAAATTCGTCTTATTACTTACATTGGGTAAATCATAACATTTTAAGAACTGAGTTTTGACCTTAAAAATCCACTGCAAAGTTTTATATCGTACTTTTTTTGGGTCTTTCGTGGTTCTAACCGGATCATAGATTTTCAATTCCAACAGCATCCTTTTCATAAAAAAATTGTCTGTCTCATGGCAATCTAAAGAAAAAAAAAACTATGACTGTAATGTGCAAAAGACGCAAAATAATATTCTTTAATATTTGGAAGGGACAACCCTCCTGGTGTGGAGGATAAATATAAAGTGCTCAGTGCAAGTCTAGGGGATTTTTTGCCCATAGGAAAGAGTAAATCAGAGCTTCTATTTTTTTTAAATATGAGGCCTGGATTGCGCAGGGAATCGCACTAAAAAGGAAATTAAAAAGGGGTAATACCGACATTCGAATTAGCGATGCCCGCCCTATAAGAGACAGGGGTAGTAGATTCCAACGATCTAAAAGTGAACCCACCTTTTTTAATAGAGGTACAAAATTTAAGAAGTAAAGATCGTCTAGTCTATCCGATATAAATATACCAAGATATCTCTTTGGACCCGTGTTGTATATCTGCCTGAATTCAGGAGCTAAAGTGTCTGTAGTGCAGTTGAGTAGGATCATTTCAGTTTTGTTTACATTAATTTTATAACCCCCTAGCTTTTGAAAGTCAGAGAAGATTTTTAGAATCTTCAATTGACTTGAGGGTTTAGAGTCTAAAAAAAGGGCAATATCATCCGCGTATAGTTTTATATTTGTCATTCCTAAAATTGGGGCGGTGACAGCTTTGATATTCCTAATGGCGATCGCTAGAGGTTCAATAAAAAGTGCAAATAAAATTGGGGACAAGGGGCAACCTTGTCGTGTGCCTCTAGTGACCTCACAGGACCCAATGTTGGTATTATTGATGATAATTTGTGCCCTAGAATTCGTGTACAAGTGTCGTAAAAGAGAGATAAAAGCATTCGGGAAATTAAAACTATGTAAAACTGCAAACAGACAATCCCAGGAGACTAGATCGAAGGCTTTCTCCACATCTAAAAACCAAATTTGAGCCTTAACCTTGTTAGTTTTAAAATAGTCTAGCGCCTCCAGTAAAAATGTAGTATTAGAATGGAGATGCCTGCCTGCAATAAAACCGCACTGATCGTAAGCTATTAGTGATCCTACTAGTTTATTTAATCGGTTTGCTAAAAGTTTAGTAAAAATTTTATAATCTGTGTTCAGAAGGCTAATCGGTCGGTAAGAATTTATATTTTCCTTGTCCTTTCCCTTTTTTAAAATACTAACCACCACCGCTGTGTGAAAAGAGTCTGGTGGGGGACCTCCTTGAAGTAAATTATTAATTAATTCCAAGAATTCTTTACGCAATATTCCCCCAAATTTTTTAAAGAATTCAGTGGGAAGACCATCCTCACCATTGGCTTTGCCATTGGGGAAAGACTCTATCACTTCATCTAGTTCTGATAATGTGAAATCCTGTGTGAGGTAGTTCTTGCCCTCAGCATCCATTTTAGGTATTTCCAATGGCTGAAGAAAATCTGTGATAGATTCAGGCGTGGTCCCCGCAGATGCTTGATATATCCCCTCGTAGTGTTTTAAAAACAGCTCGCCAATGGCAGTGGTGGTCTTAACTTGATTTTTAGTGATGGAGTCAGTTAACTGATCTATTCTGTTGCGAGCCTGCTTTTCTTTAGATTGCCAGGCCAGAAGCTTTCCTGTGTACTCACTCTCCTCGTAAATTTTTTGTGCCTGAAAATTACTATTTGTCTCACCTAGTTCATAATAAAATTCCTTCTTCTTACGCTTTGCCTCGAGCAGATTGTGGCTGAAAATCTGGGATCTAACCCTATAATGCTCTTGGGTAGCCTGGGACAGTTCAGTTTGAAGTTTGATTTTCTCCTCCCGTTTTGCCTTAAGCTTGGGGATCTCTTTAGATGTGATTATTCCACGTATAGTAGCTTTGAATGCATCCCAGATTATGTTTAAAGGAGCTGTACCTCTATTCTGTGAAAAAAATTGCTCGATCTTTTCATTAATGTCAGTGCACCATTGTTGGTCAAGGAGGTTGAGTTTGTTAAAAAACCATCTATTTATAGATCTTGCTTCATAATTCCCCAGTTTGACCTCCATGCAAAGAGCCGCATGATCCGAAAAGGCATTGGGTAGGTAATCGTAATTATATAATTCTAGGTCGTGGGAGGACAAGAAAAAATCCAGCCTTGACACAGAATTATATTTTGCTGAATGGCATGTGTACTCACGCTTGGTGGGATTCAGATTACGCCAATGATCAATAACGTCAAGATCTATCCTGCAGCTTTGAACAGCTAATGAGACTTGGGGTTTATTCTGTCGACGGTCTTTCTTGGAAGAGTCCAATCGAGGGTTTTGTAATAGGTTAAAATCACCCCCCCAAATTATTGGTCCAGAAAGGCCGGTTAATGCCTGCTTAACCTGTAAAATAGGTTGCGGGTCGACCAAAATAGGTGCGTAAATTGTGGCAAGGATAATGTTGACATTATTTAATTTACCATGTACACTACCCATCTGCCTCTAGGATCTATGCACGACCCTTCTAGGTAAAAACCTACATGTCTTCCTATTAGAATAGAAACTCCTCTCTGGGCCAACCCTGCAGGAGCAGATATGTTATAGCCCGTCCAGTTTTTGAAGAGTTTAGCTGACTCTGCCTGATCTTTGTGATGGGTTTCCTGCAAATAGATGACATCAGGTATTCGATTTTTTAACCAGCTTTCAATAGCGTTCCTCTTATGGACGTTATTCAACCCATTAACATTTAATGAAATAAATTTCACCATGTCATTGATGTTCTGGATATTGATCATAGCCCTCAAATAAAGTGCACGAGTGCAGAATTAGCAAATATGCAAACATCAGCGACAGCATGAAAAACTGATAAGTAGTACTAATATATAACAATGAAGAACAAAAGTAACAGATATTCATGGGAAAAATCATGAAAAATCTAAAGTTCAATGTGCAAATATGCAAGCGAGCAGCAAAAATGTAAAGTGCTATCTGAGGGGACCCATCATTCATTGCACAAGACATGAAGATAGAAGAGATAGCAGCTTGGTTTTGAAAATTTAGATATTCAAGACATTGGACGTAGCCCCTAGCTAAAGTGCAAGTATGCGGAATAAGAGAACGTATAAACAGCAGCAGCAGGATGGATAAATAATAACTAATAAAAAAAAATAAAAAAAAAATACTAAAGAGCAATAGCAGCAAGAATTTATAGAGAATTTCATAAAAATCTGAGTTTCCATGTGCAAATATGCAAGCTAGCGACAAAAGTGTAGAGTGGTGTATGAGGAGATTTGCCATTCATTGTACTAGGCATGAAGATAGATGTACAATAGAGTACCCTTGTCTGTACAATGTATGCAAATAAGCAGCTAAACAATTCACAGAGAAAAAAAAAAAAGAAAAAAAAATTTGCAATAAGTTTGAGACTCCTCCCAGAGCAAAAAATGGGCACCTATATTTGTAGGATCTTGTCAATTTATCGATATCCAGAAATGAGCCAAAGTGACATGTGCTAGAGATTAATGAATAACCTTCGTACCGTAGTCATTAAAATGTGGAAAAACATATTGCATTTGAACTCTTTTTTTCCCCCATGCAACACCCCCCTTCACCCCCCTTCCCTCCCCCCCTGAGTGGACGGAGACCCCAGAGTCCCACTTCCGTCCTGCTCTGTTGTCTCTTCCTTTTGGATGCCATCTCTTTGCATCCTTGTGTGCTTCCTGTTTCCAACAAGTATCCGCCGTACATTCGTGATTAGTGATAGATTCAGCAGAATACATCAACTTGATTTATTATCCCCCAAGTCCGTCAAGTAGTGTCTGGGCTTCACGTAGGGCCGTGAATATAAAGAATTTTCCTTTAACCAAAACTTTAAGTTTTGATTGCTGCACTATCATAGCCTGGGCTCCTTTGCTCTTAAAGGGGTCTATGAGCTTCACAAAGTCTCTGCATCTGTGAGCAGATGCAACTGACATATCGCCAAAAATCCTGAAATTATTTACCCCCTCTGCATTGAAAGTTCTTTTAGAAAATGCGGTATTTAGGATTTTTTTTTTTACCCTAAAGTCTGCAAAGTTGAGGAGGATTGTACGGGGGAATGTTAAATTACTGGGTTTATGTGCAGGGACTCTGTGCGCCCTTGTTATAGTCAAATCACCTTGTAGCTCAGGGATCGCTTTTTTTAATAATGAATCTGACCAGCTAACTACGTCCTTGTCTTCAAGGCCCTCTGGTATGCCTACTAATCGTAGATTCGATCTCCTATTGTAATTCTCAAGGTCCTGGAGTTTTTCCTTTAGATGGGTTTTCTCTCTGTTGGCCTCCGTAAGATTTTTCTGAATTGTAGACAGTGAGTCCTCTAGAGATGATATTCGAACTTCGGCTTCAGAGACCCTCAGAGGAATGTTCCCAAGGCACTCTTCCATCTTCGTAAGCCTGCTGTGTAGAAGTGAGATTTCCTGAGCCTGAGATAATTTGAAATCTCTTAATTCCTGGAGAATCGTAATTAAGATATCTTCCATCTTATTTGCTTTTGTAGCACTCGGGAGAACGAGCAAGACATCATCCTGGGAGGTCAAGGACTTCTCTAAACTTAGGGCTTGATTCGGAGCTGTCGTAGTTTGCTTATTGCCTGGGGCTAGACTGGAACTGCACTTGTGGACAACGACGGAGGGGGGACCACATCCGAGGCGGAAACCGTTGGTATAGGCAACGCTGCTACTCCTTCCAGCCTTGCTGCCCCTGCGATGTTTAGCACCGGAGTCTTCTGTGGCGACTTTTGCGTTGTGGGGCTGCCTGCTCTCCCTGCCGTGTTGGAGGACACCCGTTCTATAGTGACTCTTGTACCCCCTTGATCTCTCTCCCCTCGTGAAGGAGTGCTTGAAAGTTGACCCTGCTGACCCTGCTGCAGAAGGGGTTTTGAGAAGAGAGGGTATTGTTTGGGGGTAGATCGACTCTCAGGACACAAAGAAGGGGACGTATTAGCGGCCTTAACCGGTTGGTCCACGTTGAAACTGAGAGACTCACCCACTTGGGAGCTAGGAATTTCAGACAGGGGCCTGTTTTTGAGGATTTCAATGGAGCGTCGTCGCTCGGCCCTACGCTCAGCTAAGGAGCAGTCTTTCTCTCCATCCCCGCCACCCGGAGTTCGTGCAAAATGAATATCCAATGTCCTGTTTTTGGTTCCCCCCACCTTTACGTTGGACCCCCCCTGGTCCGTTTTTTTACCCTTATCTCTCTCATTTTCCTCCCCCTTATCCCCCCTGTCGCCGGCAGCGTGCAAGCTCAATTCCGCTGACAGCTCCGACAGAGTCAGGCTCTCTGCCTCTTCATCCTCTTCACCCTCTTCTTGTTCATTGTCCTCGTTGATATCATTATCTTCCTCCATGTGTTTCCTTAATACGTTATACTTGTTTTTTATATTTTGATCATTAAGCTCCATTACTTTCTGTTTTAGAGCTTCTTGATGTTGCTTTTTCCTTCAGTTTTTTCTCTCCCCCCTTATAGTTGATGGAGAGCTAATCGGAGTAGGGAGCTTCACTTCCTTTCCCAGCTCTGGCTTGAGCTGTTTGCCCCTTGCTCTTGCCGCCATCAGGATTCGTAGGTCGCAGATCGCAAACGTGTGTTTTTTTTTTTTAAAAGAGTGCCTCTGACTTTGCTCAGGGGAATTAGAAAATTTTGAACGGGGATTTTTCTTAGCAGTGAGAGAGTGAGACAGTGATTAGCTCCCCTCAAAGCAGATGTAAATGCGTAACGAAGTTACAATGGTACACAAGCCAGCCTAGCTCCTTTACTCTCCTTTACGCCATCAAAAGTTCAGAACACAGCTGTGCGCAGGTTGATGAAAAGATTGCAGGGGGGTGTGGTACAAACAAAGCGAGTGCGAGCTGGAAAGAGCCCTGCCCAGCGCGCCTTACCTCGCAAAACAGGTCAGACCAACAATCTCCCGCCGACTCCGGTGCCTCACCTTCACTTACAGGACCCCAGCGTTCTCTTGCTGCTCTGGCTCACTTCCAATTGCTGCCAAATGCTTCCAAAATGCTGCCAAATGCTGAGCAGTTTATGTCGGGTCAGGTCACTGGGTGGTGCTCTGGGCGGCGCTCTTCCCTGCCATGTCCCTTGGAAGTTCTTGCTGCAACCTCCGCAGCTCAGGGGCTTAGGGGCTTAGGGGCCGGGGATGGTATCCCGGTCTGCGCGCTTCACCCTCCGTAGATTCCAGCCCAGAGTCCAGAGTCTAGAGTCCAGAGTCCAGAGTCCAGCTCCCCCGCTGCCTCAGAGAAAACAGGGGAAGTCCAAGCACCTCTCCAAGTGATGAAGAAAAATCAGCGCTGCTCTCGTTGCCAAGATATCGTCTTGAAAAAAAACGACCTCAGGAATGTGGCTAAATAGGTTTGACATCAGCCTCTGAAATACAGCGGCGGCTGATGTCAACCCAAAAGGCATGCGTTGAAATCTGTAACATCCGAAAGGAGTACATAATGATGTAAACTGTCTGCTGTGCTTATCCAAAACGAACTGATGGTAGGCAGCGGAGATATCTAAAGTGGAAGACCACTTAGCATTGCGTGTCAAAGAAAGCATTTCATCAATTCTTGGGAGGGGAAATTGGTCAACCACGATGTTGCTGTTAAGATATCTTAGATCCACACACAAACGGGCCTTACCATTGGATTTTCGGGCTACGACCAATGGAGAAACCCATTCGACTGCTTCGATGGGCTCAATAACTTCATTCTCCAACAATTTATTCAACTCCTTTTTGACCTCCTCCCTGATGATAAAAGGAATGTTTCTAGCTTTATGGATCTTGGGAACTGCTCCTTCCTTAAAACAAATCTGATGGGTTAAACCCTTTAATTTCCCCAACCGACTCTCAAATACCTCAAGGAACTCTTTTATCACCCACTTCTTAGTATCCTCACTTTCACATGAGACCAAGACTTGTTCTTTACTATTCGGGTTGAGGATGATATCCAGTAATTTCTGGTCTTTCCGTCCTAAAACCGATGGACCCTCCTTGGCTATATACAATTTCCCAACAGACTGTCTCTCCTTAAAGCGAAAAATCAAAGTTCTAAAACCCAACATCTCAATTTTTTCGTCTGTGAAACTCTCAGCAGCCACATCATTGGGTTCTAAGCATTCACCTATTTTGTCAACAAATTGATTTTTCCAAACCTCTTGCACACTATAGTAAAAGGGGAGCCAGAATCTGCCTCTAATTGGACAGTAATTCCACCCAAAGAAACTTGACACAAAGGTTTAGACGATGTACTACCCGTGATGTTTAGCACAACCTTTTTTCTTTGTATCAAATGCACTTGAACATCATCATCACTAGACGATGCTGAACAACTATCTTCCACATCTTGGACATATGTAACTTTACTTTTAGATTTTTTTTGGTTTTTCTGTTGCGAACCCTCGAAAAATGTCCTACCAAACCACATTCCATACATTTTGCAGCTTTAGCAGGGCACCTTTCATATGTAGCAGCATGAGAATAACTGCCACACCTATAACAAATTACATTGCTAAATTTCTTTTGCTCAATACCATCAGACTTCCTCCTTTCAGGAATGACCGCTTTTCCTTTATCATACTTTGCATTCTTATAATTTTTATAACCCACTTTCTTTTCCACTACCTTCCCTACAATTTCCTCTGGACTCTTCTTGTCTTGAGAAAGAGTGACTTTGGCACAACGTTTCGACAATTCAGCCTTTTTCACCATGGCAATAATGTCTTTAAGACATTTATCACCTTCAACCCAAAGTTTGTCCTGTAAAGTCTTGTTTTTAGTGTACATAACTACCTGGTCTTGAATGATATCATCATGCAGCTGAGCAAATTCACACTTTCTCGCAATTGTTTTTAATGCTGAAACAAACTCTTCCACCGATTCATTTTTCTCTTGCTTCCTGTGAAAAAAGGCATGTCTGGTAACTGCAATACACACTGAGGGGGAAAAATAGTCATCCAGATTCAATAAAGCTATTTTAAAATCATCCAAGTCCCCCACAGCTCTTTCAAGCGTATGTAAATCATTAAAAATACGTAAACTCTCTGGACCTAGGGAATATAAAAGCATTCTTTTCTTCCTCTCAGGAGAGAATGTACCATTAACATCCTCTAAATTAGCTATGTAAAATATGCTTTCCAATCTAACCACGCAACAACAGGTTCTCCAAGAAGCGACAAAAATTCCTTGGGTGAATTAATTTGCAGATTAGCAGCTAGATTCATCAATGTCCCAATCTGCGATTCCTAAATTGCGAGAAAAAGCGAATCACAATTAAGAAATCGCAGATTGGCATTCATGAATATTTGCGATAAAAAAAAGCGATTCGCAATCGGCCGCAATCGCCAACTGCGAGTCCCCGAAAATCGGTAAATATTCGCATAATCGGCCGATACCCGTTTTAGAAATTGCGATTTCACAATTAGCGATATCGCAAATTGCGATCTCGCTAACTGCGAGATCGCAAAAACGGGAAGTCGCATCTTGAGCACAGTGAGGACATCACAACCAGGAAGTAGGCAGGTTCCACCCTCATTCAGCAGTGAGAGCCTGAACAGGAAGCATCACCATCAGAGGTCCCCTCCTGTGTGCCTACAGGAGTTTTTCAGGAGACACCCCAGTGGCAAGCATGTCTGAGGAAGCTGCAGCTGGATCTGCCAGTGGGAGGAAAAGAAAAATTAAATTTTCTGAGCAAGAGCTCTAATTTTTAATAGAAGGAGTCTGCAAGGACTACAATCGGCTCTTCGGGAAAGATTCGAGAAGGGTGCCCGAGGCCGATAAAAGGCGGCTATGGTTGCGCATCCGTGCTAAAGTTAACTCTGTGGGGGAGCCCCAGCGCTCCGTGGACGAACTTAAAAAACGCTGGCATGACCACAGAGGGAGGTCAAAGGAGAAGATAGCTGAGAGGCTGGGGGAGCGTGTGGCGACAGGTGGAGGGGAGCCCACTGTCCCACCGAATACACCACTGGAGGACCCAGTGGAGGACACCATAAATCCGCAGGCATGCGTGGGTGTGACACAGCTTGACTCCTCCCGACCCACCCAAGACACACCAGGTAAGTGCCATGCAACTGCGACCCCCTGTCCCCTAACAATGTCCATGACTCCAGAGCCTCCCATATCAAACCCCAGTCATGCAGCCAAAGCACACCACTAAAGCGCTATTGCATTGTGGGACATGTAGTCTGACCACAATTACCATCTTGCCCCATTAAGCCAGACATGTTTAGTGAGAGTCAATCCTGCAGCGACTCAGGGAATGGTAGTCTGCATGCATGTAGGAAGCCTAAATGTGTAAGAAACATGTCACTAATCAACGTCCACTTTACATCACAGGTGGCGTAGAGGTCCCAAGCACAGACAGCGATGGCCTGGTCATGGACATCACGGAGGACACAGAGGGAGACACAAATCTATCCCCACAGCCCGGACCATCTGTGCAAGCTGCCGCACCAGCGGTCATCACACCACCTGCCCCTGTGGCCAGTGCCACCCCTGTGCCAGCACGCGCTGCAGTAGCACTGCCCGTCACACAATCCCCAGTGGGGCATGCAACACCAGCTCCAGTTCGCCAACCAACCTGCCGCCCTGCGGCTGTGAGGAGCCAGTCCAGCGGACTGGTGAGGGGTCAGCGCACGAACAATTCCCGTGCTGGTAGGGGACAACATGTGCAAGCAGGTGGGCTCTCCATCGAGCGCCGGATGCTACATGTGCATCAGACGCAGGCCCGTCATCTCGGGGCTATCCACCTGCAACTGGACAAGACCGCCCGAAATGTTGCAGTAATGTCAGAGCGCATGGAGAGGATGACAGCTGCTATGTAGGCCAACACACAGGCCATAAACAGGCAGCGGGATCTCAATCGCCGCAGACACCACCAACTGCTGACCCGCCTGTCAGCGTACACACAGTCGAACTACATAATAATGAACGCTACCTCCCAGCTCTCGCGACGCTCCTTGGCCATGCAGGTCCAAATGGTCCACTGCTGCCAGGACGTCGCGAGAGCTCTGGAGCATGTGTTAACTGCAGTCCAGGGCATGCAGGCTGCCGACCATGGCCAGGGGGGGGGGCTGAGGACACAAGTGAGGCTACATCCAGCCATAGCAGCCAGTCCATTCCTCCGGTGGTAGCACCCCGCCGCAGCAGCAGGCCCTCTGCTGCCTCACGGCCTAATAAGGAGGACGATGGGGAAAGGAGGCTGGGAGCATCTGCCCGGAGGCGGCATTGAACATTATCATTGAGGGGCCATGCTGCTGCTACAAGCATGCCCTCCTGAAGGACAGACATATGACGCAATATGTCATTCATGTACCAGTTAGCAGAATGCCAAGTTTATTGTGCTGTAACAATTACAATAATTCTGACTAACTTAATCTGACTCATGTCATTATTAATGTTGTCATGCATGAGTTAGGTAATGGGTGTGGGGAGTGGGTGCACTAGAAATAGTTCATGCAGATTTGGTTGCGCCGCATGTGTCCTTCTGCAGGATTCTCGCCGCGTGCGTGACGCACATGTGCAGGTGGTCGGTTGTCCCCTTCAGACTCACTGCCAGAGATGTCAACAGGTATCCTGCGCTTGGTTGCAATGTTGTGGAGGATTGCACACACGGCCACGATGCGACAGCAGACCTCTGGCTCGTATTTGATGGCCCCACCAGTCTTGTACAGTATGCGGAATCTGCTTTTCAAAAGGCCAAATGTCCTCTCAATGCAATTTCTTGTGCGTATGTGTGCTGCATTGTAACACCGTTGCTGTTGTGTTGCAGGGTTGAGGTATGGTGTGAGGAGGTACTCACGGAGAGCGTAGCCGCTGTCACCTGAATGATAGGAGCAGAGTATGAGTGCCTGTGCGGCGCAGCTACATTATCACAGTGTAATATTGTGGGGCATGTGTACTTACCCAGTAGGTGTCCTTCACCAAAGTCTCCCCTGGCCAGTCGTGTGTGAATGCCACTGTGCCGGAATATGAAGGAGTCATGTGTGCTCCCCGGGTACTGTGCCACTATGTCCGTGATTATTGTCTTTGCATTGCACACCATCTGGATATTGAGGGAGTGGTATGACTTGCGGTTGCGATACATGTATTCCGTTTGCGCTGGTGGGCAGATGTGGATGTGGGTACAGTCAATGCATCCTATTATATGTGGAAATTGGGCTACATTGTAAAATTGCAGCTTGGTGTCATTCAAATCCTGTTGGCTGGTGGGTAAGGAGATGTAGTGGTGTAGCCGGGTCAGCATGGCCTCCAGGAAACTCCTAAGGCAGCGGGACATGGTGGGCTGGGATATCCCCCCTGCAACAGCGACTATCCCCTGGAAGCTTCTGGAGGCCAGTAGGTGGAGGCTGCACAATACCTGCACATGGGTGGGAACGGCATTGGTCCTCCTTGTTGGGTGCTGCATCAGGGGGTCTAGGACCTGGATCAGCTTGATGATCATTGACCCATTTAGGCGGTACTTTGCGTAAATTTGCTCCCTGGTTTGGCCCAGAAGTGTGACCCGCACACTGAATATCCGCTCCTGGATCCTACGTCTGTTCCGTGCTGCTCGCTGTAGCCTTTGCCGCCTGACCACCATGTAGAGTCCTGGCATTGTGAGAGTCCTCAGGCTCCAGCTGCATGTCCTTAAGTGTGTTTGGTCAGGCCTGCACCTGTTTGTAATTTGCTAAAGTTTTTTTGTATTTATTTTTTTTTCTTACTGGTTACCACCTGGTTAGGGTTCTCCTTAAATTGCGCGTCGCAAATAGCGATTTTCGTTGTTTCGCAAAATGCGTTTTTCATGAATGCCGATTGCGATTGTTTTGCGATTTCGCAAATGAATTAGCAGAATCCATGGTTTTTCGCTATTTAAGATTCGCAAATGGGCTTGTTCCTGGATTCTGCGAATTTATTTGCGGACTCGCAAAATTTATGTTGCGAATTCGCTATTATGGATTTTTTACTATCATGAATCCATTTCTTTGGAATTGCGTTCGCAATTGCTAATTCGCAGCTAATGCGATCGCAATTTTGCTTCATGAATCTAGCTGTAGATACGTTAATATCCCCAGATGTATTTGTTCTTGCAGATCTATCTTCAGTTGACATGTTCTCAAATAGATGTTCATATATATGTGGTTGTTAAATGTCACAGTACTGTTGCAAATAGAGAAAAAAGAGTCACAATGAATGTATTTGTGCACTAGAAGTAAAAACACATTCACCCTTCAATAGTAGCTGCTTCTGGAAATGATTCTGTAAATTGTGGGTAGATCTTCACGAAATTAGTGCTGCATGCATTCCTCACGAAAAATATAGTTACAAGAAATGAAAATACCATAAATCCACTGCGATCGTTTAGCAAAAACAAAGCGATTAACTGCCAGCTGTTGTTTTCACTGTCGAAGAACTGTGATCTGTTGTTTTCACTGCCAGGGACTCGTTGTCATGGAAACCGCTCAGAAACACAGTTTCCTAAAATGGCCACCGTGCGTGAGTTCCTGTGTCATGACGTTGCGTAATTAACGTCACACTCGTTATCAGCGTTGACGACAGAACACCACGTCACTGGTTCTCTCTTCGCGCCGAGCGAAAGCATGTCTTCAAGCAAAGACGGACGTTCTGATGCAGAATTTAAAAGTAAGCCGCTTGTACTCGCTTTCAATGTCCGCAATCCAGCGCTCGCTCGCACAATCGCCCAAAAATGACATAAATCCACCTCACGATGCAGATGTCAAGGCGCCAAATGCAAAATAGACTTAGATGAAAACAAGTAGAAACGTTACTGGCATAGACTTGAAGATTTCACAGCTAGCTGCAGGGTACTTTCCACACTGTATCTTGTGTGCAAAAAAAACTATCACTCCACTGAGTACTCTGCAAATTACAATTCGGTACAAGTACTCACAGGGAAACTTCACATTCACGATCGCAGTCCAATGGATCTTCGTGGTTCAGGTGCTTCAAAAACAAAAGACATAACACCACCTCGCCCAACCTTGTCACCAAAAATTTTAGTAATTCTTATAGTAAATAAGTGTTAAGATGACACTTATATAGTTAATAAAAATGTATTTATTAGGATGAAAACAAGGGAGAAAATAGGATGCATGCAGCTCACTGAAGTTTCAGTGGAAGAATGAAATCATAACAATCCTCAACAGTAGAAATGGAATAACTTCATTACATATGCAGCATTCTACAATTACATGGTTACTATTCTTACATACAATTCTTTAAAGACATACACTATTACTACAAAACACACATAGCCAAACAAGAAAAAAAAAGCGCTCGAGCGGCAGGAGGGGGGAGGGATTCACTCGCGGGAGCGATAATTGCAACCAGATGGGCCAGGCGCTCCCGCGAGTGGATCGCCTTATGTGCATGCATTGCCATTGAAGGCAATGGCAACGCGTGCACGTGCTTGGCTGGAAAGCCTAAGCGCTGGGAAGAGGCAGTTTTCCTTTGCAGCGCATGCGCTGCGAAGGCTCGACCTAAAAACAAATGCAAAATATCAGTTGATGGACAGAATGCAGAACAATGTCATACATTCACCCCAGTACAGAGATCTGGGCCTAAATCCATCGTTGTTTTGCACTCCACACCACCCCAGTTCAGACATGGCCATATGCAAATCAGCCTTGACCCTGTGCCTCATGGGAACAGACCAGCCCGAACTGCCAAGCCATGTCTTTACTGGACCTGAATCAAGCATCCTAGGACGGGTTTCTGGCTATCAGCCGTCTTCAGCCAGGATAGCTTGACTCCAGTGGTGTGGAGAGCATGGGACTCACATCTGAGCATACCCATCTCACTCGGGTGACAAATGCAAAACATTAGTTGATGGACAGAATGCAGAACAATGTCACACATTCACCCCAGTACCGAGAGCTGGGCCTAAATCCATCGTTTTTTTGCACTCCACACCACCCCAGTTCAGACATGGCCATATGCAAATCAGCCTTGACCCTGTGCCTCATGGGAACAGACCAGCCCGAACTGCCAAGCCATGTCTTTACTGGACCGGAATCAAGCATCCTAGGACCGGTTTCTGGCTATCAGCCGTCTTCAGCCAGGATAGCTTGACTCCAGTGGTGTGGAGAGCATGGGACTCACGTCTGAGCATGTTTTGCCATTGTGCAACATTCCGTCCATCATCTTGTTTGTTTTGCTGTTCACCCTATGTGGGAAGGGTATGCCCAGACGTGGGTCCCTTGCTCACTACGCCACTGGAGTCAAGCTATCCCGGCTGAAGACGGCTGATAGCCAGAAACCAATCCTAGGATGCTTGATTCCAGTCCAGGAAAGACATGGCTTGGCAGTTCGGGCTGGACTGTTCCCATGAGGCACAGGGCCAAGACTGATTTGCATATGGCCATGTCTGAACTGGGGTGGCTTGGTGAGCAAAATAACGATGGATTAAACCCAGATCTGTGAATGGGGGTGAATGTTTTGCCATTGTGCAACATTCCGTCCATCATCTTGTTTGTTTTGCTGTTCACCCTATGTGGGAAGGGTATGCCCAGACGTGGGTCCCTTGCTCACTACGCCACTGGAGTCAAGCTATCCTGGCTGAAGACGGCTGATAGCCAGAAACCAGTCCTAGGATGCTTGATTCCGGTCCAGGAAAGACATGGCTTGGCAGTTCGGTCTGGACTGTTCCCATGAGGCACAGGGCCAAGACTGATTTGCATATGGCCAGATCTGAACTGGGGTGGCTTGGTGAGCAAAATAACGATGGATTAAACCCAGATCTGTGACTGAGGGTGAATGTTTTGCCATTGTGCAACATTCCGTCCATCATCTTGTTTGTTTTGCTGTTCACCCTATGTGGGAAGGGTCTGCCCAGTTGTGGGTCCCTTGCTCACTACGCCACTGGAGTCAAGCTATCCTGGCTGAAGACGGCTGATAGCCAGAAACCAGTCCTAGGATGCTTGATTCCGGTCCAGGAAAGACATGGCTTGGCTGTTCGGGCTGGACTGTTCCCATGAGGCACAGGGCCAAGACTGATTTGCATATGGCCATGTCTGAACTGAGGTGGCTTGGTGAGCAAAATAACGATGGATTAAACCCAGATCTGTGACTGGGGGTGAATGTTTTGCCATTGTGCAACATTCCGTCCATCATCTTGTTTGTTTTGCTGTTCACCCTATGTGAGAAGGGTATGCCCAGACGTGGGCCCCTTGCTCACTACGCCACTGGAGTCAAGCTATCCTGGCTGAAGACGGCTGATAGCCAGAAACCAGTCCTAGGATGCTTGATTCCAGTCCAGGAAAGACATGGCTTGGCAGTTCGGGCTGGACTGTTCCCATGAGGCACAGGGCCAAGACTGATTTGCATATGGCCATGTCTGAACTGGGATGGCTTGGTGAGCAAAATAACGATGGATTAAACCCAGATCTGTGACTGGGGGTGAATGTTTTGCCATTGTGCAACATTCCGTCCATCATCTTGTTTGTCTTGTTTGTCTTGTTTGTTTTGCTGTTCGACCTAAAAACATACATACAAATAAACATTTAAATATGAAAAAAAAAGTTTCACTAACCTTAGCCTGCAGCATGTAATTGGTGTTATCCAATCTCCGGCTCCAGACTCCTCCGAGTAGGAAGACTCAAAGCTCCCACAGGTCGTTATCCAATCCAGACACTGCTCTCATGCTGCATGAATAAAGTGTGTGGATTGGCTGGAGTAGGCTTCTTCTGCACTCCGAAGAGCACTGAAGGCCTGTGCCTGCTCTCCATGGAGTGTCTGAATTACGCACATCAGTATGGCCCTACCAAGGTAGATGCACACTCCATGCGCGAGTGAAGCAAAGAATGTCATGACATCAATGGTTACATCAGGCAAATACAGCATGTTTAAACAGTAGCAATATTATAATGATTACAGGTGTCCTTCTCCATCTCCCCATTACCAAGGGAGAAATGCCAATACTGATCCTTAACTTCAAAAAAATATAAATTGGCAGATATAAAGACCACAGTTCAATGTATCTGTGTGCTACTAAATAGCAGTTTATTTGAAAAAAGAGTTTTTTATTTGGACACACTTTTAAATCAATGCTGATGTTCAAAAGACAACACAGTGTGTGACGAGGAATAATCAAAGAAAGGACACTAGAATGGAATAAAAAAACTCATTCAAATCATCATTCATAATTTTCACACATCTCACAGTCATACCTGTTACATTCAAAACACAATCATACAGTGCACTCAATGGCCACTGGTAAAGAATTTGTGTAAGCCAGTGGGATCTATTTTTTTGAAGTTAAGGATCAATATTGGCATTTCTCCCTTGGTATTGCGTTTTTGGCTCAGCCTTACTGATTAGAGCCGGCCCTATTTGTTACTACTTCTCCATCTCCAGCCTCTTCTCTTCATTGATGTTACGTTAATGACGAGGCTTGTAGTCACTTTAAGAAGGATCGTTATCACCTGGAAACTGGGAACTGTCTGAAGGATTAATAAACAAGACTCCTAGGCTTGGCAGTCCTAGAAAATGCCTGCTGTATTTAATATTTTGTGATTTCAGCACCTTTTGTTACCAGAAGCAACCCTTTCTTTACTGAGATATCTCCCTCACCTTACACCTAGTGCCAAATTGGTGTAGGCCTCAGCTGCCAGGGACCCTAAAGTTGGTTACTCAACCTCACGCTGACAATGATACAACCCCACCACCCTCCATTTCAAAGGCAAGAGTTTCAGACAAACATCTAGTCTGCTGGTATCCTGAATAGCACATTGGATCCATGGTGTATGCAATTCAGTGGTGAAATGGGAGTTTTTATGCATTCCACCAAGAAGAAAATGAGGGTCAAAGCAGAGCAAGGGATCCTCCTCCTATTGTGTACCGGACACTGACCTTCCTGCTTGGGGTTATTTAAATTAGATGGCGAGAAATATGACGTTGATGACAAGTGGGGTGCTGCTCCTTTTAGAAGGATCATACAGATCCGAAATGTAATCAGCAAGCATCTGTGGAGCATGCCACTGCCCAGCGTGATTTCAAGCTTGCTCTTCACAGAATGTCAAACATATACCATCATTGACATTATGTGAGGTGTTTCAGTATGAATGTAATGCCATGCGTCCTCAATAAATACATGGCTCATCTGTCCTCAAGTGGACAGGTCGGATTTTGCCTTCTGCGCACATACCATGAGGTGCCTGGTCCCCTCATCAAGGTTCTAACTTATGCCCCTCTCTGTCACTTTGCCCCTCCCATTCACTTTGCTTTATCTCTTGCGTTTATATGCTTTCCTCCTCCTAGTTACCATGCCCTATTTTATTTATGTAATATTGTGCAGCTTTATATGACGCAAACTTGGAAGGGATTGGAGCACTTTACCATCAGCATCTTGTTGGCACTTGTTGCATTAGGACCTGTCTCTGCACTTTGTCACTTTACCCCATGGCATAAACACGAAATCTTTAAGCAGAGCAAATATGGTGATTTCTGTTAAGTGGAACTTTTATGTTTATTAATCAAACACAATGATCTCTACAAGCAGAATGAACCCCTTTAGTGCATCGAATCCCGTCAGCGCAGCAGCCGGTGAACCAGAGGTTTCATTATTAGCCTCATCCGGTGAACCAACGGTAGGTTTAGGCGGTAACTTAGTCGAAACGCGCAGTACCTGCCTTGCACTCGAGCCATCAACATCGGGGGGGATTCTTCACCACGCAGATGTAGGTGCCTTGGTCAAGCAATTGGACATCCCGTAGGACAATGGAGGCATCTTTATTGCGCAAGTTTCCTTTCCAGGTGATTCTGCCGTTAAAGCGGGATTTATCGTCTAAATATTCACTTGTGTCAACAACATATAAAAACGAATAGTCAGGACCGCCGCTGGCCGGCAGAAAACTCCATAAGACACTTGTCGCACCACCCATGGGTGCCGACGAGGTAAACTTGCAAGAAAGGGTAGCATCTGAGCCTTTAAACGCTTCGAGCTCAGTCGGGGAGACCACAACCACCGCGTCCACATCAACAGTAAATGCCAGCAGGAGACACACTGCTTCCAGGAACTCCAAGTGAGGCGTATGCTGAGCATCACCAGCCATCTTCCCGGTCTCTGGCCGCTCCTGACTAATCTCTTCCCACTCCCTGGCCGCTCCTGGGTACTGCCAGATTGTAGAAAGGGTAATCACAGGAATCAGACTTCTTCAATATGGAAGTTTATTTATCAAGTAACATACAAATAAGAACCACTGCCACCTCTCCCTGCCTGGATGAGTAGCCAGCAACCAGCTCTCACCTAGCAACCAACTCTCATCTAGCAGCCAACTCTCACCTAGCAACCAAAGGTGGACATTCTACAAACGATGGAATGAACACCACATGGTAGTATTCTAATGCTATGATGTGGTCAAAACAAATGCAAAAAGATAGAATACAAAAAACAGTGAACACCAACCCACTACATCACTACCTCTCAATAAAAGGAAAACCAAATTAAGTTAAATGAAAACGTATAACCCTAACAAGTACTCTGAACAATCATCTTGCAGGAAATGATCTTGAAAATGAAGTGAAAACATTGAACCAAAGATATTTTAGACAATATCCGCCCATTTGCTGCTCATGTAGGTAAGCGAGGTGGGGAGCGTGTGAAAGTGACAAACGATGAAACAGGGAAAATAAAATAAATACAACTACTAACCTTGCGCTCGCCACACTGCTGACTCACGGGTCAAGTACTCTGGGACATTGGAAAAAGTTTCAGTGTTAGAAAGAATAATAGTCCCTGTATCCTCTTGCAGCAGATCCTGAATGGGTCTGTTATGCAGCACCGTTGAACCATTGGAAAAGAAGCAATGCTACTATCAACAATATTTTCACCCAAATCCCGCAATACAACTTGAATATATTCACCTCCCTCCCTGGAAACATCAGTACGAAAATCTTTGTTAGACGAACATTACTTGAAGTATAATTCAAATTGTTGTTTTCTTTTCACCCAAACCCTGCAATACAACTTGAGTTCATGCACCTTGACCCCTAGAAACATCATTTACCATCAACATTCTGTAACACCCCTTGAGCACCTTCAGCACTTCCAGTATCCTGTACCGTGGAAGCATTAGAAGACAAATTCATTTTAGGCAAGCAATGTGTAACCTTGTCATCACCAATGTAAGTTTAAGAATCATGAAAATCCGGTTTCAAATCAAGAGCAAGTTGTGATATACAGTATGGTTGCATCCGTATATTAGAAATTGGAATCAACCTGCTCTTATTCCACAAACCTCTACTGTGTAACAAGACAGCATTGTTAATACCCTCATTCTTCAAAAGAGACTTTCCCCTTCTTAATTTCATTTGGCTTTCTAAAGAAGACCCAATTTCCAGTGTCAAAATCTCCCTTGGAGATATAGTCAAAAGTATCTCCTTTTTGTCTTATATGTGTTAATTGCACCTCATTTTGAAAGAAAGGATTTGATTCTAAATTTCAGATTTTGGAATTCAAACCAATAACAAAAATTTTATTTACCTACCTTTCCTCCCTCTTAACGACTCTAAAGTGCGAAACCTGATATAGAACACAAGGTGCAGTGATAAGTGGAAACTCTGTCCTTCAAATACTCTTTTAAACCAACACCAGGATTGCGAATGCCCCCCTTAAGAAAATAGACCGCCTTCTGTACCAAACCATCTGAGAGTCTATATGGCTGCGTGAGAATGTGCAATGTCATTTGCCAAGAAAAAGCAATAATATGTCTAGAAACAAAATGAGTGCTAAAGTCAGTCAGTATTTCTTTGGGAATTCCTTCTAAATTAAAAACATCCTGAAGAAAACAGATAGCCTGAATGAGTGGAAATAGAATCTACAAACGAATAATGAATCCACTTCGAGTGATAATAGATCAACACCAACAAAAACTTGTCACAAGAAGATAAGAATTTAAACGGGCTGGCAAAATCCAAAGCAACTGTGTTCCATGGCACACTAGCCAAAGAGACAAGCGGCAAACTAACTCTACACTTATTACGAATTTCCCCTAGAACACGGTTTTTGTGAGCAGGTTTTAAATGGATTCCCAGTTTAGTCAGATTCATCCATCCAGCCAAATCCTTACCTTTGTCAGCAACATACATTTTTGTACAAACATTTCTTCCAAGTAGTTCCAAAGAGGAGTGAAAGAATCATAGCAACTCTATTTTCATGTCCCCAAACGCTTTAAGAGAAATATGAGGAGCTTCAAGTTTTAAGGAAACAGGCCAAAGAGAAAAGAAAGTGTCATCTGACAGGACAGTGACTGGTGCACCAGAATTTGCCATAACTTGGATGACATTTCCACCTATCATGGCTTGACATACAGGACCTTCCACCTCAAAACCTACCTGGTTACAGTTCACAGTAAGGATAATATTTGAAAAGTTCCTTATACAGTCCTGCACATCAGCTCTAACATCAGTTTCAAGCATGTTGTCATTTCAGCACCTCCCTGGATATCAGATTTATTAGAGAAATTCTGAAGATGAGCTTCAACCATGTTAACATTACTGGTACTTCTAAGGAGACATGGATTATGTGTTCTAAAATTGGTACCGTCATCAAGAGCTCTACATATAGTCTGAAAAAGTCAGATTTTCCTACTATTCATATATCGATTCCCAATGGAAGGATAGAATGAGCTGTTGCCAATATGGGTTCTGGAGCCACATCTATGGCAACTGGTCTGTAACCTACTGTTTTTCCCTGCCTTGATAGTGGCTATAATATTCTCCGCAAAAATAAAAGACACAGTAGAATGTACTTCGTGATTGGCTAATGCTTGAGTTTGAGACAATCGACCTTTCAATACTTTAAGCAATGTCAATAACATCCGAAAGTCAAGGATTCCTACTAGTAAGAAGCCTTTCCTGCATTTATTTTGGAAAAAAAAATTAAGACGAATTGGTCTCAGATGTATAAATCTACTGAATTTTCAAACTCACAAGCTGAAGCTAAAAACACATATTGTTGCAAAATACTCCTCACATACTCTTCAACCAATTAATCACAAGCCTGCTTATGTTTACAGAAAGTGTGCCTCTCCAAAAGCAAAGAAAGAAAATTGACCACCAGAGATAGTATCGTAGTGTAGAAAATTGTCAGCGATCAGTGTTAGCATTTAGCTGAAGCCATCTTGATTTCAGCATCCATTTTGTCTGCCATGTGCTCATCATGTGCTTTTTCCTTCTTCTCTGTCGTTTACCCATTGTGCTCTGCTTAGAGGACTAGCTATACTTAGACTCTGCCACTCTGCACGTGCGCAGACGAACCTGTAACTGTTCATATACATGCATTAGTCTGTAACTGTAAGGTTGATTTTACTGGAGTCAGCAACTGCTAGCTCCTCCCTTACTGTTGACTGTGCATTTCTGTATGACCATTTATGTATGTAACTCTCCTACGTGTGTTAGTACCGCCTTCTTTTGAGCTCCTGTGTGGGTATAAAAGACCCATGGTTCTTCTACTCCTTGTGCTACTTCATACCCTACCTAAGGGTGTTGTGTGAATGTAGTTCCACCTCATGAGGTTTAATAAATCTTTCCTTTAACCCTTCAGGTTCCGTGCCAACTTCAATTTACTTGTCTGGGGACTTGCGTGCAGAGAAGGGCGAACCCCTAGCACTGATATGCCTGGCTGAGGCTCACCTCTACAGATTGGCGCCCAACCAAAGTGGGGCTAATCGGCGACTCTGATGTCCGAAGGAGTGGTCGAAACGAAGGATTGGAATCTCGCTGTGGACGATCAATGCCCGAGGATTGGCACCAACAGCGTTTTTCTCTCTTTCTGATCTGACCCTCCAGGTGGTGCTGGTCCTCGACAGATCTCTTCTGGTGTTCGCCGTGCAGAGACCATTTGGTCGATTCAGAACTTGGCAGTTGGAATCTGGAGACCTACGTATGGTAAGGTCGTTTGATGCAACAATATGTATATGGAAGATGTAGTTGGCCAACAAATGGAATGTATGTAGATATATAAATTGCAATTTATATAGGCAGGTAATGAGGAGATTTTTCTCTAATCTACGAAGTATATGTAACGGCACACTTTGCGTTAAGTGCCACTGCTGTATAATATTGTATATTTTACAATATTCTTGGGCATACCTGTTTTAAGAACACTTCGTAGAATGTGTTGCTTCTGTAGCGGTACCGATGTAAGTATTGAGAGGACACAGGTGGCTCCCCCCGAGGGGACGCCTAATAGGGATATGTATATTAAAAATGGTATTTCTTCTATAATGTATAGCACGTTATGGAATAAATATACTAACAAGGATACTGAGTTGCGCTGGCCTATGCATGGGTCATTTGATCTTAAGAAGATTCAGTATGCGGAACAATGTATGTTTAAGCGTAAGAGTCGACAAGACATGTTTGACTGTGTACGAATGTGGGAGAAAGAAGCGCGTGAACGAATAAGAAGAGTGCAAGCTTTACTAGATAAGGAACAAAGCAAAAGTATCAATGCTAAAGCACAGGAATTGAAAGAGAAGGAAATGAAGGAGATAAAAGAAAGAGAGGATAGGGAGCGTCGTTTACAGGTAAATGGCCAATACCCTATCCGGCGCCCCCTCTATCCTCTCCTTAATAAACCACAGGATGCTTCTATTTTGCTAGACCGTTCTCCGCATCCTTATACCTTTCCCTCTGCTCCTACTCGTGACTCTGATGATGATGATTCTCCTTCAGATCAGGATAAGTTGCGAGAGACTTGCTCTTTGCTGACTGCTGGACGTGCCGCTGACCTTAGATCTACTGCTTGTAGAGTGTTCGTAATGATATTTCTGCTTCTGATCTTTTGGCTGACGTACAACAATGGCAGGACAGGGAGCAGTTATATTTTGCAGAAATGTTTGCCACAGAATTAATTGAACCGTTTAGGAAACATTCCATAGAGTTAGAGCCTGATGATCTAGCAAGGGATTATAAGCAATTGCGTGACAGTCTTTTTCTCCTCCCTCAGGTGGCTGACTTAATTAGACGTGTGATTAAACTGCGACCTGATGTATTCCGTTTGCAAGAGGAGAAAAAGGCAGCTGCGGCATCTGCACAAACACTCCCGACCTCCGGGATGCAGGCAGATGCTTCAGAGACAGATAAGAATGTTGTAATTCATGGGAAACCTATGCGGGAAGCCGCACCTTTGTATGTTCCGCCTAAGGGTATGGGCACAGATGATGATAAAAGTTCTGTGGATGCGAAGGGTTACTTTATTTATAATTGGGTTTATACTCCATGGAGTCGAGCAGATGTCATGGCTCATAAAGCTGCTTTGCCTGATCTACGCAAAAATCCGGCTGCTTTTTATGAGGAAGTTGAAGGAGCTATTAGTTCTTGTACTATGACCTTATCTGATATCGACATGTCTTTTGGGCTTATTTTACTCCCTAATATGTGGAGAACTATTTGTAGAGTTGATGACCATACAACCTTTGGGACTGTCTGAAAGGAGCTGGAAAGGATTGATGCAGAAAGGGCACCAGCACAGAAGCCACAACAGGACATTTTAGACCTTTCAAAAGCTATACTAATTAAATTGAAAACTATTATTCCTCCCAAAAAGATAGATTGGACGGTGTTAGCATCCTGTAAGCAAAAGGTAGATGAATCAGTTTCAGATTTCTTTACACGTTTTGAGGAAGCATTCCACAACTTTCGTGGGCAATCAATGACAGATGACACAGGCAGTCATCTGTTTGTCGATAAATTTGTCACAAACATGTTGCCAGGAATAGCTAGTCACCTAAAGGCCTGCAAGAGTTCATGGACTACATCTTCCCCAGTCTCTCTTTTGACTATTGCTCAGTATTATGAACGACAGGAATTAGAGCTAAGGGAAATGAGGATAAGAAGAATAAGGAGTTGAAAACAAAGGTTATGATTGCTCGGGTTTATGGTCCCTCTTATGGAAATAATAGTTGAGGTGGACGTGCAATGTATCGTTCTGGTGCGCCCTCTTTTTCCCGAGCTACTTTGTCTATTGATCAGTGTGCTTACTGCAGGGAGATCGGACATTGGGCTTATGAATGTCCTCGTTCGTGCCCTCCGCAGTACCAGCGTGGTCGGGGACAAATGAGAGGTCACCCAGAGACCCCAGGGCATAGGGGAGGTATGGATGATCGTGCTAGATTTGAGACTGTGGGGCGTCCTTCAAATTCTTCAAAAACGTTTGATAGGCGTAATCATTATAAAATATCTTACTATTTGACTTCGGAAATGACGGACTCTGCTTATGCATAGGAATGCCTAGGATGGGGTAAGGAATCAGTTGAAGTTCCAGTCGATCAGAAGAGTCCCTATGTCCAAGCACATGTTTTGCATTCTACTGATCGGTTTCTGGTTGATACAGGAGCTACTCGTAGCACCTTGTCTAAACAAAGGGTTCCAAGGGCTCCCCTGTCTGGCTTAATCATTACATTGATAGGTTTCAATGAGACACCTTCCCTTAGCCCACTGTCACAACCACTTGCATTCAATGTTGATAAATGTACTGCTCCGTGTCCATTTCTGCTTTCCCCTAATACACCGAACAATATTGTGGGTCTTGATATGCTCAAGTATTTCAGGGCTATGATACATTGTTCCCCCGAAGGTGTACGTGTTATTTTGAATGATAACTATCCAGTGGCTGAGAAGTCCTGTCTTCTTAGGGAAGATATTGCATTGGCTTCTCTCCCTAGTACTTTGTGGGCCACTTCAGACACTGATGTAGGGCAAAGGGTTATTCCACCAGTGCATATTAGTGTCAAGTGTCAAGGAGGGAGCTTCATTGCCACGATGCCTCAATACCAAATTTCTCAAGAAGGTGAAGAGGCACTTGTATGCATTGTTCATGATCTAATTGAAGTGGAGGTTGTGGAAGAAGTCCCTTATAATGTTTGCAATAGACCTATTCCGCCTATTCTGAAGAAAGACACTGATACTAAAATCTACAGGTTTATCATTGATTTACGTGAGGGTAACAAGATTTCTGACATCACCACACTTCTTACTTTGGTTCATCCGACGGCTACTACCTTCACCGTAATTGATTTGAAGAATGTCTTCTTTTTAATTCCTATTCATCCTGACAGTCGGTATTTGTTCGGCTTCACTTTGAATAATCGATCCTATAGATTCTGTAGAGTTCCTCAGGGGTATACAGAGAGTCCTAGTATTTACAGCCAAGCATTGAAAAGACAGATTGATTATTTCCCTTTACCCACGGGGGTGGCTCTCATACAATATGTCGATGACATTTTGTTGGCAGCTGATACGCCCGAACTGTGTGAAGAAGGTACACTGTCTTTGCTTTCATTCCTTGCATTTCACCATCACAAAGTTTCGCTGAAGCAATTGCAGTATTGTAGAACGAAGGTGACTTATTTGGGTCACCTTCTGTCTAAGAAGGGACGTGTACTTACACTAGATTGCATTCAAGCAATTTTAGACACACCAGTACCCCGTACTCAGAAAGATGTCCGTGCCTTCATTGGTCTTCCCTCTTTTTGTAGGCAATGGATTTCAGGCTTTTCACACATTGTTAAACCCTTGTTGGCTCTTCTGACGAAAGACACTCCAATGCCCCTTCCATGGGTTAATGAATGCCAGAATGCTTTCCATCAATTGCGCCAAGCTCTTTGTTGTGCACCAGTATTAGGCACTCTAGATTACACTAAGACTTTTGCACTCTATGCACAGAAGAGAGATAGGTGTGCATTGTCAGTTTTAGTACAGACACACGGTGACAAGCAACGTCCTTGTTCATATTTTTCAGCTGTTCTTGATCCAGTTGTCCGAGCATTGCCTGGGTGCTTCCGCTCTGTTGCAGCGGCAGCTGTGTCTATGCATCAGAGTGAAGGGATAGTTTTGTCACACAGATTATTGGTGTTAGTACCCCATGCAGTTGATGCCCTTCTGAACCAAACCAAAACACAGCACTTAACTATTGGTCGTTTGACAGGATATGAATTGACACTTTTGGTTCCCCATATCACCTTGAAAAGATGTTCAACCCTGAATCCAGCTACTTTGTTGCCATACCCGGCAACTCAGTCTCAGTCAAAGGAGTCTCATGATTGTATATTCCTTACTGAGGAACAGACAAAGAGTCATGTTGATTTGCAAGACACGCCCCTCTCAAATGTTGATGGGGAATTGTGGGTTGATGGGTCTTGTTTAAAGTTACCAGATGGCACAACATCAGCTGCATATGCGATTACAACACTTCAGACGGTATTTGAGACAGCTCGTATCCCACAAAAGTCAGCTCAGGCAGCTGAGTTAATAGCTTTGACACGAGCGTGTGAACTCAGTACTAACTTGTCAGTGAACATTTATACATATGGCCGCTTTGCTTTTGGAGTGGCTCATGATTTTGGGTGACTCTGGAAGGAAAGAGGGTTTCTTACATCCCACGGGATGCAAATAATGCATGGAGAATTGGTGCATAATCATTTGACTGCCTTGACATACCCAAAGAGAATAGCAATTGTAAATTTAGTGACTGATAAAATAGGACAAGGCAATGTCTTTGTAGATCACACAGCTCGTGAGACTGCAATGCAGCGAAGTACTACATCTATGTTTGTAGTAAAGTCACAGGCCGAACGATGGCATGATATTAGGCAGGAAGTGCTAGACATGCAGAGATCTGCTTCCGCTGAAGAACTAGAGCAATGGTCTAAGGAAGGAACATTGGATGATGAGGGCTGCTGGGGGAATAAAGAGAGTACCAAGTGGAAACTGCCCACAGCCTATTTACAACGGATGTATGACGTTACAACGCATACTTTTACCACGCATACCTTTACAACGCGGTATTTACAACGAATACCGTTACAACGCATAGCGCTTTGAGGTGCTGGATAGTGGTAAGTATAATTTTCTATTCCAACTCCAGTCCCCGTGGACACTAGGGAAGGTGTTGGATAGAAAATTAAACTTATTCCCTATCCTAGAGCGCCCCCCAGCGCAATGCGCTGTAATGGTATACGTGGTAATGCCTGCGTTGTAATGGTAGTGCGTTGTAAAAATTTTGTTGTAAACGTTACATACCATTTACAACCTATGATTCACATGGCACATGGGCCGGCACATGTTGGAGCTTCTTTAATAACTAAATTGCTTACGCAAGTATGGGAGCATCCAGAGATTGCCGGTACAGCTAAAAAGACAGTACAGTCCTGCTTGATTGGTCTCCAGTATAATCCTGGTAAAGGGACATAAACTCCTACAGGAGGGTTTGATATACCAACTGCACCTTTTGAAGTTTTGCAAATGGATTATATTCAGCTTGAACGCTGCAATAATCTAAAATATGTCTTAGTAGTGGTATGTGCCTTCAGTAAGTGGATAGAGGCGTACACTACGAAAGATAATATGGCTCTGACCACAGCAAAGGTGCTTTTGAAAGAATTCTTCCCCAGATTTGGTGTTTGCCAACTTTTACGGAGTGATAACGGACACTATTTTGTTGGGCAAGTTGTTGAATATGTCCTGAAAGGATTAGGGATCAAGCAGAAATGTCATGCAGTTTTTCATCCACAATCAGCAGGGCTAGTGGAGAGATATAATGCTACTTTAAAACTGAAGTTAGCGAAAATACAGGCCTCTACATCCTTGAAATGGCCAGATGCACTACCTTTGGCATTGTTGTCCATCAGATCAGTGCCACACTCACGATCTGGTCTTACACCATATGAGGTGGTATTTAGAAGGCCTATGAATATTTGGGGAATTCCTAAGTCACACCCCATACATGATGTACCATGTGTATTGATGAGTGACTACCTATCACAGTTGACTGACCGTTTGATTGTTATTCATCAACAGGTTCAAGAAGCTCTTCCTGACAGGTCGTCCACAGGTGAGGCCCATGGACTCCGGTTCGGTGATTATGTGATGGTCAGAGTATTTCAGAGGTCGAGCAGCTTGGCAAGGACCGGAGCAGGTGCTCCTTGCGACTAGAACTGCAGTTCGAGTGACGAACAAGAAGAACTGTATTCACTCAACGCACTGTAAGCGTGTGCCATCTACCCTGGTGGAACCTGCTGCCCTGATCGACCATTGAGAGATTTTGGATACGGAGAAAGGCCAAATTGTATCACCTGGACAACCTGCGGAAGTCTTCCCGTACCACACGATCTCTGGTGTATCCCAATATCAACTGAGACCCCAGAAAGAACCTTCATTGTTGAAAAAGACTGGTTGAGCTACTGTCCTGGGTTAGTGAAAAGGAGCTGATGTGGCAAGGGGGGGATTGGTTCTGCATAGTGACACCCATCTTGACCCTCAGTGAAGAAACCAACAGCTGCCCAGGACTTTAGAGCTCCAATGATTTTTGATATTTAAACCAGTGGGATGGATATGCTAAAGGAGAAAATGTCAACTGCTGCCAGAATGTGTAATAGATAAACTATGTGCATTACTGGATTTGTTGTCACGGTGGTTGCTATGGCAGTAATAACTTGGATTGTAGAGGAAGTGGCTCCCGCTTGACAATTGCTGACTGCTACTACTCCAGTACCAATTGAGCACCACTATTTTACTCTCCCATACCATGGGCAAAAGCATAGACAAACTCATTTGAACATCACGTTCATCCAGATGTTATACCATACACACAATGCTACAAACACTACTGACTGTTGGGTATGTGGGATGATACCTGATCACCAGAAGAAGGGAGAAACATCTTTCATTCCCCTTCCCTTCTCCCATAATGGTTCTTGTCAAGCCTGGGCTGCACTTCTAATCGCTTCTTAAAGAGCTAACATTACTAGTATGACTGTAGGGGGAATAAACTATCATCTCAAAAAAGTTTGTTATCCAGATGAAGATGGCAATCCACAGGCTGAAGGAACTAAGTGGGAGGAGTACCGATCTGGAAATATTTCTACGCCTTATGTTTTCCCAAATATGCGAACTACCAAGGGTAATGGACCATTTGTAATATCTGTTAATAGAGCCCGATCAGACTTGTGTATAAGCAGTGTGGGGAGAATCCCAGTAGGAAGAAGCAAATGTACTCTAGTTTTGACCATTGAAGGTGTCAATAATAGTAGTTTCATGTCTTCGCATAACACCTACTTTGTCTGTGGTAACAAGGGATACTATCATCTACCTGTTGGATGGTCCAGAATCTGCTACGTGTCCTTTTTGTTACCACCTGTGTTTCTAGCACCTGCATCATATCATAAGGACTATCGATTGTTTAATGATATCACTAAGAACAGATACAAGAGGACAATGATTAATGATTAAGTCAACCAGACTGACACTGCACTACAGCAATATGTTGATTTCAATCTGGGACAATTCTTCTTTGTTGGTGCTGCCTTAAACAGTAGAAAGATCAGATGTTTGACTCGTGTAGTGGAAGCTGTGACCAACCAGACAGCTATGACACTTGGGAACATTACAGAGGAACTGCAAATTGCACGGATTGTGGTGCTCCAAAACCGTATGGTCCTAGATGTAGTCTTAGCTGACCGAGGTGGTGCATGCTGTATAATTGGAAGTAGCTGTTGCGTCAATATACCTGACAATGCCCCCTCAGTTTTTGATGCAATCTCTAAACTACATAGGATTGCTGCTGAAATCCACCCCGATACTGGCACATGGACTCTTGCCAGCTGGTTTTAGGGGTTATGGCTACGGTCTGTTTTTTTAATAGAAGAAAAACATTTGTGAAATAAATAAAGAATATACTACAAACAACTCCACTGAATATTCATCATCTGTATGGAACAAGTTGTGTCAATATATGAAAAGACTTTTGTTATATGAGTTACAATTATATTTAAGAGTGCTGGACCAATGTTTAATGTTTCTAAAAATAAGACACAATTGTCTTAGGAGGTTTAGGGGTTTTGAATCTCTGGTCCGCTGCACCTCATTTTGAGATAAAAGAATCACTAAGGATAGGTGGGATTGTGCTTGGCCCCAAACCCCATGGTTTTGTGTGTTGCAATGGTTTAAGGGGTTAATTGTAACTTGGGGTTGGAAAGTAGTTACTATCTTATGTATATTATTCGCTGTTCTACTGACATGTTGCTTATGTATACAATGTGGTCCAATGCTTTGCTCTGCGTGTATTACTGCCTGTACGCCTGCTAAACTAAATGTTGTACAAATTAATGCCCAGAAAATATTGGATAAAGAAATTAATCATTTAATGCGAATTGATATACAAGATGTATACAAGGACTATCCTAGATCATTAATGTCTTCAGCTAATGCTAAAAGGGTTGTTTGTAGAAAATTGACAGCGATCAGTATTAGCATTTAGCTGAAGCCATCTTGTTTTCAGCATCCATTTTGTCTGCCATGTGCTCATCATGTGCTTTTTCCTTCTTCTCTGTCGTTTACCCTTGTGCTCTGCTTAGAGGACTAGCTATACTTAGACTCTGCCACTCTGCACATGCGCAGAGGAATCTGTAACTGTTCATACACATGCTTTAGTCTGTAACTGCCAGGCTGATTCTCCTATGTGTGTTTGTACCGCCTTCTTTTGAGCTCCTATGTGGGTATAAAAGACCCATGGTTCTTGTACTCCTTGTGCTACTTCATACAATACCGAAGGGTGTTGTGTGATTGTAGTTCCACCTCATGAGGTTTAATTAATATTTCCTTTAACCTGCCAACTTCTATTTTCTTGTCTGAGGACTTGCGTGCAGAGAAGGGCGTACCCCTAGCACTGGTAGGACTGGCTGGGGCCCACCTCTACCTTAGGGAGATTATGAAAAGCATTTTGGCCATCTACCCCCAAATGATTACAAAGTAAGGCAAGTTGCCTGGCAGGATTATATGTAAGACCATCAATGGCAGCTAAAAAGATCCCTTACATTCTGTGTAGTGGCCATGAGTATGAGAAGAATATAAAGCAGATGACAATAATAAATTAAATGTAAAGAGAACCTGAATATAGATATCCATTAAATGATGGTAAATTAACTATGAATAATGAGACAATAGTGTAAAAGGTGTGCTGTTTACTGATCCTTGTAAAATTCCCTAAATGAAAGTTGCATAACACAATATCTAATATATTTATATGTTACTAATACTAGAAATTCATAAGCTCAAATAAAACTGCTGGTGAAAATCAAGATGGTTGCTAAAATGCCAATTGCTGTTGAAGTATCTGCCTGCAATATGCCGCTGCACCAAGGAGGCAGTATAGAATGATTTGTGCTTTGCCAGGATACCGCAGCAATGACACCACAAGCTAAATGCAGTAAGTGTGAAGTCAACAGGTTTGTTAGACAGACATTTTGGAGCACACCGTACGATCCAAATACTGCAATGGGAATGAACCAGAAGTAAGATGGCCCCCACTGTTAAATGAAGTACGAAACGAATTGTAGAGTAGGAGTGGATTCTAATCCAAAGTCCAGACACCCACTACTGGAGCCACCCAGCTACCATGAATCCAACACCAACAGTGGCATTGCTAAGAGGTTCTTAGCAAGTGAGCAGCCACGCTCGAGAATGCACAGCGATAAACAGGGTGACAATAGCTGTGTGCAAGCATGCGGCTCACAAAAGCAATCCGATCATTACAACTTCTCCCCCCTCAAAAGGGTGAAGATAGACCAATAGTGTAACAAGACGAAACATACCAACATTTGTAAAGCAACTGCATGTGAATTATATACGATATGGTTAAAAATACCAGAAGCCTAAACCTCTAAGTTGCACCTGATGGCGCGTGGGACTACCAGCTCAATTTATCATACTCACCTTGGCCCATAAACATTCACACTTTGAACTAGTAGGACTGCTTTCTACTTACAGCCAATCAGTACTTTGAGTCCTTTTAGGACTTACACCTGTAAACCATGACTTACCAATCCTTGTCACCTATGCTATAAGTCCTAGGGATCGAAAAGGTGTTAGCATAATGAGTAGTTAGTCTAATAATTTACCTTTACTGTAATAACCACAGACTCAGGAGAAGTTTTAAACACTTTATCTATGCAAGTTTCGGTGAGTCTTTGTCCAAATTACAGTGATCATAACTTTCACAAGAATATGATTAATAAGACATACATTTTGCAAGAAATCCCAGTACCACCTTTAGACATTGGCACCTGGGAAGGGTGATAAAGGGAAATAGCACAATGACATACCACATGGATTATATTTACCTAGAATGGTGCATGGAACAATCCTGGCCACGGGCTGGGGCAAAGACAGGGGCTCCTGACTAATCAAGTGCCCACGGGACAGGACAGGTGCAGATCAGGACAGGTGACCTCAGCTAAGTGCAACACCAGCGTTTTACCCCTCTCTTTAGGCCAATTCAAATACCCCGATTGGGTAATCGATAACTCTCCCTAAATCTCGATTCTTCTGACAGAGTGCTCCGCCGGCACCTCTGCTCTCGATCTCCTATAGCATGCGTTGGGTCAGTGACAGGTCAGCTACTCGGACAAGTAGGACAAATTCACTAACTAAGCCTACCTTAGTTATACCAATTCCAGGGCAATGTACCACCCCTAAATGTTGCAAATCTATGTTCTCCCCTTCAGTGATTGGTCAGAATGACGAGGAGAGGTTATCACACCATACTAAGATGAGGTCATTTCAATTCAATATAGTTGATCAAAGTTTCTGCCCACAATTTATTTTCCCATGTCTTTATTCCACCCACCAATATTATTTCATTTTAATATACAGAGTATAATAAAGTTGCAAATCTTCTTCCTTTCCCAGGTTAGGGCTGAGGTTTTCCCAGGCGCATCAGTGGGAAGACAGTCACTGGCACTAGTTCAATGCCACTGCCCGAGGTCTCTCAGAGTTCTACACACATGCGCAGACTGAATTTTCAATATGGCAGTTCATGTCACCCTTGGGCCCAAATGCGAGCTATTAATAAAGTCAAAGAGCGACAGATTAGGAAACACAAATAAATGAATGCACTGTATACCACCTATCTCTACTCTAACCCTATTACTTTATTTATACTATAGCATTAATAGTTATGCAAAACAAACAAAGTATACTACAAGAAGCAGCATGTGCTTTAGTATGAGTAAGCATGAAGCGCCCATCTTGGCACTAGTGCGCAGAAGCAAGAAGTTCCCACCAAAAGCACAGATACATCACACCACGTAGATGTGGCAGACGCATGCGCAGAAGAGTTCCCGTGTTTTCAGCGGCCATTTTAAGACACTCGAGTTACTGTTAGTAAAAGCACATATTCAAGCTTCAACAGGTTACTAGAAATGTCGTGTAATGCAAATTTTAGTGGACAAAACATCTTGATTAATAAATTATAGTTTATTTCGAGAGGGCTGAGTCCAAGCAAGTTTCTGTACGTATGAAACCTTGCTCCATCACACCGAAACCTGACATACAATAATGAATCACCATTTACCTAGAACATAAAAAATAGGTGTATGTAAACAATAAGGCTGCAAGTAAAACTAAATTACTCCAACAGATAATCATTTAATTTGCATGAAATTTGTCTAAGGCGTGAAGCCCTTTTGCTAGATGCCTAACACGTTTCGTTTATGTATGTGACTCGATGTTGGCCCGCTTGCGCCAAAACGGGTGCCACACCAGAACCCACTTCCTTTTCCTGGTGCCAGTTAAACCGGTCCCTATGTTCAGTTTCAATGGTGGTGTGTTTGTTAATAACGTCGGCCTGAGAAGGAGAAATCTTGACAAGAGCCCTCCTATTCCACCATCCTGTATTATCATGAAGAGCTGATCCTCTGCTCAATTGTATACCCATTACAAGTGATGAAAACCTATAACACCCACCTGCCTCAGATTTTTAAGTCTCTGGCGATACAATTCTCAGGGGTGTTTCCGTGATTATACGAGCACAAGAAGGGTGAAGGTCACGTGGGGAGTTAATTAGTACGTCTGGCAGGTATTTAGGTTCATGTGCGTCAAGAATATTTTGATTCATTTAGTTCATGGAAGCATGAGAAGGAGTTTATTTGAAGAGAGAAGTCGAAGTAAGTGAGATTGATGTTGGTGGTTTCACAAATGTAGTGAAAGACAGCACGAATTTGGGGTGGATAAAAGGCATTTGAGAGTACGTGGAGGTGAGAGTAGGTTCCATGGGAGAACGGGAAGTAATGAAGTGAAGGTTATGTGAGAACGTTATGAGGGAAGACGGGAGTTAATGAAGCAAAGGCAGAGGCATTAGGAAGACGGAACGTTTGTTTGTAAACAGGCAGTGTTAGCATACATATCAACAATGAGGGAAAATGAGCAGGAGCGTGGTTGTTAAAATCCAGTTAGAAAGGTAATGGAGGAAACAGCAGGATAGCAGGGAGGGGGATGGGTTGGAATAAGAGAGTGAGTCAAGGGGAGCATGGGGTTTTGGATTTAGTTGTGACAGTTCGCAAAGAATTAGTGTGGATTGGAGTAACGTGGATGTAGGGAGTATGTTTTAAGAAGATTGTTTTTTTGTTTTTTTTGATGTACAGCACTATCTTTTGATTTCTGATATTTTACGTTCATGACCATTATTCTGATGATTAAAACAGTTCATTTTATATGTTTCAGAATCCCCTGATGAAGAGCCTATGGCTCGAAATGCATTGGGATATTACACAATGTGTTTGCTTCACATGGAGGTTAATTTGTAGAGGAACCACCAACACACCTGCTTATTCAATACTTACATGTGATGGGCCCTGGCTCTCATCTCATACATTGGATTGCTCAATCGTTACACACACACACGCAATTCTCCCCTCAGCGCCTGCGAGACAAATGGACGACTGATAGAGGACGGGACTGGACTGACGGGGAGTGGGCGAGGGTGCTAGCTGGAGCTCTACATGTACCGCGCAATGCATGCTTTAGGATCATACAGTACTATGTGATCCACCGAGCGTATCTGTCACCGGACAAAATTAATAGGTACTTTGGACTCACTGCGACAGCATGCCCTAAATGTGGACTTGTGGACGCGCAATTCCTGCATGTCCTCTGGTCCTGCACATTGCTGCAGCCTTATTGGACTGCAGTGTCGACAGCCTTGGCAAAAGCGACAGGGGGCGCCTTACCAAATACCTGGGAGGCTTGTCTGTTGGGGTTATTTAGAAGGACGAAACAGACGAAGGTCCAAGCGAGATTCTGGGATCTAGGGCTGATTACGGCGAAACGTCTCATTACTAGGCGGTGGAAACATAGTATGCCCCCCCCAAACGGTGCAGTGGCGTCGCTCGCTGGATAACTGGGCGAGAGTGTAGCATTGCACCGTGAGGAAACGGCAGAGCTCCGGATGTATCCTATTGCGCTGGAGTGGGATGGTATCCTGACGGCCTACCACCGGGTGTGTTTACAGAATGGTATTACGTGAGGGTTTGCCTCATACTCTCCAGTGACACTTCTAGCGTAATTCTTGCACCCAGGCCCCCCCCCTCCCTTTCTCCCTCCCTCCCTGCCCCGCCCCCCCCCTCCGCGGAGTTTCCCTTACCCCCTGCTGTACAGGAGAAGACTCCCACGATCACCATGTTACCGGCGACACGCCACATTTAGATTGCACTCCTCTCCGCACCACAAGCTCCACACACACACACAAGATTACTGTTCGACACCACCTGGTTTATGGTTTCCTATATATCTAGGATTGTTCTTTATAGTTGATAGTTTTCGAAAGCAATTTTGAATGTGCAATTTATTGCCAATGTGAACAACTAATCTGTTTCTCCGGTCATGATATACCTTGAGTGCTGTATGGAATAAGACTAGGATATGCAGTCACAATACAGAGTTTCTTTGCACCAACGTTGGGTACTGCCACTACTGAACATCAATGTATCACGCATATGCTGGTGCTATACAGACTTGTCATGCTGTTTAACTGTACACCTGTTAAGTTGGCTCTTTACTACCATGCCTACACGAGGGTGTGGTGGTCCACGAAGCCTGGGACACGATACCTTATGTAACAGCGTCATTTATTCGTTACGACTGCCTATGTGTAATGCTGTACAATGACTAAAAAATAAAAAATGCAATAAACATATTCAAACAAAAATAAAATGGAGGTTAATTTGTACTTACTGTTGTACGAAGCCTAGAATGGCATACAGCAAGTATTGGAAATGTTTAATAAAAAACACAAATTGAGGCCATCTGTCTCCGTTGTCGTGAAGAATAAAAAGAAAAAGTCTGAATTAATTGGAAAAATGAACATGGTGATTACTAAGAGTACTTTCACTTGTGTTGGGGCAACTTTTGAACATTTGGACTCCCTATTGACGCTGTTGCTGCTGCGAGGGAGAGGAAACCGACATGCTGCTTCTGACCCTGGCTCCCGCCCCACGCCCAACGTGGACCACCGCCTGCCAAACTACCATCCCCAGAAGGCAGTGCGGCGTGGTCTTGCGAGAACTCCAGCGGGCAGGGCTTAAATTGCTCCACGGACTCCCACGGCGCGGGACGCGCGCGAGCTCATCGGGCGAAGCTCGGGCCAAGGGCGGGCCCGTCCTTGGCCATCATCGGCCGGAAGAGGCTGGGCTGAGCCCGGTCTCTTGGTTTTTCTTTTCTATCTTGAACAATACTTTTGTGGCTGTTCTGTTTGTGCAATTATTGATAGTCTTATTCTAACAGGTAGGACTTTGCGGGTGATATATCCTGAAAAATGGGTAAAAGGAAACTAGCGAGCCCGAGGGGAAATAGGCCCAATTCTGATACCCAGCAGACTTTATTGAGCTACCTAACTGGGGCAGTCGATGTTCTGGATAAACAGATTCACTCAGTGGAGGAATCCATCGTCGGTTCGTCTTCTGGGTCAAGTCAGGCGATACCCCTGAGTGAAGACTCAACTCAATCAAATCTTGGGGGGGGAAATGTTACCGCAGTAAATGGTTGTATTTAACCATCCACTGATGAGATCCAGTCCTTCGGAAGTGAGTCACCCACTCAACCCCCCCAAAAAAAGCAAAGAAAACCAAGATCAGGAGTTACCGGTGCCCAAAATTCCCATAAAGATCCAGGACCAGTTGTTGTCCATCCTTCCCCCAGTGACCCCAAATATCAGAAAAGTGCTACATCCAAGAAGAAACAAGTAGGACTGCCCAAAATTCAATAAACAAAGACCCAGCTGTCCGGGTATTACAATTACTCATCCACAATCTGAGATTCAGAAATTAACAGCCTTAGTGGAAAGATTGGATTTGTATTTAAGAGTCAGGCTAGACCAGCTATCCTCTAGAGTGGCTAGCATGGAAAATATTCTTCTGTCTAAATCCAACCTACCGAATCTATCAAGAATCCCGGACATAGGCGCAAACACGACCTTAAATATTCTGGCAGGGAACCAAATATACTGGATACCGAGAGGCATACAATGAAAAGACCAGCCCCTTTAGATACCCCTATAGCTCTGACAGAGAAGACGCATTTAAACCAAGTGGGAAAAGGGGCATCCCACACGTCATCAAGGTACACTAACATACATATGAATTCTGCCTTACAGGCAATTACATCCCACGTACAAACGCCTCTTTGTCCTCAGCATTCCAGTCAAAGTCATATTCCTGCCCCTCTTCTTGTTGATAAAAGGACCGCAGATCCACACTTAGATCTTCCACCAGAAGCCACCCCTTATGTTATTATCTTAGGAAATGTACCCCCAAATCAATCCTCTAAAGAAGAAACCTGGACAGCGCTAAAGAACAAGTCGTTACACTGGTTGAGTAATATTACAGGGCTCAACAGTCAACTATTTCATGATTTGAAGATGGTCAGACGAGTTCAATGGGTAGGGGCGAGGGAGAAGGTTCTGATGGGGGATTGCATAGTTATGACATTTGGAACGCCACGATTGGTAAAGGAAATTTTGAACATCGGGCGAAATCATACTGCTAATATGGCAGGGATTAACGTATTGCCATTAGGCTTTTTCTATCCTCCACTAAGCACGAACTTCCCTCCCACACCCTCGCGTAATCCCTATAAGGCTCAGTGGCCATCACAGGTGATCCCAACTTACAATAATGTTAGCGCATTGTCGGGTCTAGACGACATCGAGTGACTGGACTCGGTATCGGCAGACACAACAGTAGTAAGCCCAATGACTTTAACCTTTCAACGAGACTTAACATTTCCCGGGGTTACTCAAGCTGTTCCCCTCCAGCCTTTTTCCTGTTTCCAGGATACAAACAGCGTAACACCATATGCAGACCCAGTGTTAGTTCCCGGAGAGGGCTTAGTCGAAAGTTTCATCCCAGTTTTAATACCCCAGAGAGTACATTCTCCGCAGAATGTGAGCGCTCATTTTAAAACTAAAACAAAGGGCCCAAAGCTGGACATCGTTTTCTGGAATGTAGCTGGTCTGCATACTAAAATTACAAATATTAACTGGCTGGCACTAGTAACAAAATACAGTATCATAGGTTTACAGGAAACATGGCTTCGTACCCCTGCTCACCTGGTGGGATATAAGACTTATTTTTCAGATGCTGTCCAATCTCCCTCCGGAAGGCCAAAGGGGGGTTTAATAATATATATATCCAATGTTCTGTTGGTTGATAAAATTGAAGTTCTGAGATTAGAAACCAACTATCAGCTACTTATGATTGCTCGTAATAAGGCGTCCATTTACATTATTGTAAATTTTTATAACAATCTGAACCCAATTGATTTAACTGATGTTTTAAATAAGGTTCCTTTTTACTGCAAGATTTACGCCTGAAGTACATTAACAAATCAGTGGCACTGATTTGGGGCGGTGATTTTTTATTTGTTATTGTGCAAAGGAAATAGCACTAACAATTGCGGAATTCAGGACGAGGGTGGGAATAATTCAAGGCATTTTACACATACGACTGCGGGCGATCGTTTGAATGAAATAATGGCAGCCGCAGATTTGGGGTTCGCAAATGAACTAGTCAGCCCCCTGGTCCCTTTTTCTACCACCTTTAACGGGAGAGGATTTAACACCATAATTGATTTTATACTCGTTTCCCAGTGTATTACATCAATAATGTGTAATTTCGAGACAATTGTCAATGCAGTTAGCGACCATTTGCCTATTAGTATGTCACTAAGCAGTCCTTTCCCCACGGTCGAGACAGTCTATTGGAGTCTCTTGTCCCAACAATCCCCGAACCTGGACAGACGTAATGGTTTTTCCTTAAAATGGGGTAAAGTAGACCAAGAGCTAGTAACGGGCAATGTAATAAAGCAAGCTCTGCCTTCCCTGTACACCTGTCTTGATTCCATCGCGACCCCATAGCAAATACTGTCTGGTTATGCTACCATGACTAAAACGATTAGAGATGAACTATTTTGTAAAAGGAAACCTAAAGAGACTACTAGGAGGGGATGGTTTAATACTGCCGGCACAAAATCTTACACAAAATAAAAAATAGCACTGACCCAGGAAATAAGGGACAGTAACAAAATAGTTAGACTAAGGAAAGTTTATAACCTAGCCTTAAAAAAACGCAAAGCCCAGATCAAAGATAGCTTATGGAAGCAATTGCATGAGAGTTGTTCCATGAAAGATAGTGTCACTTTCTGGAGAATAGTAAAATCTCCTTTCCTCTGTGATGCCAGTGATCTTCCAAAACTAGAGATAGCGGTAGACGCCAATGCCTGGGTCCAACATTTTTCAAATATTTTTAGGCTAGTAGAAGATAACATTCCGGGCCAAGCAGAGGCCGTGCAGCAAACTAACTATCCCATTCAGCTAAACTTTACACTTAAGGAAGTGATAAATGCCCTAAAAACATCAAAACCAGGAAAAGCACCAGGTCCCGATGGGGTTCCTGTGGACCTCTTTAAATACAAAATAGACTTATGGTCCCCTATTCTAATGAGAGACCTGGAAGCAGCCAGTATGGTTGGTTTAGTCGAATCTTGGTCCACATCTATCTTGGTGCCAATATTTAAAAAAGGCGACCGCCATAGTCCAATCTGCTATCGGCTCATATCGCTCCTGGATTCCCTCGGTAAAGTCGCCGGACGAATCCTTTTAGATCGTCTTCAGGTCTAGGCTTCTGACAATAGTATAATATCAGACCTACAATACGGCTTCTGAGAGGGTTTGGGCACAGTGGACCAAGCTTTGAATCTCTCACTTTTAATGGGGAAGTATGTTTTAGCGAAAGGAGGGTCTCTACATATGATCTATGTAGACTTGACAGCTGCCTTCGACTGTGTCAGTCACTCTAAATTGTGGGCAATTATTTTAGCCATGAGGGTGGATCCTCCACTGGGGAACTTTTTGCGGGAGCTCTATTCAGAGGCATCGGCAAGAGTGAGATATGGGGCAGGGGAGAACGCACTGAGCCCTTTAAGATAGAGGGGGGTCAGACAAGGGTGCGTTCTGGCCCCCTTCCTTTTTACTCTATACACCAACGGGCTGGAACTAGAGATGGTGAAAGGGAGTCAAGATCTGCCAGCAATACGTCGTCGCCCAATTCCAGCATTACTCTATGCCGACGACGCAGTCATTCTAGCAAGAACCCCCGTCCAGCTCCAGCGATCACTAAATTACTATTGCAATTTTAAGAGCTCCTTGAATCTCAAAGTAAATATAAAAAAGACCTATACTATGCATGCTGGCCCGAGACCAAAATAAATTAGAGACATCTTTGTTAATAATTCTAGCCTAGAGTGTACGACATCCTATCCCTATTTAGGGATCTTAATGATTTAACAAGCTTTTTTTTTTTTTAAATATATTTTTACTGCGAAAGTATAAAGTAGGCACACAGTACATGGTCATCGAGACCGCTTACATGTAAAAGATGATAACACGCTGCTGCAAGGATAATACACAGCCAAATACGGCCCACATCCCGGAGGCTGGGCGGCGTAGGAGCAAAGCATGTAAGGAGGAAAGGAAAATTGCAGTTGTGCTCTAAGGATAAGAAACTATTAGTACATTCGCTAATTTTCTTATTTTTGTATTTTTATTTTATATAACATTTTAACAATAACCAAAACCCCCAAAAAAGGCATCATTAGTACAGAGTCGAACGAAGTAGGTCATATATGTGGGGCCCAGCTAAGGCACAGTCATTATAACGTAGTATGGACCTATGGGGATCACAGCTACGTACAAGTATACATATCAAGGAATATCAGTGTGGCTACAGAGGGTCTTTACACTGGATCCAAGCTCCCCACATCAGCCCCCTCCCCAGCACAGTCAGACTCCAGGTCAGCGGAAGTAAATAACTCAGCGCTGGTGGCATCCGAATGATCCTCCGCCAGCCCCTCCATGCACAACATTCTCCAAGCAAGCAGATCATCCTGCAGCTGCCCATCCCTGCGAGTGCGTTGCATGTGCGTCTCCTCAGCCAAGGCCCATTCTCTTGCATCCCTCAGCCAAAGGGAAATCTCGGGTGCCCTCTGACCCATCCAAGTGAATGGATAACAAGCTTAAGTGGACCATGGCTATTCAAGCTAGGAAATTAGCATTTTTGAGGACTACGACAGCATTGGTGGCATTTGCGCAAAAGTTAGGAAAGAGATCTCCTCAAGAAATGTTAAAGATCTTCCAGGCAAAATGCATCAGTGTAGCCAGCTACGGTTCAGGCTTATGGGGGCATCTAAATACGGAGGATCTACAGAGAGTAGAGAATTCCTTTTTGCGATATTTACTCGCAGTCCCCCAAGGCACTACTACATACGGATGCCATTTAGAAATAGGGTTGGATCACATCTCAGATACTTTAAAGATTCAACCAATAATGTTATGGCGGCGTATCTGGACTAATGAACAGTGTGAGTTAACCCGCAGTCTTGTTGAGGAATGCATGGCACTTGACAATTTGCAAAAGATAAGATGGTTAGGTTATGTAAAGTCCTTTTTTGATGATTTAGGCCTCTCGAGGTATTTTACTCATCCACTTACTATTTCCAAAGTGTCAAGAAAGGAGTTAAAAAAATGTGTCTTTTTTATTTAGGCGAGCTTCGATTCACTCAAGAAATAGGGAAAAGCTCATTGCAGCATTTGTTAGCGGTTCAAACTACCTTTTCGATCCAACCCTACCTAACATATAACCTGAATCAGTTAGAAAAAATGTTGTTAACTCGATTCAGATTAGATATTTTCCATCGGTTGATTTCCTTACCCCAGCAGAATGATTGGTCTAGGAACTTATTATCATGTCCGTGTGATTGTAACTCCCGACAATCTTCAATTCACATACTGCTGTTTTGTAAGTTTTACGAAATCCCACGTAGACGATGGATTATTCCAATATTAGGAACAATGGGGCTTCGAGCTTGTCGTCCTGCCTTCTTAGCACTGCAATTCTTGAACAATGAATTATATGCTAAATCTATAGCTCGTTTTTTGAAATTTTGTGTTAACCACCATCCCAATGTTAATTCCACCTAAATGCTGCTATTATCTATTTCTACACTTAATCATGTAATTTTTTAAGGTTTTTTACTGTAAATATGTGTTATGTGTACTTTTATGGCTTTCTACGAATTATGGAAACCGAATAAAGATGATTTGATTTGATTTGAAGAGTACTTTGGAATACCAGGATGAATATTTCACATTGGAGGGAGTTGTTCCCGCTTTTAGCAGTGGACCAGTAATATGAGCGCAAATGTAGGGCTCTGTTATGTATACTCTTCAGACTTTTAATGAGCACCCAATCTCCCTTTTGTAATGAATGATCCACAGAATGTTTGCCAGTATCAAATCGCGCTTTCATATTATCCTGTTCAAGTTGTACATTTTCTTTTAGAGGAGTGGAAATGAATGCGGAAACATAACTCTGCTTGTCTTTCTCACATAACCAACTGGGTTTAAATGAGTATGGACTTTTCTTCCTCTAACAAGAGTGAAAGGTGCAACACCTGTGGTTGAGTGTGTGGGGGTGTAGTACGCCACACCTTGTCATGTATGAATTCCAGTGGATCCTGCCCAGAAGAGATAGCTGTTTGTATCCCCTCTTTAATGATTCTCTTGCCTCTCTCGACAAATCCATTAGAAAAGGGTGAATACAAAGCAACTTTGAAAGATGAATGTCATGCTTTTTGAGAAAAGAACGCATTTTTTGTGAAATAAAATACATGCCATTGTCACTGAAAGCAATTTTTGTAAAACCTTCAACATCAAACACGCCCTGTGAGAACTTAAAAGCATTTTTGGTTGTAGCTCCCTTGCAAAAACAATAGTATAACCCTTTAGTGTAATAGTCCACCAGTAAGATCAAGTATTTGTTCTCATTTGGAAAGTTCTCATAAGGACCAGAAAAGTCTAACCCTACTTGTCCCATGGATTTTCTGGAAGTGGAACAGGATGCAGTGGAGTGGAAAGGATCTTCCAATGCTTATCTGATAAGAGGCATTCATTACAATTATCAATCATGTTCCTGACTCACGCATCCATGGAGGGCTACCAATAATACTGTTTTACCCTTTGACATGTTTTCGTGATACCTAAATTACTCTGATGAGCAGTTTGAATGATAGTTTGCCGTAGAGATTCTGATGGAACAAATAAATCATGGTGCATAACCATGTCATGAATTATTGATAACTCATCAGCCACATTTGAGAAAGACCTCAAGTCTGCAGATAATGTTCTACGCTCAGGCCATTTGCTTGTAACAAATGTTTTGAATTTGGCAAGTGTGGTGTCATTAGCATATGCTGTGTTCCACTCACTTTCTGTGATGGGTCGTGTTGGACTTGGCCCTTCTTAGCAGGTTCACCCCTGAACTTTGTGACTTAAGCTCTGACATGGTGGTAGTGGTTTGTGGCCTCTGGGCACTTTAGCACTGTGGCCCAGTGTAAAGTGCGTACGTGCTCTGAGTGCATGTGGTGTGATTGGCCTGCCCTCCCATAGGAATGCATGGGGGATATGTGAGTCCATGGTAATTCCTGGTATGAGAGGAGTGCAGGGGCGAGTTTAGTATGTATGAACTCGTGGGAATAAATGCTGCGCAATGGTGTGCGCAGATTTATGGTGACTGGTGGAGAAATGCCACTTTTAGAAGTTGGCATTTCTATGTGATGTGTGTCTGCCTGCCTGATGTGAATTGCATGTCTGGCTTGTGATTGACAGGAACTGAGAGGTGTGGGTGGCTCCAGGAGCCATGGTGAGTCAGCCCAGTGGTGAATAGAGGGATCTGCATCTAGATGGGCGCGAGGAGTTGCACCTGGGACCTGAATAGGGCTGTGCCTTCCCTCCGCAATGCTGGATCCGGCACCTGCGGTGCGTCTAATCACTGAGCCTCCACCTATGAGGAAAGAGGAGCCTGGTAAACAGAGTGCTCCAAAACCAGTTGCATCTGGTTCCACAGCCCTGTGCTGTGACACAAAGGAAAAGGGTGTATAAAATAAGGGTCTGTGACTCCATGAAGGTGTTGTGCTGTTCCTGATGTGATGAGGGGGCCTCCTGCTCCTGCTGGGCTTCAGGAGGAGCCACAAGTAGGGGCTGCCTCCCTGCTCGAGGGCCCTGTGAGCTTGCTTGCCTGGGCCCAGCCTTTGCCCCCCGCTTATCTCCTGAAGGGGTTTCCCTGGACTCTGGACTAAACGCCTGGACAGCGCTATATCTTTTTTATTCCTGAGTGCTCTTTACTTTTATTTAAATGAGTGCTGGTGGCCTGCAACGCGAAGCTGCAACGTGTGGGATTCACCCACACTGCCCTTTATTGAAGTGGGAGCCCACCCCTCATTTGTGTGCATTCGAGCAGGGGCCCACCCCACGTTATTGCTTGCCGCAATGACGTGCTGTTGAGCAGGAGCCCACCCCACTTTATTATTTATTTTTCGAGTGCTCACCCCACTCATGCTGGATTCTGGTGGGTGCCTACCCCGCCTTGATTATGTAAGTGACAAGCGCATGCCCACCCCGCATCGCCGCCAAGACCAAATCGAGAATCACCGATGCGTCCCGATCCTAAAACCGGAAGCCAGGCACGCGCGCCTGACTTTGAGGGGGGGCTGCCGACAAACGCCAGAGCCTCGTAGGCTCCATTTCAGCCCCTCTGCTACCGTGGTCGGAGGAGAGCCGCAGGAATGAGGGCTGCCACTGATCCACGGGGCTCCCATGGTGAAGGGAGAGTCCCGCATGCTGCTGCCCCGGCCGCGATCCCCCAGAGGAGCGATGTGCGACCAGCCTAAGTCTCCCCAGCGAAAGGAGTCCTCGAGGAGTCCCCAGTGAGTGGGGCTCAGTGTTATGGTGGTTGGGGGTGTGCTGGGCACATTTTCAGTGCCTGCTCCATGACCAAGTCTCGGGCACTGCGGGTGCGGTGCTCAGTTTTCTTGACACTGGGCAGCGGAAGCGCCTTGGGGGCATTCTTGCCTCATTTCCCGTATTCCCAGAGGAGCTCTGCAGGGGCCCAGGGTTGGTTAGGCACAAGTAGTGCCAGTGCCTGTTTTGTGGCTTCCCCAGCTGTCCCGCGAGAGCGCATGCAGCTGCAACGCTTTGGGGCCATTTTCAAGTTGCGAGTCCCCGAGTAGGGCTCCACAGGCACTGTGAGTGCCAGAGTCTTTGCTGTTCGACACGGCGGCGCCACAGGTGTGGATCGCTGCAACGTTTGGGGCATAGTTGATTTTCAGAGTCCCAGAGCAGGACTCCCATGTGCACAGTGCCCGTCCTTTTCATTTGCACAGCTGCCCAGCAATTAGTGGGCAGCTGTCACATTTAGGCCAGTGCTTTGCATACTTTTGCTTTTGCTGCTTTTGCAGCCAGCCCTGACTTTGCGGGACATAGGGCCTTTGAGCCCCTGTGAGAGGCCAGTTGGCCCGGGGGCCAGTCCAGGTTGTGGGTCCCCCCGATTGGGTCCCACTGTGTTTATGATGATTATTACCTAACGTGTTTATCTTGGTTTGGTTTGTATAGCGCACGGCTATGCACCATGCACCATGATCCTTGCCTAATGTGCTTTTACGTATAAGGTTGGTGCATAATGTGTGATGCTAATGAGGTTTGGGCCTAATGTAGTTTTATGCCTAATGAGATTCATGCCTGACATGATTTAGGCATCCTATATTTTATGTTACAGGAGCTAGTTCTCAGTTCAGTATTTCGCCAGTTGTTACTGATTGTGCTCTACATTTACTAGTTGTTGTCAACATTTACTACATGTTCTACATCTCCTAGTTCACTTTGTGACGGTTCTGACAATGGCCCAATTGGCCCTGTCATGTGTACATAATCCCCTGTAAATATTGTCTGGTGCCAGTTGACACCGTGTACATTGTGTGATTACTATTCTAATGTGTTTCGGATAGTAAAAAGGCTATTTTTATATAACTTTGGGTGGAGTTTCTTTTGTGGTGTGCCCAGTGTGTTGCTGCTGTGTGTGTGTTGCTCAAATGCTTTACACATTGCCTCCGGGATAAGCCTGACTGCTCGTGCCAAGCTACCAAGGGGGTGAGCAGGGGTTATCCTTGGTGTATAACTCCCTTGCCCTGACTAGAGTGGTGGTCTCTGCCTGGCTTTGGCACAAACCTTAGCCAACCAGAGATCCCATTTCTAACAGGTCAGCATTCAGAAATAGTATCTATGACTGCAACTATGCATTCATGCATTCAACATCATCAGCTTCTTCAGGTGCTTCATTCAAAGACATTGTCGATAAACAGTCAGCTCTGAAAGCTTTACCCCCAGGTATGAGTCTGATATTGAAGTGACCCTCCTGAAGTTTAGAAAATAAGCAATCCAGTCTAGCAGATGTTTTGTTTGACCCACTGTTAGAGAGCAAATGCATTAGTGGCTATGATCACAATAAATCTCAAATTCACAACCCCAAATGTATGATTTGAATTTGTGAATAGCCCAAACGCATGCCAGAGCTTCCACTCAATGGTGCTATAACGCATTTTAGCTGATTAGAGCGCTCTGAATGCAAAGGCAACTGTGTGTTCTTTGCCTGCCACCCATTGTCCTAACACTGCTCTTAAACCGGTGAGACTTGCATCAACTGTTAAAAAACATTTCTGACCATCTAAAAATGGATGTAACGCTGCATATTTTTCAATACATTTTTAACATGATCAAATACTTTTTGTAATTCATCGGACCATGCAAACTTTGCTCCTTTTTCTTAAAAGTGTTCTTATGGTCCTACAATTTGTGTATAACCTTGCACGAACCTGGCATAATATTCTGCCAGCCCTAAGAATGAACAGAGAGATTCTCTATCGCTGGGTGGTGTAGCATCTCTGATGGCCTTTATCAGTGAAAACTTGGGCTTAATACCATTGGGTGATAATGTATGACCTACATATTCGAGCTCTTGAACTGCAAATTAATATTTGTCATGTCTGACAGTCATTCCAGCTTTCTGAAGTGCCTCCAAAACCTTGAGAAGACTTTTGTCATGCTCTGCGCGTTTGCCAGCATACACCAGAATGTCATCCTTGTAAGCTTGTACACCAGGAATGTCATTTAACAAGGTTTCTATGAACTTCTGGAATACGCTGGCCGCAGAGGCCTAACCAAAAGGTAATCTAAGATATTTATAAGCTCTGAATGGTGTTGCAAATGTGGTCAGTTCTTGTGATATGGTAGAAAGGGGAATTTGATGATATGCCGACTTGAAGTCAAGTAAAGAAAAGCATTTTGCTCTGCCCAGATTGGCCAAAAAACATGGATCTTTGCCAAGGGTTGACAATCCACTATAATATTGTGAAAAGGTGAGCGCAAGTCGGCACACAATCTGACCTCGCTTGACCTTTTGCGGAATAAAACTATGGGAGAAACCCATTCAGAGGAATTACATGATGTAATAATCTTCTCATTGCATAAATTCTTCAGCACTTTTTTTAACTCCTCTCTAGCACTTAAAGGAAGAGGGCAAACTTTGTGAATGAAGGGTTGTGCATTGGGTTTGAGACGGATTTCATGCTCAAAACCAATAACAATGCCGATTTTTGATTGGCGTGGCCAACAGAATGGCCGAGTAATTCGGAAGCCTCTGCTGCTCCGGCCAGCCGATCAGAATCCGCCATAAAAAAGACGACCAGAAGTCCAGTTTTAGATGTATACGGGCGTATGAAAGTCCCGTCGCCCCCTGGATGAAAGGAAAAATTGGGACTGGAAGCGAGGAACCCACCTTTTGAGCCGTCCCGCCGTGGCTTGGTCCGACGCGAAATCGAAGATTGTGGCGCCCTGATTGCGAGACCGGGAGAAGCTGGCGGAGCCCCGAGAGTATTGCGACTGGCGTAGCGGTGAGGCGAAACAGTCCCTGGCAAGGTAGATTGGCCGGTGGGGGCCCCGGAGCGGGAGGCGGACTGTTGGAGATCATCGTCTACATCCTGGAGGCGGTGCGCTGAAGGACTGCGGGAAATATCGAGGACGCCTCCCCAGGCGGCCTGACGAGGTAGGCCACACCACAGCCGGAGAATACGACCCGCGAAACGCCCTGGAGGTGAGAGGAGGACCGGAGCTGGCCGTCTACAATCGGAGACACAACCGGGACCGAGGGGAGTGGAGGCGGAGGGGGTAGACCCGGAGACTAGCAGCATCTCCTGATTCTGAGACTACCGGAAGTGCTGAGTGGTCCATACTGCCTCTGGGACGACAGGACACGGACAGCTGAGGTACAGTCCGGGGGCGTCCAAGGGCACCTGCTACTGAAATACCAACAGAGGCGAACTGAGCTCTGGACATTAGGTCCTACTAAGGGAGGATTACTGAAGCACCAGCATTACAGAGCAATACCGGAGCTGTTGCGGGAGCCATACAACTGAGCTCTGGCGGCGCACTGGACCCGGCCCTGACATCCTGGACTGGACGGTCCTCGAGAGCCTAGCCCGTGTATGCACCACTAGGCGGGGAGGGCCGCGGGAGAACGGAGGGGAGACGATCGGCGCAGAACCTGAGGTAATAGGTGGTGGCCCGGAGGCGCCCTGATTGCAAATTCACACAAAAGAAATCCCTGTACCCAGGACTCAAGTTAGCAATCATCTAACGGGCATGAGAACACTCTCCAATAAAATCTCCTATCGTAAAATTCTGGATATACCCCGTCTTAATTCTGTGTTTAGGTATCTATTGTCTCCAATGCCCTACTGTCCATAGCAACTCGGCACAACCTATGATGTCAGCCCTACTAAGGCCATACATACAACCACACACAAACACTTAAAACAGAAAAAATGTGTGGCGGAGAGGAAGGCACCTCACGGGCGAACACCCTCGGGGAAATTGGTCAGATGTTTACCAATACTTTGCCCCTTTCTCATCATTGGTAGCCATTCCTTTTCCAATTAAACAACCGTGTCATAACAAAAATTAGTGAAACAGATAAAGGTAAAGGTGCATAACAAGGAGCTCAGAGCATAGCTCCTAGACGTAACAAAACGATACAGAGTGAGGGTAAAATCAGCAGTCACACCAACTATACCACTTTATTCCTGAATGAGGTATGCACTGCTGAGTTAAAAAGGCTGGTAGCTTACTGTCGCATACCACTACCTGTAACCGACATGTTTCACTGCCCAGGAAATTTTATGGCACATTCATCAGGGTTAACACTCTGTTGCTGCACCAGCTTTAGACATCTTTAAAACAGAGAACTGCCGAGTTGAAAAAACACAATTTAAAAAAACCATTTAGGACCCATTCTGAACTGAACTTAACCTCCACAAGTTTCTCATAACTGCAAAAGAGAATAAAGGGTAACGTTACCCTGAATCAGCCATGTTCACTCGTACCAGCTGATCAGGCAATCTCCGCCTTACTTGTCGATTGTAGTATCAATCTGTAAGTCATTCAGATGTAGTTAGTGCAGGAATGACCTACCGAGACAGTCACGCTATCATGATGTACTGTTATGTTTCAATACAAATTGTAATCCCCATCGGTTACATATTGTACACAAACGGAAAATACAAGCCTATTTCAACAAGAGTTGTTGCATAGGCGTCAGACCTAGTTATGCCAGGAATTAATGTCCGACTGAACCAAATTTTATCATGGCTTATGTTGTATATCAGGACACGGGTGTCCTAATATATAGCGGTTTTGAATGAAATTCTGCGGTATGCTGTTAACATCAAAACCCCTTTCTGGTTCATTTCATACCCCAACACTGCCTATCATAGTGCAAAGCGGTGTGGAGTAACAGAGCCGCAGTACATTTTATAACAGCGACATCCTTGCCCAAGATATAGGTGTAATTAGAACTTCCCTAGATGTAAGTCTAATCTAGACACAGGGAAAAAGCATCCTCATAGAGCCCCCCTCCTTACCGTACACGGATCGTCACGGGACCATAAATCATCCCAGGAACGCCACCGGGAAAGTGTTCGCGCCTTTTAAAGTATGCGCGAAATCCCGGATTGTAGACCAGCCGATCATGTGATCGGAACACCAGTCACATGGTCGTATATGGGAGGAGCGTTTTACACAATGAATCTAACCCTCTTCACACACATACTAATGCGGGAGCCATCTTAGAAAGGGTGTTTATTAAGGGATCGCCAGCAGATTTACTTTGGTCATTGATATTAGTTAATTAAACATCGGGATAGACCCAAAATATTGGAGTGTAAAGAACTTTCCACAGGATGCTCTCCCCATAAATCCTCAGTGTTAATTTTGTAAAAAAGGGGGGAAAAAAACCTTGTTTGCCTAGACACAGCAACCACTACGCTAATGTCAAACAGTGTATGTCGGTAGTGACCCGAAACAATCTTGGGGATGGAGTATCACAGTAGTGACGGTCCAATTATATGGTCCTCCCATATAAGCTCGTACTCTGGGCCAACGTTATAAATAACAAGCACAATCAGTACAGTGATGCACAATGTTTTTTGAACCACCAATAATGGCCATATCTCAACCAGCCTATACTTCTAATGTCCACATTCTCATATTTAGGCCCTATGAAAGAGCAGTGCATAGTTGTTAGACCTTACAACATTACAATTTAGGGGGGCTGTCAGCGTACAGATCAGAGATAGGCTTGTTGGAAAGATAGGCGGGCTATTTGACTTTATTCCATTCAATAATTTCATTTAAGCCCCGCCTGTCACTGCCCTCTCTAAAAATCCTGATTGCAAAGCCTGACTGACCCATACTATACGGAAGGCACCCACCACATGGGCGTGATCGACATGGGCAAAAAGGAGATGACCGCCAGGACTTCGAAACAAGGCACCATGGACAGATATGCTATGGCCCCTCCGTCCAATGCGGCCGGGTCCCCGGGTACCCGCACCGACACGGAACTACTGATGGGGGCCATACAGGCGTCTAGGGACGACATACAGGCGTCCCGGAGTGCCCTGGAGGTCAAGATCGGAGAGGTGGGCTCGGAGGTCACTCTGCTGTGCCAAGATTTCCGCAATCTGACAGAGAGGGTCACCACGGCGGAGACCAGATTGGGCGAGGCCGAAGACACGATACTCACACTGAAGAAGGATGTGGCGGAGCTCCAGGCGTCTCACAAGCAACTACAGTGGAAAGTGGAAAATTGAGCCCGCCGCAACAACCTCCACTTTGTAGGTTTTAGGGAGGGAATTGAAGGGACTAACATGGAGGAGTTCCTGCACGCCTGGCTACAGAAGACCTTTCCAACGGCGAAATTCTCGACATGCTTCGTGATAGAAAGAGCACATAGGGCGCTGTTAGCGAAACCTCCAGTGGGTGCGAGACCGTGGCCAGTTATTGCCCGCTTCCTGAACTTTGCGGCTCGTGACTTGATCTTGAGAGAAGCTAGGAAACTTGGGGCGATCCGTCTGGAGAACGCCCAAATCATGATCTTCCCAGACTACAGCCAGGAAGTACAGAAAATGAGACGCTCCTTCGACGCTGTGAAGGCAAAACTAAGAGACTCTCATATCCAATATATGCTGCTTTTCCCAGCAAAAATGAAAGTCATCTATAAAGAAAAGACCTACTTCTTTACGCACCCTGAAGATGCATGGCAGTGGCTAGAGTAGCGCCCCTCCCCTCGGAGGCCAGAGGAAGGAAGAAGCGGGATGGGGATGCACTTGTCCACTAATGGGACCCAGTGGGAACAACCGAAGACACAAAGGACGAGAAGTATAAGAGGCATCAAGAGGGTGAACATGACGCCATACCCCGCGAAAAGTGCGGGTACGAGACGGAAACGCAACTCAGCATCCTCCGGCTTGGAAGATCAGACGGTATCTAGATTTTGCTGCCTAGCTAGGAAGGACATATCGGCGGGAGAGGAAGAACCCGGTGGAGCGACAACTGACAGCGAGGACCCGGAGGAGCAATCAATGCACCCACTGGTAATAGCCATAAATGAGATGGAGCAGGAACCGGCTACGGAGGCGGGGGCCTCGCCAGAAGACATCCAGGACTCACATTCTTGAACAAGGGACTATATGGACGATCAAGCTGCGGCGCTTGGCTGAGAGACACGCAAGTTGTTACACTACCCCCTATTTTTCCTTGTCATACTGTTTAATGGTATTATTTAACTAGTGAAGTGCCATTCACGATGAGGGGAGCGCTGCATACAGCGTGGATAGAGTTCTAGGGATAAGTTAATAGGGAGTTCTGTAGGGAGGTCGAAAGATCTTCTGTGCCTGGAAGTCCTGTACGCAGCTTGTTGCACAGATGGGACGGATGGGGGGAAGAGGTGGGGTGGGGGGATTGGGTGAGGGCACCGATGCTGTTCAGTTGGGGATGGGTTGGGTGGGGAGAGGAGAGGAGTTGGGGGGGAGAGGGAGGGGGAAATCATATCATGAAGGCCGCACAATCGAGTAGTCCGAGACCAATCCTCACACAAGAGACCAGCACTATAACCCAGCAGACAAGGCAGGATGTCGGGTGACCATACAAGAGAAAACTGAGAGCAGGGGGGATTCAGTGTCCTAACGTGGAATGTAAATGGGCTTGGCAGTAAGATCAAGAGAGGACTGGTGAACGCATACATAAAAAGGCTAAACCCTGACATAATACTGCTCCAGGAAACGCACGTCAAGGGGACTAATTGTGCCTTCCTAGCTAGAGGTCAATATAAAGTATTGGCACATGCAGGATACACTATGGGCTCGAGAGGGGTGGCTATACTCATAAAGAAGACTACACCGTTCTGCATAGCTCAAACCTGAACGGACCCACAAGGGACCTATGTGGGGGTGAAGGGGATGTGGAGAAGACGAGAGTACACGATAATTTCAGTGTATGCTCCCCCAAAACTGCAAGCCAACACGCTCAGGAGGGTGGTAGATATACTCCTGGACACAGCTGATACCATACAGGTCCTTGGGGGAGATTTTAATGACGTAATGGACCCAGCGCTAGACAGGTCAGGGACGGGATCTAGAGACCGGAACCGGCCCTCACTATTCAAAATGATCTCTAACGTGGGGCTAATAGATATGTGGAGGTGGCTACATCCCGACCAGAAGACCTACTCCTTCTTCTTGGGATCCCATAGAGTCTATTCGAGGCTGGACTACATTTTTCTGCCCAGACAAAACTTGACGATAGGGAACACAGCTGAATACAAAGCGAGAGGGATTTCTGACCATTCCCCACTCCTGGCGAGGGTGGGGCGAGGGAGGGGTGAGAGCAGAGGATCCTGGAGACTGACGGCCTGGGACTTACAAAATGCGACTATATTGAAGGGTGTGAGAGCGGATGTGAAGGTGTATGTAGCAGAAAACGAAGGGACGATTCAATCCAAGGTAGTCTTCTGAGAGGCACTTAAAACAGTAAAGAGGGACAGGGCACAAAACAGGTTGGAGGAGGAGAGGAGGAAGCTCCATGCTTAAGCCGGGGTGCTGGAGGCGCAAATACTAGACTTCAAGAGGGAGTACCAGGCCACAGGAGAGACAGGGACACTCAGGAGACTGACAGACACGCAGCAACAGTATCAAGAGGTAGTGACAGGAGAGGCCAAAACCCAGGCGTTAGCCACGTTACACCGAGTATACGATGTGGGGGACAAGTCTGGCAAGTTAATGGCATGGCTCAGTAAAAAGGAGCGCGCAGCCAGATGGGTGGAGCAAGTCAGAGACCCTCAGGGGATGCTGATTAGGTTGGACGCTCAAATTGCAGAGGAGTTTGCCGATCATTATGAACTTTTCTACGGGGCTAGAGCCCTAGGGAACTGTGAGGAGGCATTGCATTATATGGCAACAATTGAACTGCCGACCCTGAACCCTGAAGCCCAACAAGGCCTAGAGGCCAACATCACTTTAGACGAAATCACGGAGACCCGGACCAGGCTGAAGACGGGAAAGACACCAGGCCCGAATGGCTTTCCGGAGGAATTTTTTAAGCGCACGGCAGATCTCCTGACGCGCCATTTGAAGGGACTATTTGAGGAAGTAACACAGGAGGGGCGACTCCCACCAGACCTGTGTATGGCGATAATAATCCCAATACATAAGGAGGGAAAACCGGAGGACGATTGTACGTCATACCGCCCCATCTCCCTCTTGAATATAGAGGTGAAACTACTGGCGACTTTCCTGGCACTACGACTCTGGTCGGTGATCTCTGAGCTAATACACCTAGACCAAACGGGTTTCCTCCCGGATAGGGCCACCAGGTTGAATCTCAGGCGCACTCATAACTGGCTGCAGGAGGTACAAGGGAGAGAGGACCCACATTGGTTCCTGTCCCTTGATGCAGAGAAGGCCTTTGATGCTGTCCACTGGCCCTATCTTGAGGGCGTCCTAAATAGGTTTGGCTTTGGCCCAAAATTTCGGAAGTGGGTCCAGCTGCTGTACACGGAGCCCAGAGCCAAGGTGAGAGTGAATGGGACTGTATCTCGGGACTTCCCGGTCCGGAGGGGAACTAGACAGGATTGCCCGCTGTCCCCCCTCCTCTTCGCACTTACGATAGAGGTGCTGGCAGCTAGAATACGCCAAAATGAGGCCATTAGTGGATTCAAGAGGGGGGTGGAGGACTCCGTGGAGGAGAAAATATCGCTCTACGTGGATGACATCCTGCTATATATCACACAGCCGGAGACCACGATCCCGGAGATGTTCTCAGGATTGGAACGGTATAGAACATACGCGGGATACCAGATAAACTGGCACAAGTCGATCCTCTATGACCCCAAGGGGCGGACCTACCTGGAAGGTTGCTGACGACAATGGTGGGGTTTAAGTACCTCGGAGTGTATGTGACCCTCGACAAAAAATAGTCCTATGAACAGAATATAGAACGAATAATACTGAACTTCATAGAGGACGCAACTCGGTGGAGACAGCTCCCCCTTACCATACAAGGGCGAGCGGCAATGTTTAAAATGATCACGTTACCCAGATTTTATACGCTCTACAGAATGAGTACTACCCTCTGCCACAAAAGGTGTTTGAAAGGATAAATGCGGAACTTAGGTCCTCCCTGTGGTTGGGCAAGCAATCAAGGGTACAGCGGAGGGATATCACTCCCGAACCTGGAGGCGTATTACTGGGCGGAACAAATAGCCCCAATTAACGACTGGCTACACGCACAGGCGGATCACCCAACTTATGCCCTCGAGCGACATCGCATGTCAGCCACGCCGTTGATGTATTATCTATATGGGGGTAAAAGGGGAGGGAAACTTCTCCCAGCCACTGGACTTACACTAGAGCTGTGGAACAAAGCGACAATGCGCACGGGGTGGGGAAAAAAACCTACTCGACAGACACCGATCTGGCACTGTACGTGGCTAACAGAACTAAATAAGTTAAAGGGCTTCCAGAGATGGGACGATATAGGGATCTCCACTTTGGGAGACATAGTGGCTAAGGTAGACCTGAAATCATTCACGGCTCTGAGGTCAGACTTCGGACTGCACCACACGCAGTTTCTTAAATATGCGCAACTGTGGCATGCTTGGCGAGCAGAAAAGGTCCAACTAGATATGCTCCCGGACTACGCACCTCTAGAGGGCAGATTACTGCAAGAACAGATACAGGAAAAAGCAGTATCACTCACATATAAAACATTAACGAATAATATGACAGGCGACTTGGGCAAACCTAGGAGGATATGAGAGAGTGAGGTGGGAGACATGGAGGATGTAGACAGGGACATGGTGTTAATGCATCCTAGGGAGATAGCTATTAAGTCCAGACTGCGACTCATTCAATTTAATGTACTCCACAGAACCTATTACGACAGAATGCGACTACATAAAATGGGCAGGACGGAAGACACGAGGTGCCTTAGATGCAGTGCTGTGGGAGGGGACTTTTATCACACCTTCTGGGCGTGCCGCAAGATTCAGGGCTACTGGCGAAGAGTGTTTAGTGAGCTGGGCGAGGTGTTGGAGATTCCCCTCCAACTTGAGCCTAAGCTGGCCCTTCTAGGCAAGACAAACGACATAGACCTGGCCCGTCCCCTATTAATTTATTTGGTCTTGGCATTGGTAATTACAAAGAGAAACATAGGTAAGTACTGGGGAGCAGCAGCACCGCCAGAATTAGAAGAATGGAGAAGAGGATTAGATCTTTACATGGCAGCTGAAAGGGTCACGTACAAAGCGAGAGGTTGCCCCAAGAAGTTCCGCAAGGTATGGGGCAAGTGGAGAAAGTATCATGGGCTGGAAGGGGGGTTATGAGGGCTCCAAGAGCCGTGGAGGGGTAGGAGTGCAAGAGTGCAAACACCAGAATCATAAGAGATTGGATGCACCGGACTGTCGCAGCACTGCAAATTTGAAAATACGGCGGGTTGAACTGGAAGATATTAGAGATGCAATGCTGGGAGGGTGGAGGGTGGGGGACAAGGGAGTGCGGACTGATGATGATATGATTGTATTGTTGGGATATAATAAAATGCAAATAAAAATGTTTTTTTTTTAAAAACAATGCCGATTTTTTTCTCAAATACTGAAGGGAATTGATTAAGGATATAATCAATATCGGTACCTGAAATAGAAAGATTAGAAACACTTTAACATTTTCATCTTCATGATAGCTTTAATAATCAGATAGAATATCCCCCAGAACAACAGGTTGATCTAAACCAGGTTTGAGACAAACTCATCTTGGCTGAATCTTTCCAGCCTAAGATGTTTCTTCTTTTAAGGGCGAAACTTACTTTACTAAAGGTACATCTGCCAAGACACTTTAATTCTGGAATGAAAGTATCCTAACATATCAATTTCTTTTTCTCCAAAAGCTTTGGAACTGACGTCATATTTGGTAAGAGTGATATTTGCATAAAATGTAGTATTAGACAATATGGTGATGGGAGACCCTAAGTCAGCTTTCACTTTTATGGAAATTGTGCCGACCAATACTTTCACACCATGGACCCTTGTCTGTGCATAAATCAACAGAATCACATTCGATAGATAATAGTAGATTGTTCAGTTTTTTTCAGGACTGGAGTCTATGTTCTCGTTGATTTCAACGTTGTTAATCCTTTTTTTTTAATTTAAACTTTTGACATATACACACCCTGAAAGAAAAGCTCCCCCAATTCTGTTGGTTCATGTTTTCAATGGTAAACTATAACATTTCACAGCATATAGTAGTGAACATCCATATCTGTCGGAGTGTTATTAGCTTAGGTACTTTATCTTTTCGAAGTGATATAGCAGTAGATTTAATGCACTTATAATTATTAAAATCTCAGCCCATGAAGGTATTTTATTTATCGGCATTTGCTTCCAAAAAGGGGGCTTTTGTATACTTTAGTTTATGTTGAGGGCAGCTTTCATTTGATATCATTTATGCCCATAGGGCCCAGTGCTGTCTTGCCTGTCTGGGGAGTCTCCCGTACCATCTGATGAGGACAACAGGTATGTCTTCGGGGATCCCATATATGCCTCGGTCTGGAACTGGGTGGGAGCAATTCCGCGTAGTTGAATGACTGCTCCTGCCATGTTATGAGATCTTGCAAGCATTCCTTGAATTTAGGGGCTCGACCCCTACCCCATCTGCAAACCACTTTTCGTTTAGCAATTAGGAACCACAGTGCTAAATATTTCTTATGTGCAGTTTTGACTTCTTCTGTATGCCCCAGTATGGCAACGTCAGGGGATATCTGGAGCGTCGTACCCACCATCTGTGCCATTTCCTCAAATATCTGTTGCCAATACTCATAGATTGCAGGGCACTCCCATACCAAATGAAAAAATCCAGCCATGTTCCTGCCACACCTAGAACAGTTGTCGGTGTCCCTTAGCTTAAATGTAGGCAGTTTGACCGGGGTATAATATAGCCTATGTAAAAACTTATAGTGGATCAATCTCAGCCTCCTATTAGCTGTAATGCCTCTGTTTGCTTGCAACAGAACTCCAACTGTTTGTCTGATAATTGTATACCTAGGTTAATTTCCCAGTCTAGACATGATGCTAATGTGCGTGGTGTAGTTGCCTTTTGCATGTTATGAGAGATTAGCTACTTAACATGCTGAGGTGGTTTGGTTTGTATAAGGTCATGGAATGGTAGAAGAGATGGAGGTTTGTGTGGGAATTCTGTTGTGACTGCCCTGACTCTTTGTCTGAGTATGAAAAACATGAACGACTCCATGGCTCTAGGTGCTTTTTTGTCAAAAAATTGTTCTTTCATCAGAAATCGACTATCTGCATACAGGTCTCCCCATGTCTCCACTTGAAATTTTTCTAGCAGTTGTCTGAATTGCCTTTCATAGGTAACCTATAAATCTGGATGACGAACCAGCGGCAATCTGGGAGAGTATAGCATCAGTCTGTCGAGACTAGTGGCAATTTTCCTCCAAGAAGAGTTGGTACAATCGACTGTGGTGGGATCAGTATCTTGTTTTTTAGAAGAAATGGAAATGAGACCTGAAAGGGGTAGGGGCTGTATATCCCATTTCTACAGCTAAGTGTGGCATGAAGGGGAGCGGGTGGAACCAGTACATGGCATAGTGTGCTTGTGCGCAAAAATATTAAAGTTCAAAATCTGGTACCTCGAACCTACCCTGTGAAAACTGGAGTGTCATTGTTTCCCAACAAAGTCTAGCTTGTCTTCCTCCCCAGACTAGCCAAATTGTTTGTATTCTCAAAGCCGTAAAAAATGGCTTCTCTGGATCGTAAGGGATATTGGCGAATAGGTAAAGGAGCCTAGCAGTACTAGTGAAATCCGCCCTGCTATGGATAGCGGTATTCTAAAGTTCAGATACCCACGACGAGAGCCTTCCAGCTGCGGTGAATCCAAGGCAACAGTGTTGTTGCTAAGAGATTCTCAGCAACTGAGCGGTCACGCTCGAGAATGCACAATCAAAGATAAACAGGGTGACAATAGCTGCGTGCAAGCATGTGGCTCACAAAAGCAATACGATCATTACAACACCTGATGGAGCGAGGTGGCAAACGCATAATTTTGTGTACCCCTCGTGAAATTAATGTCCCATAACACTAAAGATTACTGATTGCATGTTTTGTGAAATTAACCAACCATAGAGTAAAGTGCACACATTCTTTTTATTTTTACACACGGGGAGGACTAATTGGCTTGGATGGCACAAATAAAACCCAGCTAATGTGTATTGTTATCGTGTTGTGAACTAATGTGCAGCTTATTTGTAAACAAACGCAATTTAAATGTGCTTATTGTATTCATTTATGTGATGGAGAAGTCGAAATGTGAGTATAAAATGCATTTATGTGGCTTGTCTGCTAGGTAACAACTAATTGGGAAACATTAGTGAGGTGGGAGGTAAACAAAACGGGTTTGAATTCACAATTTAACATAAATCTGTGTTTGTTTTCATGATCCCTGCTGCGGTCCCGCCCACTTTGCCTTTATCAGGAAGTGCGTCGTGCGGACGCACGCAGCGGCGCGCCGGAAGCGCGCCGAAGGCAAGCCCGTCTGCGCCCGTCCGCTCCCGGCCGACTCCAGACGCCAGGTACCCTGCACCTTTCTTTCCCCATTGTTAGCTACTCTCCCTCACGGTCTCTTGTCTAAGCTAACTACAATGGGCATTATTCGCTATACACATCAGGAGCTCCTCTCCTTAAATACAGACAGGCGTACCCCTACTGCTGCTAACGCTACTAACCCTTCTAACACTGTTATTAACAATATAGGAGATAGGAAAACCAAGGCAGAAATGAAACACCACATATCGTGCATGTACTGCAATGCTAGATCTATACCTAAACATGCTTTAGAAATATGGGCACTTCTTGACTCAGACAGCCCTGACGTACTGTTCATTACAGAAACATGGCTACAGGAGTCCTCCTCACCAGACATCTCAATTGCCCTACCACCCCCATATAAAATACATAGGCTTGACCGCCCGGGCAAGCAGGGAGGTGGAACTGCAATAATCTACAAATCTAACATTAAGCTCCACATTAACGATTCCTATTTAGAATGTTGGGGTGAAATGTGTATCGTCTCCCTGACTATAGACAATCAAGAGTCATGGAAAGTGGCCCTCATTTATAGACCCCCAAACGCTAAAACTCATTTTGTAGAGAAGCTAATTGAAGCTATTGCACCTTATGCCTTGACCACAGAGAATTTTCTCCTGTTGGGTGATATAAACTATCATGTGGACCAAACGCACGATCCCCATACTTTGGACTTAACTACCAAACTTGAGGCCTTACAGCTAAGCATTCTCCCGACAGGCCCAACGCACATAGCGGGCCATACACTTGATCTTATATGCACTAACTCCCCCAAAGTTAAAATTATACAAATCGATCCAGTCCTATGGACCGATCATTATGTTATTAAATTTAACATTGTGTGCCCACAGTTCAAATCCCGACAAACCACCCAAGTAAAACTGAGTAGACCATGGAACAAAATTACCCTAGAATCTTTTTCTGCACATTTCTCACCTCCAGTCATTTCTGACAAGACTGACCCCAATATAGCTGCCAGAGAGCTGGATCGTGCTATAGTTTCGGCTTTAGATCACAGCGCTCCTGCCAGAGTTTCAAAACTTCCTAAAACAAACTCACTGTGGTTTACGCCAGATTTGGAACAATTTAAGCACACAGCTAGAGTAGCTGAAAGGAAATGGCGCCAAACTAAAGACTCTAATGATAGAGTCCAATACAAAATCACCCACAGACAATATATGAAAGGCATTGAGGAGGCGAAGAAGGCATATCTTGGTAACAGGATATCCCTGGCATCCAACTCACATAGAGAGCTATATAATATAGTGAAAGACTTCACCAATCCCACTGCCTGCAAACAGCCACTTGAGGAATCTAAAGACTGGGTTGAGTCTGGGGCAGCATACTTTCACGATAAAATTAATGAAATTCACAAACACTTTCTTCAGCTACCCCCAACCTGTCAGACAGTCCCGTCTTTTAGCAATTGCAGTGACCTTAACAAATCCACCCCCACACTCAGGAATTTCCCATTCTTCACTGAAGCACAGGTGGAGGTAACTTTACTGCATATGAAATCAGGATCTCCTGTAGACCCGGCCTCTCCACAAATCCTATCTAAAGTGGCTCCTGCTCTGGTCCCAGTTTTAACGAAAACGTTAAATCAGTCCCTACTTCACTCTTCAGTTCCACAACATTGGAAGGAAGCCAGTCAGTCAATAAGTCTTTATTTTCGAATAAAATTCATAAAAGACAACCAAATACATGTAAATATAAACATTTCCCAAATTTGGTAAAATTGTGCATTAATTCCCCCAATACATAAGCAGATAAAAGGGAAATGACTTGAATATAACATTGGAAGGAAGCAGTTATTAGACCAATCTTAAAAAAAGCCTCTGCAGACCCAAAATTACTTCCCAATTACCGGCCCATCTCGCTCCTTCCCCTGTTTGGTAAGATCATGGAATCATTAATAAATAAACACCTCAAACTACATCTGGAGACAAACAAGCTCCTGGACCCTTCACAATCAGGTTTTAGGGAATTTCACAGCACCGAGACTGCCCTCCTTGAAGTTGTGGATAACATAAGACTGACACTAGACTCCAACCAGTCAGCCATACTGGTCTTGCTTGACCTGTCTGCGGGCTTCGACCCCATCTCGCACCACATTCTTTTAGAACGTCTGGTGGAGATTGGTGTCGAGGGCTCCGCACTCTGCTGGATAAAAAACTACCTGTCCAACAGACGGTCTATGGTCCAAATTGGTGTCCACTCCTCCAAACACTATGACAACGATAAGGGCGTCCCTCAGGGATCCATATTGAGCCCTACGCTCTTTAACCTGTATGTATCCTCTCTTGCTAAAGTCATCCGAGCACACGGCTTTGGAACCGTGTCCTACGCGGATGATACACAAATACTGATCACTATCAAACAGAATCCGGACGTAACCAAAATGAGTTTTAAAAACTGTATGCTAGACATCCAGGATTGGATGACCAGAAACTTCCTGATGATGAATGCAGGAAAGACGGAGGTCCTGCTGTTTGGAAAGGCAGCTAATTTCTGGTCCGATGACTGGTGGCCAACTTCCCTTGGCACTTGCCCCACACCCAAATCCTCAGTAAGAAATCTAGGGGTAATTATAGACAATAAACTATCCATGTCTGAGCATATTAATAAAGTCGTTGGCACCAGCTACGGCATCATGAGTAGTCTGAGAAAAATCTTTAAATGGCTCCCTCTCTCAGCTCGCATGCCTCTAGTTCAGGGACTCATTATGAGTAGAATTGACTACGGGAATGCACTCCTGGCCTCAACAAATACCACCCTGCTGACCCGATTACAGGTCCTACAAAACACCGCTGCCAGACTGGTGCTTGGCCTTCCCCCTCGCACCCCCTCATCACCCTGCCTAAGAACCTTGCACTGGCTCCCAATACTAAAACGTATTAAATTCAAACTATGCTGCCTGGTCCACAAATACATAAATGGGCAAGGCCCAGCCTACCTAGAACAAAAACTTAAGGTTTACCACCCAGTGAGAACACTTAGATTATCTACCAAGTACCTCCTAAGTGTCCCCAGAGTGCGAACCGCCAGCAATGGAGATAGAGCCTTCAGTAAAACAGCTCCTGAAGCAGGGAACTCTCTGCCCATCCAGATTAGGTTGGAACCAGACTATCTGAGATTCCGCAGACAGTTAAAAACATGGCTCTTCTAGCTCTTGTCTATGGCCTGCTCTGGTTTTTGTAGGACTTTCTCTGCAAGCGCTCTGAGACCTTCGGGTGATTTATGCGCTATACAAATGAAATAAAAGTAAAAGTAAAGAAAGTATGATAGTTCCAAAAGTGGCCTCTGAGGCCTCTGAAAAAATGGATGCTGGGGTAAACTGTGAGCAAGAGCTGAACTGCGCAGGTGCGCCAAAAGCTGCAAGTCAGAGTGAACTGCCTGTGCTCGAGGAGGTTCAAGGCTGATGTGGCCCGGAACCTAGGATGGGTGCCAAGCAGAGATGATGTCGTGCTCAGTGCCTGGGAAGATGTATGGATGTTGCCACTGAAGGAAATGCCTTGGCCAAAGACTGTCCTAAAACAAAGCCCCTTTCTTTTTTCGCTGACACATTATAAAATTAATGCTGAAATGGTGAGATGATGCTCACCCACCCCGAAATTGTCCAATGAAAAACTGAATAGGACTTGTTAGATACTTTTTAGATAGATTAAGTTAGGGAATTAAGGTATAAAAAAACCTGGATTTGTCTAGTTGGGGTCGCTTTTTCCATTTCCATCGGAGATGCTGCCCGATTGCTGACTGATTCCTGGATGTAGGACTCTTATGAATTTTCTTGTTTGCTTTGCAGGATTTTAGGATAAGATGAGGGTGCTAGTTAGGGATGTTAGGAGAGAATGACTTTGGAACTATCTTTTCTTTGCTAATTTTAACTGTCATCTGAAATAAAGAGATTTCTTTCCTGAGCTCAAATAAAATGATCATTTTGAATAAAGTTTAAGATTTTACTGAATAAAAAGATTTACTAATGCATAAATGTCAGACATGATAAAGTTTGTTTTGAATAAAAATTATATTTAATGGAGAAGTAAAAGCTGGTCTTTGATTCTTCCTACGCCTAATTTTCATTCTAGCAGATCCATTGCCACTATGGTGGTGTGTCTGAATAATTTAGTCTATGAATAAATGTTAAATCTGTAGGTGTAAATAATGAATAGATAAATAAGTTTAGACGCACCACCAAATGCAACAGCGTTTCTCCAGTGTGATTCACCAGAGCCTTGAAGCCTAGAGTAAGTGCGCAGTGTTATGGGCCCCACTGGTGCATGATTTGTGTGTTTTAAGGTTTCGAGGAGATGGTGAGTATTGATCAGAAATGACTTCTGGAGCCGCGCTGGAGCACACCCACATGTATGACAAAATACAATTTTTCCCCAGAATCCAAAAGGTTTCACAATATGAGTGATGAGACAGCTATTGCACAGGAGTAGGACAAAGCCAGGCCAGAGCAAGAATGGGACAGAGCAGCTCGCGGACTGCAACAAGACAACAGGAACAGACAAGATCATTCGCATGGTTTATGACACAGACAGGCTGGAGCGAGAATGCTGCCGGACACAAGAGGCTCGAGCTGCCATCGCCTCGTGTGCCAGATCAGAATTGCCACAGCAGGGAATCTCAGGCTCAGATAGCTGCAGGTAACAGAAAGGCTGGAGCGAGCACACTGTTGCTAGTGTACTGCTCCCTCGAGTTCAAGCTCTACAACAGGTAAGCAGTATACGTTTAAGAATTCCTAAGTTCAAACAATGCGGTGGACGCAGGGCCCAACTGTTGCATATAAAGAGCAGACAGTCCACAATAAAATAGCCAAAAAGTACTCCAAATTGTATAGTACCTTGAGAAGAAGAAATTGCAGCACATATGTAGAGCTTCAGCATAAATCAACTATATAAATCTCAGCAAATGGGTCCAGTAGAGTGATCACGAAGACATGAAGCTGACAAAGCAGTTTACTCCAAAGCTTCCAAAGAAAACCTTTTGTTGTTTGAAATGCTAGCAGCTTCAACTTTATTTTTCCTTTCCCTTTGACAATTTACAAAGATTAAAATATCCAGCAGCGGCATGCACCTTAGGAACGACTTCAGCAGCGGAGTATAAATTAAGTAGAAAGATAAGAACCGGATCCCAGCGTAGAATAGTGTTGGCCAGTGGTTCAAAGTAACTCCAACAAAATAGTGACTACCCAACTCCTGGTACCAAATGTAGTATTGGGTAATCATAGGAATCAGAAGTCTTCAAAATGGAAGGGTTGAATTTAGTTTATCAAGTAACATACTAATAAGAACCATGGCCACCTCTGCCTGCCTGGATGAGTAGCCAGCTACCAACCGACTCAACTAACAAAAAAGGTGGACATTCTACAAACGATGGAATGAACACCACATCATAGTATTCTAATACAATGAAGTGGTCAAAGCAAATGCATAAAGATAGAAGAAATAAAAAATAGTAAACACCAGCCCACTACACTGATGTTTTTACCCCTCAAACACCAGAGAACCAGGGCTATATTAGTTACACAACTTAATTGAAAACTTCCAACGTACCCAAAAAACGACGAATCCCCCACTACACCCTGATTTACTGAACTGCAAGATTGACAGGGGCATCCAGAAGTGAGCAGGCAGTTGAAGTTTGAGGCAGCCTTTGGCGACATCTTTGTAGCGTTTTACCAAGACAAGTCTAATATCTGAGGTGTTGCTTTTAGATTCCAACTTTTTAACCTGAGGTATCTCCTGATAGTACGCATCAACAGCCCTGCTGGGTGACAGCAAAGTAGGTAGCAATGGAACCTGCTTTAAAACTGGTCATGAGGGTCAGTACACTTACCCCGACAAACTATTTCACTATGATTAGACACAAGTGACCTGTGTCAATATGTGCCTGGATGTTGAATGTTTGTGTGCAGTATTATACAAAAGCCAAACCTACTGAAGTTGTAATTTCTTTATTCCTAGGTGGATTGATGTGGAGGTTTATTGAGTATGACATAAATGGATTCTCACATACATTGTTACCATACCTACAACTCGCTGCATGCTCTCGGGGTTCTACACAGTAAAATGCCAAACAGCATGGAGTGATACCCGATTCTTCATCTATCTTTCCAATTGATTAGTAGGTCACCTCCCCTTTCTGGTGTCTTCTATCTCTTCAGATTTCTCTTCCCCATACCTGACAACTCCCCCTACCTTGGCAGATGCCTCCTGCATTTTTCCGATATTCACCATATTGTATAGCAAATTGCTTCCCTAATCTTACCCTCTTTGCTATCAAACATCACCTGCCATGTTTTTTCTCTGTCACCTCTGAAGTTGCCTGAACATCCTTCAACACCTCACCTGTCTTCAGTAGACACAACTCCCTCCCTCACCCACACCCTCACTTCAGTCTCTTTCTTCTCTCATTTCTCTGGGCCAATCATTGCCTAAGTATTTTAATACCCCTATGGAGGGGCATCGCCATGCCTTGCCCCGGGGAGGGAGGGGGCAAAGGGTTAAAAAGCAGTGCTGCCCCTGATGCTACTTACTTTAAGGAGCAGATGCAGCGCACAGGACAGATCCCTCTTTTCCAGCACCTGTACTCTCCTCTGTAGGTCTCCCAGGGTGGCCTCCGATGCCTTTTGCGCAGGTTCCAGCAAATGTATCACCTGGAATGTGAGGGGGATGAATTCCATGACAAAGCGGCACAAGGTCCATGCCTATCTGGTTCGCAGGGGGATTCATGTGGCTTTTGTGCAGGAAACACATCTAGACCAAACTGGGGGGCGGGCCTTAAAACGCAGATGGCGGGGCAATTGTTTTATACTACCTTTTCTGCCTTTGCGCGGGGAGTTCTGATCTGGGTGAGAGCAGGAGTTCCATTTCAATCCCTAATTACAATGATAGATCCCGAGGGGAGGTTTGTGGCTGTGCAGGGCCGACTAGACGGGAGGGATTTGACACTATGTAGTGTTTATGCCCCGAATATAGAGCAGACGGCCTTTTTTGCACAATTATCTGGGAAACTGGCAACAGTCTTAGCTGGCACGATTTTGCTCGGAGGGAACATTTTAACGCTGTTGTAGACGTTGACTTAGATAGGTCACACCCACCACTGGCTCAGTCTGAAGTCCATAGGGTGGCGAAAGGTAGGAGTGATTGGCAGGACACGTGGGGTCTAGTTGATGCATGGCGGACGCAACATTCTACTGAGAGGGATTATTCCTTTATTCTGCTCCACATGATCTCCATGTCCGACTTGACAGTATTTTATGCTCCCCGGATGTTCAGGGATTGGTCCGTCACAGCGAATACCTGGCGAGAATGATCTCTGACCATAATCCCTGTTTGGTGGTGGCCCAATGGACCAGGCAGCGGCAGGCGATCCCACTTGGCGTTTGAACCCTCTGGCACTGGAGGATTCTGGTTTTAAGACGTCAGTGCAGGAGGGTATTGAGCGCTACTTTACCGAAAATGAGGGGACAGCGTCGAGTAGGGCCCTCGAATGGGATGCCTTTAAGGCGGTGATCCGAGGGGTTTGCATCTCCTCCACAGCGGGGGCTCGCAAGACTCTACTATGGGATCTTGCGGAGAGCGAGGATCGGTTACGCCACGCGGAACGGGCCAGCCACGCGGACTCAGAGTCTCATGGGGCGGTCTCGACCGCACGTGAAGAGGTCGCTACACTAATGGAAAAACTCCGATGTTTCGACCATAAAGAATACCTCATTCGGGCTCATGCTGAGCGAGATAAGATGGGCTCCCTACTGGCATGGTTGGCTAATCCTGCGGCCCGCGGCTCCCCGATTCTGACCCTATCTACTGCGGAGGGTCGTTTGATATATGCCCAGAAAGAAATTAACGACCAATTCTTTGCTTACTATGAACGCCTCTACCGAGGTGCGATGCCGGATATACCTGGGGAACATGGGGCCAGATGTAGGTGAGGGACATTTACCGACTCATAAATACCGAATTTTACCGATTCGGTATTTATGAATCGGTAAATATGAAGGAGGGAGATGTAGCTAATTTTTTATTTAGAAATACCGAATCGGTAACATTCGGTATTTCCTATTGATTCCTATGGGCTGTGAAGCCCATAGGAATCAATGGGAAATACCGATTCGGTATTTACCGAATCGGTAAATGCCGAATGTTGCAAGGGTGCAGGGGGTGTCACTGTGACACCCTTCTAGCACCCGAAGTAAAGGCATGTGTGACATGTGGCACACATACATGCCCTTAGGGCATGTCTGTGTGTCACATTGCACAGTGTGCATGCACAGATGTGCATGCACACCTGGATTCGGTATTTTACCACACAATAGGATTGTGTGGTAAAATACCGACTCTTAAGGGCCTGTGACACTCTCAGGAGTGTCACCTACATTTGGATTTACCGAATCGGTAAAATTACCAATTCGATATTTTACAGAATCGGTAAATTTACGGATTCTGTAAAATATTGGCCCCTACATGCCAATTCCTAAATACCGGTCGGTAATGGCCGAAATCGGCCGTTACCGACCGGTATTTGGGCTCCTACATATGGCCATTGATGACTTCCTGGCCGCTGCTCATCTACCGCGCCTTGAGCCGGACTTGGCGAATAGATTGGGGGGTGAGATATCGGTAGGACAAATTTGCACGGCAATTAAACATATGGCTCGTCGTAAGACACCTGGTGCGGACGGATTACCGGTTGAGTTCTATGCAGCGTATGTGGATTTATTGGTCCCGCGCTTGCAAAATATATATAGAGAGGCCTGGAACACCGGGGCATTGCCGGTAACCACCTGAGAGGCAATTATAATACCCTTATTAAAGCGAGGGGGAGATGCCAGCTCCCGATCAGCTTACAGACCGTTGTCGATGCTCACGGTTGACTATGAAGTGCTGAGCAAGATCCTCGCGACACGACTTCTATTACATATGAGGGCCCTGATTCACCCGGATCAAGCGGGCTTCATCCCCCAGCGCACCACTGCGACGTGTATACGTCGACTCATCAGGATCATGGGGGAAGATTTCGAGGGGCTCCCAGATGCTGCGGTGCTTTCAATTGACATTGAAAAGGCCTTCGACAGTGTAGCATGGCCCTACCTGTTCAGAGTTTTGAGGGAATTTGGATTGGGTGACCAGTTTGTGAAATGGACTGCATTGCTCTATAATGCATCCACGGACAGAGTGAAGACGGGGGCCACGATATCGGCCGCGTATCAGGTGAGCCGTGGGACGCGCCAATGGTGCTCGCTGTCCCCCTTGCTGTTTGCGTTGGTCATTGAGCCACTAGCATCTCATGCTCGGGCAGGTCAGGCGTATGAGAGCTTAATGATGAAGAGTGAGACCCATTATATATCCCTTTATGCAGATGACCTGCTGAGGTTTTTGGTAGATACGACTGACTCACATCGAGGAGCCAGACTCCTATTACGAGATTTTGGCAACATTTCGGGACTGAGGGTCAACTGGGGGAAGACCTGCCTCTTCCCACTGGCTCCTAGAGAACACGCGCCCCAGACAGTGGGGGACCTTCAGTGGGAAGGTCAATGTCTCCCGTACTTTGTTTACCATTCCCAGCCAGACTTGTTGGAGGGCAATGTGAACAGGGCGATTAGGAATCTACAGAGTAGCATGGGGTTCTGGCGTTCCCTGCCATTGTCGGTAGCGGGCAGGGAGGCGTTGCTGAAAATGGTTGCGCTTCCTCGTCTATTGTATTTTTCTCGCACGTTGACTGTATGGATACCTGCGTCGATTTTCCAGAAACTTCGGTCCTTGACTACGGGGTTCGTTTGGGGCTCGAGTAGACGACGAGTCGCTTTGAACACCCTGATGTGTCACCGGGCGGAAGGAGGACTGGCAGTCCCTGATTTTGAATGGTACTACCTGGCAGCACAATTGCAATGGCTTACTCAGGCGGTGGCCCGGGATTTCAGGGGACCAGAGGGGCTGCAGGGCAGACTGTTTCCCAGACATGTAATATCCTTTATAATACTGCACCAGAAGATTGACTTAGATCGACTCACGCTTGAGGAACGTACACTTCGCTTCTGCTGGAATCGGAGTCACAAACGCTCGGGTATCATTCGCCCGTATGCGCCAGAGATTTCTCTGGGAGTATGCACGGCTCTCCCGCATGGCGGCAATTGGTCGGCACTGGCTGGCTGGGAGGATCTCGGGCTACATATGATTGGAAACTTATATGGGGACGGGCCCTCTTGACCTTCCAAGAGCTGCAGAATACCTATGGACTCCCGAGAGGGGATTACTTATTGCATGCTGCTTTGGTAACTGGTATTCAGAAACAAAACAATGGGGTATGGGACTGTCAGAACCGCCGACCTCTCTGGGCTGCCAATACGTGGTTATGGCAGCTGGTACTTTCAAGGCCATTACGTGCCTCTATGGGAGGCTGTCAACTGAAAAGTTGCTACCGTTGGATGGCTTGTGAAGAAAATGGGAAGTGGATATCGGAAGACCCATCGTGGAGACGATGTGGCCCCACTTGGTCCGGCGTGCCTGGAAGGGTACTCAGAACGCTAGATTCCAACTAGTACAGTTTTTTACGTTACATCGGGCGTAGTTGACGCCGATAAAGTTATCGCAGTATTTTGATGGCACTACCTCACAATGCCCAAGATGTAGGGCTGATGGAGCTAATTTCTCCCATATGTTTTGGTCTTGTGCGAATCTGTCTGATTATTGGTCGAGTGTGGTAGCCTGTTTGAATGCTGTGACGGGCCGACAAATAGAGGCAGACATGGGAACCTGCTTGCTGCTCTGGTTCCCCCATACCCCCAGTACTAAAGTTACTAGCAAATTCTATGACCTAGGTTTGATTTTGGCTAAGAGGGAACTTACCATGCACTGGAAATCGAATGTAGGTCCTAAATATTTAAGGTGGATGGCGAATTTGCTAAGGTGGGCACAACCTGAGGGTACACTCCGACTATAATAGGCCAGGCAATTAGATAATGATAAATCCCTAGAAGTGGCTAGAGCATGGGAGGCACTGGTGACAGCACTCCAGAATCCCGCTGAGAGTTCAAGTGAAGGGGAGGAGGACTTAGATTAGGAATAGGTAACCAATTGAAGCTGATAGCGAAGACAAGAGACATGTGGGAGGTTAATACGGTAGGCGTAGCTCAACGGGATGTCCCTTTACATGACCAGGGGTGGACAGTTCTTGTTAGATGGGAGGTAACCATATATGATATGCTTTTATGTATTGATCGCAGGCGCACTGACAGGGAGGGGGGGCAAAGGGGGGGGCATAGTTGACACAGCTGGGGACTTGAGTAACGTGGACTGCCAAGTGGTCTATTGTTGAAATGTCATGGTGTATTATTGATTATGATGCTCATCTTGTTGGCAAATAACAATAAAATGTGTTTACAAAAAAAAAATGTATCCAAGCATTAACTGTAGAAAGCACAAAAGGGAAACAGGCGAGAGCCAGGCAGCAGGGCTTCCTTCCAGGACACTAGTAGCAACTGATGCCCTGGAGTGAACCCGTGAAGGAACAGCAAGAGCAATCCATGCCTCGCTCTGCCCCAACGCTCCAAGGTACATTAAAGGGAAAACACAATGCAAGGCACAATACAACACATCCCCCCTTACAATGCAAAAGAAATAAAACACAGTGGAGTAAAGAATAAGAAGAATGTAAAGATCAACAATCAGAGAGCTAGGAAAATAATTACAAGTCACATTACATATTCTTTCAACCACCCAGGAAGAACTCTTTTTCTCTTACCGATGTCACCCGTATCTACATTTTCCTCAACAGGTTCAATGGTGCCCGAATGCGCCTCCTCACTCTTACCAAAAGAAGTTTCCTCTGGGAAAAGGGTGTCCTCCCGGATGTGTTGCCACATTCCACAGCATTCTAGTTACTCTCCATCGGTCCACAATCGTGAACATCATCAGAAGCCAATCCGGACTGGACAGTGCTATAATCAAAATAGTCTTCCACCCACTCAGAGTTCAACAAGTCTTTATGAGATCGAGTTACATTAAATGGAACACCAGGTTTATATTCCAAACCAAAAGCAACACTTTTAAGGTCCAAAACCCTTCCATCCTTCAGTTTGACCGCATTACGAAGAACCTCAACTACCTCTTGCGGTGCTTCAAACTGACTCTCACCCTTAGGGACTTTCATAGGTCTTTTAATAGGGACCCAGTCACCCACTGAAAGTGGAACATCTTTAGTACCATGACATTCATCGTAACACTCCTTACTTTTCTTATGTGCCCACTCTAAACTGTTTTTAACCTCAGTGGGAGACCATTGCTCCACTTTACCATCCAAAAGCCAACTGGGGCAAAACTTGCATCTGGGTTTCCTGCCCCTCATCATTACGAAAAGAGACAAACCAGTGGCAGTGTGAGTGGTTACCCTGTAGGCCCAAACAGCTTTTTGTATCTCCAGTTTCCAATCCATCTGTTTGCTCATAGCTTCTTGAATCACACCTTCCAACACACGCTTAAAGCGCTCCACTGTACCATTGCCACCTGGATTTTACAGAGAAGTGGTCTTGTGCTTAATACCACTCCCCTCAAAATAATCTCTAGCATTCCTTGAAGTAAATTGTACTCCATTGTCGCCTAAAATGCTAACAGGTAAGCCTACCATGACAAACAGTTTGTATAAAAATTCAAGAACAGTGTTCGTGTCCACTTTTTACACAATATCTACGACAGGCCATTTAAGAAAATAAGTCAATAGCAACAAAACCATATTCTTTGTCTTCACCAACCGGTCCAAAAATATCCACTGCTACAACTTCCCAGGGAAGACTGGGAATTAAACTCTCACTCATAGGAGGCCTCAAAGTCTTTAAGGATTTGTCAGCCGAGAAACAAACTGAACATTCTCTAACAAATCGCTCTACCTCCTTGTCTTCTCCTGGCCACCAAAAATGCCATTGACCACAAATTTTGTCCTTATTACCCCAAAATTATCTTCATGGCTCAATTACAACACTTTCTTCCGCAAGGTTTTAGGTGGAATTATCCTGTCACCTCTCAAGACTAAATCTTTGTCCACAGATAATTCCATACTCACCTCCTAAAAAGGTTTCAGATCAGCAGTTATGCTGTTTTTCCTTGGCCAACCTTTACACATATGGTCTGACACAGCTTGTAATTCTTTATCCTTATGCTGTTCTTCCAAACATTCAGCCTTAGCAATAGCTGGGGCACCAGAATCATGTACAAAGGCAATGCTATCATTTCCCCAAGGATCGTCCACACATTCTTCCAGTGGTACAGGCAACCTTGACAGGCAGTCAGTCACCACATTGTCCTTGCCAGGCACATAAGTTGGCAGGGTATGCTCAGACGTGAGTCCCTTGCTCACTTTGCCACTGGATTCAAGCAAGCCCGGCTGAAGACGGCTGCAATGCCAGAAACTGGTCCTGGGAAGCTTGTTTCCAGTCCAGGGAAGGCATGGCTTGGCAGTTCGGGCTGGACTGTTCCCATGAGGCACAGGGCCAGACTGATTTGCATATGGCCATGTCTGAACTGGGGTGGCAGAGTGGGTTAAAGAATGGTGATGGATTAAACCCAGATCAGTAGACTGGGGGTGAGTGCTTGTATTGTCAACGCTCCGTCCATCATTTCCTTTGGTTTTACTTTGTTCGCCATAAGTTGGCAGGGTATGCTCAGACGTGAGTCCCTTGCTCACTTTGCCACTGGATTCAAGCAAGCCCGGCTGAAGACGGCTGCAGTGCCAGAAACCGGTCCTGGGAAGCTTGTTTCTGGTCCAGGGAAGGCATGTCTTGGCAGTTCGGGCTGGACTGTTCCCATGAGGCACAGGGTCAGACTGATTTGCATATGGCCATGTCTGAACTGGGGTGGCAGAGTGGGTTAAAGAATGGTGATGGATTAAACCCAGATCAGTTGACTGGGGGTGAGTGCTTGTATTGTCAACGCTCCGTCCATCATTTCCTTTGGTTTTACTTTGTTCGCCATAAGTTGGCAGGGTATGCTCAGACATGAGTCCCTTGCTCACTTTGCCACTGGATTCAAGCAAGCCCGGCTGAAGACGGCTGCAATGCCAGAAACCGGTCCTGGGAAGCTTGTTTCCGGTCCAGGGAAGGCATGGCTTGGCAGTTCAGGCTGGACTGTTCCCATGAGGCACAGGGTCAGACTGATATGCATATGGCCATGTCTGAACTGGGGTAGCAGAGTGGGTTAAAGAATGGTGATGGATTAAACCCAGATCAGTTGACTGGGGGTGAGTGATTGTATTGTCAACGCTCCGTCCATCATTTCCTTTGGTTTTACTTGGTTAGCCATAAGTTGGCAGAGTATGCTCAGACGTGAGTCCCTTGCTCACTTTGCCACTGGATTCAAGCAAGCCCAGCTGAAGACGGCTGCAATGCCAGAAACCGGTCCTGGGAAGCTTGTTTCCGGTCCAGGGAAGGCATGGCTTGGCAGTTCGGGCTGGACTGTTCCCATGAGGCACAGGGTCAGACTGATTTGCATATGGCCATGTCTGAACTGGGGTGGCAGAGTGGGTTAAAGAATGGTGATGGATTAAACCCAGATCAGTTGACTGGGGGTGAGTGCTTGTATTGTCAACGCTCCGTCCATCATTTCCTTTGCTTTTACTTTGTTCGCCATAAGTTGGCAGGGTATGCTCAGACGTGAGTCCCTTGCTCACTTTGCCACTCTATTCAAGCAAGCCCGGCTGAAGACGGCTGCAGTGCCAGAAACCGGTCCTGGGAAGCTTGTTTCCGGTCCAGGGAAGGCATGGCTTGGCAGTTCGGGCTGGACTGTTCCAATGAGGCCAGGGTCAGACTGATTTGCATATGGCCATGTCTGAACTGGGGTGGCAGAGTGGGTTAAAGAATGGTGATGGATTAAACCCAGATCAGTTGACTGGGGGTGAGTGCTTGTATTGTCAACGCTCCGTCCATCATTTCCTTTGCTTTTACTTTGTTCGCCATAAGTTGGCAGGGTATGCTCAGACGTGAGTCCCTTGCTCACTTTGCCACTGGATTCAAGCAAGACCGGCTGAATACGGCTGCAATGCCAGAAACCGGTCCTGGGAAGCTTGTTTCCGGTCCAGGGAAGGCATGGCTTGGCAGTTCGGGCTGGACTGTTCCCATGAGGCACAGGGTCAGACTGATTTGCATATGGCCATGTCTGAACTGGGGTAGCAGAGTGGGTTAAAGAATGGTGATGGATTAAGCCCAGATCAATTGACTGGGGGTGAGTGATTATATTGTCAACGCTCCGTCCATCATTTCCTTTGGTTTTACTTTGTTCGCCATAAGTTGGCAGAGTATGCTCAGACGTGAGTCTCTTGCTCACTTTGCCACTGGATTCAAGCAAGCCCGGCTGAAGACGGCTGCAATGCCAGAAATCGGTCCTGGGAAGCTTGTTTCCGGTCCAGGGAAGGCATGGCTTGGCAGTTCGGTCTGGACTGTTCCCATGAGGCACAGGGTCAGACTGATTTGCATATGGCCATGTCTGAACTGGGGTGGCAGAGTGGGTTAAAGAATGGTGATGGATTAAACCCAGATCAGTTGACTGGGGGTGAGTGCTTGTATTGTCAACGCTCCGTCCATCATTTCCTTTGCTTTTACTTTGTTCGCCATAAGTTGGCAGGGTATGCTCAGACGTGAGTCCCTTGCTCACTTTGCCACTGGATTCAAGCAAGCCCGGCTGAAGACGGCTGCAATGCCAGAAACCGGTCCTGGGAAGCTTGTTTCCGGTCCAGGGAAGGCATGGCTTGGCAGTTCGGGCTGGACTGTTCCCATGAGGCACAGGGTCAGACTGATTTGCATATGGCCATGTCTGAACTGGGGTGGCAGAGTGGGTTAAAGAATGGTGATGGATTAAACCCAGATCAGTTGACTGGGGGTGAGTGCTTGTATTGTCAACGCTCCGTCCATCATTTCCTTTGCTTTTACTTTGTTCGTCATAAGTTGGCAGGGTATGCTCAGACGTGAGTCCCTTGCTCACTTTGCCACTGGATTCAAGCAAGCCCGGCTGAAGACGGCTGCAATGCCAGAAACCGGTCCTGGGAAGCTTGTTTCCGGTCCAGGGAAGGCATGGCTTGGCAGTTTGGGCTGGACTGTTCCCATGAGGCACAGGGTCAGACTGATTTGCATATGGCCATGTCTGAACTGGGGTAGCAGAGTGGGTTAAAGAATGGTGATGGATTAAACCCAGATCAGTTGACTGGGGGTGAGTGCTTGTATTGTCAACGCTCCGTCCATCATTTCCTTTGGTTTTACATAGATGATCTTGTACACATATTATTTATTCCTCATGGAAATCCTAGCTAATCTGGCGGAGGCCCCAACACTACCCTTGGTGGTTAAAATTCTCACCAACGGTCGATGGTCAGTGCGAATAGTGACTGGCTTACCCCAAACAAAGGAACGAAAATGTTCCAAGGCCCAAGCACAAGCTCGTGCCTCCCTCTCTATAATAGGGTATTTGCTCTCAGTTGGGGATAAAGCTCTAAACGCAAATAAGATTATTCTCTCATCGCCATCAGACCATTTGTGCAATAGAACCGCACCCAGTCGTTTATCACTCGCATCTATAGTTAGGAAACATTCTGAGTTTGGGTAAAAACTGCTTAAAGCACTCACTTTTTCTAAGTCAGCTTTGACTAAGGAAAAATCTGCCTCACAGTCAGCCGGCCATTCAAACTTTTTGTTCTTCTTGAGAAGTGAGCGTATGTTATACACCTTGCTAGCAAAGTTAGGTATGAACTTAGCACAATACTCGGCCATGCCTAAAAAAGATCTTACTTCATCTTTTGTAGTTGGAGCTGGTTAACCTACAATAGCATTGATCAAGGAGGGCTTGGGTTTCACCCTATCTTCATTTATAATATGTCCTAAGTAAGACCCACTCCTCTGGGCAAACTTACACTTGCTAAGTTCAACAGTCAAACCCACTCTTTGTAATACTTCACACCTCATTCAAAATACGATCATGTTCTCCTTTGCACTTTGCAGCGACTAAAATGTCATCTTGAAAGAAACTCACGCCCCTCATTTTGCCAAAGAGTCTATGTATCAACCGCTGAAAAAACGCTGTGGCCCTGGCAAGGCCGAGCGGCATGCACCTGAATTGGTAAAAGCCAAATGGCGTAATGAAAGCAGTGAGCTTTCTGGACTCCGGCATGAGTATGGCCCGGTGGTAAGCTGCCGATAAGTCAATGGTGGAAAACCAGGTTGCCTCCTTGAGCGATGAAACCATTTCATTTATCCTGGGCAGGAAAAACTTCTCAATGACGATGTTATTAGTTAGGTGGCGCGAGTCAAAGCATACATTGATTTTTCCATTGCTTTTGCACGCTACCACCACCAGAAAAATCCACTCTGAACTCTCCACTTCCTCGATCACACCTTTTGCCATCAAACCCTCTAACTCTTTATTAATTTTGTCCCATATAAACATAGGAATATGTCTTCCTATGTGGACCTTAGGTACGGCATCCTTCTTGAGTACAAAATTGTGTTCAAACCCATTGAGTGCCCCTAACTTTTTCCCAAAAACTCCTGCAAATTTTTTGACCAAGTCATCTTCCAACTTACTGGATTCATCCTCTACTAGAACTTTTTCTTCGCTTTTAGGGTCAAGGATGATATGTAACTTCTTTTGGTCCATCCAGCCAAGCACTAATGGACCAAGTTTGGCCACATACAACTCCCCCCTTGCCAACCTTCCTTTAAATAGGAATGTAAGACATCTGAAGCCTAACATATTGATCTTTTCACCGGTGAAACTTACCGGGTGAACATCTGTGGGATATAACTGGTGCCCAATTTTTTTAACAAATTCTTCTTTCCACACCGCTTCATTTACAATAGTATAGGGTGAACCAGAATCAGTTGACTAACACTCCACTTTTAGATATCTCACATACAGGCTTTCCTTTTAGTGAATTGTCAATGACATTTAGAACAAAGTTTCCCTGAAAACATTTTACATGACTACTCTCATTTTCTGCATCCCATCAGTACCATCCTCTTCATCCCATACATATTTAACATTACCATTTCTTCTCCGGCACATTTTGCTAACATGACCACAAATACTACATTTCTTCCTAGCTGCAGGGCAATATTTGCTATAGGCCAAGTGTTCCTTGCTATCACAGCGGTAATACCTTCTTTCTTCCGGTTTCCTCTCTCTCCACAAGTTCCTCTGTGGTTGACTTTGACATCAAACCATGGTGTGTTGGGATTGGTTTCTACTTGTGTTCTGTACTTTGGAGACTTCTTCAGAATCTTTTTTCAGATTCTTTAATCACAGTGGCACATCTCCCAGACATTTCAGCCTTCCTCAAAATAGATACAACATTTCCAATGGTACATCTCTGTTGTCCCATAAGCGATCTCGGATATTAAAATTGTTATTATGGATGACTAAGTGGTCACAAATTAAGTCGTCATGTAGATCACCAAGTTTACAGTCAATAGCTAATTTTTTTAGAACATCCACCCACTCATCTACCAGTTCCTCTTTTTTCTGTTTCCTTTGGAAAAACTTGTGACATGCCACACCAATGCAGACTTTAGGGGCAAAGTATTTGTCAAGGTCTTTTAAGGCTGAATCAAAAACATTGCTATTTTCAATGCTTATAATTTTGGGCATACGAGAATAAGTCTTCAATCCGACTGACCCTAAAGAATGGAGTAATAGTCTTTTCTTCTGATCAGGCTTCACCTTACCAGCCTCATCGACTGCCTCGATATAATTCACCAAGTAATCCTTCCATTCCAACCATGTCATACTTGGTTGTGATCTAGTTTCCCAAAATAAATGTGGAGGACTAACCGTGAAACATTGCTGTGCCATAACTTGTTACACCTCCTGAGGTTCCTGATCACCTTGTTCCATGCACAGCTAAATAAACCAGTTTGTGGATTAATTTATCTGTGACTTACGCTGAAGATAAAGTGTTTCACAATAATTAAAAATAAAAATAATAATTGGCCCAGCAGTTTTAAACCAATCACAATGGTGTTGGTGAAGATGTAGTATAAATAGATAATTGACAACAATAAAATTATTTAATAGTTGTCTCCCAACTATCTCAACTGTTTCCTTGGATAGTAGTTCAAAAGCAGTTAAAATCAGTAAATTCTTAAACAAGAACCGTAAAATCCACTTCACGTTGCAGAAGCCAATCCGATATTTTCCCGACACAGCTCTGATCAAATTCAAGATGACCGCTACGCAAGGTCACGCTGCGTGACCTTGCGTGTTGATGTTTCAAGAAATACGTTACTTTAATTAACGTAGCATGTGTAGCCCCAGATCACTAGACGTCAGGCATTCCATAGAGCAAGGAGGATTGCACGTCAGAGCAGAACACAGCCGCCGCTCGAAAAATGCCCGATGTAGGTTTCCCCAAAGGCCTGCAGAATTACAAACTGAGGTGTCTTACCCTAAATCTTGCTGGGCAGAAGACAGTGTGTGTCCAACAGAATTCTAGTAGGTAGAAGGCGCTGAAGGGTCACAATGGAGAATTTATTAAATGATTAAAATCCTCTTCAGAAAGTACTTGCCGCAAAAATGATTAAAAGAAAAAAAGAAGTCATTTGTATGCAAATCCACCTAGATCCGTTCCAAGTCGTCGCCAAATGTAATGAAGACGAAACGATGTATGTATCCAAGCATTTATTGTAGAAATCACAAAAGGAAAACAGGCGAGAGCCAGGCAGCACTGTTTCCTTCCAGGACAACGGTAGCAACTGACGCCCTAGAGTGGAACCTGTGAAGGAACAGCAAGAGCATTCCATGCCTCGCTCTGCCCCAACGCTCTAAGATACATTAAAGGGAAAACACAATGCAAGGTACAATGCAACATGGAGACTCTGCCCCGCCCACCACACAGCAAGCAAGTTGAGGGTAGAAATATTTAAAGGGGAAGGTGGTATAAAAACTCAGCAAAGAAGCGGCGTGCAGAAGTGAACCCAGGATTAACAATTAAGGGCCAGATGTAGGTAGCCTAATACCGGTCGGTAACGGCCGAAAATCGGTAATTTCGGCCGTTACCGACCGGGAACCATGAAATGAGATGTAGGAGCATATTATTTACCGAATCGGAAAACATGAGCCGGTAAAAATCCGACTCTGTAAATACGAGTCGGTATTTATACCGAGGCGGAAAATACCGATTACATAATTACCGAATCCTTATTTTCCGATTCGGTAAATAAGAAACGGTAAAAAAAGTCATGGAGATGTAGGAAAGCTCAAAAATACCGAATTCACGGAAATTCGGTATTTATGAGTTGGTATTTAACATGGATTGAATGCAGGTGGTAACCAGGTGAAGGCCATAAAAAGAGTCCCAAAATGCACCTCTGGAACCATAATGGTGGCTTTTTACGTCATAGCAAGGCGGCAAAGACTACAGGCAGCAGAAGAGAGAGAATGGCTAAGGGATGAACAAGTGTACAGGCAGAGGATAACACTGTTCCAACTGACAGAGCCTGAAATACTCCAGAGGTACAGGCTACACCCCGACACCATCAGGGACTTGATCAGGGACCTACACCCACTCCTGCAGCACCCAACACCCAGGGCCCACGCCATCCCACCCCATGTCCAGGTGCTATGTAGCTTACACCTGCTGGCCTCTGGGAGCTACCAGAGTGTGATAGCTGCAGTGGGTGGTGTGTCCCAGAGCTGCCTGTCCCGCTTCTTCAGGAGGTTTCTTGACGCCATGATGCAGAGGATGGAGCATTACATGTCATTCCTTGCTACACCAGCAGAACTAGCAAAAACCAAGACAGACCTCTATCACCTGGCACACTTCCCTCACGTGATAGGCTGCATCGATGGCACCCACGTACCACTCTGTCCACCTGCAGCCACAGAGCACATATACAGAAACCGCAAGTCAACGCACTCCATCAACGTGCAGGTCATATGTAACGCAGGGAACCTCATCACAGACATCGTTGCGAAGTTCCCCGGAAGTACCCATGATTCGTACATATTCCAGAATAGTGGAATATACAGACGCCTACTTTCCGGAGAATTTGGAAATGGATACCTGCTAGGTAAATCACATTGACACACCATGACACTCACAGCAGATCTACGTATCATGTACATGCAATTAATGTCATTCTTTCTCCCCCCTAGGCGACAGTGCATATGCCCTGCGGTCCTTTGTGCTCACCCCCTACCTCAACCCATCCACCAGGAGTGAAAGGCGGTACAATGTGGCTCACAGATCTACACACAACGTTGTGGAGCGCACATTTGGACTCCTTAAGAGCAGGTTTCGCTGCCTCCACAAGAGTGGAGGGGCACGGCAGTACACCCCAATCATCTGCTGCAAAATCATAGCGACCTGTGCAATGTTACATAATCTCGCCACCAAGGAAGGCACAGAGGTGGAGCTCACACATCATGAGGACATTGATGATGACACAGAAGTGGCAGAGCCCCATGGTACAGTAGCAGCAGCAGCTACAGACGGGAGACTGAGACGGGAAGAGGTCACACAGCAATATTTCTGAGTGAGTAATGAGACACAGACAGGCAAAGTTAATGGCGTACGTAGTTTAATATTCACTACGCTACTGCATTGATAGCACACATTGGTCACACAATATTAAACTGTCCATGACTGTGTTGTCACGGTTAACACCACCGTGACCTCTTCCTTGAGTGGGGGGCAAAGTCAATGTTTGTGGCCAAGGACCACAGGGCGGGACTGCTGTGGCTGTGTGTCAATGTTCTCTGTGTGGCCTGTCTCACTTGCCCGACGCCTGCCGCTCCTACGTAAGTCTTGTAGAGGAGTGCTTGCGCCACTCCTGCTGGTGGACCCCTCACTTTCCAACACACAAGTGTCGCCTCCAGTGCCAGTCTGTTGTGCGAGCATGAGCTCCATTGCAGAGGTCATTCTGGCCATTCCTACTGATAAATTGGTGCAGCACTGCACAATGGCATCCTGCATCGCCACTGACCGTCTGCACAGCACGGTGGTAGCAGTAGCAAACCTGTTCAGGGCTTTTGTCTGCTGCCGCACATCAACACGAGCCTTGCATCTCTCCAAATGGTCCCTGTCCAACTTGTCACACAGGACAGTCATGCACTGTGTTATGTCGGAAATGCCAGACGCCATTGACTGCATGCTCTCAGATATTTCCCCAATGCCCTTGCCTATTGCATCGAGCTTGTTGTTTGTTGTGCGTGCCTGACTCTGAACCCCAATCATTCCTTTCGCCTGCAGGCGCTGTACTTTGACCATGGTGGCCTCCAGTCCGCAGAAGACCCCCTGATCCTGACGCACATCATCTGCCTCCCGTGGCCTTCGTCCTCGGACACTGGCCCGCAAAACTCTGGGAGTGGCCAGCTGCTCAGTGTTGGCTGTTTCCTGTGTGTCACCCTCCTCCTCCTCCTCCTCAGATGTTTCCAGTATTCGGCGAGGGGGCACATCAAGGCGCCTTGCCCTTCCCAGCACTGGGGATGGTGTTGTGGGGGTGGGGGACTGTGCAGCTGCTCCTGTCTCCTGACTCCCAAATAACAGAGAGGACTGTGGCTGTGGTACTGTTGGCTCCTCAGGTGACTTGGCTGCCTGCTCTTGGTCCTTCCCTCCGTGTAATGTGCTGGGTCCAGCTTCTTCCCTCCTCTTCTCTCTATCCTTTGCCGTGCTGCGCATTGACTCTCCTGTGGACAGACATGGACATTGTGTCAGTGGAGTGGTTCACCTGTGTCTCATGATTAAACACACTACTATTGCACTTTTGCCTGTCTCTCAATTTGCCTATGCTAGTTGTCTGTTGCTTCCCTTGCTGCATGGCATGCAGACTGCTTAGAGGTGTCTACCCATTACTACATTTCCCATGATGCATTGCAGAACATTTGTAAAACCTGTTCAGGAGTATGATGTGGGCACACAGAGTGTGTGAGGGGAATAGTTAAATGTGTAATTGACAATGTACTTGCATCTTACCTTGTTTCTTTGCAGCTCTTGCAGAGCTGTCAGCGTCCCCGATGCCGTGGATGCATTCAGGCTCAAGAGTGGATTCCACCAGCTCCTCTATGTCGGTGAGTCGTGGGGCTCGGTTTCTTCCTCCCCCTGTTAAAGCACATTCCTTGCGGTGGGCAGCTAGTTTCTTCTTAGTGATGATGCGGATGTCATACCACTGTTTTTTAAGATCTTCCAGTTCACGGTGGGTGACACCAATGGCATTTACCTTGCCTTGTATTTCAATCCAGGTGCTGCGCTTGATGGACTCAGCTACATGCAGTGATTGCTTCCCAAATATCCTGCTGTAATTTCTTGCAACCTCTGCAACAAGCACCTGCAGTTCTTCATGGCTGAACTTCTGCTTCCTTTTGCGCTCTACAGCATCCCTCTGTGCATCCTGACTCTCCATGGTGCTGTGTTGGTTAGCTCAGGGAAGCCTGCTCCTCACTCTGTCCTCCTGCTCTCCTGACTGTTGGTTTCTGCACCTGCATGGGCGTGGCCAGTCCCAGGTACTGGGGAGGGGTGCTTGATTCTGATTGGTTGATTCCCCAGTGCCTTTGGAATTGGGTGTGGTTGGAGTTCCTGATTGGTTCACAGGCTCACATGTTTGTCAGTTTCAAATTTCCGATTCGGATTATACCGATTCGGTATTTACCGATACGGTATATTCCGATTCGGTAGTACCCATTCATTCCTATGGGCCATGGGCCCGTTAGTATGTATGGGTTTTACCGATTCGGATTTTACCGAGTCGGTATGAACCGATTCTGTAAATACCGATTTCAGATACCGAGTGATTCCGAATCGATAATTTCTACCGATTTTTTATCTACATCTCATTTTCCGATTCTGAAATACCGATTCGGTATGACTCGGTATTTTAGAATCGGTAAATTAGATTTACCTACATCTGGCCCTAAACTCCTACTGTGTCAGAGCCCGTCTAAGCGCCTGCATTACAGCACTGTGCGGTAGAAAAGACTGCTTTCATTTTCTATGTAGGAAAGACTACATTTCCCAGAGGCCTCGGCTGAGGCTACTTCAGTCTGTGTGACACGCTTCCTGTTGCGTGTTATCCTGTTTCCTGATCTCGAGCCGGAGAAGGGAGGTCGCGTCTTGCTGCTTTGCTTGGGGCCCGTTTTGGACAGCTGCAGTGGTGTATTCTGCTTTCAGGTAGGAGCGGCCCCTCGCCTCTCGTTAATCCGCCATTGAGCGGAGCGCTGTGGTGCTCCCACGCGTTGCCGTTTCCTGAAGCGCGCAGTGAAGGAACTGCCGCGCCTTGAACTTTGTTTTGGATTTCGCTGAAGAGCGGAGCGGAGTGGTAAGGCGCCACACGCTGCCGTGTCTTCTTCTTCTCTTTGTTTATTATTGTGGCCATACTTGTTTCTCGACTACCGAGAGTAGGTGGTGCGCGGTGGCGGTCGCAGCTCCGCGTATCCAGAACAAGCGCTTGTGGTTGTTCTTTGTATTGGACCTTTGGTTTCTATTTACTCGTGGAGCGCGGTGGCGGTCGCAGCTACGCGTTGCCGTGAGAATCATAGGCACGTCTAAGAAGGTTGTGTTGTTCTGGCGTAGCCTGTAGGTTTACTTATCAACAACCTTCAATCATTTTTTACGTTGAACTCTTCCTTTGTTTGGTACCTGAGGACTGCCTTGTGTTTTGGGAGTACTTTTCCCGACGGAGCGGAGTGCAGTGGTTCTTGCTTCCCACGCATTACCGTGTCCTGGATGTTTGCACTTTTACTGCTACATTGTTCCCTCTCAGTCCTGTTATTCTTTCATGGTGGTAACTCCCACCCGGAATCCCTTATTGTGCAGGCTTAGACTATGTTTCAGGTATGAGAGGAGGTATCCTGCCTGGTTCATGTGTGTGTCAGTAGTTGATATCAGATTGATGTTAACCTATGTATGTTCCCTATAGGTCTCAAGCTTGTCAATCTAAAGGGGGAACAGAGAAAACCTATAGAAAAGTCCTGCCTTTTTCCCCACAGGTATTTAGTCTACTACAAAGTGCTTTAGATATTACGGTGTTGCACGAATGGTGGTCTTACCCCTGTATGTTCTGTCGTTTCAGGTACATCCCTTTCCCAGCTGTTCCCTTCCTTCCCTTCCCTGTTTATTATTTTACTTTTCCCCTTGCCTAATGGCTCAAATCCTCTGTTGACAAGTTTATCAGAGTGTTTGTGACGTTTGGAGGTGGGCCTTATATTCGACATCCGGATCCTGTGGAGCGTACCTGACAGAATAACACGCCCACGAATTTAGCTACACCCGATCCGGGTGGAGACTATATGGCTACCTTGGAGGATGTGCTTCAGGCGTTGGTATTGGTGCAACAAGAACTTGCTGCTTCCAAGGCTGAGGCCTCTGCCCTTAAAGAAAAGGTGGACAGATTGAGTAGGAACCCCTTTGATGCCTCTCCCTCACAAATTCAGGTTACGGTTCCTCCTCCTATACCCCTTGCCAGCCCGGAGAGATATTCAGGGGACCCAGCTAAAACCCAGATCTTTCTGACACAAATCATGATGCATTTTTCATGCAAACCGGCCTCCTTCCCGACCAACCATTCCAGAGTGGCTTTCGCCATATCCTATTTGATTGAAGATGCGGCTAATTGGGGCGTACCATTGGTGCGCAATGATGACCCTGTACTGAACAACTGGTCAGCGTTTAGGGCTGAATTCGAGCGAGTGTTCGATCGCCGGGCTACCACCTTCAGTGCAGACCGTGAGTTACTGACACTCAGACAGGGAAAGAGAGACCTGATATCTTATATGACTGATTTCAACAGGCTGATAGCTGAAACTGCTTGGCCAGAGGAAAAAATAATGTCCCTATTCTATCAAGGGTTGAGGGATGGCCTCAAGGATGTTATAGCCCAGATAGACTCTCAGCCAGCCACCTGCACAGACATGATAAACCTGACCTTGCGTCTGGATGGTAGGATGAGTGACAGAGGGGGTGATAGGAGACGATGGGATCGGGGGTACCTTGGGTCTGACGCTAGCCCACGAAGAGCGTTAACGGCTACCGAATCAGGTTCTGAACCCATGGAGATAGGGGCAGTCAAAGCCCCATTATCCAAAGAAGAGAAGGAACATAGGCGAGCCTTGGGCCTTTGCCTCTATTGCGGCAAAAAAGGCCACTATGTTAGGGACTGCCCTACCAAACCTAAAACCAGTGGTGTGTGGAATCGCAGCAAACGGTTGGCCATCACTGCAATGGGGGCAGTAGAAAAAGGAGGAAAGGCAGACTCTTCCTTCGATGTCAGTTCTCCCCCTTATCAGATCCCTTCGTTAACAGTCATGACGCTATTGGAGACTGAAACACATATACTCCTTCCCATGTGCTTGGAGAGTCACTGCCAGATCCATCAAGTGAGGGTCATGATAGATTCCGGGGCCACTGGGAACTTCATTGATAGTGGGTTGGTAACAGCACTGTCCTTGGAAAGAGTGCCAAGAGACGTTCCGGAGGACGTATTGGCTGTGGACGGAAAGCCACTAAAGTCAGGAAAAATTACTGAACAAACAGACACTCTGGTGTTGTCGGTTGAAATCCCGGAAGGTCATCACAGGGAAGAATTGACGCTGAATATCATAGAGGCACCTCAATATGAGGTCATTTTGGGTATGCCCTGGTTGAGTCACCACAATCCTACTATCGATTGGAGGTCCAAGGAGGTCCGGTTTGCATCCGAGGAATGTAGGGAGCATCGGGTTTCCTCATGTGTGACGAATGCAGCGGTGTCTTATCTACCTTTGATAGTGGCCACAGCAGCCGAGAAGATGGTGGTTTTGCCTCCGCAATATAAGGCCTATGAGGAGGTGTTCAGTGAAAGCATGGCGGAACAACTGCCTCCTCATCGTCCTTATGATTGTCGGATAGACTTAGTGGATGGGGCTACTCTGCCTTCTTGTCGTGTGTATGCCCTCTCGGTTCCTGAGACAGCGCACTTGAGGGATTATCTTGACCACTATGTGGACATTGGGTTTATCCGTCCCTCTAGATCCCCGGCTGCCTCCCCTATGTTTTTCATTAAAAAAAGCCAACGGAGAGTTAAGAGCGTGTGTCGATTACAGGGTGTTAAACAAGAACACCGTCAGGAACAGATACCCCTTACCCCTAATTACTGTTTTACTGGATCAGGTGAACGATGCTCGGATTTATACTCGGCTTGATTTGAGGGGAGCCTATCACCTGGTCCGAGTAAGAGAAGGCGATGAATGGAAGACTGCATTCAAAACCCGTTATGGCCTTTTCGAGTATACTGTAATGCCGTTTGGGCTGTGCAACGCCCCGGCGGCATTTCAGTATTTCTTGAATGATGTCCTGAAAGAATTTGTGGATGTCTGCGCTGTTGTGTATATAGACGACATCCTCATCTATTCAGGCAACACCATACAACATCATGCTCATGTGTCTCAGGTTTTGCAGAAACTAGGTGAGAACAAACTGTTTTGTAAATTGTCCAAGTGCGAATTCAGTGTGACTGAAGTGGAATTCTTGGGGGTGGTGTTGAGTCATGCTGGTTTACAGATGTCGGACAGAAAGGTGAAGGCGGTGCAGGAGTGGCCGATTCCGACGAGTATGAAGGAAGTGCAAAGCTTTTTAGGGTTCTCTAATTACTACCGCAGATTTATAGCACAATTTTCTCAGGTGGCTGCCCCTTTGTCTAAATTGTTAAGGAAAGGGGTTCCTTTCCAATGGACAGAGGACACCGATAGAGCCTTTCAGACCCTAAAAGCCGCGTTCACTTCCGCTCCTATATTGGCACACCCTAAACCTGAACATCCTTTCATCGTTGAAGCTGACGCTTCGGATGAAGCTGTAGGGGCCATCTTGTCTCAAAGGAATCACCTCACGGGCCAATTGCATCCAGTGGCATATCTCTCAAAGAAGCTCAGCCTGGCGGAGAGGAATTACACCATAGCGGAGAAAGAACTGCTAGCTATTAAAAAGGCATTTCAGGAATGGCGCCAGCACTTGTGGGGGGCTGCGTTTCCTGTTACTGTTTATTCCGACCACCGAAATTTACAGTATATGAAAACCGCCCGCAACCTCACTCAGAGGCAAATGAGGTGGATGCTTTTTTTTTCGGAATATGACTTTGTTATCACCTTTCGTCCTGGGGCTGACAACAAAAAGGCTGATACCCTATCTCGACAACAGCAGGGGGAGGTGTCAACAGAGATCGCCAGGCTGGAACCCATTGTGGAACCTAGAAAGGTGTTGTGTGTGATACATGCTGACTCGTTCCTGGATCGCATCGGTCGAGCAAAGACCCCAGGGGAGTGGGTTGTGTGGGCTACCCAGGGGAGCGGTCGCACACTGAAGAAAGGCCTCCCTTTTCAAAACACAAAGTTGTTCCTCCCAAGTGAAGCACTCAAAAAGACTGCCTTTGAATGGTGTCACGATTCCCAATTGGTGGGACACCAAGGGGTGTGTAAGACTGTACAGTTGTTACAAAGGTACTTTTGGTGGGACACGATCAAGAAAGACGTCGTTGCTTGGGTAAGATCCTGCAGCGACTGCGCTATGGCAAAAACCGAAACTGGGAAAAGGAAAGGTTTGTTATGTCCGCTACCAACTCCCAACAGACCATGGCAAAACATCAGTCTAGACTTTGTTACTGGTTTACCCCCGGATCAGGGTATGACCGCCATCCTAGTGGTGGTAGACAGTCTCTCCAAACTGGGGCATTTCATTCCCTGCGTAAATTTGCCTACAGCAGGACAGACAGCCCAACTACTGATGTCCAACGTCATCAGGTTACATGGGATACCTGAGGTCATTGTATCTGATCGGGGTCCGCAATTCATCGCTAGGTTTTGGAGGTTTTGGTGTCAGGCCCTGGGTATCCGTTCCTCTCTTTCTACCAGCTTCCATCCGCAAACGGATGGACAAACGGAGAGGTTGAATCACACCCTAAAGAAATATCTTCGGTGTTACGCTGCGGATGCTCATGACTCATGGGTCTCGTTATTGTGGATGGCTGAAATGGCCTATAATAACGCTTGGCACTGTTCCTTGGGGGTGTCTCCATTTTGTGCAACATATGGGTATGACGCTAAAATCCTTCCCCTTACCATTCCTGGTGTTGTAGCCGATCAACCTACAGTTTTGGGCCAGATGCGAAAGATTCAGGCAGTGCACAAGAAAATCAGGTCTCATCTAATAAAGGCTAAGAAGGAATACAAGAAGTACGAAGACAGACACAGAAGACAAGGACCATCTTACGCAGTGGGTGATAAGGTGTGGCTTTCGACCAGGAACATCAGGTTCAAACTCCGCAGCATCTTTCACCCTAAGTACATAGGGCCTTATGTGGTGGTAAAAAAGCTCAATCCGGTGGCCTACAAACTGAAACTGCCTGGTTCGCTTCGTATCCATCCAGTATTCCATTGTAATCTGCTGAAACCTGCGTTCTCGGACAGGCGCAGGGCGCCTCCCCCGGTATTGTGTGATGGGGGTTTCGAATATGTGGTGCGAAGCATCAAGGATTCGAAGTTTCGGAGGGGGGTGTTATGGTACCTGGTGTCGTGGAAGGGGTATTCCGTTGAGGATGACTCCTGGGAACCTGTGTCCAACATCCATGCTCCGGAGGCTATCCGTTCCTACCATCGACGGTTCCCTCTGCGCCCTGGTCCTGGTAGGCGCTAAGAGAGAGGGCATACTGTCAGAGCCCGTCTAAGCGCCTGCATTACAGCACTGTGGGGTAGAAAAGACTGCTTTCATTTTCTATGTAGGAAAGACTACATTTCCCAGAGGCCTCGGCTGAGGCTACTTCAGTCTGTTTGACACGCTTCCTGTTGCGTGTTATCCTGTTTCCTGATCTCGAGCCGGAGAAGGGAGGTCGCGTCTTGCTGCTTTGCTTGGGGCCCGTTTTGGACGGCTGCAGTGGTGTATTCTGCTTTCAGGTAGGAGCGGCCCCTCGCCTCTCGTTAATCCGCCATTGAGCGGAGCGCTGTGGTGCTCCCACGCGTTGCCGTTTCCTGAAGCGCGCAGTGAAGGAACTGCCGCGCCTTGAACTTTGTTTTGGATTTCGCTGAAGAGCGGAGCGGAGTGGTAAGGCGCCACACGCTGCCGTGTCTTCTTCTTCTCTTTGTTTATTATTGTGGCCATACTTGTTTCTCGACTACCGAGAGTAGGTGGTGCGCGGTGGCGGTCGCAGCTCCGCGTATCCAGAACAAGCGCTTGTGGTTGTTCTTTGTATTGGACCTTTGGTTTCTATTTACTCGTGGAGCGCGGTGGCGGTCGCAGCTACGCGTTGCCGTGAGAATCATAGGCACGTCTAAGAAGGTTGTGTTGTTCTGGCGTAGCCTGTATGTTTACTTATCAACAACCTTCAATCATTTTTTACGTTGAACTCTTCCTTTGTTTGGTACCTGAGGACTGCCTTGTGTTTTGGGAGTACTTTTCCCGACGGAGCGGAGTGCAGTGGTTCTTGCTTCCCACGCATTACCGTGTCCTGGATGTTTGCACTTTTACTGCTACATTGTTCCCTCTCAGTCCTGTTATTCTTTCATGGTGGTAACTCCCACCCGGAATCCCTTATTGTGCAGGCTTAGACTATGTTTCAGGTATGAGAGGAGGTATCCTGCCTGGTTCATGTGTGTGTCAGTAGTTGATATCAGATTGATGTTAACCTATGTATGTTCCCTATAGGTCTCAAGCTTGTCGATCTAAAGGGGGAACAGAGAAAACCTATAGAAAAGTCCTGCCTTTTTCCCCACAGGTATTTAGTCTACTACAAAGTGCTTTAGATATTACGGTGTTGCACGAATGGTGGTCTTACCCCTGTATGTTCTGTCGTTTCAGGTACATCCCTTTCCCAGCTGTTCCCTTCCTTCCCTTCCCTGTTTATTATTTTACTTTTCCCCTCGCCTAATGGCTCAAATCCTCTGTTGACAAGTTTATCAGAGTGTTTGTGACGTTTGGAGGTGGGCCTTATATTTGACATCCGGATCCTGTGGAGCGTACCTGACATACTGTTGATCATTGCTGGCTGAGGACAGCTGTTCATTACAGCGATGCAACTCTGCGCAGCCAACATCCCATTTAATAAGACATGTGCAACTCACCTCGGGACAGCTGATTTTCAGCGACACGACCTAGTGCAAGGAGCCCGCATCTGCACGGCACTAGGGGGCAGATGTACCGTACAGCGAGAAACACATGGGACACCACACACATTTATATTAGCAGGTGTTTTTTCGGACGCAACATGTCATGGGCAGTAGTCAACTGAGGAAGCATGAGGTACAAATGGATTGGTACCTTTATAAGCAATAACCCAATGACTCTTTTTGGGGCCGGCAGCCACTCACAAGTCAGGCAAGGGCTGAGGACAACTCTAAAGAGAGCAATGCAACTCGGACCCTCCCCTCTTGAGCATCTGCCCTCTCATGGGCAAACTACCCAACCAGTAGAAGTCCATGTCCTAAGGCTAAGAGTGGAGGCTTCTCCCAGCTTTTAAGAGCCAACAACAAGCGCAAGTGTTAGAGTGGCTGAAGACAGCTCCACATGAGTGATGCAACCCAGTCCCTACCTAAAGCCTCCTACCTCCCTACCTCAAACACAAATAACAGTAGCGGTATGGCTTGGAGACAATTGTAAGGCTATGCGACCAGGTAAACTGCATGTGCAAGGAGCATGAAGAATCAAGGAGCAAGGGAGCAGCTAAGCAAGGTAGAGGAGATGCTGTATCTGGTGAGAGCAGAAACAGCAAAGCACAGAAAGGACTGGTTGCACCGCCAGCTGGGGGAGAAGCCTGACAAGGGATCCACCAGGATGGCAAGTCCTCAAGTGGCATGAGGAGTCTTGAGGAGGCAAACATCAAGCTTGAGTCAGCACAGAGACCCAGAAAGCAAGGGAGTAAAGAAAACTGATGCTAGAAATGGGCTAAAACACGGGGACCCAAGAATATTTAGAGTCATTTGGACAGTTGTTGTTCCATGGCTCGGGTGTGGCGCAGAGGAAGAGCACATTAGACATGCTTGCACAAGAGGGAGGCATATCATGTCTTCCATGGCATCTGGTGGAGCCAAGGCACACATTACAGGGGCTTACAAAGGGCACACAGGACCTCCCTTGGGTAAGGGGGGGAGAGACCGGGTCACGATCCTCAGGCAGGGGGGAGACAGTCAAGAGTGGGGCAAAAAGGGTTCTGGGCCTGACAGCAGCTGCCATCACCCTTTGCAGCATGGGGTGGCACAGCAGGAAGCAGCACACTGAGGGCAAGAAACCCAGTCTTAGTGGGGCAAGCACCAGAGGATTAAGCAAGGCCCTTGCCAGGGTAATTATCAATGTTCACAAGGCAACAGGTTTGGCGAGTGTCCTCTCATTAGCAGTAAAGGAAAGGATTTGTAGGAAAGAGTTTATTAACATCTTTACCTTATTGGAAATCAAGCTATAGGGCTTAGACCTGACAATGTGTGACATGAAAGAGGAGGGCAGGAGAGAGAGAAAAAAGGATGAAAAAGGAAAGAAATTTTGATAACTGGATTGATGCATTCAGTTCGGGCTGGACTGTTCCCATGAGGCACAGGGTCAGACTGATTTGCATATAGCCATGTCTGAACTGGGGTGGCAGAGTGGGCTAAAGAACGGTGATGGATTAAACCCAGATCTTTTTACTGGGTGTGAGTGTTTGATTGGTTCAGATGCTCCGTCCATCACAACCCCCTTTTGTACCGCATTCAGGATAATGGCATGGATTTTTGTAGAGTAGTTATAGAACTGTGCAGCAGACCTCTGGCTTTATAAGTCAAAAATACATGAAACGCACAAAAAATTCCCCGGAAAGGAATGGTTGGATCATGTCAAGGGGTTTAGAATAAAAAGGCAGACACACCCTGACATGGAGCAGAATGAGGAGGATGGATCCGGTTTCATCCATAAGATGATGGTGGCAAAAGGAGCCGCAGGTTGAGCACGTAAAGAAGACCAACTCTTTCGGAGTACCTCCTTTAGAGGGAGACAGGATAAGCAGAGGTCATTTTAGAAGTCAAAGTCATACCAAAGCTAGAAAACAAAAGTAGGCAAAGGGGATGCAGGAATATGCTGGAAGTACTATACAGATGAGTGCACATGGAGCGCATCATGCAAATTCAGGCATAGTTGCACGACTTGTGGTGCGACTACCCGGCCTCAGTGTGCAGGTGCAATAAAGGCCACAACAACAATCTCTGTTCATCTACGTGATCTACATTGGCTCAAGGTGGAGAACCGTATTAAGTTCAAAGCCCTGAGCTATATGTTTAAGATAGAAGTTGGTACTGCCCCCAAATACCTGCAAGCCCTAGTACATCCGTATACACCTGCTCGTCATCTACGATCTCAATCTGCAGCTAACTTTTGTGTGCCCAGGTTTAAACTCTCCAGAGTGGGTGGAAGATCATTCTCTTATCTAGGTCCATCCATCTGGAACACACTACCTTCCCACATCAGCAAAGAAGATAACTATTCGCGCTTTCGCAAACATGTCAAAACTTGGCTGTTTGATCAGTAATAACTATGCAAGGTGTCTGCCTTTTGTATGCTCCGTCATGGAGCCGGGAAACCCTTTGTGGGTAGCTGCGCGCCTTATAAGCTTAACAAATAAATAAAATAAAATAAATAAATGAGAAGAAAAAGAAGCACTAGCAAGAGTGGTGGGGGAGACAATGAGGTATTGAGAGGTTTCTAGCTAGCCAGGTCCCCCGATTAACACACACCAGCTCCGGAGGGTAGCCAATGGGTATAACAGAAGGGATGCACCCTACTAGTCAACGGTTTTGAGGAGGGTTTTAAAATTCAGTTTGAGAGATCCATCTCCACAGACATAGTGAGAAATCTAAAATCCTCCCAGGAGCATCCAGAGAAAGTCCTGTAAAAGATAAAAATGTAAAAAGGACCTGGGTCAAAAGAGGGCTCATGGGAGTGGTACCCAAAAAAGAGGTAGGTCAGTTCAGACTCATACACCATCTGTCTTTTCTGTAGGGGGCATCCATAAACTATGGGATCATCCCAGAGGCATCCTCGGTGCGGTGCTTAACAGTGGAGGAAGCCATTGACTTGGTAAGTGCAACAGGCAAAGGGTCCCTCATGGGAAAGGAGCACACTGAATCTGCTTTCTGGCTCCTCCAGGTACACCCGCATAGCTTCCACCTGCTAGGTTTCCAAGGTGAAGGAAAAATTACTTTGAAAATGCAATATCAATGGGGCGCTCGGTATCTTGTTCTTATTTTGAGCACTTCAGCACATTTCTAGAATGGGCCCTCTACAAACAACACCCCCAAGGAGCTAAACTGCACTTTCTTGATTTCCTGTTTGTTGGGCAGGCAGGGACAGTTGAGTGTAGTGACACACTTAAAGCATTCCAGGGACTAGTCACAGAGCTGGGTGAGCTACTGGCATCAAAGAAGACACTCGGCCTGGCAATAAAGCTGGTGTTCCTCGGGATACAGCTAGACCATGTGTCAGGTACATCCAGTTTACCGAAGGACAAAATCCAAGAGATGAGTGAGGAGATCAGAGTGACATGCTGCAAAGAAAAGGCTACGCTGGGTGAGCTGCAAAAACGAATGGGCAAGCTGAAATTTGTGGCGAGGGAAATACCAGCAGGGCGAGTTTTTGCAGGATACCTGACCCGGTTTGTTGGAGAAGCATCATCACGCTATGCTAAGGGCAGGGGTAAGGGTGACCTGGCCATGTGGGACTCATTTCAGACAAATTTGTTGGGCATCACCAAGAACATCACCTTCCTTGAATTATTCCCCACAGTGGTGGTCCGACAGTGTGGAACAGAAGGCTGAGGGACATGAAACTCATTCAGTGGTCAGACAACAATGGGGTGGAGCAGGCAATAAATAACGGGACAGCTAGGTGCCTAAACATATTAAGGCTACGGAGGACCATGGTAAAATTACAGTTAGAGGGAAACCTCGACCTAAAGGTAGGGCACGTCCTTGGGGTTGAGATCTCACTAGCAGATGGGCTCTCTCGTTCCCAGATGAGCAAATTCAGGAATCCAGCACCAGAAGCAGAGCAGCAGATGATTGGGAGCTGGTGGAACAGGCTTATCAAGTCTGAATGAGCATGCACTCACGCCCGTCGATGTAAAAAATATGTAAGCATGGGGATGCATGTGGGGGGGGGGCTCCAGGATCTGGATGACCATGGCACCACGGCTATGGCTGTGGAACGCTTCAGCAAAAGGGCATGCCTACAGAAGAAATCAAAATCATGGGCACAGGCCCACTTAGCCGTAGTGCCATATTTCTCAAAACTAAATACAGGAGAGGACCACACAGCCTTGCATTGTATCACACCAGCTATGAAAGGCTGGAAACACCTGGGAGTGAAGAGACAGGACACAAGTTGACCCATAGATTTTACAAAGCTGACCCAGATAAAGGACACACTCAAGGAGGTGTCAGTTTATTCTTTTGAGTTTCCCTGTTTAAAGTAGCATTGACCAAAGCATTATTTTGGGAATTCAGGGTGAGATAGCTAATGGCCCCAGCAAGAAAGGAGGCGGGCTAAGCATGCCTCCAAACAACGGATAGCAAGCCAGGCATGTCACTGATGGAGCTGCTACTAAGAAAGTCAAAAACAAACCAGCAATACAGGGGGCCCTGTGTACAGCTGCCTTGCATAGAAGATCCCTGTTAGACCTGGCACCTTGGCGTGAGTCTCCCTTCCACTTTTTGCTGATGCGCCTCAGATGTTTTGCTGGTGTTCGATGCTCAGGGCACTGCGCCACGGCCAATCCGTGCCGCAGTGCAAGTGCTCCCAATGTAAAGTGTATGTGCAATTGATTTCCACGATTGGCTTATTTTGGTTTACTATCAGTCCCCAGTATCGTGCACGAGGAGTGCCGGGGCTTGTAGATACAAATGTTGCTAGTGGGCCTGCAGCGCTGGTTGCGCCACCCACAGAAGCGGCCTCGTAAGACATGACTCGGGTCCGCCATCGCAGACCCCGCGTACAGTCCCGTACTGTCACGCTGACTGCGCAAGTGCCCACACTTGCCAGTCCCTGAACCTTCCCTAACCTCCATATCAGTCACCCCTATGGTAGGCCTACGGGCAGGGTGCATTGAAGCGTAAGGTAGGACAAGCCTAGAGTGTGGCATGTCCTCATAGTGAATTACCGCCCTTTTCGTTTTTCACTATGGAAGGGCTACCGGTTCTCTTAGGCCAAGATGAGCTGTTGGAACTATTACACGCTATAGTCCCGGCACACTCATGGAACACGGTAGCATGTCGAGTTTAGTATGCCTGAACTCAGAATAATAAAATACTTCCTTTAGTAAGGTTTATTTTAATATCCTGTGTTTGCAAATGCTACTTTTAGAAAGATAGCCTTTGCGCGCCTAACTATTTAGCCCGCCTCAGCAAGGATGTGTATCTGTGGTCTGGGTTTGTGTGAGTGACAGGGCTGGGAGATTCCCGGGGACAGTTGGGACACCCAGGTGGTAAATAGGGTGCTTGCACCAGGATGGGTGGGCGGAGTAGTCCTTGACTCTGAGTAGGGTTGTGCTCCACCACCACAAGGCTGGCTCCACCCCCCTGCGGAGCGTCCCTGCCCGCACTCTGAAAGAAGACAGCAGCTTCCTGGAAACAGAGTACTCCAGAACCGGGTTGAACTAGGCTCAGGCCCCCTGGCCTGCAAAGACAAAAGAATCGCAGTATAAATATAGGAGCTCCGCTCCTTACAAATCAGATCCAGTTTTGACCACGACAAACCTCTGCCTGACTAGAAGGACCAAGAGAAGCTGAAGGACGGAAACCGGTCTGAATCCTGTAAGACTGGCCTGCAGTGGTGCCTTGCTGAGAACGGAGAGGAAAGGACCAGAAAGGACTTTGTAGACTTGTGCCTGAAACGATCTCCAAGGGCTTGATTGAGAGCTTGCCCCCTGAACGGAACCCCAGGACCATTGGGTTCTATCTGCTTGTGCCCGTCTGCTGTTGGGCCTTAGTTCTTATTCCCTCGCCGGAGTTGTGACTCGGGTGCCTTCGCCCCCTCCCAGGTCGTGACAGCTTGGAGCCTGGTCGCCCCGCCGTAGAGAGCCCGCTCATCCCTGGGTCGCTCTCCGCTTCAGTGCCGAGCCGCCCGCTCTCCTGTCACCTCGCCGCTAACGGAGCGCGTGGTGCACCTCTCATCTTCTCCCGCCGGAATCTGCACGGAGCGCATACCATAGCCTCGGACGGTCCGTACGTCGTAACGTACCCGACTGTCTCGCTTTGCCCTCCTGCATACCAAGACCCGTGCCGCACCTCAGGAAAGGCCTCCCCGTACAGTGGTACCAGAAGCCTGGTGTTGCACCCGTCTGCCGTAGAACGTGACGCCCCTCACAGATCCACGAGTACGACCCAGCGTGCTAAGAAGTAGTACGCCCCGCAGGCTTGAATGGCGCCTCGCCCCGTGAGCTGCATCGACCCCGGATCGCCGCAACCCTCCACAGTCCTGCTCCTCCACCTCGCACCTCGAGGAGGATCTGAGCCGGAGAGATCCTCTGGAGAACCGTCGGCCTCGTTCGGAGTCCGCCCTCACCAGTTGCGCCTGAAACGCCTCGGACTTCCACAAGCAAGGTACACGTGAACTCCGTCCCGAGTTCACATCGGATCCAGGGTCCGCAACATTCTTATTTCCCTGTCATCGTACCTTGCTGAACAACGAACATTGAAAGACTAAATCTTGCCTATTATAATCTGATGGCCTCGAATTGCTAAACGTTATACGGTCTTGTGATAATCCTGCTTGAATCTATCTTTTATATAAAGTATACGTATTTTTGATACAACTACACGACTGGTGTCCATTTGTGGTGGGTCAGTGGGTTTACTGTGTGTGATCATAAATGCTTAACTTACTATCGCCCTGAGGATTAGCCTTGTCTGCTCGCGCCACACTACCTAGAGGGTGAGCAGGGGTTATTCGAAGGAGTAGTTCCCTTGCCCTGGCGTGGAGCTGAGGGTCCCGGCTTGTCACAAGTGCATACCTGTGCCAACCAGAGACCTCCGGTTCCAACATTGGTACCAGCGGTGAGGATTTCGGATTTGCATTTGTGATTTATATACAGTAAATTACTGATCACCACGTAGTGAGAGCAGACCAAGTAACGAGCCACAGATTACGTCCTTGCCGAGAGATCTCCAATCTCCGAAACCATGCCTGGTTCACTCCCCGTGAGAGCACTCTCTGTTATCTCTGGATTCGACGAAGTTGACTGGGAAGGGCTTGGGCAAATGAAGATTGACCAATTAAAAAGCCCTGTGCGAAAAGTTCAGAGTCTCCCAAGCGGGCTGCAAAACCAGAGCCCAGCGCATCAAGGCACTAACAGCTTGGAAAGAGTCAAGAGATCCGGAAAATCGGGTGGTAGTGGATCCACCCAAGAGTCTTATCGAAGTGCCGGGAGGTCTGTCGTCAGAAGAGCAGGCGGACAGGGCCGCAACCAGAGTGCATGAAGTGGAGATGGCCAGATTGAAAGGACAGATGTCAATGGAAGAAAAACGGCTCCAGCTGGAGCATGAGATACGACTAAATGAATTGGAGCTGAAAGCAAAGAGCTTGGACGCAGCTCCTGGTGGCAGCACAACGCCAGCCCAGGTAGAGTCAAGGGTCTACGTACCGAAAGATGTGGTGAAGGAGTATTTTAAGGGGGATGACATAGGGCAGTGGTTCCGGGCCTACGAGGTAGCCATGTCCTCCCACCGGGTCCATGAGAAAGACTGGGGAGCGGGGTTGTGGGGACGGTTCCTGACCGAGGGGCGGGATACCCTGCTAGATCTTCCTTCTGAAGAGTCCAACTCCTACCCGCGCATGAAAGATGCCCGATGAATCGGTTTGGGTTAACTCCTGAAATGTACCGACAGCGGTTTAGAAAGTGTGTGAAGATTCAAGGGGGTACGTATGTGGAGTATGTGACCTTTTCTGCAGAGCGCTGGATGGTTGGGTGAAGGGCAGTAAAGTAACTGATTTTCAAGGGCTGCTTGATTTGATGGCATGGGAGCACTTGTCGGATAATTGTTTTCCTGAGTTACGCCAACACCTGATCGATAGCAAGCAGTACAACCCGAGGAAGCTTGCCGAGGAAGCGGACCGCTGGCTCAGCACCAGGATCCACAAAGGTCCAGTGGGAGATTCAGCCAAAGGTGGGCAGGGTCCCCAGCAGAAGAGTGGGGGGGACAGGAGAAAACAGAAAGGGTTCCAAAAAGGCCCCCAAAGTAATCCCCAAGGGAACCAAGGGAAAGGTTCTCAGCCTCCTCCACCCCCGAAATCAACCGGGGCCCCGACAGGTAAACCTGTTCAAAGAGGGCCCATCGCCTGTTTTAGGTGTGGCGACCTGGGTCACATTACCTCTGACCCTAAGTGTTGCTTGTTCGCAAAACCCGCACTCACTGGTGCTCCACCCCGGCAACTAGCTAATGTTAACTTTGAGGAGGAAGTAGCCGTCCAACTGGGTGGGGATCCCGTTCAGATGAACCTAGTCTCGCAAGGAGACAGTGAGATGGTCCCCGAAAACTACCTGCCCAGTAACACTAAAAAATATGCGCAGGTAGTGACCATCAACGGTAAGAAGGCGGAGGCTCTTCGAGATGCAGGAGCCAGTGTGACTGCAGTGAGGCAGCACCTGGTGTCTCAGGAGCAGGTGGTACCGCACGCCTACTGTAGGGTTGTCAATGCTGACAATTCTGAGAGCCAATGTCCGATGGCTCAGGTTCTCTTTGAGTGGGGGGGGTCTCTGGTACTCTGCAAGTCGCTGTGAGGACCTCCATGCCTGTAGATTGTCTGCTAGGGAACGATTTGGAGAACTCCCCTTGGGGAAAGGTGGAGAAAACGACTCATCTGCGGATTGTGGGTCTCCCCGACTGGGCGTGTGTGACCACACGGTCCATGGCAGCCAGTAAGGGTGTCGAAGAGGTCCTGGAGCCTGAGGGAGAGGCCCAGGAACCGGTCTTAGAGAGGAGGCACAGGGGGCGCGGACAGCCGGCCCCCGATGTTCCCACGGCCCAGGAGGAAGCAGACCTCGAGGGGGATGCCCTGGAGCCTACCGGGGAACAGATCGCCAAACTGGGAGACCTGCCTGAGCTGACCCATTGGCAGCAGGAAGGGGGTCCCTCCAGGGAGGAATTCTGCCGAGAGCAGAGAGAGTGCCCTTCTCTCGTAGGGATGCGGCAGCAGGCTGCAGACCAGGCCAATGGTGTTCAGTCCGGAAAACACTTGGTATACTGGGAGAACGATCTCCTGTATTCAGAGCCTAAGGCTGCTGAACCTGGGTCAGCCCGTGTGCTGGTGGTACCCCAGAAGTTCAGAGCCTTCCTACTGGGTTTGGCTCACGATGTGCCGTTAGCAGGACATCTGGGGATGGACAAGACCTATGACAGGCTTGTCACCCACTTTTACTGGCCCCAGATGCACTGGAGCTCAGATGCTCACTGTCGGACATGCCCGACTTGCCAAGCCAGTGGTAAGTGTGGAGGGAAGAACAAGGCTCCCCTCCAACCATTCCCCGTTGTCAGTACCCCATTCCAACGAGTGGGAATTGACATTGTAGGGCCGCTGGACCCCAAGACAGCCCTGGGCAACAGGTTCATCCTGGTCTTGGTGGACCATGCCACCAGGTACCCTGAAGCCATCCCTCTGAGGACAGTGACGGCCCCCGTGGTGGGACGAGCACTGATGGGAATTTTCTCTCGAGTAGGATTCCCTCTAGAGGTGGTGTCTGACAGAGGTACCAATTTCATATCGAAATATATGAAGTCCCTTTGGCAAGAGTGTGGCGTAACGTACAAGTTCACCACCCCTTACCATCCCCAAGGAAACGGGTTGGTTGAGAGATTCAACCAAACCCTAAAAGGCATGATAATGGGCCTAGAAGGACCGATGAGGCATAAGTGGGACGTCCTCTTGCCATGCCTACTGTTTGCATACCGAGAGATGCCACAGATGTCGCTCGGGTTCAGTCCCTTCGAGCTTCTGTACGGTCACCCGGTCCGAGGACCTCTGAGTCTGGTTCGGGAAGGCTGGGAGCAATCTCCCAGGAAACCTCCCCAGAATGTATATAGCTACATGCTGGCCTTCCGAAACCAGACCAGGCGCTTCAGGAAACTTGCTGAGGCAAACCTGGAAGCCAGCCAGGAAGAGATGAAGCGGTGGTACGACCGGAATGCCACTCTGGTGGAGCTTCAACCTGGACAGAAGGTGTGGGTCTTGGCCCCAGTGGAGCCCTGTGCACTTCAGGATAAGTGGACGGGTCCATTTGAGGTTGTGGAGCGCAGGAGTCCTGTCACCTACTTGGTGAAATTGCAAGCTCCCAGGAACCCTTTGAGGGTCCTACATGTTAACTGCCTTAAGCCCCACTTGGAGAGGTCCGAAGTGGGCATGCTGTTGGCAACCGATGACGGGATGGAGGAGGAGACCTCTTCCGGACCTCATGGTGGCCTCCGAGCAAGACGTGTCAGCTGATGGAGTTAACCTCTCCCCCTCCCTGACCCCAGAACAACAGAGTGATTGCCGCCAGCTGCTGGGGCAATTTTCTGACTTGTTCTCCCTGGTTCCTGGTGTCACAGATTGGTGCGTCCATGATGTGGACACGGGAGACAGCTTGCCGGTGAAGCACAAGGCTTACCGTGTGACTGACAGGGTACGAGCCTGTATCAAAGAGGAAGTCTCGAAGATGTTTGCTCTTGGGGTGATTGAGTCCTCCAGCAGTCCTTGGGCCAGCCCAGTGGTCTTGGTCCCGAAGGCTGCGAAGCCGGGAGCCACACCCGAACTACGGTTCTGTGTGGACTATCGAGGACTTAATTTGGTCACGAAGACTGACGCGCACCCCATCCACAGAGCTGACGAGCTCATCGATCAGTTGGGGGCTGCCCGGTACCTCAGTACGTTTGACTTTACGTCTGGGTACTGGCAGATCGCCTTAACTGATGGGGCCAAGGAGAGGTCCGCGTTTTCAACCCCAGATGGACACTACCAATTCCGGGTTATGCCCTTCGGGATGAAAAACGCCCCTGCCACCTTCCAGAGGTTGGTCAACCGGGTGTTGGTTGCATTGGACGCGTTCAGTGCCGCCTACCTGGACGACATCGCAGTGTTCAGCAATACGTGGGAGGAACACTTGCGACACCTGTGGGAAGTGTTGGCGGCTCTGCGCAAGGCAGGCCTCACGATCAAGGCAAGCAAATGTCAGATCGGGCAGGGTTCAGTGGTGTATTTGGGACACCAAGTTGGGAGCGGCCAGGTGGCGCCCCTTCAACCCAAAATCCAAACCATCCTGGCTTGGGAAGCCCCCAAGACCCAAACGGAGGTGAGGGCCTTCCTCGGACTCACCGGGTACTACAGGAGGTTCGTCAAGGGATACGGCACCATCATTGCCCCCTTGACCGAGCTGACTTCGAAGAAGCAGCCCCGGAAAGTGATCTGGACTGAAGCCTGTCAGGTAGCATTTGACACCCTGAAGACGGCCATGTGCACGGCGCCCGTGCTCCTGGCTCCTGATTTCTCCAAAGAGTTCGTAGTGCAGACAGACGCTTCAGAGCATGGGATTGGGGCTGTCCTCTCACAGACGACTGCGGAGGACTGGGATCACCCTGTAGCCTTCATCAGTCGGAGGTTACTTCCACGGGAACAGAAGTGGAGTGCGATTGAGCGAGAAGCTTTTGTTGTGGTCTGGGCCCTGAAGAAGCTAAGACCCTACTTGTTTGGGTCTCACTTCCGAGTTCAGACGGACCACAGACCCCTCAGATGGTTGATGCAAATGAGGGGTGAGAACCCGAAACTGTTGAGGTGGTCCATTTCTCTACAGAGTATGGACTTTACGGTGGAACACCGCCCTGGCATAGACCACGCCAATGCTGACGGTCTGTCAAGGTTTTTCCGCCTTAGTGATAAGGAACTTCCTGGGCAAGGGTAGTTCTCCCCACATTTCAGCTGGAGGGGACACGTGTTAGACCTGGCACCTTGGCGTGAGTCTCCCTTCCACTTTTTGCTGATGCGCCTCAGATGTTTTGCTGGTGTTCGATGCTCAGGGCACTGCGCCACGGCCAATCTGTGCCGCAGTGCAAGTGCTCCCAATGTAAAGTGTATGTGCAATTGATTTCCACGATTGGCTTATTTTGGTTTACTATCAGTCCCCAGTATCGTGCACGAGGAGTGCCGGGGCTTGTAGATACAAATGCTGCTAGTGGGCCTGCAGCGCTGGTTGCGCCACCCACAGAAGCGGCCTCGTAAGACATGACTCGGGTCCGCCATCGCAGACCCCGCGTACAGTCCCGTACTGTCACGCTGACTGCGCAAGTGCCCACACTTGCCAGTCCCTGAACCTTCCCTAACCTCCATATCAGTCACCCCTATGGTAGGCCTACGGGCAGGGTGCATTGAAGCGTAGGGTAGGACAAGCCTAGAGTGTGGCATGTCCTCATAGTGAATTACCGCCCTTTTCGTTCTTCACTATGGAAGGGCTACCGGTTCTCTTAGGCCAAGATGAGCTGTCGGAACTATTACACGCTATAGTCCCGGCAGACTCAAGGAACACGGTAGCATGTCGAGTTTAGTATGCCTGAACTCAGAATAATAAAATACTTCCTTTAGTAAGGTTTATTTTAATATCCTGTGTTTGCAAATGCTACTTTTAGAAAGATAGCCTTTGCGCGCCTAACTATTTAGCCCGCCTCTGCCAGGATGTGTATCTGTTGTCTGGGTTTGTGTGAGTGACAGGGCTGGGAGATTCTCGGGACAGTTGGGACCCCCAGGTGGTAAATAGGGTGCTTGCACCAGGATGGGTGGGCGGAGTAGTCCTTGACTCTGAGTAGGGTTGTGCTCCACCACCACAAGGCTGGCTCCACCCCCCTGCGGAGCGTCTGATGTCCCTGCCCGCACTCTGAAAGAAGACAGCAGCTTCCTGGAAACAGAGTACTACAGAACCGGGTTGAACTAGGCTCAGGCCCCCTGGCCTGCAAAGACAAAAGAATCGCAGTATAAATATAGGAGCTCTGCTCCTTACAAATGAGATCCAGTTTTGACCACGACGAACCTCTGCCTGACTAGAAGGACCAAGAGAAGCTGAAGGACGGAAACCGGTCTGAATCCTGTAAGACTGGCCTGCAGTGGTGCCTTGCTGAGAACGGAGAGGAAAGGACCAGAAAGGACTTTGTAGACTTGTGCCTGAAACGATCTCCAAGGGCTTGTTTGAGAGCTTGTCCCCTGAACGGAACCCCAGGACCATTGGGTTCTATCTGCTTGTGCCCGTCTGCTGTTGGGCCTTAGTTCTTATTCCCTCGCCGGAGTTGTGACTCGGGTGCCTTCGCCCCCTCCCAGGTCGTGGCAGCTCGGAGCCTGGTCACCCCGCCGTAGAGAGCCCGCTCATCCCTGAGTCGCTCTCCGCTTCAGTGCCGGGCCGCCCGCTCTCCTGTCACCTCGCCGCTAACGGAGCGCGTGGTGCACCTCTCATCTTCTCCCGCCGGAATCTGCACGGAGCGCATACCATAGCCTCGGACGGTCCGTACGTCGTAACGTACCCGACTGTCTCGCTTTGCCCTCCTGCATACCAAGACCCGTGCCGCACCTCAAGAAAGGCCTCCCCGTACAGTGGTACCGGAAGCCTGGTGTTGCACCCGTCTGCCGTAGAACGTGATGCCCCTCACAGATCCACGAGTACGACCCAGCGTGCTAAGAAGTAGTACGCCCCGCAGGCCTGAACGGCACCTCGCCCCGTGAGCTGCATCGCCCCCGGATTGCCGCAACCCTCCACAGTCCTGCTCCTCCACCTCGCGGAGGACTTGAGCCGGAGAGATCCTCTGGAGAACCGTCGGCCTCGTTCGGAGTCCGCCCTCACCAGCCGCGCCTGAAACGCCTCGGACTTCCACAAGCAAGGTACACGTGAACTCCGTCCCGAGTTCACATCCGATCCAGGGTCCGCAACGTTCTTATTTCCCTGTCATCGTACCTTGCTGAACAACGAACATTGAAAGACTAAATCTTGCCTATTATAATCTGATGGCCTCGAATTGCTAAACGTTATACGGTCTTGTGATAATCCTGCTTGAATCTATCTTTTATATAAAGTATACACATTTTTGATACAACTACACGACTGGTGTCCATTTGTGGTGGGTCAGTGGGTTTACTGTGTGTGATCATAAATGCTTAACTTACTATCGCCCTGAGGATTAGCCTTGTCTGCTCGCACCACACTACCTAGAGGGTGAGCAGGGGTTATTCGAAGGAGTAGTTCCCTTGCCCTGACGTGGAGCTGAGGGTCCCTGCTTGTCACAAGTGCATACCTGTGCCAACCAGAGACCTCCGGTTCCAACAATCCCCAAATACTTTCCAGTGTGCTGCTTGTACACCTACATGGCAGCGAGACCCACAGGAGAGGGGCACTCTTCTGGCACAAGAAGAGAGGCCTGCTGAGCAGATTTGAATTCTCTGCGGTCATGCACAAATCCCTGGGGCGGACAGCACACCCATCTGCCTCTTTTGTGTCCCACTCATGCAGGATATGGGCGGCAACAACAGTCACACAACATGGGATGCTAGAGGCTGGGATCAAATCGATTGGCATATGGTGCTCTGTCATACACTCACCTGATTCCAACTGCGCAGATTATACTTGAACTGATGCTGGACTTCCAATCCTCCCAGGGCCAGGCCCGGTCAAGGAATAACTTCTTACTAAAGATTTGAGGTACTGTTTCCGGTCAACAACTGTGCACACAGCATTAACTGGAGACCCTCTGAGTCTGCTATGTGGATGTGCGCAGAACCAGGACCTCTGATTATATGAAGACGCAATGCTCTGGAAATTATAACAAAGAGGCAATTACCATCAACATACTACTAGCCTCTCAAACAATAGATTTGCAATAACTTCAGTAACAGACTTACAGACTCTTCAGAACCACAGCAAGGAAACATGGAATAGCTTGGAATACAGATTGGAGTTACTGGCACTCTAAAGGAATAACTTGAAATACAGATTGGAGTTACTGGCAATCCCAAGGAAACAGGACACAGATTGGAGTTAATGATACTCCCAAGAATTAACTCAGAACATATATCTTAGCACAAGGTTCATACATGAATTAAGCACTCTGAGGAAAATTCTCTTGGCACTACTGTTCAAAGAAACACAGAGCAAAGTCTCTAGTCCTTGTATAACAGTTCAAAGGCCAAGGTTGCAGGAAGGGTCCAGTGCAAGAGCAAGGGCAGTCCAGACCTGCTGGAGGGCCTGGCACAAAAATGGACAGACAGGGTAGTGAGTTGAGCCTAACACTAGTGAGAGGCTACCCCCCCACCTTCGGGGTCAGAGAAAAATCCAACGCAAAAAATTATTACTCCACAAAGTGGTGTATATGATTGATGGCATGTCGACAAGTAAAGGGTGTCATAATTGATGGAAGGAAAATGACAAGACGTGATTGATTTATGGCAAATGATTCATGACTTGTCATCTGTTTATGACACTGACAGAATGATTTATTATACTGTCAAAATGACTCTTGGCCTGACATTGTGATTTATGACCGATACACATGATTCATGAATGTAATGACATAAATTACCAATCATACAAGTTAATAAAACAGGCGTGGCCAAAGAAGCAAACATGGCGGACACAGCCTAGAAGAGCTCCGTCCCGCCGGCCAAATATCCGCCGATTTATCCTTACTCTCCCCCACCCTGCAGCGGCCCGGAGGAGTGTTCCGGTAGCGGAAGTCAGTGGCAGGCCCTGTGCGAAGTTTCGGCAGACAGGGTGAGCCGGGGACCGGAGATCGAGATCCGAGGCAGTGGGGCCTGCGCCGCGCGGTGACGCCGGGGACCTTGAGTTTCGCGGGTCCCGGCGGCGGTTGCGGCAACGGAGCGGACGGTGAGGGGCGAGTAGCACCGGTCCTGAGTTTGTGCGGACTGCGCTCCGACGGCACTGGCCGGCCCTCCACTGTCATCAGGCGACGGAGAGCGGCAGAGGACAACGGCCGAGTGACCGTCCCTGGGAGCAAAGCTGCGGTGCGGCCTGGAATAAAACGTGGAGCCGGGGACTGGATTTTGGAGGGCTGGGCACCGACGTTTGAGGCGACCTTCCATGGCTGCAGCTGGACCGAGGGGACGAAAGTAAGGAGGTGTGCTCTCCCGGGGGTGCAAAGTAGGGGCCCAGTGGAGCGGCAGGATCAGTGGTGCGGGCGGCGGCACTTCCGGCGGCCAGATCGGGCCGCGGCGGCGACGAGGGGCGGGCAGGGAGCCCCCCTCGGGGAAAACAGTAAGCCCCATACTCAGCAGTGCAGAAGTGGTTAGCGAGAGCAGACCCGGCCGCCTCCGGCCCTCCCTCCCTGATTCATGAGGTCTGAAGGGGCTACCCACATCGAAATATGGGCTACTTAACAGCGGGACAATTAAGCGGTGGCAGCTGAAACACTGCCCTTGCCCCAGGGATCCTACACTGGGCCGTCGCAGCTGTACGGGACGATAAGGCCAGCAGCATCCCCATTCGGCGGTTGGACCGGGCCGCAGCATAGGCCTGGGGGTGTGGAGACTGCACGTTGTGGGAGATATAGCTGGCCCTCCTGGCGGTCAGATTGGTGAAGGCGACCAAAGGCGTTAATATAGACTCGGGGTCCGTCCAAGTGGAGGCCTGATTCATGTGTTTGGCATGGGCGTTGATGGAGTAGAGCCTGTAGTGGGGCAGCGATTGGCCCCTGACCACTATCGGTCCTGGACACGCGAGGCCAAGGGGGGGGAAGGCATAGAGCTGGGCCTGAGGAGGAGCTGTAGCCTGCATGGAGGATTGGGAAGAGAGCTGGGTGGAGTCGTCCGTGGATACAGCGGGGGGCCAAGAGCTGAGAGGAGCATCTGGACAGAACAGGTACGGCTACGGACTTGGAGACGTAGTGGGACCCCGTGCGTGACCTTCCCCCGGCGGCACTGGAGAAGACGTCCCGTGGCACAAGCAGCAGGTCCAAGAGCAAGTGCCCCCGAACACAGCCCACTATGACCAGAGGTGGGAGTGGCGGAGGGATCTCGAAGCAGGGGCCCATAGACAAATACACGGGCCGAGTGGAGGCGCTGGGGCCTTAGGTGGCAATCAGGCCCCAGGACCAGACAATACAGCACTTATGGTGGCGATAACCCAATCCAGGGATATGTTGGATGCGAAGATAGGGGCGGTGGGGGCGGATGTCACGCTACTACGCCAGGACCTGCAAAATGCCGTGGCCCACATCACGGAGGCCGAGACCAGAATATCGGGGGTGGAGGACGACGTGGCGATCTTGAAGGGGAAGGTGGCCAGTATGGAAGTGATCCAGAAAGGCCTAGCACTCCGGGCAGACGATGCGGAAGGGCGGGCTCGGCTGAACAACCTGAGATTCGTGGGGTTCCCGGAGGGCTGTGAGAAGGGCAACATGGAGAGTTTCCTGACCCAGTGGCTGGTGAGCTGGCTCCCACCTGATTCCCTCTCACGATGCTTTGTAATAGAGCGGGCACATAGAGCTCTTATACAAAAGCCACCAGTCGGATCTCGCCCCCGGCCAGTGATAGCCAAGCTGCTGAATTATCACGATCGGGACACTATCCTGCGATAGGTGCGGGCAAAGGAGCCTCTCATGTGCGACAATCAGAAAATCCTGATCTTCCCAGACTACACCAGGCTCGTGCAGCAACAGAGGCAATCATTTACAGCGGCCAAGGCACGCCTGCGTGATCTTAAGCTCCCCTATGCCTTGCTATATCCGGCCCGCCTGCGAGTGGTCTATCAGTCCCGTACTCTTTTCTTTAACACCCGGGAGGAGGTGTTCAACTGGACTGACGAGACAGTAAAAGTGAGGGTGCATACTCCCCCGGGCCGAGACTCGGATTCTTCATCCAATGGTGCACCGAAGCTGACCCCCCGTCGATCATGGAGCCAAAGCAACTGGAGATCCAGATCCAGGAGACGCTCTGATGGGAAGGTGGCTGCCCCCGACCCTACGACGGCGGATCCTTAAACATTGGACCTATATGAGACAGAACTTTGGCGCACGTATACATCTGTGGTAACTGGTAGGTTGGGGGGGACTCCCTACTGAGTGTTCTTGAGACTACAGGGAACGACCATCAATGACATTTGAGCTATAGTGATTTTGTTGATACGGGGCGAATGTGGGTGGGGGGGTGCTGTATTAAGGGCGGACGCATTCCCGAGTTCAGAAGAGTTCGTTTCTTGGGGGGGGGGGGTAGTTGGGTGCTTGGACGGGTAGTTAATGGGGATCCATTGGAATAGACGGTTTCCGGCCTCCTGTTAGGGGTCGGCGACATTCTATGCCGCGACAGGTACTTCAATGTTGCTGAGGTATGGGGGGGGGGCAGGGATTGGGGGGGGCAGTTGGAGGTGAGGTCTGGGAGTGGGTGTTTGGGGGGGGTGGGGGGGACGGTGGAGTGGGAGTTGGGGGGAGTGTTTGGTTTGCACTTCACAATGATATTGAGGTCTCAACAGTTGGTGTGTACACGTCCGTTATGCTCGTCGCTTGGGCCCTTGATTTGCATGCTTTTTGGATGGCGGTTGAAGGTCCCAGGCCGATGACTCCTAGGGCGTCTATATGGATTCTGAGCTGGAATGTAAGGGGAATGCTCGACAAGATAAAGAGGGGTGCAGCCCTGCGGTTGGGGAAAAGGGAAAGAGCGGATGTCCTACTACTGCAGGAAACGCATCTGCTGGGCAACAAAACACTTAGTCTGCAACGCTACGGATATCAACAGGTCTATCATACTGGGTTTGTGAGGGGGTCCCGGGGGGTGGCCATATTGGTGCACCGCAGGTTGTCCTGTGTCCACTCGACACAGTGGGTTGATCCACAAGGCCGTTATGTGTTTATCAAGGGGATGATTGGTGAGGAACCACTGGTGTTTGGGAGTGTATATGCCCCACCCCCGTTACAGTGGTCGCTGGTGGAGAAGTTGTTTGCGGTGTGTGCGGAAATTCCTGAGGTGATGGCAGTGGTTGGGGGCCACTGGAATGATGTCATGAATTGCCGAATGGATCGTTGTAGATCCGGGGGAGGACAGGTTGCAAACACGCCCACTAAACTTGGTGATATGGTGCGGGGGATGGGCTGGGTGGACACATGGCGATACCTACACACACATAGTCAGGAATATACATATGTTTCGGCGGTCCATAAATCATTTTCTAGACTCGACTATATATTCGTACCCCACGCAGCTGTAGGAAGAGTGGACTCAGCGTCTATATTGCCACAGGGGCTTTCGGATCATTCTCCAGTCGCGGTAGACCTTTTGCTAGACAAGGGGCGGCAGCCTTTTCGATGGCGCCTTTCCACATGGCATCTGCAGCAGGAAGACTATAAGAAGCACATGACAATGTTGGATCGGTGGCAGATGTCGTGACACTCTGGGAGGCTCTGAAGCCCACACTACGTGGGGTGGACATCGCCTGGTTTGCGGCGGCCCGTAGGAAGCGTAGGGAGGACTTAGTGAAGGCAGCGGCGAATGTAGAGACGCTAGCGGAACGATGCAGTGTGGCTAGGGAGGGTAGAGAAGTGGGGCAGCTACTATTAGCACAGCAGTCTTATGCGTCCTTGCTACTTGATGAGGCTAGGCAGGTGTGGCTGGCGACGCGGAGCAGAATCTATCAATGGGGTGACAAGTCGGGTACAGTGCTACATAGGCTCTGTCAAAACACTTTTCAGGTGCAGACATTGCTGGGACTCAGAGATGACGCTGGGGTTTCGATCTCGGCTCCAAAGGAGCTAGCGGACAGCTTCGCACAATATTATGCCTCTCAGTATGCCCGGCGGGAGTGCCTCCCTGCGGCAGTGGTTGATAAATTTATCGCGGACCTTCCGCCACGTGCAATATCAGAGGAGGTATGTGAGAGCCTCGATCTTCCCTTGTCGGCTGAAGAGCTGGGCACGGCCCTCGGGGAGCTTAATACTGGAAAGGCCCCTGGGCCTAATGGGTTCCTGAGTGAATTCTTCAAGAAATACCACCTTCAATTAGGTACGCACTATAGGGTGATGTTAGAGGCGGCTAGGGAGCAGGGACGCCTACCGGCAGACTGGAGACATGCCGAAATAGTGGTGTTCTGCAAACCCGGAAGGCCCACAGACAGACATGAGTCCTATCGACCCATTTCTCTTCTAAACGTCGAAGCTAAGATACTGGCCAAGGCGCTCACAAACCGCCTTCTTCCCCATATAGCGGAGCTGATCCACCCGGATCAGGCTGGGTTTACGCCCCGTAGGGCAACGAGGCACAATATTAGACGCGCGCATGTTGCGGTGGAAGCGATTAGGGGCGTTGGGGAACAAGCGGCGCTCCTGCTGGCAGATATAGACAGGGCTTTCGACTCCTTCAGTTGGGTCTACCTGTTTGCACTCCTCCCACGTCTTAACTTTGGGCCCCGCTTTATGTCGTACCTGAGGCTGTTATACACAGACCTGATGGCCTCAGTGAGGGTGGCAGGGGTCACGTCTACTGCATTTTCCATCGGGCGAGGTACTCGACAGGGGTGCCCCCTATCGCCGTATTTGTTTGCCCTTGCTATGGAGGCGTGGATACGCATAGACGCACAATTGCGAGGTTTTGAATGGGAGATGGGACCGTCGGATAGAATCGCGCTTTACGCGGATGATGTCCTGTTTTTCCTTACTAATTTGAATAGGTCGGGGCCAAGGGTCTTGGAGATAATGCGAATATTTGGCGAAACGTCGGGGCTCTACCTGAACCCGCGTAAATCTACTTTATGGGTGCTGGGAGACCACACAGGACTCGGATCATGGGCGTCAGCGCTGCAGGTGGCGACAGGGGGCCTTAAGTACTTGGGAGTGTTTTTAACGGACTCATCTGCGGTCTCCTGGGAACGCAACATAGTGTCAGTCTGGGACCGGGTTCGGACAGAGATAAAAACGTGGTCCCGTATGCCCCTTACTATCTATGGCCAGTCGGCTATTTTCAAGATGGTTGCCCTCCCACGCCTGCTGTACCAATTGCAGAATCACCCGTACCCGATTTTATCGCAGTGGTTTCGGCAAGTTAATTCCGTGATGGGACAATTCCGTTGGGCGGGGGGTGCCGCGCGAGTAACGCTGCGCACCTGCTTTTTATCAACATAATTCAGGGGGTTGGCAACGTCCGATATTCTGTCTTACTATCAGACGTCTCATCTCCTGATCTTGAACAAATGGTGGTATGGGGATAGGGGGGACCCGGCGTGTGCTCTTGAGAGATACCTAATGGAGCCCGATGCTCTACTCTCAATTTTATACTCGGCAAGGTTAAGGAAAAGGTTGCCCAAGGCCACCCAGGTAGTCTTCCAGATCTGGAGGGAGGCGCTACGTCGCATGGGATGGTGGGGTAAGCTAACTGAGGAGACCCCTTTATGGCAAAATGGTCGGCTGCCGGCACTGGCGTCCTTGCAGGGCTTCCGCGGCTGGGATTCTACAGGAATTTCAACGTTGGGACACGTTCTGAATGGCACGACCCTTAAATTCTTTCAAGAGCTTAGCGAGGAGTTTAGCATGCCTCTAACCCAGTTCTTTAAATATTTACAGTTCCGCCATGCCATTGCGCCTAGCTTGGAGGGACTGGACTCCTTGCCCGAATTTATCCCGCTAGAAGCAAAGGTATTTATGGGAGACTTGGAAGAAAAGAAAATATCCCGCATCTACCAGACCCTGGTTACACATTGCTCCTCCTCTCTTCACAAATTGCGGGAATCCTGGGAAAGGGATGTGGGAGAGCTGGAAGAGATAGATTGGCGGGAAGCCCTTGAAGCCCCAAGATGTGCAGCTATTGCAATGTGCCTAAGACTCATCCAATTCAAATACCTACATAGATCCTATTACACTAGAGAGAGACTGTGGTGGGCTGGTCTGATTGAGTCCCCCGAATGTCTGAGATGCGGCCAAGAGGTAGGCACCTTCTTTCACACGGTATGGAACTGCGGAGCTTTGGCTGGGTTCTGGACAGAGGTATGGGACTGTTTGTCTGAAGTGTTGGGTTGGGACCTTCCTCGTACTCCACAATTAGGCCTCCTGCATGTCTTGGAAGGGGTGGGCGGTAATTTATATAAAAAGCATCTGTTGTTGCTGGGCCTTATCGTTGCCAAGAGAGACGTGGCTCAGGCCTGGAAAGACCCCCGGGCTCCTCCGGTTGTGGTGTGGAAGAAAGGACTAGATTTCTGTATGGGGCTGGAGCGTCCTATCTTTGAGGCCAGGGGCTGCCCTAGGAAACATTATAAAATATGGAAGAGATGGGCCGATTACAGGGGTCTGTGGTTAGAGCCATCAGTACAACAATAGGATTGCACTGGACTGGTGTGAACGGGCCACGGGTGCGGCATTGTGTACATTGTTCTATTCATGTGACTTTTTTCAAGAACAAGACGAAATTGTGCAGGGGGTTAGGGTGGGATCCGGGCGGGGGAGTTGGTAGTGGGGGGGTGGAGGGTGGTTTGGGTGGGGTGTGGGGTACATGTTCTGTTAAAAATAATGTATAGATTGCTTCTCATTTGCTGATGTCTACTTGTTTGCAGTTTCTCCGGAGCGCGGAGTGCTGCGCCTTGTGTGCGATCTGTCAATAAAATATTATTTAAAAAAAAAAAAAATTACCGAATCATTAAGATTCGGTATTTGCCGGGTCGGTGTTTGCCGATTCGGTGGTTGCCATTCATTCATATGGGCCTGGAGGTCCGTGGGGGTGGGTGTCGTTTGCCAGGTCGGTGAAAACCAATTCGGTAAAATAGGGAAAGAGTCAGGGGTGGCAGGGTGTCACATTGGCACCCTGTTGCACCCCTGAATAGTGCTTGTGTGCACATGTGGGCATGTATGTCTGCCACATGGCACTGGTGTAAATGCACAGATTTGCATTTACAGAGGTATTCGTTATTTGCCACCAACTTATAGTTGGTGGTGAATAACGAATCCTTAAAGCACAGAAGCACTCTTCCTACATGTCATTTGCAGATTCGGTGGATACAGAATCGGTGGATACCGTTTCTTTTTTTTAAGGTTTTCTTTTTTTATTTAATTAAACACGTGAATAAAACGCGGGCAAGAATCCCCAAGAAATACAACCCATGCCTAATGTGTTTTTATGTATCTGCTATTATATGTACTCTTTGGAGTGGACTAACCGCGGGGCTTATGCTGATGTCTCTTCCAGTCCCTCATTGCTGGTGCCTTTTCTTCTCCTGATAGTTGTAATTTTTTGCCTCCTTTTCCCAATTTGCTCACCTGCCTGCATTCCGACTTTGTCTCTCGCTCTGTGTCCGTCTTCAACCTCTCACCTTATCCGACTGGTCTTATCCTATCATGCTTCAGTCCCGTGTGTCTATTCTGTTTCATCCTTTCTTTTAGGATTTGAAACAGCCCGCCTTTCAACACTCCTACCTGCCAATATGTACTCTCTAAGCTAGTGGCTCATCTACATGTACTTGACTGCCGGATTCTGCAGAGCTATTTTATCACATGTCACTGATGTGAAACCGAAAGCATGAAAGGACTGGAATCTGAGCATTTTTTTACCTGTACAAATTTGCTGTACATCGATCTAATAAGAATATGAGCAACATTGAGGTAAATTCCACCTGGTGACACAACAGAAAGTCATAAAGTGTATGGACTTCCCAGCCTTTTTTTTATTTCGTTTTATTTCTTTAAAGGATACAAATTTCAGAGGATGACCGTGAATTTGAGCTAAATAGAGCTTCAGAAGACATTTCAATGCCAGCAATATTAGAGGTAGGCGAGCACTGAAGGCTCCTTGCTCTGGCAAAGCTCAAACCCCTCCTGGAGCCTCAAGCTCAAAACAAGTAGAACCTTTAAATGGCTTCTACTTGCCCTGCCGTCCACGCTCCACACTTTACAAACTGGCCTTACCAGCCCTCTTCCCATGCTGTCTTACTGCAGAGAGTATGCTTAAGCCTACGTTGAAGGGGTAGTTTAAAAAACACAGAAAGCTTTCAGGTAAGTTGAAGGCGATTTTTCATAATAAATGTTTGCATTTAGATTGAAGTTAATATGTACATGTGAATTTTTTTTACAGTTTATTATTCACTTTTAGATTGATTGTAACTAATGTAGTCATGTATTTTAAAATAGCTAGCAAGGCAGGTGTGACTTAAGCCCACGCAAAATGGTCGCTCGGCCCTGTTGTGCAACCCCCTCAATTCAACATCAGATACCTAAAGTCATAGTGCCAATATCGGCAACACACCCAACTCGCAAACACAGCAATACCATAATAAAGAACACACAAGACACCTGATGAGCCAAATTGCACCTTGGCATAACCAATCGGTGCTAACCATTTGGGGGAATACCCCATAAATCCTGTGGACCATCACTCCACCAATTTACTCACGCCCCTTGATGGGGCGGAGCGTATCCAGGCAAGCCCCCGGTTGCTCAGGTTTACAACCGTCCGAAGGACTAACAGGGCGCCTTCGTTCCTCAAAGGTCCTGCCATAAGAACTTCTTGGGGTTGTTTGGCATTTTCACCCTTCTTCTGATCCTAAATCAACTAATCAATCAGTACATTTGTAGAGCGCACTACTTACCCGTGAGGGTCTCAAGGTGCTGGGGGGGGGGAGAGGGGGGTACAGCTACTGCTCGAACAGCCAGGTCTTGAGGAGTCTCCTGAATTCCAGTGGGTCCTGGGTCTGTCGTAGGCGGATGGGGAGGGTGTTCTAGGTTTTTGCGGCAAAGTGAGAGAATGATCTGCCGTCGGCGGTCGCTCGGCAGATGCGGTGGACGGTGGCGAAGGGGAGGTCGGCGGAGCAGAGCTGGCGGTTCATGGTGTAGTAGGTGAGTCGTTTGTTGAGGCACGCTGGTCCGGTTTTGTGGAGAGCTTTGTGATTGTAGGTGAGGAGCTTGAAGGTGATCCTCTTGTTGACGGGGAGGCAATGCAGGGCTTTCAGGTGGGCTGTGATGTGGCTGTGGCGGGGGATGTCGAGGATGATGCGTGCAGAGGCGTTCTGTATGCCTTGTAGTCGTTTCTGGAGTTTGACTGAGGTTCCTGCATAAAGAGTGTTGTCCAGTCTGCTGGTACTGGTGGGGATCCATCTGTAGATCTTGCGGAGCATGCGGAGGGTGTTGAAGCAGGAGAAGGAGACGGCATTCACTTGCTGGGTCATTGACAATAAGGAGTCCAGGATGACTCCTAGGTTGCGTGCGTGGTTAGTGGGCATCGATGCAGCTCCCAGTGCGGCCTGCCACCATGAGTCATCCCATGAGGAGGGGTGGATCCTATGATGAGGACCTCCATCTTGTCCGAGTGCAGTTTCAGGCAGCTGTTCGTCATCCATTTGGCAATGGCCTTCATTCCTTCGTGGAGTTTGGATTTGGCGGTGGTGGGGACCTTGGTGAAGGAGAGGATCAGCTGGGTGTCGTCGGCATATGAGACGATGTTGAGGTTGTGCGATCTGGCAATGTTGGCGAGCAGTGCCATGTAGATGTTGAAAAGTGTCGGGCTGAGGTACGATCCTTGGGGTACGCCGCAGATGATCTTGCTGTTGTTAGAGCGGAATGGGGGGAGGTGGACACTCTGGGTTCTGCCGGTGAGGAAGGAGGTGGTCCAGTCCAGTGCTTTGTCGCGGATTCCTGCGTTGTGGAGGTGTGTGCGGAGGGTGTGGTGGCAGACAGTGTTGAAGGTTGCCGAGAGGTCCAGGAGGATGAGGGTACTCATATGTACCATTCAGCCTCTGGATCGCCATGTAACTCCAGCTGTAACACAAAATAACAAGTTAACAGCCTTCCTACACTAACCATCCTTCCAGCTGACATGCTGTGTAAGCGATAGGGAGGGAGACGGCATGCTGCCTCAGCGCGAAAAGTATCGCCAGCTGGGCGGGGTTGGTAGATATACCGGCCCCTCCGCCCACTGGCATGCCGGATATGATGCAATAGCGCCGGACCCCTGGGGCATCCAAACACTAGCTCTGTCGGGTTTGTGCCCTCATGTGGCACTAAGGTGGCCGCCCTCCTATGTGGGCCACCTGCGTGGGCCCCGGACAGCCTTATAGTGCCAAAAAAGGCAACACACCTAACCCACAAACACAGCAATACCATAATAAAGAACACACAAGACACATTGGTTGTTGGAGAAAACATTGCTTCAGGTTTTTTGCGCATAAGAAATATGCCAACATGGTGGGTCAACTTACGGCGATCCAAGGGCAGGCAGCCCCTATGCTGCCTGCCCACCTGATGAGTCAAATTGCACTGTGGCATAACAAATCAGTGCTAACCATTTTGGGGGTTTACCCCTTACATCCTGTGGACCACCAGTCCACCCATTTACTCACGCCCCTTAAGGTGGTGGAGCCTATACAGGCAAGCCCCCGGGTGCTCAGGTTTACAACCGCCCGAAGCACTTACCAGGTGCCGTCATTCCTCCAGGGTCCTGCCATAAGGATTTCCTGGGGTTGTTTGGGATTTGCATCCTTCTTCTGCTCCTGAAGAGTATACACCTATGTACCATTCAGCCTCTAGATCGACCTGTACCTCCAACACAGCTCTATTTATGGCACTCGTCATACCCAGGGCCCCCCACCAAGGCAGGCATTCTTACTTACACCCTGCTGATTCTAGGGCATCACCCAGGTCCATACCCATTCTAGACAAATGGACCCCCATCCACATCAAAACATTCCATGGTCTTGGCATGCAAGAGCTGAGTCTGATAAATCCAGAAACCCCTCTGTTCCGTGAATTTTGCACATGGTGCCGTTTACCACCCTGCCAGAAATTTCAACAGCCTCTCCAGATCCAGACAATTCCCATTTATCTCTGACATGGTTTCCAGTCTTTTCTGGCTGGACAATTCCCATCTACTTCTGGAGGTGTTTACCGGCCTATCAGTGGAACCTTGCGGTGTAAGCACCAAGGAGACTATGCCTAATTCACCAAGCCCTTCTGATTTTATTTGATTTTGAATTATAGTTGAACCAAGCCCTCCTGCTTGGTGGGCTTGCACATGGCATATTTACCCTTACGTAGGCAAGTTCAATGGCCTCCACTTACCTTGGGAAATACTGTTCTCTGTTTTAACCACAGCTTTATTTACCCCCATGGGCTTGTTCAATGGCCTCCCCAGCATTGCGACAACTGATCTCTACTTTAACCACTGGTGCCCTTTGTGCCAATAAGCAGCCGCGGTCAGCAATAGGAGTTCCTGCAGGGCGGTGACATGGGGAGGGGAGGGGCAGGGTGGGAGGTAGTAATGTATGGATCACGGAGTGTAACAGGTAAGTAAACATATAAATAAATACATTTTGTTACGTGCACTGCATCACCAAATGCGAAGCAGTGCGCACAACGAAATTTGTTTTATTTATTTATATGTTTACTTACCTGTTAAACTTCATAATCCATACATTACTATTCCCCACCCTGCCCCTCCCCCACCCCACGTCACCGCCCTGCAGGAACTCCTACTGGCGACCGCGGCTGCCAATAAGGGCCTTCATGTTAGGTGTTGCCGAGTCATGTGTTCACCCATTACCGCTCCGTCCCTTGTATTAAAATTTGCGGTAAACATAATGGAGTTCACCTCCAAGGACCTCAGTATAATCGTTAACAGTTACTAAATGTGACCAACACAATTACCCTCTCTCTACCTGCAGGCCTAAGTTGTATGAGAGTACAGTGTCGGCCAGAGATATTACCATAGAAATTAAAACTACTGCTCTCCTCTTAACCAGGCTTCTGCGGGTGTAGTAAAGCCAGGGCCTTGCTTGCACACATTGCTATGTTAGCATGAGCTTATTAGAATTTAAACGCCAATATGCAACTTTGCAAACTTTGCATATGAGACTATATGTAACTGTTGTTGTAAGTTAAACTGCTTGATTTTTCCGCACATGAGAAGGTCTTATATTTAACATCCCTAGGCTTAAATCGTGACCTCTGTCTGTACACTGTGTGCAGAAGCCTTCAAGTTCACCATAACAATGTATGCTGTTATTCAGTTTGATCGGCCCACACTCTAGACACAACATGAACACAGCTGCAGCTAACTGAAATTCTAGTGCCTGTAATATTGCACTGCATGCATGGTTTGGGCACTTGGAGAAAATCCTTTTCCAGCTTTTTTTTCCAGAGCTTTGCTGATCCTGATGTGATTCACTTCTGCTGATCTTGGAGGTATGGCGTTCCCTATTCAAGCCTAAGAGACCTTCTATTATTATTATAAAACCTACTTCCTAGTAGGGGAGGGTGGTTCACAAGGCGCTCTAGGACCTGTTTCCACTATCATTATAATATGATTTCTCCCTTTGTGTTTTATGGAATTGTAACAATGTTGATCGTATTATTTTTCTCCCTTTGTGTTTTATGGAATTGTAACAATGTTGATCGTATTATTTTTAATCATCTGCCTGCTTATGTTAGCAAAAATACTGCATCTTAGAGCACGTCGTTAAAATAAACATTTTAAACTTTTCTGTGTCTCTAATTACTCATGTTGTGGACTGGTATGAGAATAAATCGAAAGAGTGTTCTTGATTCCCACCATTCCTGAGAGTACCCTAAGTCGCATGTTCTGGGTTGTCTAATTATTAGTAGCTTCGCTCCAGGGCGGAGAGCTAATGAGACACTGATGCTAGTTGGATAGGGGTTCTGGGTTCTGAGGTGAGGTTCTGGTCCACCACAATTCACTAAGGTCCAGGTTTCCTGTGCACAGTTCTGTGTATGAGCAGAATCCCCGCAACATGGGTATACTCCATGGTTCACTGTGTACCATTATGTGCAGTTCCATATGGGTGGGTTGACCAAGCCCCTGGTTACCCCTTTGCTTGGTAAGTACACCTTTGGCGGTTCACTGATGACCATGTGCGGCACCAAGGGAAATATGAACCCCCCTGGGGAGGGTCATCGGGCAGGGACAGGGGGAGACTTGGGACAGATGCTGGGTCTCCATCCTACACACAATTTTATAGGTTCTAAGCAAGGGTGCACCTAGCTTGTTCAGAAATCACACTGCACACATATTAGCACCTGATGTTATGCAAGATTGCACTTAGTTTGCTCAGAAGTTGTACTGCTCACATATTAACACGTGGTGCTCCAATGCACCTCAGCCCTGAAGACTAAGCCCTTGTTTTACCCCCGTACTAATTCCCAAACTTTGGGGGTTCACACTGATAACCGTGTACTGCACCAGCAGTGGACGTTTACCTGCTCCTTCCAAATTTGAATTTCCCTGAATAATGGACATGCCAAGTATTCTTATTACATTGTTGCTTTTACCCCTTGTTTCCCCCATCTTTGGGACAGCAGCACCCTTGTCAGCTGACACTTCCCCATGTAGCCTACCTACTAAGGCTAGCAGGGCGGGGGAATTTTTCCTTAACTGGAGCAGCCTGTAACCTACCTTCAGTTCCATGGTGCAATACTTTGCTGAGTTTGATTAGACATTAGCAACACCCTTATTGATCGATGAACCGAAGGGAATGTATGTATTGTGCCCACTATTGCCGCCACCGCACCCTTTCTTGGAGTGACAACTTACATAGCCCACCAGGCTTGCTTAACTGCAGTCCGATCACAGATGCACTCTACCTGCTAACCATCTGTGACTCATGTTGCTTGAATCAGCAATAGACCTGGCTCACATACTTTTTCCCGTAATTGATTGCCCTCAACCAAAACTAAACTTGGTTCGGCTTCCTTCTAGTCACCTTTTAATCCACCTTATGTGGGTCCCTTGGATCCCATCTGCCTCCCTACAAGTAACCTTGTTACATAATACAGCTCCCTTACTGCGCTTGCCTGACTCAAAGACAACTGGCAAAAATATGGCACCCTGCAGCTTGGAGAAGAGAATGTTTGAGCCAAAAGTACCCCGGTCCGTGTTTTCAGCATTTTGTCCTTATGGATGCTCCCGTTCATGAGGAGTGTGTCAATGTCCGGGCCAGGCATACCCAATAGCCTGCTCAACCTTGGAGACTATCCTTCTATGATGTGTAAAGGTTGAACTATCCGATGAGCTAGAAATATGTGACCTTAAACAAGGAAGTCCTCGTGTGCCTGCAGAGAATCCCTCCTTTCTTAAAGTAATTATGCCTGTTCAGTTTATCTGCGGTATTTGCCCCCCAGACTTCTCAGGCCGCTTACTGCTAACCATGTGAGCAGCTGCTGGCGTTAATGATGGAAATCTACCAGTTGCCACTTGAACTTATACGCCGCCACCTTAATGTGCTACGTTGTAAGCAATTAATTACCTAATGTATGTCTCTTCACCGTGGGAAGATACAATAAATCACATTGGTCACGAGAACCATCAAAAGCCCAAAATATTAACATGGACATACCTCTAAGTGAGAATGGCTCTAACCAGCCAAAAGCAGTTAGATACTCATGCATTAAACCCACAGATACGCCTTTGAGGTATGTTAACATTCCTCAACCTCTGCTTCTCCCTGCTCCTGAAGTGGGAGCCTGTTGCCTGAAGGTACAACCCCTCCCCCCTGAACTCTCAATGATATCAGCTGTCTGAAGCTGTGCCTTAATGAGTTACATTTGTTTGCCAGGGCCTGTTGAAAGTAAAATGGATTATTTTATTCTGAGTCTGGGTGGACTTGAGGAGGGTGGGTGGGGGGAACTACTATCTGCCATTGCTGTACCAGACTAATTTAATGTTTTAACCAATTTATGGTACACATGCTGCTGAAACTGGCCCTTCATATCTCTGACTCTATCCGAATGAAGCAGGAACATGTGGCTTTTGCCTAAGAAACCTGCATGTATGTGGCAATCATGATGCGTATTTCAGAGCACCGTCACCCTGAAAGGTATGTTGGCTCTGAATAACAGATGTCTGTTGAAAGTTGACTTAATGGTAGTTATATTATTGACCTCAGGGGGTGAAAGGATAGGTGAGCCTGGTGGGAGCTGCACCTGTGACCATGTGTAAAAGCTGTCTGTTAGAATTGGGGGTCTCTAGTTGGCACAGGTAGGTACTTGTGACAAGTAAGGATCCTCTCCTCTAGTCAGGGTAAGGGGGTACACTCCCAAGATAACCCCTGCTCACCCCCTTGGTAGCTTGGCACAAGCAGTTTAGGCCTATCTTAGAGGCAGTGTGTAAAGCATTTGTGAACCCATACAGTAATCAAGGGACAACACTACAAACGGACACCAGGCATGTATTATATCAAAAATAGTTTGCTTTTATATAAAGACTTAGCACGAGACCAAATAACGACAAAATAATCCACAATAGTATTAACAATAAAGAGTTCTTGTAAAAATGTGTAGTGTTAGTGTTCTGTGCGATTCGCACTCTTTGTCCGGCTCTCACGGCAATACAAAAATAACACAAAGAGTCTAACAAGTGCAGCGGACACTTCAGTCTGCTGCGTTACGATGGGGTTCGAGTCGTGCACAGTACCTTTATGTGATGCGTCCGTCACGGACGAGGCGTCGCAAAAAGAAGGCGATGCACGATGCGTTGTCGGCCAGTCACAGTGCGAGCTCCGGCTCGTTGATGTCGTCTGTACGAGGCGTAGAGCGGAGAGCCGCGTTGAGTGAGGAGGACGGTGCAGGATGCGGTGCGTTCAGCTTACGTTGTGGTGTACGAGTCGTACTGCGGGAGCTGTGTTATTCAGTCTGTGATGCGGTGCGAGGCGGTGCGATGTGGACGTACGGAGCGTACCCCTCTCCAGGTACGATCGGCAGATTTGAACTCAGCAGCAGTGTATGTGTCATTCCGACCAGGGCGATTCGAGGCGGTGAAGCGTTGTATGATGCGTTGTCGGCCAGTTACGGTGCGAGCTACGTCTCGGGGACGTCGTGGGTACGAGTCGTTTGAGCGGAAAACCGCGTTGATTGAGGCGGACGGTGCTTGATACGGTGCTTGGCGGGATGCGAGTCGATCGTACGAGGCGTACACAGCTCCCGGCCTCGGCAACTACGGAAAACAGGGTTTCCCACAGCTCTCTTCGAGGCGGATGAAGTCCACTGGTCCTGGGACTTCGTTCAGGGGCAAGCTCGCTTCCAAGCCCTTGGAGATCTTTTGGCACAAGTTGAAAATAAAGTCTTTCAGTCTCTCTCCTCTCCTTTAGCAGCAAGGCAACTACTGCAGGCCAGTTCCCCAGGTCAGGGACAGTATTCCTCCTTCAGCTTTCCCAGTTCCTTCTCTTCAGGCAGAGGTTTCTTCTTGTCAAATCTGGATCTAATTTCTTGGGAGCAGGGTCCCAATACTTATACCCCTAAATCCTTTGTTACTCTGGGGTAGAGGGGCCTTTGCCCAGCCAAAACCAGTTCTTGAGCACTTTGTTTACATGACTCTGACTTTTCATTCAGGGAGCAGGCTAGAGACATCAGACACTCCACAGGAGGTGGAGCCAGCATTGTGGTCAAGAGGCACAGTCCTATTCAGAGCCCAGGTGCCCTCCTCCCACCCATCTGGATGTAAATCTCTCTATTCACCACCAGGCTACCTTGCCCTGCCCTCTGGAATTCCCCAGCCCTGTCACTCACAGAAACCAGACAGCAGATACACATCCTGGCAGAGGCGGGCTGAAATGGTTAGGCAAGCAAATACCTACTTTCTAAAAGTGGTATTTGCAAACACAGAATATTAAAATAAACTTTACTAAAAGATTTATTTTATTATTCTGAGTTCAGGCATACTAAACTCGAATTTCTACCATGTTCCCTGAGTCTGTTAGGATTATAGAATGTAACAATTCTAACAGCCCATTCTGGCCTATGAGAACAGGTAGCCTTGCAATAGTGAAAAACGAAAATGGCTGTAATTCGCTATTAGGACATGCCACACACATCAGGGCTTGTCCTACCTTACACTTACAATGCACCCTGCCCTTGGGCCTACCAAAGGGGTGACTAGCATGAAGGTAAGGGAAGGTTTAGGGACTGGCAAGTGGGTGCACTTGCCCCGTTAGCATGACAGTACTAGACTTCACACAGGTTCTGCAATGGCTGACCTGAGACACATTTTACAGGGCTGCTTCTGTGGGTGGCACAACCAGTGCTGCAAGCCCACTAGCAGCATTTGGATTTACAAGCCCTGGGCACTCCTGGTGCACAGTACTGGGGTCTGACAGTAAGCCAAATAAGCCAATCATGGAATCCATCAATAAAGCAATTTACACAGGGAACACTTGCACTGTGGCACTGGTTGGCAGTGGCACAGTGCTCTGAGCAGCTAACACCAGCGAAAACATATGAGGCACAGCAACAAAAAGTGGAAGGGAGACCCACGCCAAGGTGCCAGGTCTAACACTGTCCCCCACCGGGGGTGCAATAGTCCTAACACTTCCATCTTCTAAAGCAAAGACTGCCCACACTTGCAGCGCTCAATCCCATCCAAATCATAATTGTTTGCACAGTCAAGGTTAGCCTAGGAGATTGTTCCCTTGAAGTCTTGTATGGGCCCTACTTCACACTTAACCCCTTCCATGCTCATGACGAGCTCAGCTCGTCATGCAGTACACTGCTCGTGTGCTCATGACGAGCTGAGCTCGTCATAAACAACGGGATTTAAGAGACTCCAGCACCTTGTGAAAATACCTCTAGCATTGAAGGTGTTAAAGAAATGCCTAATCTCTTGAAGGAGAATGATGCACAATTTAACTGGCGGCTATTAATGTTAGTCATGCCTGCATAAACTATGATCAGAACAGGGAACACTGCTCTATAATCCCCTGGATTCTTGCCTGGCATTCCGTTATGCCCAGGTATACAAAGTGATAATGGCTCTACTTAGTCATGATGACCCGGAAGACACCTTAAACCTGCAGAGACAAGATGTGGTATGCTCTCTTGCCCCCAAACTCTGTGGAAACAACAACATGTGCAAGCTTTCGACAAACCTCTGGAAAAGCTTGCCAAGCAACAAACCATCTCCAGAATCCAGGGGTCATGCAGCCACTCGTAGGCTTGAATACTAACCAGGTTAAGATTATGAATGGTATTGAAGGACCCATCTCCAGGCGCATGCTTGCAACACTTTTCACTGCATCACCCTAGTTAGTAAAACCCATGCAGGGTAGCATACGTTTTTTAAACCCATGCAGAAATCGCCTTCCTGTGCGAGCAGACCAAGCATTAATCGCTCCCTAATCCAACCAAACTGTCAATGATAACCCTAGGCTGTTATGCAGCTCGCCCCATCCAGCTTAAACCAGCTGGACATGACCCAGTTGTAAGTCAAAGGATAATTGTATTGTATTGTATTGTAATTGCATTTATATAGCGCTTACTACCCCTGACGAGGCGTCGAAGTGCTTTTTCGGCGGGTAGCACGCTACTCCGGGACCCACAGAGGATTAGTGTTGAATTAGTATAGTGAAACATGCAAGTACATTTTAAGTGGTGGATAGGTTAGTCAGTTATTTGGATTTGGAATTATAGCAGAAGGATAGATGAAATATGAGGTAATTTCAGTGGTGTATATTAGTCTGTTACTTGGAGTGAGAAGGATAGCGGATGGATAAAAGGAGAAGAAAGATTTGCATTCATATAGCACTTGTTACCCCTGATGGGTGTTGAAGCGCTTTTTGGCGAGTAGCACGCCACTCCGGCACCCATAAAGGATTAGTGTTGAAAATTAGTATAGTATAAATATGAAGTAATTTGAGTAGTAGATATGTTATTCAGTTATTTGGGCAGTATATTAGTATAGTTGAATATGGAACATGGAATTTGAGAAGTGAACATGTTAGTCTGTTAATTTTTATAGAAAAAAAGGATAGTGGAGGGATAAAAGAGTGAAGGGTTTTTTTTTATGAGAAAAAGGGCAGCATTTCTGTCCCTAGTCCCGATCAGTCTTGAACAGGCCCAAACAGGCAACTACCCTTGTCCTCTCCACCCTTAACAGGCCCAAACAGGCAACTACCCTTGTCCTCTCCACCCTTAACAGGCCCAAACAGGCAACTAACCTTGTCCTCTCCACCCTTAGCCTCGACGCCCGGGCTGAGACGCCCTAAGCCTGGCCTTTTTTGTAGCCCTAGTAATCAGGTGACCCCTTCAGCCAATGGGAACCCTAGCCCTAACATTATCCAATCACAACATTAGCCCTAACTTCTAGAACCAATAGGAGACCAGGACCTTGCAGCCAATCTTAAGCCTAGTCCAAGCACCCAATCAGTTCAAAAACCCTGATCTCTACGTCCAGTAAAGGCCCTAGCCCTACCACTAGTCCCAATCCAAGTCCAAGCAGCCAATGGTACAGGTAGCCCTAGTCCCTACTTCCAATAGCAAGCCTAACCCTACTCTTAGTCCCACACCTGGTCCAACAACCAATCACACCAGAAGCACTAAATAGCTACTTCCAATTGAAGGTCTAACCCTAGCCCTAGTCAAACAAACGTAGTCAGCCGGATATTGAGCATTGGATTGTCTGGTTTCATGGATGTAAGAATGGCTGTCGACAGGCGTGGACACCAAGTTTGTTCCATTCGCCCATAACAAAATCGGAGTAATTTTGGTAATTCTGTGTTACTCTTTTGCAAAATTACCGAAAATTACACAAATATGCTCATTGGCATATTTATGAGTAAAAAACCTGTCTGTAAGAGCACATGAACAACAAATGTAGCAAGCCCGAGCGGCTACTGGCTGCTGCTGTTCGTGCTCTGTTGCATTTAGCATTATTTTCTTAGCGCAAAATGCATCTTATGGTCAATTTTGGATGCAAGTTTGCATTTTGCGCTAAGAAAATAGTGCTAAATACATGGTTATACTCCATGCAGATTTCCGCATAATCTTGCATAATTGTGCTGTAATTTTGCGGAATTATGCTACAGCAAATTATGTTATCCCACCCTTATTTGTATTGTAGGTGGGTTTGTCATTTTCTGTCACTGGAATGCCACTAAAAATTCAGATCAACTGAAAATTCTTCATGAGCATAAATACAAAGATTCAAAAACATTTCCTCTTCTAGAATCCACTCAGATTGGATCAATGTAAGAAGAAGCCGGCAAATGACTTGTTGCTCTCATCTACCCATCATGGCGGTGCCGTGACAAAGGCCTGCTGGAAGGCATGGTCATTCCTCCACAAGCTGCTGATGATGGTGCCAAAAGTAGGCCTGGGCAGAGTTCACTGAGTTCCACGTACTCCGCTGAGCTCTGTGGAGTTCCACAAGTGGCAGAGTGCATTACGTCACATGGTAAATGCTGATTTTTAGGCCTGTGTGTTTGTCCTGTGCTGTAAAATCAACGTGAACGGAACCATGCACAGTGCAAGAGGGTGCTGCTTCTTTCTGCCACTCAAGTAGATGCTCCACTTGAGCTGCAGCTTCCTCAATGTGAACAGAAGGTTTCTCAGAGTGAGCGGTAGTGACCACTCGCGTTTAGAAATCTCACTGGGAGGGGGTCTGGAGGAAGATTTTCCTTGCTTGCCCTCACCAACTTAACGTTGGCAAGCGCGAGCAAGGGAAAAACTCGTTTTTCAGAACTCTACCTGCTACACGGAGCACAGAATGGAAAAAACTCTGCAAGCTCTTCCAGCGCATCGGAATTTCACACCAGGCCTAGACAAAAAGGGAGCTTGGCCGTTCTAAGGAAAATAGCAACCATTGGTGCAGCTGCAGCAGGAGGAATGGCATAGGAAGCAATATTGGAATTGATTCACAGCTTACCATTTATGGATTACTTTTACTACTCAGGCAATGTTATTGGTGGCCATTGAACTTCTTGTATCCATGGCTCCCGTGCTGCTAAGTTGGTGGTTCTGTGCTTCTGAGAATGCCACCTCGGGGTAGAAACAGCATTCGCTAGGATGGAGGTAGGTGGTGAACCTGGTCTAGAATAAGAAGATGGACGGCTTCTGCATCTGAATATTAGCCGATGGAAGCATACCCAAAAATACTGTCCGTGAGTGAAAACTGCACGGTACTAAGGGGTGGAAACTGCATAGTACTAGCTGATGAGGTGAAAAGGGAAACAAGCACTGGCGTTGCCAATAGGTCTCGCAGTAGGAAAGTTGGAGCTATTGTTTTTGTAAATGACAAAGCCCTTTATGTTTTTAAAATGAAAACAAAAAAAAAGGCATTGTTATTTGAAAAAGCCAGTACAGTGAGTGACGCATCTCTTCTGTTGAGTCGTTCCTAGTGAACAGGCAAAGATAAGAGTCACAAAATGCTAATCCCTAATAAGGAGAAAGGGCTGCGGCTCGAGCGCGACAGCCATAAATCTGTGTGGGAAAATCAAAGCCGGAAACAATAACAAAAAAGAACAAGTAACCAGGTAAATGAGGGAAGTGCTACGCTCACATGGAGACTTCCGTCACTAATCCCCGGTGCCTTACTTGCTCTGTCCTGAGTTAGTTCCCAACATTACAGAAATCAACGGATTATGACTTTAAATGAAATAAAAGTTAAATTAACATTTAAAAGGGTGTTTTGTGCCAAATGGAAACACTGAGAACTGCATGTCTAAGAATGCCAACATTCAAGATGTTACATAGGAAAGGAAGACTGCTGTAATAATAAAGGTGACATAGATGAAAGTGTGCGTAAAAGATCAAATGTTGGATGTCACTGAAGGCTCGAGCCTGGTTCGAGTCAGATGTCCTGCTCTGGCTCAACCAGACCCACAAGCCAAAAATAATCCAAGATGATAGTTTCTGACTCCCTTGCACCACTCCGTGCACAGTCACTATATTCTCCAAAGCCTCCGGTGTGCAGCACAAGAGGGGCTGGCCAGGGCAGTTGATTATTCACATTTTCACAATCAAAATGCAAAAGTACACAAAAGCCTGTCTGCAATGAATGACGTGACAGTGCATGAGAGGGATGGAAGGAGAGAGGGAGTGGTGCCCAAGGAGGGACAGTGAAAGAAAGAGAGAGTGGATGGAAGAGAAAGACTGGTAAAGGGAGGAACAGCAGAGGAAGTAATCAGAAAGAGACAGAAGATAAAGGAGAGAGAAAGAGAAGGGAGTCCCAAGGAGAAACGATAGAGACTAAAAGACGGAAAGAGGGATAATAGATAATGTTTTATTGCACACTTAATTAAAATTATTGCAAGCAAACTAGGTTATGAACAAAATAACGTGCTTAATTTCAAGTATTAAAAATGAAGTGTGAGAGTATGACGTCCTATTAATCTAAAGATTTAAAAAAAATATTGAAACATCATATTGTCAGATGATGAAACATGGAGATTAAAACAATTAGCACAGCATAAGGAGGATGAGGAAGGCGAGGCAGCCTCTGAGGCAGATGGAGAATGAGGGAACGTGAGAGAGTGGTCACATGACAATTTGTTTTCCAGCTCAACACGAGTTTGAGGTCTCAGGGCCACGCCAGTCCCTGGCGCGGATTGCTCCATGAATTCTCTGCCTAAATGTAGAGTGGGACCTTAAAATAAGTAGCAGAGAATCGACCAATGGGAGTGCTGAACCAGTTAAGAATGATTGAGAAATTAAAGAAGACAATGATAAATATCCGGCTTCCCATTATTATTGTTTTGCAGAAATCGGAGATAAGCGGTTTCCACGCGTAACATTAAAATACACAGATAAGAGTCAAGTTGTTAAGAAAACCACAGCAAATAAGTAGGCAACAATTAAACAAGTAAATAAAGGCTCACGAGAGCGAGGCCAGTAAGTTCGGGAGCACATTACTGTGAAGTCTGATGGGCGGGGGAGCGGCAGCCTTTCAAGTCGACAAATGGTGGTGTTCAGGCGGCTTCCTTTCAAGTCTGATGGGGGGGGGGGAGCGAATGGAAAGTTAAATTAACATTTACAAGGGTGTTTTGTGTGAAATGGAAACACTGAGAAACGCATGTCTAAGAACGCCAACATTCAAGAGGTTACATAGGAAAGGAAAACTGTTGTAATAATAAAGGTGACATAGATGAAAGTGTGCATAAAAGATCAAATGTTGGATGTCACTGAAGGCTCGAGCCTGGTTCGAGTCAGATGTCCTGCTCTGGCTCAACCAGACCCACAAGCCAACTGTTGCTTGTCTAAATACTTCTAAAGTCCCAAAACGGAGACCTATTGGCTATGCCAATGCTTGTTTTTTATTATGTCACTACTCCCCTCCCAAGCTGTAATCAATCATATACTATTGGAAGTCACAAAAAGTAGCTTACTCTGTCAACTCAAAGCTGAAGGGGAACTCGTGTGTTCCTGGTTGCAGAACCGTGGAGGCTTCGTAGGGTGAAAAAATTCTAAAAAAACATGGCGCTATAAGTTGATGGTCAGCTGTCAAAGAAAAGAAGTAATAAAAACTGTATTTTCCCAACATTGGACTTTAAATCCCAAAGCACCAGCTGATATGCAAACGATTGAGTCCTGCAGGTCTGACTATAAAAAACTAAGAGTTGATAGTGTGCATTTTATACCCAGCTGCTTGGTACTCATCTTATCGACCTCTGAAGGATGAAAGGCTGAGGAGCCTCGTTGGGCTTTGAGCCGGTGACTTGCACCAAGGGGTCGACCAGCAGATTTAACGGCGCCGCCTTTATTTTTTTGCGTTGATGTGCAGTAAAAAATCTAAAGCAATTGCTCCTCACTACCCTGAAGAAATCCATATTAATAAAAGGATACCAGTCCCGCACTGCTTTTTAGCAGCGCCAAACGCTGCACCACCGTGCGTGTGAAATGTAGGCACTCCAGGAAGGCTCGCACGTTTAATCTCCAGCTCCGTGCATTGATGGGTGTCCAGCTGGCATGTGGCAGTGTTCACCAAGAACCTGTGATGCAGAAAATAGAGATGCCAATGCCTCTTCTTCTCTTAATGGCTGTCAGCTGTAGGCCAATCCTCCCTTCAGATTGAAACAAGGTATTGATTAACAAGGATTCTCGTCTATTACAGGAGTTGTCCCCATTTGACTGGCACAATGTGTACCATCAGGGGTCATTATCTTGCACCATTATCCAATGTTCCACCTTCCGGAGTAAAAGTACTTATTAAAGCCACCTGGTGTGCTGCTGGTTCTGGACCGAGACCAGACGCCCCCTTGGCATTGGATTAAAACATATAAACTGACGTCTGAGCTAGGTATTGATTGCAGCATAGTCCTGCCTCTTTTGCTATTGTACCTGTCAATTAACTCATCCCGTAACATTGGACCTACAACCAGCCAGGACCACTGATCCTGCCACTTGCTGGCAGTTGCACAAGGTAAACGAGCAACACTTTGGCTAACTTGCAAAAATATTGACAATGCTTTCGTTCTGAACTGATGAGACTGTGCAAGCTCTATCCTGAGTTTCTTTGACATTCATTACATTCTCAAAAAAAACACCACATTACAATTTAATCGAAGTGTTACTCCAGAGCGCGCATGCTGCACAAGCTATCAGCGCACTTCACTTGAGCACCAGTTGTGATACCTATTTGACCCATTTATTTGTCATGCACGGGTGGGGGTTGAGTGAATTGCCCAGAATCACAGGATGTTGTGCGTTCCTGCTGCGACTCAAACCTGGATCCCTAGCGAGGTACTAACCCAGCCCAACGCTGCTTGGCTTCCACCCAGCCATTGCATGTGCTTACCAACCCAGGTGACGCGCCCCCCAAGAGGCAAGACTCGCCGTCCAGGTGGGCGCCCTGATATTGTACACACCAAAACAGGCTGCTCCCGTCACCGCCAATGCTGCCCGACTGCCTCACTGTGGTAACAGGCAGAAAGAAACAAGCTGCATTGTAACCAGCCCGCTGCAGTTGTGAATAAGATTAATGCAAGTTACCACAAAACTAAGCAGGAATACAATCTAATAATCACCATTATAATTAATAAGGACGAACCAGGGCAACTACGAAGAAATGCCCCCAGCAGGCGTACTGTTCAATTAGCATTGTGAGTGGTCAATAACACATTTAACCACATGTGTGCATATATGAATGAGGCTGTGATGCATGTGTCATGCCTTGAGCTACACAAACACACTTACGCACAGTAATGTGTACTAAAATCAACACTGAGGGACCCAGTAGTTAATTAGAAACCCTTTGGTAGATGTCATCAATAACCATGTACGTACCTCCCGATATTACTGATGTATGGGCCATCTTGAAACTTGCCAACCAGAAACAGGGATATGATTGGATTTTGTGATCATATTGTGCATAAAGACAGCTTAAATGTGCAAGGGGAATAGGCAACTGATGCAGCCACTCAGATTATTGTGAATTCAAGTAACTGGACATGCCGCAACAACAGTTTCATTTAATTTTAGTCCACCTGTTTGAACGATGGAGGAGTGAGGCCTTCACCCCCATGCAGCCCAGCATTTAAGATCGAAATAAATAGTTAACGCATGGATATTGCAACAGTCACCACAGAAAACTACCCTTTCTTAACCTGGCGCTAGCCACAACTTCACAACCAATGCATCTAAAGACCTTGTCACAAAAGTTTAGGTGTTCAATAAAAAGCGACACCAACTGTGTTTGCTGACTCGTATTTTCTAAAGCAACCTGGACTACCCCTGGTAATCACACCTGACGTAAATGGTACGTGTGATATCCTATTGACCTGTGGCTTTATTCCTATACCAAGCCCTCTGCTGTAACGGAGCGCTTCTGTACATTCAGATGTACCCATAGCGCGAAGATAGTATACCTAAATCCTATAGAATGTGGACTTGATTAGCAGTGAATTACAGAGAATGCATTCTTGGTCACCGACCATCGAGATACCATGTTCAAGTGTCAGGGCCCCGCGCGTCCCGACGAAGGCTGTGCCGTGCCAACATTGCTTCCAGTGCATCCCCTTCCCCCCCTCCCCACAGACTGCAACAAAACCGATGCACGTCGCTCGTCCCCAGCCCTGTGTGGTCTCTGCACCCAGCACAGTGGAGCCGAAGAAACGGCCTTAGTGGCAGCAGGCAAGGAGGCACACCCCAGAGTGCATACTCGTGGGCGAGGAACCAAACCGTGCCAATATACTCGCCCCCACAACGACCCATCAATAAACAAAAGTGAAACCTAACCTAGGGGCCAGATGTAGGAGCCCAAATACCGGTCGGTAACGGCCGATTTCGGCCGTTACCGACCGGTATTTAGGAATTGGCATGTAGGGGCCATTATTTTACAGAATCGGAAAATTTACCGATTCGGTACATTTACCAATTCTGTAAAATACCGAATCGGTAATTTTACCGATTCGGTAAATCCAAATGTAGGTGACACTCCTGAGAGTGTCACAGGCCCTTAAGAGTCGGTATTTTACCACACAATCCTATTGTGTGGTAAAATACCGAATCCAGGTGTGCATGCACATCTGTGCATGCACACTGTGCAATGTGACACACAGACATGCCCTAAGGGCATGTATGTGTGCCACATGTCACACATGCCTTTACTTCGGGTGCTAGAGGGTTTCAAAGTGACACCCCCTGCACCCTTGCAACATTCGGTATTTACCGATTCGGTAAATACCGAATCGGTATTTCCCATTGATTCCTATGGGCTTCACAGCCCAAAGGAATCAATAGGAAATACCGAATCGGTATTTACCGAATCGGTAAATACCGAATGTTACCGATTCAGTATTTCTATTTTAAAAAATACCTACATCTCCCAGCTTCATATTTACCGATTCATAAATACCGAATCGGTAAAATTCGGTATTTATGAGTCGGTAAATGTCCCTCACCTACATCTGGCCCTAGAGTGCTACCATTGGAGTGCAGCCTCCTGAAGAGGGTTGCACAATGAAATATTAATTGGTGGGCAGTGGAGTACCCAGAACCACAGTGCCTGTGAGCTGGTCGGGCCGGCGGAGTTTGTGCCACCTCCCTCCATGTATAATGTCTTTGAATGACCAGACTCAGACCTGCTCTCGCCTTCTTCCATGTACAATGTCTGTAAATGAGCAAACTCAGGCCTGCTCTCTATTGCCACACTGGTCAATAATAGATACTGGGGACCGGCCTTGGAAAGAAGCCAAATGTTCATTCAATATACGCCGCTCGTTAGAAGTACCACATGTGCGCCACACTACACTCCGGTCCTGTAGAGAGCCACCCGGACTCCCTATTGAATTGTTGCAAGTTCATGCATCCCCACATCCCTTGGGGCGGGCTCGCCCTGAGGGGATAAATAAACATATATATCAACAAGAAGATAGGTAGGGAGAGACAACACTCTTATTCCCCACTGAGCATAATGAACAACAATGAAAAAGTGTTAGTAACTTTAAAGGAAAAGGGTATTCGAGCACATACGTGAACAACACCTATTTGGTGTGTCTAGAAAGCCCCCACTCACTGACCTGGTCGGTGACATGCTTCATCATTGGGCCCCACTGGGAGTGACCGAGTGCCACCCCAGTGTGCTTCAACGTCAGATTTACTGTGGAGCGGGTAACGTGAAGATGTGAGAGCTAAGTGATCGTTTTAGTGATTGGGAAACGTGTAAGTGGTGGGTTAAAAGTGCCTTAGTTGTATCAAAATTCTTTTTATTAGCTGATCAATAAGTCATATTAACAAGCATTTGCAATGCAATAGGTCTCGCAGTAATTAAGTTTGAGCTTTTGGCATTGCTAAATATTGCAACACTAATTGCAGCAAAAGTTAATAAATTGTAGGCCAAAAAAAAATGTATTTATTTTTGTAGCAATGGTGGCATGCTGCACTTTAGATGAATATGTTTAAAAGTAAAGTGTGCCATACTGCGATTGCTGCAATAGTTAATTGTGGATGCATTAACAATTGATGTGTGCAGTGATGGCTAGTGGTGTGTGTTCCTGTAGAAATTGTGCACTGATGGCTGGTGGTGTGTGCCTGGTGGAAGTGTGCACTGCTGGCTGGTGGTGTGTGTGCCTGGTGCAAGCGTGCACTGACAGCTGGTGGTGTGTGTGACTCGTGAAAGTGTGCACTGACAGCTGGTGGTGTGTGTGTGCTTGGTGAAAGCACGCACTGACGGCAGGTGGTGTATGTGTGCTTGGTGAAAGCGTGCACTGACGGCTGGTGGTGAGTGGATGACTGGTGAAAGTGTGCACTGACGTCTGGTGGTGTGTGCCTGGTGGAAGCATGCACTGATGGCTGGTGGTGTTTGTGCCCGGTGAAAGCGTACACTGACGACTGATGGTGTTTGTGTCTGGTGAAAGTGTGCACTGATGGTGTGGTGGTGTGTGGTGGTGTGGTGGTGTGTGGGTGTGTGTGTGTGGTTGTGTGTGTGTTGTTGTGTGGTTGTGTGTGTGTGTGGTTGTGTGTGTGGTGTAACACTCCTTTTCTCAGTCGTCACGCAACAGGTGTGACACCCACGCATTTCAGTGCGATGATCCGCATCACCGCACTGAAATGCATTGTCATGCATTTTACCACCAGTGCCAGGCGCGCCACCAGCGGCGCCTGTGCCCGGGTTCTGACTGCTGCTCGAGACTTGCTGCTGTCTGCCTGAGCCCGAGTTTGTAAATAGTTAATTGCTCTCAGCCTCTGTGGAGTGGCTGAGAGCGCTATAAAGTATCTGCACTCTGCCCAGGCTCAACTGCCTGCTGTGCTGCCCTGGAAATTGAATTTGGCGCCGGTGGCTCGGGGTTTACTCACACTTTGCAGGGGGAGGGAGGGGCTGCCCTCTTTCAGCAGACGAGATACTGCTGTCAATCACCAGCCATGAGGGGAGGCATAGACATACTCCCAGGCACGAACAAAGCAGGTTATAGGTGAATTTGTGAGCCCTGAAGGGGGAGCGCACAATAACAAAGCACTCATGGCTGGGGGAGACCAAACCCACAGGGGAGCTGAGCTAGTTAGCTTCATGCTGTATTTGTAATCTCCCCTGGCTCTGACTTAGGGGGAGACCAAACCGACGGGGAAGATCAGATTGTTAGAACACTGGCGTCACGTCCTGACTTGGAGGAAGTGGGCTGGGGAATCTGAAGTGCAGGCAGGAGCAGAGACTCGAACTCTCTCTGTCAACTAATTGCCAGCCCAATTTATTTATTATTTATTTATGCATTTTTATATAGCACCAAGTTTAATAATAACTCAGCACAGTTGTTGCATGTGTCCGCCTGCCAATTACCTCCGTTCGTGTTATGACTCAGGTCAGTGTTTTATTAGATTGTTGTCACCCCTGCGTTATGCGTCTTGGGTGTCTCTCCTCTGTAGAGCCTTGGGAGAGCAGGCCTCTAGCGGCTTGTTGCCTGTTTTATTTCTTGCTAAAGGAGTTCACCCTGTTTCTCCACAATGGCAGGCGTCTCTTCCTCAAAAGCAGAGGAAATTAAAAATCAGAAGCAGCACATGAAGGTTGGTCCTTCACGTACTCAATACAGAAACCCTCAGTCAGACCAGCTAGCACAGTAAACCCCCTCCCATAGGGAACACATATTTATTAGAGGGTCTTGTTCAATAGCGTAGGCTGTATCCGTTTTATTCACGGCGTCCAATTAAATGGCACAGATTAATTTCAATTTATTAGGGTGGCTTCCTGAAATGCAGGGAATTTCGACTATTTAAACTAATGGAAACGTGCAGTGATGAACATAATTGGACTGCTCACCTACTAGTATATGTAACGTGTGGATCATATCAATCACGGTGCCTTCCCCCTAAATTACAGCTGTGCCATTAAATTGGTCACACCTGAAAGCGTGTCTCCCACTTTCAGCTTTCCAATGCAGCCGCGCTTACTGCGCATGTCGCTGGCAGCAGTTGTGAGTCTACGAGTCACTCAGATGATTATAATTAAATTATGAAGGTCTTTGTAATCTGTTTTAACTATTGTGTGCAATCTTGGCTAGAGTCTGATGAATGGAAGTCGTTCACTTTTCTTATGCTTTGCAGCAGTTTAACTTGATTTTGTGTTGCTCATATAGGGGTAATTTCTGATATTTATGTATTCCTCGTCTTCATTCCTTGATTTTGCTCGCTAGACAGTGTCACTCATATTCGTTGAAATGTCACTCATAATTACTGTAAAATTATGAAAATGTCACACATGGCAATCTCAAACCTTGGCAGCTATGCTTTCTCGCAAGGTTTGTGTGGCAGAAAATGCCCCCGGAATCCCGTCGTGGCCGCACCGGAAGTCAGGCAAGGTCGCCTGTGACGGGGGGCGGGGCCGCGTCCGGACCTGAAGAGGAGGCAGGCGGAGTAAATGCGTCTCACGGCCCGGGGCTCCTGTGAGCGGTGGAGAGCCCCGGGGCCACCAGCAGGAGGTTGCGCAAGTGTTGCGGGGCTCCCTTGACCAAGAGGGAGCCCCGGGAAAGGAGCTGGCAAGAGCCGCAGCGTGAACTCTGCGGAGGGGGCACGAGGCACATGCCCGGTGCCTGCCCCTGCCGCGTGCTGAGAGCGGAAACCCCCGAGATTGGCCCGGTAAGTTTAAAAGGGCTGGGGGGGGTCTCGGTGCACTCGTGTGTGTGTGCGCCCGTGTGTGTATGTGTGTGGGGGGGGTCTGTATGTATGTGCGTGCGTGCATGGGCGCTCGTGTGTGTGTGTCTGTGTGTATGCACATGCGTGTGTGGTGTTGGAGCTTCCCAGGAGACAGCAGCTGGCCACAGCGAGCGCGTTCGCTTGCGCGTGGCCCGCTCAGATCGCCTCCTTGGAAAGGAAATGTGCGCGGCCAGGTGCTGTCTCCTGGGAAGCAGACTCAGTAACAATAGGTCTCGGCGAGACAGCGCTTACGCGCTGTAAACGCCACGAGACCTAAAAATGTGTTGGAAACCTAGACCAAATGAGTTGATTGGTCTGTTTCCAGTAATATTTAAGTGATGGTCAACATGTTTCTGCCAATGTCGGTTTTATTTACCTGGCATTCGTCAGGACCTAAGGTGGCCTATACCCCGGCGGTATGGACACGCTAAGGCCCACCCTTCCAAGGGACGTGAAAGTAAAAAATCGTCAGAAAAAGTGCAAGCAAAAAGGGGAAAACAAAAAATCCCCTTCAGGGTCTCTCAATTCGGGAGACCGTAAAAATTAAAATGCACTTGAAAGGTGAGACAGTTTCACCACATAGACCTCGGGAGGGGGGTGGTAGCGTATTTGGCACACCGTCCGCGACGCCAGGCACCCGCTATTAAACCTGTATGCGCCCTCTGAACCAGGTCTCGACGATGGATAAATAAACAGCCAGAGCCTGCTAGGGATCCTCCGGCCACGATAGGGAAAGTGCCTGTGTCCTGCCTTTTACTGAGCGCTGCTGCTGCCTAATTACCCCGGGCCCCGCTGTGGTACATTGGCGACGAGGCCGGTCGCACCCCAAGCGTGCCCGCCTACCTTGTGTGGTTCACACTGGTAGCACGCGGTGCCCACCCGCGTTGCCCTGCTCCCTCTGGTGCCGCTTGAAGAGCTGAGGATAACTCGCAGAGCCCATCCGCATCGCTCTGCGCTGGTCGGCGTCTGTGGCCTCTGATGACCCGACGACGGTGGCGTCTGCAGCTGTGCTTCCTGCCTGCGCTGTCCATCTCGAGCCCACCCACACGTCTCCCCAGCTATTGGGAGCGTTTTCAGCCGGCGGGGCTCGCTGGAGCAGTGCTCATCAGGGGGTAAGTGTCAGCAGCCCCGCCCGCAAAGTGCTCTTCTCACGTGGACGTCTCCGCTCCTGCCCCCGCTGCTGAGCTGGTGCCGCGGCGTGGCCTGCAGGCCCGCAGTCGTTCCCCGCCACTGCTTCCCAGCAGCAAGGCCCCCGAGAATGGGCTGCCCCCTCCGCTGCCTGCGCGTGCCACAGCGCCTACTGCCAAGCACACACACCTGCCCCGGGATCCTCGTGTGGGGCCACGTGTGTCACTGCACATGGAGCAGTGCCTGAGGGACAAGTGACAAGCATTGGCAGCAGCAACAAAGAAAAAGGATGCAGGAAGAAAGTGTGTGGACTGTCCAGGGCCAACAGGCAACACCTGCAAGATCACGCCGCTGGGGCTCATCTGGCAAGGAGGCAGGACAATTCGTCAAGCGTGGGGTCGAAAGTACATGTAGGGAAGTGTGGCTCAATGTTTAGAGCGGCAGACCCTGATGCAGAGGTCTAGCCCGGGACCAGGGTTCAATTCCCGGCTTGGCAGGGTCTTGGGCTCAATTTCCTCCGACCTGATAATTCTCGCCTCGGTGCCTATTCTAATCATGGGTCCCACTCTGCAACTCTGGGCAATAGCTTGCTTAATCTCCACAACAGCCCCAACAACGCTAGGATGCCTGGCTTCACCTTGGGGGTGCCCAGGAGTGGGCACTTCACATGGAAAAGCCAGGAAGGGTTCCACAGCGGTATGCGTACAAGCGCCTGAGATACCCCTTCGCGGGTCGATTCGGGCGCTATACAAGTACTACTACATTTACATTTACATTTTACATGGGCCTAGCCAACGCAAACTTCTCCTTTCACACAGAGCTGCGCCAAGGGGCTAATTGTGCCCCCTACCTACATACACACGGAGCTACTGCATGGCCAGCGACACAGGAACATGTGCTGAAGCACACGCCGCACATCAGCACGCAAGCCGCACCATTGTCCGGCCGCAATGAGCAATCCACCGGTAGCAAGTGCTGCCGCCCAGCAAGATGGAGGGCGCAATCCAGTCGTTGGTCCCAATCCACCACCACCGGTGCATACCCACACTTAAGTTGCACCCCTACCCCCCTTCAGTGAAGCCTCGGACCCCGCTACTGCTGCGCCAAGATGGAAGGCCTGGGTCGGACGACTCAACCACTACTTCAAGGGGACAAGGGAAATGGATGGCACCGTGAAACTGTCACTCCTCATCTACTACGGGGGCGCGGAGATCTATGATCTGTTCGAGATGCTCCCCAACACCAGAAATAAAGATGACTACGAGGGGGCGGTCGCCGCGCTCAACAGACACTTTGACCCACAGCTCAACCATGACTTTGAAAAGTTCAAGTTTAAGAGAGCATGGCAGACCGATGCCGAACCCGTCGATATGTTCTATGCGCGGCTACGCCGGCTGGCTAGCACGTGTCCCTTCACAGACCAGCGGGACGAAATCCGGGATCAGATCATTCTAGGCTGCCGCTCAAAGCTCCTGCGGAAGCTAATCCTCCGGCAAACTGGAATCTCGCTGGACGAGATCCTGGTCCTAGCCCGCTCCCACGAGCTGTCGGACGCCAGGGCAGAAGAGATGGAAGCCGCCCTACATACACCAGTCACCGAATCACAGGCGCCCAGGCACCCGCCAATCAAGGAGGAAAAGGTGGAATCAATCCAGAGATGCCCCACGATGCCTCGCCAGGCGCCTATACCGCCACCAGGTGGACCGTGTGGATACTGTGGCGAGTTTCACCCAGCGAATGCCGTCTGCAGGGCGAAAAGAAAAACGTGCTCTCTCTGCGGAAGGCTAAACCATTATGCCAGATTGTGCCACGGTGGGCGACTCCGGCCAACATGGTCAAGGCCCAGAAACATGTCCCAGCATGTTCGCCAAATCTCCCTTGACGACACACTGCCAGTGCCGGATGACCAACCACAGTAACGAGACCCTATGTATGAGGACGAGGAGGACAAAGAAGTGTTTGTGGTGTCGTACGTAAGCAGGACAGGGGCTCGTCGAAGACCGCCTCCCATGTGCTCAGTCTCCATCGAAGGCACTGACGTACAAGCCGTCATCAACACTGGGGCATCTGTCAATGTGATGGACTCCGACCAGTACGACTGCCTATCACCGCGACCTCCTCTTGCACCGTCCACAGCAAGAATCTTCACCTATGGAGGGACGGACCCACTTCCTCTCCGTGGCGTCATCCAGACCACCATCGCAAGCGGAAGTTACTCCACCGAGGCAAGGTTCCACATCACCTAGGGTAAAAAGGGAACCTTACTCAGCTGTCTACAAAAAGGGGGATTGTGCTGTTCCTCGTAGAGAAAATTCTGGGGGAGTTACAAGAAACTAGGTCCCACTATATCAAGGAAGGATATAGGTGGGGATCCATATGTTGGTTCTTAATGCCCTCACACACCCTTTCAGGTGTCATGCTTCATCATATGGGCTGCTCCTCATTGGGTCGTCGGTGCAATACCCAACGGGCTCCCTAAAATAGAGGCATTTCATCGGAGATTTTCTATCCAACTGCCGTTTGGTGAAGTGCGGGTGTGGGGCCAGAACTGCTAGATGTGATGGAGTGATTAAAATAGGATTTGGAGTACCTAGAAGGACAACTTTATTCTGAGGGTCTCCTATCCTAGCTAAAAACAGTGTACAAGGCCGAGGTTATTGGCTCATGTGGTGGTGTCCTTGTTTGGATTTGTTGAAGTCTTCCAAAATGCCATCCGGGAAGCACTGTTGGGGCTGCAAGGGGTGATCAACCTCAGCGAGGATATCCTTGTATACTCCAACACACTCGAGGAACACCACTTTCACCACTCTGGAAAGGTTGGCAGACTGTGGGATAACTCTGCAGAAATCCAAATTCTCATTTTATCAAGAGAGCGTCGATTTCTTTAGGTACATGTTCACCTGAGAAGGACTCCTGGTGGATCCGAAAAAAGCCAAAGCCATCCGGGCGGCCAGCACGCCTCAAAACCCCACCGAAGTGAGGAGCTTCCTTGGCATGGCCATGTACTGTGAACACTTCATCCCCAATCTTGCCGCCATGTCTGAGCCGCTGCGCGTCCTTACGCACCACGATCACAAGTGGGAGTGGACGCTGGCGGCCAACAGAGCGTTCCAGGACATTAAAGCGGGAATGCTGGACAAGACCGTAATGGCCTACTTCCACCCAAGATGACGAATGGAACTGGTCGTCGACGCCAGCCCTGTGGGCCTAGGTGCGGTTCTCCTTCAAGAACACGGCCAGGAGGTGTGGAAGCCAGTTGCCTATGCCAGCAAAGCTCTCACCGAGACCAGATACTCCAAAATTGAGAGGGAGGCCTTGGCTATCAAACGGGCGTGCCAGCACTACCACCTGTATCTGTGCGGCCAGGAGTTTCATGTCGGGACTGACCACAAACCGCTGCTTCCGCTGTCTGCTGGCTTATCCCGGCTAGCTCCCCCGAGGATTGAACGATGGGCGGTGCAGTTGCAAGCATACAACTTCAAAGTGATATTCCGCCCAGGGGCCAACAACCCTGCCGACTATCTGTCTCGTCATCCGGAGTCCACGATGCCGTCCGACCCGTCAGCGGATGCCTGCAGCACCTAAGCGTTCGTTAACATGGTGTTGCAAGGAGCATGTCCCAAGGCCATGACACTGGAAGAAATTGGCCAAGCCACTTAAGAAGACCCCACTCTCTCCGGAGTCCGAGGAGCACTGGAAAACAATGGATGGGCCCAGGAGGTCAGCAACGCCCGCCAACAACTGTGGCAAGTTCGGAGCAAACTAAGTGTGAGGGAAGAAGGAGTTGTCTTGAGGGGACACCTGCTAGTGATCCCGGAGAATCTTCAGAAAAGGATCCTCACGCTGGCCACCAAGGAATGGCCAAGACCAAAGCCAGGCTACGGAACAAGGTCTGGTTCTCGGCGATGGACTCCATGGTGGAGGAGATGGTATGGCAGTGCCATGCCTGCATGATCACCGGAGGGGACCTAGCACCAGCACCGGTGATTACTGGAAGAACCGAGCAAGACTCCTTGGACACATCTCAGCGTGAATTTTGGGAGCTTCCCAGATGGACGTCACATGCTGGTCATGGTTGACTCATTCTCGAAATTCCCCATCGTTGAAGTGGTGGCGTTGACAGCTTTCCCACACATGAAGAGAGTCCTCGACAGAGCTTTCGCAATGATGGGACTGCCTGCAGATATCAAGTACGACAATGGACCACCTTTCCAGGGGTGAGAGTTCCAGGAGTATCTAAAAAATCTTGCGGTGCGCCACAGGAAGATCACCCCGCTATGGCCCCAAGCAAACGAGGAAGTAGAACGACTGACGAGGACAAATAACCGTGCATTGCGCATCGCAGTGGAGAATGGAGAAGACCCGGAAACGGCCCTTGACCAGTTCTTCGGTACGTACAGACAGACCCCTCATAGCACAACCAAGAGTGCTCTGGCTCATCTCCTTTTCAAGCGAGCTCCACGAGACAGTATCCCGTCAGACCTGATGAGGGTGCACGCAGAGCAGGATTATGCAACCGTCCAGGTGAGGAGAGAGACAACGAATCGGAAGGCCAGTGAGGCCCGAAGAGCCCAAGAACCTCAGCTAAGAGTGGGAGACCGGGAGGTGATAAAAGACCGGCACCCTGGGTGGAAGTTCTGGACGCCCTACGAACCAGAAGTATGGGTCGTTGTAGGGGTTCAAGGGACCACGATTACTGCTCAAAAAGGACAGCAATCCGTAACAAGGAATGTGTCCAGTTTCAAGAAGACCGCTGAGCGGGCACTGGATCAAGAAGCGTCTGAAGGTAACGGCTCTTTTCCAAGTTTCTCCCCTCCTCCCTCACCCAGCATGGAGAGTACACCATCAGAGGTACCCCGACCAGTCAGCCAGGGCTGTGTTGATCCTACACGGTCGTCGGGTCAAGACACCGCTCCTGAATCATCTGGGAGTATCCCGTCCAGCGCGTCAGCTGGATGCAATGTCCGGAGCCAGAAGTATGGTCTCCGGCCAAATCCGGCACCAAGTCAACAACTAAGAGACTTTGTGTATACTTCCCCATGAACTGGTATGACTTGATGGTCAAGAACTTAAAAAAAGGAGGAATGTAGAGAGCCACCCGGACTCTCTATTGAATTGTTGCAAGTTCATGAATCCCCACACCCCTTGGGGCGGGTTCGCCCCGAGCGGATAACTAAACGGCCAGAGACTGCTTGGGGTCTTCCAGCCACGACAGTGAAAGTGCCTGTGTCCTGCCTTTTACTGAGCGCTGCTGCAGCCTAATTACCCCGGGCCCGCCACGCTACAGGTCCCCTTGACTCGCCACCATCGGAGAGACAAATGAAGTGCAACCAGAAGGAACCCTCCCTCGGAGCTGCCGCTCCTGGGCCAAATCCATGCGCCTCGGCCCGTTCCCCCCACAGCGTTCAACCAGGCTAGCCCCTGGGCACCTGTGTGTGGGAAAACACCCGGCCCAAACTCAGAGACATCGCACCCCAAGGGAGGGGGCAGCCTCACCGAAGACCATGGTTCCAGAACGCCGAGGCAGCAACCTCGTGAAAAACACGCATTGAAAATGCAATAGGTCTCGCCTTTGATTAAGTTAAAGCCATTTGCTTTACTAATGGCATTGTATAGCAAAGAAAATGTTTTTGACTTAATAAAAGGCGAGACCTATTGCATTTTTAATGTTTGTTCTTCATAGCCTGCATACAAAACCTGAGCAAACCACAGTCCTGCAGCACCCTACTGTTTCAATTGGTTACACACCAATAGGAGCAACTAGGCAGGAGGGTAAATTATAGCTCAGGTGGGCGACAGTAACAGTTGTCTGCAACCACTTTTCCTAACACAACATGATCGACTTTGAGCATATTTTTATATACTTGACCCATGACGGTTCACTTTCAGTGAACAGTCGGCATGCAATAAAAATGCACTTAGTTGCTAACGCGATTGCCCATCTGAAGACTATCAAGTAAGTGTTCTAGCAAATACACTGAAGCAAGACTGAGGGTGTTTCAGCAACCGGGGTTTTTAGTGCTAGGACAGTCTATCCGAGATACCCAGTGGAGCTAGGCACTCAATCTACTCAGGCCTATAGGATGCAGAAACATTGTACAATCTAAAAACTGGGGCCTGTGGAGAGAAGGAAGAAGGTATGGCAACAATAGCATGCAGAAATGAATCCAGCTAAATTATTTATTTATTATTTTATTTATTTTTTTAACTTATAAGGCGCGACAGCTACCCAATAAGGGTTTCCCGGCGCCGAGACAAATCATAAAGATGGCAGGGGATTACTGATTAATCAGGATGTTAATCGAATAACCAGGTCTTGACGTGCTTTCTGAACCTAGCATGATTTTCCTCCTTTCGAATATAGAGAGGGAGTGCGTTCCAGAGGGATGGTCCGAGATGGGCAAAGGATCTACCACCCATTCTAGCCAGTTTAAATCTGGGTACGCAGAAGTTGGCGGCTGATTGCGATCGAAGGTGTCGCTTGGGAGCATAAGGATGAGCCAAAGCTAAAAGGTATTTGGGTGCGATTCCTGCTTTGATTCTGAACATATAGTTCAGGGCTTTGAAGCGGATTCTGTTTTCATCCCTGAGCCAATGGAGCTCACGACGGTAGCTCGAGACTCCGGAATTTTTGGGGATTGTGCACAGTAGACGAACAGCTGCATTTTGGGCAAGCTGCAGCCGACTGACTACCGCTTTGTTGGAACCAAAGTATAGAATATTGCCGTAGTCAAGCCGAGATGTTATGAGGGCATTGACTACGGTTTTTTGAGTGGAGGAGGGCAGCATCCAAAGGATTTTCCTCATCCATTTGATGATGGTAAGGCACAGGCCGACGACTTTGCTGGCCTGTTGCTTCATGGAGAGAGAACTATCCATGATGACTCCCAGATTTCGTACTTGAGTAACTGGGGTGGGAAAATTTCCCATCTGGTTGGGCCAGTGTGAGGGGTTCCAAAGATCTCGTTGTTTCCCTAGTAGAAGGATCTCTGTTTTGTTTCCATTTAGCTTTAATTGGTTTCTTGTCATCCAATTAAGGATGTTTTGAAGCCCTAATTTGAGAAGGGATGGAGATAGTGGACTAGATTCAGACAGGGAAAAAACTAATTTGAGAATCGTCGGCGTAGGTCATGAGGGTGAGACCAGATCTCTCCGCTAGGTCAGCCAGGGGTCTAAGGTAAAGGTTAAAAAACAGGGGGCTCAAAATAGATCCCTGTGGCACTCCGTGAGGGGCTTCAAAGGTGTCGGAGCAGGCCAGAGAGGATGTTATTTGGCAAGTCCGTTGAGCCAAGAAGGACCGAATCCATTCGAGCGCTTTCCCACGGACACCGTTTCTGTGTAACACCTTGATGAGTGTTTCGTGAGAAATGGTGTCAAAGGCCGCGCTCAGGTCTAAGAGTACGAGCGCGACCGTTTGACCATTATCAAGGAGATTCCGGATATGTTCAGTAACTCCTAGAAGGGTGGATTCTGTCGAGAAACCAGCCCGGAAGACAGATTGCGAAGTGTGCAGGAGTGAATTGTTTTCAGCAAAGGTGGATAAGACTGAATGGACGTGTCTCTCTAAGCATTTGGAGAATGCAGGGAGTAGAGATATAGGTCTATAGTTTGCTGGAATTTCCGGGTCTGCTGTGTTTTTTTTTAGCAATGGCGTTATCATGGCGTGTTTCCAGAGGGCCGGGACTGTGTAAAGCTCGAACGAGGAATTGAGCAAATCCACGATGATTTCCAGGGAGCGATCGTCCAGTTGTTTAAGTACTTTGATGGGAATCGGGTCCCGGGGGGGAACCGGATTTGATGGTCTTAAAGATGGTCTTCAGTGTGTTAACCGTGATGGAGGGCCAGGATTCCAAGGTATTCTCAGTAGGGGGAACATCTTCCGTATCAGCCAAAGGAGGTGGTACATTGATGTTAGTTTTGATGTCCCTGATAATTGTCTCGATTTTTTCGGTAAAGAAACAGGCTAGATCTTGGCATTGTTGAGTATTTAAGGGGGGCCGTGGCTGTGGTTTGTGCACCCGCAAGTTCTCTAACCTTATTGAACAGAGTTTTGGGCTTATTGGTTGCTTCCCTGATGGTGTTTGAAACAAACAAGGCTCGCGCCTTCGCGCAAGCAGTGTGGTATAAGTTTCTGGCTTCATGGTAGGTCTGTTTTAAGTCAGGGGCGTAGTCTTTACGCCATTGATGCTCAAGTGCCTTGCATTTCGATTTTTCAATTTTCAAACTGTCATTAAACCATGGGGCAGGGTGACGGTGTCTATTTCCTTTGGCAAGAGAGGTGGGTAAGCAGTGGTCAGCGGCGTCACTGAGCCATTGTTGAGTGGCTACTGCTAAGCTATCCATGTTGTGACCTGTTCTAGGAGGGTTTTCATGGAGTGCTGAATTAAGTTTTGCCATGTCCAATAATTTCCAGTTTTTCCTGGATGCGGCTAGAAAAACAGGTTGCGTGGTAGTGGGAGGTGGAAGATTGATGCTGAATTTTTACTAAGTAGTGATCAGACCAACAGATAGGGGTGGTGTCATGCCATTTTAAATCGTTAATGTTAGAAATAATGGGGTCGAGCAAGTGGCCCGCTTTATGAGTGGGTCCTGAATTGACCAACGTCAGGTTGAGGGCCGTCAAATCCTCTAACAAGTTTGAGCAAGAGGATATAGAAGGGTCGTCAAGATGTAAATTAAGGTCCCCGATAATTGAAAAGTTTTTGGAGGTTAGGTAATACGGGGTAATATGATTGGCTAGATTTGACGCCCATTGGGGTGAATTGCCAGGGGGCCGGTATATCAAGAGGCCAGACATCGTAAAGTTCGGGTTCAAAGATATTTTGAAGGAGCCGGCTTCACAGTCAGGGATATCGACTGGATCTAACGTACATTTCAAGTCTCTATTGAAAATGATAGCAATTCCACCACCAAGTTGTTGATTTCTATCTATCCTAGTGATTGCATAGTTGGCAGGGAGGGCAGTGGCAACATCCGGGCTAGCACTCTCGTGTAGCCACGTTTCTGTCAGGAATGTCAGGAAGAGGGCGCTAGGTCTGTCTTCCAATAGGAGGTTAAAAATATCTAATTTATGTTTCGGTAATGAACGGCAGTTAGTACTGTAGAACAGGTATTCTTGTGCCATAACATTCCGGGGCTGTTTGCGTTTCCTGTGCCTCCTCCCGGAGTCAGGATGAGGTTGGCAGATGGTAAGGGTGAGGTTGCAGTTTAGGCAGGAAGTGACTCCTGTTTTGTGGAGTTCAAGCGTTGTACACCTAATGTTAGTGGGCGGGCGTAACGCTAGTAGTTGACTAGGGGATCTTACCAACCTTTTGACTGTGGGTAGAGCATAGCCTTCTGCCCCGTGCCCCGTCCTGTCCCGGATGGGCCCAGACGGGCAGGTCTTAGACTTGTCTTTGGCGCGGCTCTGGCGCGGTCGCAGCGCGTATTCGCTGCACGTCATAGGGGGCATCAGACTTAAGTAGATGACGGGCTGTTAATCAGCTCCGCCTCTACGTGCTGGGCCAATCAGTGACTGCCTTGGCCGTGAAGCCGGGAGAAGGTGCCTCTCTGCGCCCTCCACACAAACAGGCCTAGCGCTTACGGTGGACCGGGGCAGCAGGAGTGAATAAAGTTTACAGGTGAGTCAGAGTTAAAATAACATCAACAGAATAACAGTGCAGGTTCTTAAATCAATCGGCGCTGTGTGACTTAAAAGACTCGTGCTACCTAAACATAAATCGTTTAGTGCGCGAAGGGCATTAAAAGCTGTCAGTTACATCCAAAGTAAAGCAGTGTAAATCGAAACTCATTCACACAATCAGAGTTTGTCTAGCTCCGTAACGCTTCACCCTTGCATTCAATACATGCATTTGTCATCAGGGAGAGTGTCAGACTCCAATGGTCTTAAGTAGGTGACGGGCTGTTAATCAGCTCTGCCTCTACGTGCTAGGCCAATCAGTGCCTGCCTCGGCCGTGAAGCTGGAAGAAGGTGCCTTCCTGCGCCCTCCACACCAACAAGCCTAGCGCTTGCGGTGGACCGGGGCAGCAGGAGTGAATAAAGTTTACAGGTGAGTCAGAGTTAAAATAACATCAACAGAATAACAGTGCAGGTTCTTAAATCAATTGGCGCTGTGTGACTTAAAAGACTTGTGCTACCTAAACATAAATCGTTTAGTGCACGAAGGGCATTAAAAGCTGTCAGTTACATCCAAAGTAAAGCAGTGTAAATCGAAACTCATTCACACAATCAGAGTTTGTCTCGCTCCGTAACGCTTCACCCTTGCATTCAATACATGCATTTGTCATCAATTACTTGGGGTGCTCCTTCTGGTCTTATTAGAACCCTCATCGACATGTAGGTGTCTGTAACATTACGAAACAGACAAATGAGCTCAGAGCTGGGCGTACTCAGTTAATCCCTATCACAATCCAAAAAGGTCACTATCAACTAAGCGTAGCCTCACTCTGCACCAGCTCAACCTACATGGTTCAATTAAAACCCGCCACTGCCCCAATCCCAGCACCCCTCGAGCAAGCCGCAGGGGGTCCTCTGGGGCCTCTGATCACTTCTAGGCTATAGTAGGGTGACCTAAGGTAGGTATAAATACAATGTATCAGTAAATAACCTTGAGCTGAATCAACTGGCCATACTGTACAGCTTTAGGGACTTTGAATTCAAGACGATGAGCAAAATGAAAGAGTTCATTGAATTTGGACCTAAAAAAAAATGGACTAGGTTTTACTCACAAACTAGATTACATTATATATTAGTATTTAACTTCATGGGTGTAAATTCAGTATAATAGGCACTTCATTGAAATGTTACACAGGACTGCAAATTACCCTACAAATTACTGCTCCTACTGTTATGGCCTTATGGTGTAACTGTAAAGCACTTTGTTGTCTCTGGCTAGCCTTGAGCAATACAAATTGTAACAACCAAGTGTCCAAACCCTTGCAAACAATAGTAGCTAACCTGCTAGCCAAAATGACAAACTGATATCCTAGCATACCCTTACATCAAGGCGAAAAGGCTAACTTTAAGCATAACATCTGAAACGCTCCTCGATTCTTCAGCACCAACATCAAATCATCTGAAATGACAGATTAATTTGTCCATCGATCGAAGTTAGGTATGCCTCACCACACTTGGGGCCCGATTCACAGAATGAACTCAAGACTAAATCCTAAACTTACTACTATTTGGTATTCACAGAATGAACTTACTCCTTTCGGTATTCACAGAATAGACTTACGACTACTAACTGTACGTCCGCACCCGGGCCGTAATTTCCACCACCGGGCCCGAATTTACGGCTCTGCGGCGGAATTTACGATTCCCGCCCGCAAATTCCGGCATTGTGCCGTAATTTACGATTCCGGCCGGAAAATACGTTTCCGGGCCGGAAAATACGAATTATGGCAGTTGGTCATGTTAGCCAAGGGGAAACACCTGTCCAAGTGCCTACCATTCCCCACCATGGATCAGCTGACACACTGCAGCCAATCCCAGCCAATAGCTCCATTTTGCCATGATGAATGTTGCCAGTGCCTACCACCCCCCTCCATGCTCCAGCTGAAGCCAATTAGCACTAATTGACCAGCACCACAAAAGACATAAAAGCAGCACACATTGAATAACCGGTTTGGCCACAGAGAGTTTGTGTCCACAACTCTCACAGTGCCACAGAAAATGGAAATGAGAAGAAAAAGGAAGTTTACTGCAGAGGAGACCACCTTGCTTGTGGAGTTTATAGTCTATATGCACTCCCACCCTACTGCACCAGTGGGACACAGAAGGCAGCCCAATGGCAGCAGTTAGCCACTGCTGTCTCAGCATAGGGGGAGGAGAGGCGCACAGTACAGGACATAAAAAAGCAAGTGGCAGGACGAAAGGCAGAGGGTGAAGGAGAAATACTCCAGGATCGAATTAAGCAGGATCCTCCCTGCTGCATACCCTGGACCCCGCATTCCATCTCACCCCACGGGAGGAGGATATCCTCACAGCAATACACCCCCACTTGGTCCATGGGCTGCCTGTCAGTGACGTCAACTACGTGGTACCAGGTAAATGGAATGAAAAGAAAAAGTGCATGAAAAGACTGTCTGTGTTACACTGTCATTGTGATTATGGCACTTTTCCAAAGTGTATATAAAAATATAGTCAGTCAGAGACTCATGTGTCACCCTCTACATAGCACCACAAGTCCCAGAATCCTTTGCACCAGAAAAGGCTAATCCCGCCCCCCTATTGAAAACATGGGCACAGTACTGCTGCCGTACATACACAACCCTGCTAATTCAATAACTGTTCATATTGACTGAAAATGTGCAATGATACATGGAAATGCTAAATAAAGTTTAAAAAAAAATAGCAATTGAGAAACATTAGCAGGGAAGCGCCAGTACCAATGTGACCTGCAATTCAACCCTTGCGCAAACACGGATGCGTCACATTTACATGGCGGTGCACAGTGGCTCAGGGATAGACAGATGTGTGTTGAATGTGATGGTGTCTAGGGGGGGCTTTGCTGGAGTCGTGTCGCAAGAGTGACGCAACTCCAATAATGGCCATGGACTGCCCATACCTGTCCATACCTAATGTGCTGCGCCACTCCTTACGTCTGCTTCAAGCAGGCGTAAGGTTGCGTCGCAGTGGTCTCTGAAAAGTGACTCTGTGAAATCTTGTAGATTTCACTGAATCACTTGTAAAGGAATGCCCACCCTGCCTACATCAAAGCTGACGCAGGTTCAATGTTGCGCAGGGCCTCACAACATGACGCTTCACCATAGAAGCGTCACGTTGCGAATAATTCTAAATGTGTCGTCTGTTGTACACCACCGCTGTGTCACAGAAGTTATGCAACAGCAGTGTAAATCTTATTCAAGGGGCTTGTAAACCTGCCACAAATTCTCCAAGAAGTACATCACCCTGTGCCAGCCTAAATCACAAAGCAGAAGGTGAGAGTATCATCAGATCAAAATATGTCATACACATATTCTGTTGTCCATTTTCCACTCTGCCACGCCATTACATCCTCAACACACCACTGCTCCTACCTGCCCCATCTGCGGCAATACTTCACAACACTGTTAGCACGCAGAAGATATGGGCAAATCCCTGAAAAGTTCCACAAGCACATTTCCCATTTGGTTACTTTTCTCTCTTCTCACCCATTGACACATCCAGGCAGAGCACAGACAACTGCAGTAGCAGAGGTCACCGCATCTACTGGGAGGAATCGGCATCGTACAGAGGAAGGCTTGACAACCACACTAACTGGTAAGTCAAACTGGCCAGGAGATGGTCAAAATGCATACATTGTCAGGAGATGACAGAGGGAAAAATAGTGCCCACCGATGTAAGTCAACCAGAGATGCATAATTTGCTTCATTACAATTGGAATTGCACCTTTACCATATTACATTTGTGAACAGCGAAAGACAAAATATAAAATGTCTTGGCTCATCATACCTTTGTAATTGTTGTACACAATATGTATTTCACCAACAGTCGCAGACCGGGGAAACCAATCCTGTAATCGAGTGCCACAACTAGTCAAAAGGGTGTGCCCACTATATTGTAATAGTGTATGTAGACCTAATCAAGAAATCGTATTTGCACAGATATTGAAATGATGAACAAGCAGTGAGATACCAGTCTCTGTAGTTTTGACAATGCATACACTGTCCAACTTCAAATCTTTCCAATATACATTAAATTGCACAGTCCACACAGCTGGTCATGTACTGCGTACATTGGATGGATTATTTTCTGGGCATCAACAAAACACGATAGTGGACCTTACCTCTGGATTCGTAGGCATGTCATTGTGATATAGGTAGCATCAAGGTAGTGGGCCCATTCTAAGTTATATGTGGGATCACTCATTACATTATGTATGACTCACTTCTGCAACCGTGGTGCCCACAACTGCTTGTGCTCGTCCCCTGTGCCAGAAATTGAGTGCATCACATGTGGCAGCAGAAATGTAAAGTTGCAAAACACACTTATCATTGTAGGTACAATGCGGTCCTCCCAGAATCAAAGACGCACACTGACTTCTGCTACTAGGTTGGACGTGACATCTGTCCAGGGACCACACACTGCTCCGGTGCTGGGCCAAGGTAAGTCAACCTGGCTGAATGCTCATTAATTGTGCCTTTCACCTCCACCGTATGTGTTGTACAACACTGTTGTCCTGTTTCACAATATGCTCACATATGGCATTTGAACACATGGCAGATCAGACCCTGGTGGCAAATGAGAGGCTCACACAAAATGTATGTCAAGTGTGTGCAGAATGGACATACAATAGAACGATGTGTCATATGAGCTGACCAAAACACAACAGGCTTGCAATTCAAGGATAGGATAAATCCCTAGCAAAATATACATGGTTAAATCAAAAAGAAATTGGTATGGCTGAGGAACACACTGGTGCCAGTTGTGTACCTTTGAGATGGGTGTAGGGGCTGCTAAGGTGACTCATCATGCAGTTACACCTGCAAAATGAATTGGCTGAAGAGCAACACGATAATCCAGTGCAGGCGGGAAGCCTCAAAGCTTCTCATGTCATCTCCTATATGAAATGATGTGTTCCAGTTTATTTTCGGATATTGTTGCCCGAAAACATAGTTTCCGGATCCGGAGCGTCGTTTACGCGCACGCGAATTACGCCGCGAAACCGGAACTTATGTTTTTGGGCCGTAACCTCCGAAAATGACCGGAACACATTATATAATACAGGAGATGTTATACAGGAAGTGGGAGACAGGAAATACATCACAGGAAGTAGTTGGCAGCCATTTTGTATTCATTCTGATCCATCCACAATCAGTAATCAAATCCACTGCCATCCTGCTGTTCTGTTGTAGAAAAACTGAAATGACAGTGCAGGTGTTAATCATGAATATGTAACAAAAGGGGAAACAGACCATTTCATGACATTTCTGCACATACAGGGGGGGGGCTGACACAACATCAAACCCCAGTTTCATTTTCCCCTACTTTGCATTATGGGACATGTAGTCCATATTGAGTGCTCGTTATCAGAGTTGTGTGATGTGTTATGTAACATTGGTGTGGAGCAGTGTGGATATACCACAGACACATGGGGGCAGATTTACAAGTCTCGCATACCACATATGCGCCACAGTTGCATCACTTTTGTGACGCAGCGACAGTGCAAAGCCACCGCATGCTGTGGGGTATTTTCAATGTGATGCATCTGGGAAATGTGTCACGTTGCAAAGCCCTGAGTCATAGTTGGGCGTTCCAGCACAGGAACGCCTCTTAAAAGTGGCAGAGTGAAATCTACAAGATTTCACTCAGTCACTTTAATGGCCATGCTGCGTCAGAAGCCTGCGCCTGCTTGTAGCAGGCGTAAGGATTGACGCAGCATGTTAGGCATAGTGTCACCGCTAGCCTTGCTGGAGCTGCGTTGCCTATGCAGTGCATGCGCTCTGCGAAGGCGAGACCTAACAATGCTCTCCACCAACAAACATGCAGGTCCAGGTCCCCACTCCAGGACTATCTCCCTCAATTGTCCCCTCCCCCACCACACAAGATCAAGCCTCTGGCGGTGGCTCACTGGAGGACGGGACAGCAGGCCCAGAAGGAAAGGGGTAAGACTCACCCCAGCAAAACCCGACACCAGCGGCAACTCTGCGCGACACCAGCAACATTAACATGCCCTAATGCGGCCCCTGGCACCAGGATGTGGGAGACACTCGGCCCAAACACCCACCGGCCCCCTTCATACACTGCACCCCAAGTACAAGGGAGGGGGGCAGACTCCTCAATAGCCCACAGGACGCCAAGGCTACTGCTGCACCCAGTGCCCCAGCAACCTCGAGCATTAACTCATTCTCACTGCGAGAAGTAGGGGCCACACTCATCGCAACCAGGAAAAGCCAGCCACCGCTCGTGAGACAGAAGACGCAGCGCCAACGCTAGACCACGTGGCATACAGCATCGGCGCAAAAAGGATCGCCAACTGGGCAGGAGAAGTAGTCAGGTAGATATACCTGCCCCCTGGTGCGCCGGAAATGATGCAGTAATGCCAGACCCCAGGGGTCTAAACACTAGCCCTGTCGGGTTTGTGCCCTCATGTGGCACTAAGGTGGCCGCCCTCCTATGGGACCACCTGCGTGGGCCGCGGGCAGCCTCAAAGTGCAAGTCTACCGAAACTCCATGAATGATGAACAAGATGGCCTACTCACGCGACCATCCCAAGACGCCACGTTGATATACCCAAGCGCTCAGACGGTGAGATCCAGCGCTCAGAAAGCACACCACAGCCATGCAGTGTGATCTCTGCACATTTAATTGACTTGCGCAAGATGTAATAATCCTGCACTCCACACATTAGTCCAAGATGGTGGCCCCCTGAAAAGCACTCGAACACTGTGCACTGCATCACATTTCAGAGATAAAGAGTTCTTGCGACCAAACAAATCTGGCACATCCAACACATCCACTGATCCCATACACAATATGCTCCTCCTTACGATGCAGAATCTCTGCACATTCAGTTAAACCACGTCAGTTACGACCATCTCGCACTTTGCAACGGTAATCAACATGTCACCTTGAAAAGTAGCGACCTCTCAGACTGCCACATAGCACTAACACAATCACGTGCTGCATTGCATGATTGTCAGAGTACCTGGTTGCCTCATAACTAATACTGCCTGACAGCCCTGAAATCGCCTGACATTACACACACTATTTGCCAACTTCTTACTATATGACTTCTCCCACTGAGAAGAATCCAACTGCCATACATTTGGGCTTGCAACAAGCGATAAGTTGCGGCGCATTAGGCAATATCCTGACACTGTCTGTGACTGAAAGCTGATTTAATTGCACTTGAGTTCATTTCGACTCCCCTCCTAATAACTACGTTATCCAGAATCAACAAATAGATAGCCCATTCTTGCAGACTTCTATGTTTGGACAATGGCTGACTCAAATAAGCAGGAAAGGGTCTCTAATGACAATAATAAAAATAAATTAGGTCAAAAGAGGACAAAGTCAGAACCTTCAATCCCCAACTTACCAATTAAAAAGAGATCCAACACAGCGACAAACATGGATCTTATACTAGAGAAACTAAACTTCCAACATAACCTAACCAGTTCGACAAAAAAAACACTTTACTCTACAACTAGAAATGCAGGGCCTGAGGGAAGAGTTCCAGCGCATCACTTCCAGAGTAAACAAAGCAGAATCTAAACTTGGCAGTGAAGAAAAACAAATTTATTTGCTCCAAAAGCAATCCACTATCAATGTGGAAAAAATGCACTCCTTAAAAAAGAGATCAAAAAAATTGAAGACAGGAACCTAAGAGGAAATCTCAGAATTTGTGGCCTACCGGAAAACACTGAAAAACAATACAACTCTTGTCTGTCCTTTATGTAAACCTTGATACCTCAGGCTCTAAAACTAATATTTTAAGAGGGACTTTGAAATCGAAAGGGCATTTAGAGTACTGACCAGAGTATTGCACTACTTGAAAACACCACATCAATAAATCATCAGACCACTACGCTACTAACACACAGAAAAGATCTTGGCCCAAATGATGGCAGTGAAACTTGTCATATGGAAAGGTCACAGAATTGGGATATTGCAAGACTATGCAAAAGAGACTGTAAACCTCACGAAGAGATTCCTCGATCAAAGGAACTAGATGAAAACATTGAGCATTTCCTTCTCCTTTGCTGGCCCTTCAAAATCAAAATCACAATTGATGTGAAGACATCATACTTTGACAAACCTGCAGATCTAATAGCCTTCTTAAACAATATCATCCGAACAGATATAGTCATATAAGGATCCCATAATGTATCTACTACTACTCATACTAACAAGCAGAAATGCCCTGACATCAACGGTCAACAGCACCTAGCTAACCACCATACCCAATAAGCCCTACTGAATCCTACTGGACCCATCGGCCCTAATATACCTCTTAATGCTACTGGGTCCTGATACCAATAAAACCCTACATCACATTGTCAGGGACCAACTTAACCATAACTAACATGAATTAACCAACATGCCTTTTGAATTTAACTCTGTCTAACAAACCCTACAAACAGACGGAAGATACAGCTCTTCTACTGTACTATTTCCATATTACGCTTGGCTCTATCCCACTCTAATGATTGACTGATATACAGATAAATTCTCTGTTATACTGAGACACTGACTCATTTGTTTTTCTATTAGCATAGGTTCTGGGATCTGTAAAACAAACTAATACTAGTCACACAACTCATACAACTTATCATGTTATGTCATTGAGCTATATGTAAAATCAATTCTTCCCTTGGGGAAGCAAATAGCCCACCTATAGATCTTCTAACAATTAAACCACAGCCTTCTATCATACCACCACATGAGACTGAAACCATAAATTCGTACCAGCGCAATATCAGATTTGCACAGAATTTTAATTATTTTATTGATTTCCACACAGGAGTTCATGTACATAACTATACAATAGTAATTCCTTATGTCATTCTAATATCTGTGACGGATACAACATTTACATCCAGAGGGTGTTCCAAAGCACTGTGTTTCTACAATACAGACAATACCCCCCCCCCACACACACACACAATAGAGCGCAAAAGGTTAATGGCAATTAAAATGAAATATTCACAAAGTAATAAAAAATGTAAAAACAAGACAAAAATGGAGAAAACAGTTGACACGACACATGAAATTATTCAAGTGGTGATGGTCTGCTATGATTATTAAAACTTGTATGTAGTTTTTCCACAGAGGTAATCAATTACCATATCACAATGTTGAGTGGATCGTGCATCTAAACAATACATGTCGACACGTTTCAGAGGAATTTATGACACACAAAAAGTCACAGTAGATAATTTAAAAACCTGTGTGGGGAAATATACAACAACTACTACTTTTCCTTTTTAGGTTAGATCTCAATGAAAATAATATCAACTTGGTACTTGACTCAGCACTCCTGAGAGAATTCATCCATCATACCATTTGCCAGGGGCATAATCGTACTCATTCTGTCCATCATTTACATGTATCTAATGTCATTCAATTTCAGACCTCCTTTCATTCACATTTCATAAGACAGACTCACATGACCATCAAGTTCGCAAAAAGGTTCCAAAGCTTCAAACTACATACATTCAGATCCCTGAGGG